>NC_132954.1:4812500-5441916 GCF_034638445.1 Ciconia boyciana
ATACTACTAACAAATTTAAAATTATAGTAGTATCAAATTGCTATGAAAAGGACTTTTGCTGGAATTCCCAAACTCCTCAGAAGGAATAAGCTCTTTTTCCTCTGCCCAAGAACAAAAACGTCATATTTGTTTACAGTGACATCTATGAAACCTTTGGGTAAATTTCTCCGAAGCAGATCAGCCAACACGGAGCCAGCAAGAGGACAAAGAATACTGGTTTATTGATCATGCTCCGTTAAAGTTCACCAACTCGTTCCACTTTCATGAACAGAAACTATAGGTTAATTCATTTGGAATTGAAAGGCTTGAAAGTCCAGTTCTGGAAAATTTACTTGCACAGAAGTAAACAGAACCACACAGGAACAAGAGTGTGTGCAGAACTGCATCCAAATACTGATGACCTGTTAATGATTCAAAACAAACCCACAGTTCACGTGTGAAGTTCTTTCAGGAAACCAGCTTGCCTGATGGAAAACATGGGAATATTATATTTCCTATGCACGGAAGAAGGGGTTCAGTACCAGCAATAATATAAGCTGCTAAGGAACCAAAAGATAATAAAGAAGAAAAAACTCAAATTCTAAGGTAACCTAACCACTTTATTTGATCAGAAAGCACCTTGAATTAGCAACATAACATGCTACAAAGTCATCAGATATTGAAAGGGAACAAACTATTAACATTTCCATTTCCTATTCTGGAACACAGGAAGCCTAAAGACTGATTGTGGCACAGGCACTTACCAGGATTAAGTCTGTTTAAAACTCTCTGTAATATTTGCAGTCTACTGTATGGCTTACACATTAGCAACAAATGCAATACTTGCCAGATCACTCAAGAATTTAATGTCCTATACTTTTTTAATTCTGTCTTTCACAACCCAGAAGTGAAATGGAAAAGAATGAAATTTTTCTTAGCCTGTTTATAACATATGGCAAGCAGCAAGGGTAACCGAGCAAGACACAGAGCACCGTATCACAGGAATTTCAAGGAAGAGACAAAAGAATTTGCACTGACAACTTTACAGAAGTGTGAAGAACTGGAAGAATTATTAAGAGCAGCTTTCTTGATAAGGTGAGCCCAAACTGCTGCTCTGCTGCACTTCTGTAATTTCCACAAGAACTTTGGTTTCTCCTGAAGCCAGACTAAGACTAGACCAGAACACTGTTTACAGCCCCGTTTAAATGCCACGTTGCTTTTGTTTTTATAAACAACCACCTTTCACAGGTCAGTTTAAAAGAATATTAGATTTCTAATTCAGTGTTTTCAGTCCCAGTAATTCTGCTGTCAATTACAACTACTTGATTTGTAAACTTTTTAACAATTGCACTAGACAGAACAACTGTAGATTCAACTTGTAACTATTTTTCTCAGGCTAGTACGTTAACACAAAATTGAATTAAGTGAAGGGTTATGTGTGCCCTCATGTTTTAAAAGCATCCTAGTTGCAGGAACAGAAAATAATACGGCTGAACAGGTGAATGAATCTTGGAAAATGAAATTGGTTTTCAAAATTGCCAAGGAAGCCCCCCAGAATATGTTCATTCTAATTAATGTGAGAAAAGGCTGAAAAGAAGTACACCCTAGGTAGGTTACTGTTTAATAGTCTCTGCAGAAAATACAGCACAGGTGTAAGAAAAGAAAAACTCAATGATTAAAAAAAAATCAAACACCAACCTAAAAATAAAGCATAACTGCTTTTTGTTTGGAATACACTTAATAATCTTAGTCTCATAGTTCTAAAGTGTCTCTCTAAAAAAAAGGGCAGTTGTGTTTATTTCCTTTGAATGTGGACACCAAAGCGCATTTCAGTGCAAAATCCGGTTCACCTCCCATCTGTCCCTCGGCCTGTTGTCCCACACTTCCTCGCATTTAAAGGCCGTCAGGCTGTAACTCGGGAGGCAGCCGTGGCACAAGCCCGCACAGGGCAGGCCCCGACGCGGTGGGACCCCTCTTCCTCCGGCGGGGTCAGAGGCCCGGCCGCCCCGCGGCCTAGCGCAGGAACAGGCGGTCCTAGGCCACACCGGGCTGCGGGGCCGGGCCGGGCGAGCGCGGCCCTCGGGGGCGGCGACGGAGCCCGTGCTGCGGGCACGTGTGCCCCCGCCGCCCACAGAGCGACCGCCCCCCCTCAGGGAGCCCGGGCCTGGGGCGGCGAATCCCCTCCCGGCCGCTCTCCTCCCTCTCCCGCACCCCCACGGCGCCGCGGCCTCGCGGATGGGCCGAGCCGCACCGGCCTCCTTCCCGCCGCCATTTTCTTCGCGGCGGCTCCTCACAGGAGCCTGCGCAGGGCGGGGGCGGGCGGGCACGGCGGCGCTCCTCGGGGGAGCGCGGCATCAGCAGCTTCGCCCGCGGCGCCGGGGCCTGCAGCGGCCCGGCTCGGCCGCGCGTCCCCCGCCGGGGCTGCCCTGCCGCCTTCCCCGCCCGCCCGGCCCCCCCTGAGGCCGGCACTTACGCGGAAGAACCCCGCGTCCATCTTGCCTCCTCCGCCTCCTCCTGGTCGCAGCGCGCTGCCGTCCCGGCGTGCACCGCGCGCCCGCAAGCCCCCTCGCACGCTCGCCGCGCCTGCGCGCGGCGGGAGGGGAGGGAGTGAGAGCGAAGGGGCGGAGTCGGGCACTCCGCAAAGGCTCTCCGGCGCCTGCCCATTGGTGGGCGCAGAGGATCGGTGCGCGCGCGGGAGCCGGCCAATCAGGAAGCGCGGCGTTCCGCCGGGGTGAGGGGGCGGCCGTAAGACGTCCGGCGGGTGGTGACTCCTCCTCTCGCGAGATGTCGACGTTCGGCGGAGCGGCCCGATGCGCGCGCGGGGCCGCGGGTCAGGTGACCTCACGTCCAACGGCGCATGCGTGGGGGAGGGGTAACGGCCGTGACCGTTGCTTTCCGTATCAGGGGCTATGGCGGCTGCGGCCCCGTCAGCCGCCCTGCGCGGGCACGGCGGCTCCTTCCCGGCCGTGGTCCCTCGAGAACTCTCCTCATGTCAGCTCCGGTTCTTCCTCGGCGGAATAGGGGTCCCTGGGCCGATGCGGCCCCACGGAAGACAGCGGGACCTCTGCACCAGCGGGGCCTGGAGGGCTCGCTGCTGTGAGGGGCCGTGGCCGTGCTGCCCGCCCTGCCGCACCAGGCCTCTGCCCGCGCCTCTTTGGCCCTGTAGTGCTCCCCTACCGCTCTGCCCGGTGGGTAAGCACAGCGGGCTGTGTTCAGTTACCCTTCTGCGGGTTGTCATGAGCAGTTTGGCTCTCCATCCCACCTAAGGACACATTGGTGTGTGTCTTGTGCGGGCAAAACTCGTGTGTGCCATATTACTGGCTGAAAGACACCTGAGAGGAAGGGAGAGTCAAGTCACAGTTCACTGGGGTTAATACAAATTTATCCAAAGTAACAGCCCTGGGTTTTAGCTAAAAGAAACTCGTATGTCCTTTATCTTTAAAAAGGAAATATGAGGTTCCTTTAAATGAAGTTTGATTATACTTCAAAGCACAACAGCTGCTTCCCACTCTATCAGCAGTCATTAGTGTCACACGTGAGAGACACGTGGTTTTACAGATACCTTTTTGGAAAATAAATTGGTTATGGGACTCAGGAAAAGACCTAAAGAATATTCTATTTTATCTGCTTGGGCTTCCAATGACCATACCTCTGCATTTTGCACAGCCAAACTCGGGATAGCGTTCAACCCAGCTACTTAACGTTCCTGGCACCGTGGAGTAAGGGGAAGGAGGACTGGGGGCGCAGGTAGTTTCTGAAACTTAGTAAAGTTGGCAACTAACCTTGGAATTACTTTATGGGTTTGTCTGTTGAGAAATACGAGTTGCAACCTGTTAGATGGGAGGAGGACACTAGGTGGAGCTACGTGCTCGCTGCTGAAACAAGGTGGGTGACGGATCCAGAGGGGGTGAAAGCTGCCTTGCAGAAGTTTTGAGAAACAGGACTCGCTTAGAAGTGAAAATTGAAACATTTTTACTAGTGTGCTTGCATCAGTAAAGTGCCAGCTGTGAGACTGAAGGATCCAACCTGCTGAAGCTGTAAATTCTAGAAGACTTTTAGGAGCAAGAAAAAAATACTAATTCTTGCAAGACCCACTGCAGACCAACTATTGAGTATGCCCTTAGAAAAAAATTTTAGCGGTATTTCATTACAGGGCCTGCAGACCAAATGTTCTCATTGTCACTGCTGAATACAGCCCCGCTGGTGTTTTCTAAAGAGAGAAACTTAACCAAAGCCCAGAGTAAGGAACTAGAAAGGTTGCTTGTATCATATTGCTGAGCAAAAAGGCACTCTGAGGCATTGTGCCACTAAGTGTTCAACTTTGTATTAATTTGCAGAGCTTCATGGATAATCTCCAGCGAGTTTGTGTGAATCAGTTAATGCGTTACACTTACGTTGCCTATTCTCTCCAAAGGCTTATATGGTCTGGGATTTCTTTAATAGACCAATTTGCAATATCAGCTTTCAGTTATGTGTTTGGGGGTTTTTTTTAACGAGCAGGTTTACCTGATGGCAAGTCTGGACGCAAAGGCAGCTAAAGGGGAGTTTTTTCCAAAAACTGGGGGTTTGAAAGTGGAAGCCGGGTACCTAGACAGGGCAGGTCGAATCGGCTACTATTACAGGACAAGGACAGCATGGGATTGTTCCTGGAAAACTGTTAAATCCACAGCAAATTACACAAGCGTTATAGTGGTAGTGCAGTGGAAATAGTGATTTTTGTGTCTGAAGAAGGTGATTTTGCTTGGTCAGCATAAGCTCTGGCTTTTGCTGACAGGAGTCAGAATGGATTATGGGGGCCTCCCAGGCTGTGCCAATATAAGGCAAATTTTACTAGCAAAACAGCATGCTTTGACTTTTTCAGACTGAGCAATGCTAGTGTGGCCAAGGCAGTAATTCTCCTGCCAATAACAGTAACTCCACTAATCTAGAATTGCTGATAGAAGTATTGCTTATTCTGCTTCAATGAAGCAAAGTGAACTTCATTGTTTTTAAATTCTGTAAATGGAAAGTAAACAAAATTTATTAGAAGTAGCTCTGGCTGGTAACATTAAAAAATACCAGTGAGATGGGCTTATCTTTTCTCGAGATCTTGATTTTTACACAGTGGCACATGCTCAGAAAACATCCTTAGCTGTCCCAGAGATAGGAACAGGAGGCCAACTCCTCCACACTTTTAGAAAAAAATTAAATTGGCACCTGCAGTCCCTTCTGAATGATTGTATCAATCATTCCTGCCACAAAAAATAAGTTAGAGAACTAGGACAAGTAAAATATTTGCAACAAGATTTAGAAACTTCACAAAACAGCTGTCTTAATATTTAGTTTGGAATTCAAACTGTGCTCCAGTTTCATACAAAAAAAATTGCAAAGTAATTGCATTTAGTTTCTGCACAAAAATACCAGTCAGTAAAAATTACCTGTTCAAGAGATGCATTCACATCTTGGGAAAAAATACATCAACTTATCATTCCAGTCCCTTGTCACTTTACTCTGAGAATTGGTCAGCTTTGTTTTGGCACCGCGTGATTTAAGGATGTAACTATCAGTGATGGGTAAAACAGTATTGGGAAAAACCGCAAGTGAACCGCTGCAGGACAAAAAGCTTTAAAGCTGGAGGCTCTCTTGTGATCAATTCAGTCAGACAACAGTAACGTCTTTCTCTACAGCTCCCAAAAAGGAGTTAAAATACCCTACTAACAGTTTTACTAAAGTCTACAAACAGGCTGGAGCCCTCTAATGGCTACAGTAGCTTAGAGCTAACCGCTGGCAGCGTCTCAGTGCAAGACACGCACAATACAATAAATCCAGACGACAACGTTACCGCTGTGTCTGCTTCACGCTCTGTCCGGCCATTCAAGTGAGCAGGTTCGTAAAATTGAAGATGTGTGTGTCGAAGAGTGGAGCTGGTTCTCAGAGCCTCAGGTGCTTCTATTTAAAACAGGGTTTAACTCCTCAACTTCTTCCTAATCCTTCCTGTCAGCCAGCGTTTCAGGGCTGCTTTGATACGCGCGCTTGAGACCATGAGCCACTGAAGATCTGACAATGCTGCTGTGTGTTCGCACTCAGTGGGCTGTGAACATCCTTGGGAATTTCTTTGTTGCATTACTGTACACCCACAATCATCACCCTTGCAAAACAACATCACTTTTGGTTACTTTCTAAAAAAAAAAAAAATAATCTAAAAATAGTTCAAGCCTAGTCTGTGTTAGACAACAAAGCATTTCAGGATGTGAGTTGTACAAAAGTAGCTGTATAAAGCCACGCTTGCTTTATACTGCCTTTCCATGTTTATTTTTTTCAATTAAAGAACTTCTCAGATTTTGTGTAAGACAAAACATTCTAATGCAACTCCACTAATGAACCTAAAGCCATTCTTGCCGTGAGAGTGAAAACCCTTAGACGCTGAGTTCGTTTGCAAACAGATAGGTTACCAAGTTTATAGAAATATTTAAAAAATACTTGAAAATAAAAAGTAACTTTTTCTCTGTCTAAAACCGTACATATGTGGCATTACAAACACAAAAGATGAGTAAAGATAAATACAATTTTGATAATTCCTGTACTATCCATCCTGTGTAAAATAGACTACAAACCTGTTTCACATAAATCATAACAAACGCAGGTTCAGCCTGAGTTGTAGCTTGCATGTCCACATTTTTCTTCCTGTTTATTATCAGTCATTGCCGAACAGAAAAAGCTCAAACTCCCCGAGTAAGCAAAAGCTCCACCAAATACGAGTGTGCCTCTTTTCTTCCAACAAATGGGCTTGGTTTATTTGGTCTCTCCGTACCCAGAGCTCTGTAGGAAGGCTCACTGCCTTTCTGATGATTTGTGTGCCTCCACCAGTTGATTTCAGTCACACGAAAAGCATCCAGACCTTTTATTTTTCCTCCCAAAGAGAGAAAACAGGAATAATTACAATCTATAGACAAAATAACAAGCTCGTTGCTATTCCAAATGCAGCATCGCTTTGCTGAGGAGCCCCAGATCCACGTAAATAAGAATTCCATCTCTCTTCTCTCACAGGGAGGACGAGCGTTCCCCGTTATCTGTTCTGCATGTGGATATCCACAGGTATGAAGGTCACTGTAGGATGCTGAGACATGCTGTTGCTGTTCTGCCCTAAAGCAGGTGGCATTGCTGTTTTGGTGTTTTTGGGTTCCAGCTCCCGCTTCACTCTCATGCGTCTGTAAAGGTAAAAATGAAATTGTCACCAGAGCTGGCCCGTGTCGTGGTCTCTCCCATGGTAAGTACTGGGAAGGTTCCCACGGAGGCAGGTTACAGCGAACAGCTACTGAAAAGTCAATACAAGCCAGGATTTCCTCCCAAAGATACTAAATGGCAAGTCAGTGCTTCTAGAGCATAGAAGTCTAACCCAATGCCCTGAAAAGCGAGAAATCAAGCTCCTCTCTGGCAGCCTTGATGCACACAGCAGCCCTTTGCTATGTCAACAGGTATCCCTAGAAAGAGCTTCCATCAAGCATCCTCCATCAAGAACCTCTTTCTGCTTCCTAGCAATTCAATCACAGAACGCTGACGGTGAGATTCAGGACACTTCAGTCAAGCACATGAGATTCTCCTGGAAATTTTCAGCAACAAATACTTAAATGGTCTGTTAGAGGAGAGCACACCTGACTGATTTTAGTTCATCTTGTCTCACCTTAGTGAAGTATAGAGCTTGGCCACATACCTGTTATACGTTTTCAATATGAGCAGAACCACTGTAAAAACAATAATCACTCCTACTACGATGGCAGCAACTATTGCTCCAGAACCTAGCAGGGAAGCAGAAAGGAAAAAAAAAGTCTTATTTACAAAGTTGTCATTGTACTGCTTGAAGTTTGCTAAGTTCAAGGTCCATTTAAAAAAACAAAAAAAAGCCACCACCCAACTACTTTTCTTACTCTGATAGAGACTTTGTTCTTGAGACTTTGTGGTCACATTTACTGAGAACTGAGTATTATTGATCAGTGGTGCGGCTGTCGTCATCTTGATTGGGCTACAGAAGAAAAAAAAAGAATAGCAAGTTCATAACGTATTAACCAAAATTTGACAGCACAATTCACTGATAATCAGGCAACAACCCATTAAAGATTTAGAGCTCACTAAGTGCAGGCTCATTGAACTGGGGCTCTTCATATTTTCTTAGCGGTGAAAATCTGACCCTGCTGAAGTCAATGGAAATTTTGCTACAATCTAGTCTTGAGCAATTTGCCTTACAATATACACTGCTCAGTATTAATAGAATAAAAGAAGATACAAACACAATAATGCATTGTTACCTATATATTATTGCTGTTATACAAGTTTTGGATAAATACATATTTTAAATGCTTTAGGATTTTAGAGTACCATTTCAGGTTGAGATTCAGATCACTGAGCAAATAAGTGTGAAGAGTAATATGTCTTTAAGGAAGGAAAAAAAGTCAGCACAGAAAGGTTTAAAAACTCCTTTATAGAATAGAATTTAAAGTAGCTTCATTCATCTAACATGGAGAAGAAAAACCATTTAACCCCCTAACTTGAAGCTCCAAAAGTTACCTGACAAACAACGGCTATCACATGACGGAAAGAAAATATTGCAGTGTGACTATGACAGAAAGTTGACGCGAGTTCGGACCAAGCACCTTGCTCATGCCGGTGTCATTTCAGGTCTATTATTGGAAGAGGACAAGCCTGCAAGTGGATAGCTGAAAATATGCCTGCTCCTGCATTTTGGTAGGATAAAATTGTAGATCTAGAAAGAGCACCCTGTATGTTTACTAATTTTAAAAGCATTTTCCAAATGTTTTCTAAATGTGACTAGTAACCTTAGCCATTAAAAGACTCCTTCAGTCTGAGAAGGGTGTGAATACCACTTCAAACAGACCTCTGAAACCATTTCAGCTCCTGGCTTCAGAGAGCTAATACCCTCAAACTATCCACTGAAAATTAAATTATTCTTGAACACCTGATATTAGCATTGAGTTTACCATTTCAGATGCTGCCCCGTACATACACCAGCCAGGACTCTGCTCTACTCTGTTATACTCCATTGGGATATTGTGGATCTGTGGCATGTTCTTAGTAGCTTTGATTTTACAGAGCACAAGATATAGAATAGCCAGAAAATTATTGAGTGGATAGAAATCAGTCAGTAGTAAAGAGAAGTGCAAATGTGAAAGGCAGCTTCCCTTCCCTTCCCCTTCCCTTCTCCTTCCCCTTCCCCTTCCCCTTCCCTTTTGCCTTCCCCTTTCCTTTCCCCTTCCCCTTCCCCCTTGTTGAGGCTTTCCTAAAGGTTTCTGCAAAGTAGCATCCATCAAATAAAATGCATGTAGCAGCAGGGTACAGTTTTGGGAGGCAAGGAGGACACAGCTCTGATTGCTCTTGACAGGCAGAGTGTTGTTTCGGGGCGAGGAGGCCAGTAGCTGAGCCAACACATGATGTGTGCTTGGGAGGCTCCACAAATGGATATATGAGGAATGAGAGAGATCAGTAACCGGCAGGAAGGGAAACAGTCAATGTCTGCCTGTGTATGAAGGATCAGAATTGCAAGGTCGATTCATCAAATACTTCGATCCTCTTAACTTAAGTAGGTTGGGGGTTTTTTCTTTAGAAAAGCAAAAATAACTGTCTTGAATCTGTAACTGGGTCATTCTCCTCTGACTGAATGATTCCTTTGTTTAGCTAAGGCCAAGTTAATTCAGCGACGTGATCATCAACTGCAGTTGTAGATCTTTCCACGCTGAAAGACATATTTAGTGTTTAGAGTTTGCCCAGCCTTATTGTATAGCACAGCAAAAGGATTTACACACGCCTTGGAGGAACCTGTAGGGGCACCGAAGCTCGGGTAACAGCGCCGTCCCCATCTGTTTCCCCACCCGTCCATTTGAAACCACGTTGATGAAGGTTTTGCCGTTGACAAGCAGAGGCTGAAGAGACTCTCCCTCACCCTGCGGGCTGGGGAAAGCTGGGCAAGTATTTTGACTATGGACATAATTCAGAAAAAGCCACGTCCAACTTTTACCTTGTTGCTCCTGACCAGGAGAGCATAAATTCCAGATTTACAGAAGCGTTTTTCTCCTCCTCTGGCTACTAAAATAAAAATCCCAAATAAAGAAGGCTGAATATTTTGATATTCAGCCATGTAATAGTCATCCTTACTAACTTCTGTCTGGTTCAAAGCACCTTGGTAATGGTGAGCTGTTTGTGCATGAGTCACCTATAACCAAAGAATTTTTATTGTTGTCAGTGAAACCGCCTGTTTACAGAAAGGATGAATTTATCCAACAGGGCGTAACAATCTAAGATGCTATTTGACAAACGCATCAAACCTTTTTTTTTCTGCATTGTGTAGAAGTAAAGAGGTCCAGGGTCTGTGTCTCAGGCCAAGGTGGGTAGGAGGTACCAGTCCTTAGTTCTGCCGCTTTACCTACAGCAAGTCTCAGCTCCGCTCCTCACCTATGAATCAGCAGGATTACGCCTGACCAAGCCTGTGCTGCAAGACTCAAGGACCCAGCAAAGTCCAGCAAAATCCATGGGAACCTACCCATTTCGGGGTATTGCAGGCTGGATCCTACTCCGTTTAGAAAAACGTGGAAAATCAAGAGTGCTCACTAAAAGCTATATAGCAGGGGAGAAGAAATGGACTTTGATACAGCAATCACAGGACATTCTTTCTTTATGACACACGGCATGCACTTTCCCCTGTGCATACACACCTGCCTGGGGTTTTGAGAGCCACGAATTCACCCGTAGTTCTCAAGATTGGGGGCGGGAGCACACACTGCTGGTTATTTTTGCATCCCCATATTATGGAGCTGGAAATGTTTCCATAAAGTTAAGCTTTGGGCACGTTTCCATTTAAAACACCTTTGCAGATACAGCGTATAGGTTGTTTTGGCAAGTGGTAGCAATGCCCCCATTTATACAGCCTTCCTGCCTCCCCCTACCCTGTCGAATTTCAAGCTGAATGGTCGTGCTCACTTACGGTGAGATGGGGATCAGAGCTTATCTGTCAAGCGGCTCCTGCAGCACCTGGCAATTCCAGGAGAGGGGTGATGGGGAACAGAGGGGTTGGTTTGAGTTTTTTCCAGGAGAGCTGGACTTGGAGAGCCAAATCCCTGCGAGGGAAGGCAGGTGCTGGTTAGGAAGACACACAAATTCAGCGCTTTGCCACCCAGAAAAAGGTGGTCTTTGCATCAAGCTGTGTTGCAGGCTTTAAACTAGACACAAAGTCAGCTGTTGTTTCTCCAGCAGTAATATATACTAGTTTTGACCCAAAAGCTCAATTAGAGAATTAATTCATCCTTTCAACTGCACTGCTGCACAGCTAGTATTTTCTTCTTATATTGTGGCCCAACACAGGCTGAAAAACAGGTGATTTTTTCCCTCCTTACTTCTCCAGGTCTAAGGAAGAGCACTGGCTGCCAGCTCTGCTGCTCTGGGACTTGATTCCCTTCCCAAAAATGTCAACAGGGCAGGGCCTTAAATCACAAAACCCACTAAGGAATGGGACAACAAAACCCAACACTGGTTTGCTTGATTTCTGGTTTTCTTTCTCAGTATACTGGCCATGACAGCTGCTAGGAAAGGGAATATTCTCTAGAATATTTAGAAATAGACTGGAAATCAGGCTATTCTCTTCCCTCAGGTCCTCTTGCAGATGTAAATGAGCAGTGCCATGTGAGAAACATCTTATGCAATCAAAAGGCCACTGAAAGCTGAACTTATATGAACACTACCAAGGCGCTGGAGCTGTGCGAGGCGAGGCAAACTATCAGAGGTATAAAGTATCAATTCCAATAAACAAATGCCAAGGTGCCATCGAAGAAGCCCAAGAGGCAATCAGATCCTATTAAATAAGGGGGGAAGGACTTCCCACCACATGAGCGGTAGATGTCCTGACAGTCAATGGCATCTCAGATTCATTCTCTCCTGCAAGACCCATCGCCATCCTTTAGCCTGCGAAAGAAGAGGCTGAGGAGCCAGCTACCCTCCACACCCACCCTCCCACCGCTCCGAAGGAGCTTTGTGCTAAGGCAGGTCTTTTTGAGGCTCAGCTCAAACCTTTTGGGCTCAGCTCAGCTTGCACATCAACCTAAGCAGCAAACTCCCTCCCATCCAAGGGAGAAGTTAATCTTTCTAGGTAAATCCGGAGATTTTCTCCCTTCCTAAAAGTAATGGGGCTCAAGAGCAAGGACCTGGCTTGCAAGCAGTCCGCAGAGGAAGCGGATGGGTATTTCAGCTCTGCTCCTGCCTCCACCCGAGCAGCCTGACCTTCCCTGTCTTTGCAACGAGCTTTACCTTGTCTAATCACAGTGAACACCGAGTGGTTTGAACCTGCGCGTTTTATTGTTCCCCGCTGTTTTCCAGCAGCGGGGCAATCAATTGAGTATTCATGGCACAGTGTGGAAAGGAAATAGGGTTATATTTAAGAGTCACAAATTCAGCTTCAGCTCCCCATAAACAGGCAAACCATGCACCTTCAATTCAAACAGCCTCGTGGCAGCGCAGCCACATGCTCCCGTGCTCCCCTTCCAGCAGCATCGTGAGCCATAAGAACCGGGAACATCGCCGGGGGTTTGAGGCAAACTGTAATTTCAGAAAGTAATAAAAACACAATGTGCTTCAGTGAGACCTGAATGTGCCTGAATTTACCTTGCGAGGCTCTAAAGAGGGAGGAAGGAGGAAAAAAACCCCAAGTTCAAACTGGCTAACGGGAGCTAAAGCATAAATGTGGCCTTAGGCAAACAACGCTGGTCTGTATGGAGCCTGTGTATTAGTACGTGTCCTGATGTCAGACCAGCACCTTTATATAAGCATTTGTCTCAGGTTCTGGCATGAGCTCTCCAGGTTTAGCTGTTGTTAAAACATGTATTAAAAGCATTTCATTTCCTTGCCAAGACAAAGTTACACAAACTGCAGGCAACTCTACTGTGCAGTAGCAGCACCAAGAAAAAAAAAAACAAAACAGTAATTCTACCTGCGTGGGGCTAATTCTATCTCGCGAGGGGCTAAAAACCCTCAGCTCACACAGATGACAAGAACCGAGGAAGTGAAGACAGGTCCCCAGAAAGGAACGCCCTCGTTTGGAAAGCCATGCCTGGAAATATGAACCAGATAGACTTTGTCGTTGACTTGCCCAGGAGCAATGTCTAAACCAGACTGTGAACTGCAGATTTCCCAGTTCTAATTTTTTGCCTTAAAATGCTGGGCCACACACATTTCTCCTCTCCCTCTGTGTGAATGCACTTATTCATGGGAACTACAGTAACTCCACCATGTTCAGCAAAGTGCATTCACATCACAGAAACACTTCTAGATCCTTCAGGGTAGGACTGTCTATGCAGACAAGCCAGGATATGGAAGCAAAACAAGCCAGAGGTATTTTCCCACCGGTTCCAGGCCAGGATCTAAGGCACACTTGGGTTAGAAGACTTGCTTAGACACTTGTGAAATACATGTCAGAACCAGGATTTGAACTTAAAATGGAGAAACCCCACCATGCCACCACCACACTGTTGATGTTCCTGCAGCTCAAAGCTTGCACTGCTCAAATGTAACCTCCGGTCGGGTTACAGAACACTTCACTGGGGCCTGTCAGGTTGAGCTCAGATGCCTGTTGTTGAATTTTTTATTTTTTAAACACCCTAACTCCCCCTCTTTCACTGACAAATATCGTATGTGTCATCTAGAGCTTCCCACTAGCTCTGGCCGGTTGTCTGGGATTTCCCATCCTGGATCCAGGCACGCTTTAGTACTTGTCCTAAGTTTCCAGGCAGACCCGTGGAAGTCGGGATGCAT
Source organism: Ciconia boyciana (assembly GCF_034638445.1). Taxonomy (NCBI): domain Eukaryota; kingdom Metazoa; phylum Chordata; class Aves; order Ciconiiformes; family Ciconiidae; genus Ciconia; species Ciconia boyciana. Next base: position 4,826,265 of record NC_132954.1, read on the forward strand.
AAAACCCCCTCCATCCAGAAATGCTAAACACCACTGAAATGTTAAACTAATACATGATCCAAAAGAAAATGGTCTGTTTAATGTTCTGTGATTATATAGTAAGGCTCTTTAAAAGACATTTACAATAAATCATTTGGTCCAATGGTTGCATTTGCAGAAGATGGAGTTACTTCATTATTTAGATCTGAAGTGATTCATTTAAGAGGAAATGGAATAACGTTTTAAAACAAAACTGCTATTTACATGCAACACACAGATGATATATCAAATATCAAGAGAGACCTGGGAGCAATTCTGCAGCTTATTCCTGAAAGGAATGCTAGAGGTTTTCTTTTGTTGGCAGCTTTTTAAAATTATTATTAGAAGGCTCTTATTCTGCATTTTTACCTTATGACTATACACACACGAGATGCTAAATTAACCAACTACGAGTGGTGCAATCAAGAGCTGGCAAATAAGAAGTCTCACGGGACCCACCTTGTTATATCGAAGAGAGAAAGGTGCAATACACTGCTTGGTCTGGGTTTTTTTGGAGAAAGGATTCCTTACTTTCCAACGACACAGAAGCGTGTCTCAAGACTTAAAGCAAAATAATGCACAGACTGAGCCCACCGATTTCCAGGTTCATGAGGTGGTCTCCAAGGCTCAGGCAGTGTCAGTGCTATCTCTTGGTTTGCCCCTGCAATCAGGAAAGCCCTTTCTAACAGTGCAGCACGACACGCGAGTGATTTGTACCTCCTTCGGGGCCAGAGCTAGCTCACAGTTCTCTGCGCTGTGTCAAGACCATACATCATTTTTTTCCTCAGCTGTGCTCTTCCACCAGAAGGCTTTGTCCGAGCAGATACTGAGGGTTTTCTGTCCCTTGGTATCTGGGCATCCTCCATTTCAGTCATCGCTGCACAGATCCAGTAGCTCTGCGAGTATGGCTGCACATCTAGAAAGCTGGGATACATCCCCTGTGCAGTAAGTCCCACGCTTTCTGGAAGGGATCGGCTGAACTTCTCTATTACATTTTACAGCAAATTGGTATAGATACATCACTGCATCCCAGAAATGCTGCTTATGTGCTAGAGGCAGCTCACATGCACACAATTCAGCCAGGAAAATCAACATGAGGGACGTGAAGGACAGCCAATTCATAGTACAGAACAAAGCCTGAGGCTGATTCCCAGCTCATCTGGACTCAGCAGGAGCTGGAAGTCCCTTCCGCGCACAGAAATATTAGCAGAACCGTATTTCTGAGCAGCAGCTCCCACCAGTGCCCGGCAGCATAATTAACCTCTGATTTGGGAATGAAAAATGCAGTCTGATGGATTACAAGACTCACCACAGCAATGGGCGAAGAAAATCCACCCGCGCTCATGCACTTAAAAAGCGGTGACTGCGGCAGGAGGCGCAAAGCAGCACAGGAGCCCAAAGCCCACATGGGCTCCGCAAACGTGACACAGTCCGGACTCTTTGCTTGCAATAAGGTGGCTCTACCCACTGCGCGCTGAGAAGGTCCCACGCACCGTGCATGTTCCTGGGAGCACTCAGGTGGGGGGCGCAGGAGGGAAGGATGTGTAATTAGCGGTTAAATATTACCCTGAAAAAACTGATTCAGAAAGAAGAAAAATGCCTCCAGGCACCTCTATGAATCTCAAGGCAGGAATGACTCACTGGGGAGGGCGAATGAGAGTCAAGGTGACAAATTTTAGAAACCATCAACGTGTGCGCTCAAATGGAAAACAAGAAAATTAATCTGAGCTGAACCCTCGGTTAGAGTCTGGCAGTGGTCAGTGGCATCGCATCATGCATCCCGCAAATCACACTACCCAACAATTTGTCTCTGCTCTTCAAAGAAGTCCCAGCAAAGTGCATGCTGGTGGCAAATTCAGTGGATGTGGACAAATAAACCACAAAAAAGCAGCTTGCCCTTGAGGACAGTCTGCTTCTGTTCTTGCAGCAGAAAGTCAACCCTGCTTCGTGCACGTAATGCTCTAGAAAAGCCCTGTTACTGCAGGACTCATTTCAGCTCTTCAACAATGTCTTTGGAAAACTCCCTACAGCTTTTCAGATTCCTAGAGAAGAGAGTTTAAAAAACATTCCAGATTCAGTAATGCTTGTGCAGAAATTATTACCAGGCTCTGTACCTTGCTGAATCTGCCATTTACGGAAAGGCTGGAGCAGTTCAGGAGATTACAGTGTTGTTGAAATCCGCTCTCACCTGGATTTTCCATCAGGGCATCTGCTTTACTCCGGGCACAACCCATAAATGCTCCAAAGCAGGAGAGAGGGGATTAGGACTGAAACTCTGAGCGTGGGAATTGCAGCATTAACCCTTTTATTTAAAGGTCAGAAACAGGCATCTGTCTGAAAGTCCAGTATTAAATGGAAGATCCCAAATAGTTCCCAATTAGAAAGGAAGAAAGAAAAAACCCGAACAAAAAAAACCAAGGGACTGTGGTATGGAAAAGGAATCACAGCGCAGAAGAGATTGGTTTCATTTAGGGCCAAAGTTTTCAATAAATGGAACTTTAAATGGAATATGTAACTACAACCACTTCGAGAAAGAAAATGTCCCACCACTTCCAGATCAAACCCCTGATTTCTGGGATCTAACCCAGGCTGAACTGGTCTGAATCTGCGTTCCTGCTCTGCAGTGCAAGGTGTGTTTTCTGCACGCTCCCTAGAGCTCCAGAGCTCCTCAGAAAAGACAAGGCAAAGATAGCTCGGGAAAGAAAAAGAGGAACCAGGAATGGAAAATAGAGGAGCATTTCCCTGCTAGTCCAGAGCTGGATAAACTCACATCTCGCTGTGGTCTTGGACCTTCGAAACGCCACCACTCCGGCCAGCTGAACTGCTCTGAGAGACAAAACATTTCTCTTTGCTCACTGAAACTTCTGTCACAAAAAATAGATATTGCAGCTATGCTCTCCTACAAGCAGAAGTCTCTGTCGAGCCGAGGACATGGTCCAGACATCAGGACCCTTGTCACCACTCGGTATCTGTAGCCAGGCTTGGCACTTGGTCACAGTGTGACCAGGCAGAATGGGAACTCTCAGGAGGCCCTTACGCATCAGCCAGGAATCTGGAGAACCCAGAGACGAAGAGGAAATGGCAGGGGAGAGGAGCCAGAGCGGGGCGAGGACGGGCTTGGAAATCCTGGGAACAAGCTGCACGGTGCAGCCACTGCCCCCCGTGAGCTGGTAGCCTGCGGATGCCGAGCCAGGCAGTGGCTTGCCACTGCGAAGCACTGCAGGACAGATGTCACACCTCAGCCCAGTTCTCACGGGCAATTCAGAGAAGAGCAACTCGATGCCCCATTTCGTGTTACTGGAACAGGACTGATAGAAACCACAAAAACAATGTCGAAGTATCATATCCAGCTGGAGAACAGCATGAAATTAATTAACATCAGTAGCACAGGGCAGATCTGGACTCCTGCTGTGACATGCAGGTCTGGAATCAGACCCAATTCCAAAGTTTCCCAGAGTTCAGGGAGTTTTTAAATCTCGTCTGGCCAGTTTGCATCCCTTCCCTGTAAAGGGCTGGCTAAGTTACATGGGTGCAGCAAAGCAGCTTTCGGTGGTGGTTCTGACAATGAAGAACAAGAAGGAGGTTTTTAGAGACACCGAAAGATATTCGTATAACCATATCGTATACCCACAGCCTCCTCTCCCCCAGGTATCAGTGATCTCTCGTGAAGAGCCCAGCCCGAAGAGAAGAGGGGAAACCCAGTAAAAACATCTTGTGCTTTGCCTAGGTGTACGGGGAACTTGTCTCACAGGACAAAGAGCTGCTAAAATACTGTCAGCCACTTGGGACAAGAGAAGGAAAAAGGAGTTACCTGGAGCAAATGAAGACTCCTCAGGACAATAACAACCAAAAAAAGGAGACAGACAAGTCAAATGCATTGAAATCTATACATATCCTCCACCTTCCTTCCCAGCCAAACCCAACCATGGCTGGAGTCCAGTATCATTTGTGAATGATTTCCCCAAACCAGGACTGGGATCCCAGGCTGGAAAACCACTTCTCCCAGTTCCCATACCATCGCACGCCTCCCTGGCAAGTCCCTTCTGTTCTCCGAACCCTTCGTTGCCTGTGGGCAAGTCACTTACCCAATGGCACGTAGATGCCAGGAACAAATCCAAGGAGGAAGGCAATCCCAGATGTGCCTTCAGGCACCCCTCGCTACATCCAGCAGAGCCAGAGAGATGGGAACAGCTACTTCTGGATTTACCTTATACCGAGATTCCCATGGGACAGGGCAAACACCCACGGCTCGCACTGTGACCCACAGCAGGCTGAAATGAGTTCACACCCTGAGCTGCCTTCCATGTCAGCGAACGGCTCTCTGCATTCATCAGTACAAACCGTAGCACGTGAATGAACACGGCTCCTGTTTGCTGGCAGACGGGTGTTCATTTTTCTTCTTCTAAAGACAAATACATTTGCTAGGTCAAGAGGTTTGAGGCTTCCATTACAGACTAAAAAGTACATAGGAAACTTTGGCTTTCCAAGTAATTATTTGGGTTTCTATTCTGCTCCGAGCAGAAGCACGGAACAGCTGTGCAGCACGCAAGGCTGCGGCGCTTCGGACCGGCACAGCAGATGATGGGTGGCCCAAGTCCCCCAGTGCTGCTGTGATGATCCATGGGCTCATTTCACCCTCCTCAGCCTGAGCACTGCCAAGTCCCACCAAAAATCACCTTCCTTTGCCAGCAAGCAGTTGAGTGGTTAGATGCTGATGTTAGGTGGGATAAAACTAGGTGTGTGTTTGGTCCAGGGGGCTGTCTCCATCCAGCTGGGGGGATGCGATAAAGGCACACTCGCCCAGCCTGGCGCTTGAAGCAACTGCACCATCAACCTCGTAGCTGGGCCGGGGGATCCCCGACTGGTAGCCGGCCCCAAGCAGCTGATGGTGAGGAAGCACCATGACTCCAGGGCCCCTGGAATTAGGGTATAACTCTGTTGCTCCATGGTGGTGGTTGTGAAAACATTAAGCTACGTATGTCAGTGGGAAACTGGATGACTCAGACATCCCAGCAGCTTTTTTTTTTTCTTGCTTTCCTCCTCTGCGATCTCCATTCATGCCTCATATCATCTCTCCCTGCAAGAGGCTTAACAAACACTATAGGCTTTGGCTGCATTTCCTGATTTCTGTGACTCTCAATAAAAGCAGCACAGTCATCCCCACCACATTTTTTTCCTCTCCCACATGCCCAACAATAGGCCAGGTCAAGGCTAACTCGCCGGCCCCCCACCAAACCCCCTCCTAACACAGCCGCTCTTCAGCGATGCTGATCCCAGCCTGGCACAAGGGCATGAGATCCCAGCACGTGAGGTATCACCCTGGGGAGCAGGGGCTGCTTTGGGCAGACGCCAGCACCCCACAGGGTGTTCAGCATTGATGGAGCGAGCATAGTAGCTGCTGATCTGAGCCCACTGTAGGCACTCGGCGTATCACTCACAGGCTCCTCCAGCTCCTTTGTGCGCTAAATCCTGACTGCTTCACTGTTTATTGCCATAAGTAAGAAGAATTTAGCGTAACTAATAAAAGTCACGCTTTCGGCAGCAGCAGACAGATAGGAGCAGGGCTGGACTGGAAACCTTCATGAATTACTGCCAACAGAGGAGCCAAGTCTACTGCCTGTTGTGGATTGGAGTTTTAGGACTGTTGTCCTCTGCCTGCAGCTCACGCATGCGGTACGATGTGCTCCCCAGCTACTGGTCTGGACCTTCTGCAATCCAAGCTGTTCATCTACCAGAATAATGCAAATCTCAATACTGCTGTAAGAACCTCCCGAAGTTTGTATATCCTTCAGTTTTTTCTGCATTAAAAAATAGAGAGAGAATTCTGTACGCAATACAGAAACGCAACTCCTTTGGCTTCACAGACAGCAGGATGAAGGCAGTCGCAAGACTTCTTCAAGTACTGCATATGCAAACTTGTTGAATCGATGAGGCGCGTTCCTCTCTTCCAAGAACACTGTGTAGACGAGCACGTGCAAGATCGGCAGTGCGATACTTTACACTTACACCCGATCCTCCAGCGGAACCCTTCAAAGCTCCTGGCAAGCCCTCAGTGCCTAAACCTGGCATCGCCAGCCCAGGTACCTGTCCACACAGCAAGACAGTCATCGTTACGGGGCCGTGAAGTCACCGATTACTGCACTGCCTTTGTCTGCTGGTTTCTAATCACTAAATCAAACCCTCCTGCCCAAACGCTCCATCCAGCACAGTGTATCGCATTAGTGAAAAGTGTTGACAAAATACTGTGCTTCCTTTAGCAAGGACTTCCTGGGGCATTAAGTACATTAATTACCATGAAAAACCAGAAATCGCAGTTCAAACCTGTCAGCAGCTTCAGCATGTTGCCAAATAATGAAAGCAGTTAGAGTTTTGTTCTGTGCTGGAGACGCTCAGCAAACTGTAACACAACGCTCCAAGCTTTCTAGTTCTTTTCATGTTAAATATTAGCCTGCCAGCCCTTTCTAGCACGCCGCTCAGCAGATTTAAAAAATAAATAAATAAATACAACAAACAAAAAACCCCACCAACAAAACCTTATTTATGGTGCTGGGGTTGAATAAGTCAGGACAAGAGATTCAGCATCTCCACAGCGATGAAAGGACACTGCTGGCGAGAGCATAATCTCTCAAGCAGACACGCAAACTCCTCTCCGGGGAGGAAGCAACTTGCCAGATCCGTTCCAGTCCCTGTACCTTAAAGGTTTCCAATTAGTGAAACAACTGCTAAAGCAGAAAATCCTGCGATGACATCTGCTCTGTGCTTCTTTCGGGTTTAGAGTTACCGATAAAGAACTTCGCTGCACGTAGAAGCATTTACTGCGGTACAGACGAGCGCTCGCACATAAACCTGGAGTAAACCCCACTGAAACGATGACTGGCAGCCCTTCGGCTGGCAGCAGAAAGCAACTTCGAGCTCCGGACTTCGAAAGTAACTTCGAGAGCAGAAAAGGTGAATTTATACCGATTCACCACACAGCCAGCCCTCTGCAAGCCTTCACCCGCCCCGCTGCCGAGGCTACTCACGGGAGGATGCTGCGGGCTTCAGGAGCTCATCACCGGGCCGTGCTCTCCCCGCCGCCGAGCCGACAGCGGTTCCCTCCCCGCCGTCCCGGGGCTGCCGCCGTCCCGGTCCCCGCCGCCCCGCTCCCTCCCCAGCCGGGCCGGGGGAGCCCAGCCCTGCGCTGCTGCTGCCCGGCGGGCGCGGGGAGCCCGGGCGGTGCCGGTGCCGGTACCGGTACCGCCTGGCAGCCCGGCCGCCGCAGGTGGTTCCCCCGGGGCCGCCCAGCCCGGCCCCCGGCGCCGCCTCCCCGGGCCGCCGGGGGGGGGGGAGGACGACGACAAACCGGGGCTCTGCCCGTGGTGTGTGTGTGTGTGTCCCCCACCGCAGGCACCCTCCTCCCGGCGGGGCGGGAGGGAAGGAGGGGAGAAGGGTCCGACACCGAGACGGTCGGGCAAACAGCAGCCGGTGTGAGCGGTTTCGGAAGCCCCGGCGCTGCCCCGCTCGGCGGAGCGAGGCGTGGAAGCGGCCGCAGGCTGCAGCCGGCACGGAGCTGCGAGAGCCGCTGCTGCCTCCCGAGCGGCCGCACCCAGCGCACGTCCTGTTCCCGGTGCCGCTGGGCTTCGGTCCCTTCGTGCCGAGCCGTTTCGCGGCGGCACCTGGTCAGGCCCCGCTGGGGTCCCGGCTGACCGGGAGATCTTCAGAGCTTTGAGGAACCGCCTGACTTCTGCGGGACTTCAATGGCCAAAGGTCTTCCAGGCACTTTCGGTAGAAGAATCCCAAACACATCCAGCCCAAAGCCCAAAAAAGTGGTTTCGTCTACTCATTAGTAGGATCAAAAAGATCAAACCGGAAAGAAATCCTTGCCTTTAACCTGTACTTAGTTGGCTTTGTTCTGCATTTCCCACTAATGAGTGGGGAAGAAGCGTGTGACCACAGTCCCTGTCTGCATTTTTCATGTGGAAATCACACTTATAAAAGGGATCTGTCCCCTGCCCGGGGCCTGCTGCCGCTCCCACCAGAAACCAGGAAACCACATTACCAAGTCTGCAGCCCTCGGTCTGGCCTCAATTCATGGTTTACGACTGCTGAGCTGCTGTGCAGAGGATGTTCCCCCCATCCTGCATCTCAGCTTCCCCGTCTGCAGCCAGAACTAACACCACCGATCTCTGTCATAAAGCAACCTGAACCATGCGGATGAAACCTGCCCGTTACAAAACCCTGCCTCCGTACGGGAAGGCAGCAACAGGGCGCTTCAGAACAGAACAATCCTTTTGCAGTGGATTTCTTGGGAAGACCAGAGTACATCACTCATGGCTACCCAGCTTCCATCGATGACTGACTTCACTAGAGTGAAGGTTTGACTGTAAATGAATCTATACATGATTGATTTTTGGCGATTTAAACCTGTGAATCCTCAGACCAGACCTTGCCTGCGCTGGCATAGATTGTGCGCTGGGTTAACGACTTCCTAACTTCTTTTCAGGGCTTTTACAAGTAATGATTAATCAGCTACCACTGGGTTGTGTAACAAGATGGGTTTATCCGCATGTTTCCTAATGCATTCAGCAGAAGAAGGGATTTCCACATGCTGCTGGGTTTGTAACATGCCACTCCAGCGAAACTCTTCTGCTCCTGCCTGTCTCTGCTGCGTCATGTGGGCAACAAAGTCCAGGGTGGGGGTCTGGGCTGGCATCCTTGACCTGGAGTTTTGCTTGAGTTTGAAACTGGTAAGAGACAACCAGTGACGTGATCCAAGATTTTCTACTCTGTTTACAACTTCTCTTTGGGGATAGCTCTAGGAAAGCTGGGGCTCCCAGCAAAATGAGTTTCAAATGCTTGGTTTGTGCCAGCTGGAGCAAGAGAAGTAAGGATTGCTGCAGGTCCCACACACACCTTCATGCAAGAAGTCGGGCAATGACAGCAGGCAGCTTCTCACTGAACCCAGCGGGGAACGGTGCATCGCTCCCCAGCATCCTCCCCAAGGGCACGCTCGAACGGCTGCTCCATCCCTCCACATCAGCATCTCCTGCAGCTCCGTGGGACTGAGCTGCCTCCCGCACTGCACCCTTCTCCCCGTCCGAGCACGGGTGCCTTTCACTTCCAGTAGCCCGGAGGACAAAACTTGTGCTGACTGGTCTAAACACACGAGTGTCTGCAGCCATGGAGCGCGGGTATCGCAGCCTCTGCAGAACCCCAGCACAGCCACATTTCTACGCATTTCACTGATAAGGCATTGCTAAAGCAAACAAGCTCATTAATGAATCACTGGTGGACAGAGGCAGGGCTTGGAGAGAGCGCGCTGGCTTGTTACTGCTGGCTCAGCCAGAGGGAAAGATGAAAAAAGATCTAGAGGGCAAACGATTTCATCTCGCACTTGAAATATTTTCAGAGCTGGAGAACCTACTCCTGACAGAAGCTGGCAAGGAGGTGCCTTCCCTGTCCACCTTTAAAAGAAGCCTTCAAAGGGAGGACCAGAACTTCTCCAGCCCACAGCTGGGGTTAGCTAAGCAAACAGTAAAAAGATAAATCAGGAGCTGGCTCCAAAAATCAATAGCTCATTTAAAAATCACAAAATTGAGAGTATGTATCAACATTCACAGGGATATTTTTTCCTAGTGTGTAAATCACAGTTTTTCCTTTGCAGCCATGAAGGACAGAAAAAAAACAGACCAAAAAAAAAAGGTAAGATTCTTACACAATCATGTTTCTCCAGAAGCTGCTGCTGTAGAGAAAGCATCAACAACCGAGACTCACAAAAGATGGCAACCTCAGGAGACTGCCCCATCCCGCGCAGCCTGCAGAGAAGTCCGGATTAAAAATGAGGTGCTTCCTTGCCGTGCAGCTCTCAGCTTCTTCCCATGTGAGAAATGCTTCATTTTGGGTCACTCACAAGGCAGCGGTGGAGGAGTGCCCTTGACAGAGCCCATGGGAGCAAAGAAGTCATGACGCAGCACTCCAAAGCGACCACCACAGCAGGGAACACGAGATGGGAGACGGCTCATACCCCGCTGGAGCCAGGCAGTTCTTCTGCCAGGACACTCTCTTCCCATCAAGACCCCGTTATAAAAGTGAGGGAAACTAGAAATGCTTATGTACAGCAACTCAGTTATGCAAAGAAACACGATACCTGACGCTACATCTCACTGCAAACGTACAAAATCCCCTTATCTCGCTTGGGCTTGCGGCTGCGCTCTCTGCCCAGATGAGGAGCGTCAGTACCTAAATGCAGCACTTGGCATTACACGCTCTTTTCAGTACAAAATAAGATATACCGAAAGCAGGAGACATCATTAATTCCACTCGATTCAGCACGTATTTTTCCACTCCGTGAAATAAGATTGAAATTGAAACCGTCTTATGACAGGGTTGCTCCGCACATTGGGTACACACATACTACCAGAAAGCGAGGGACCAGAACCAGGCAGGCTTTTGGGTCTCTGCAGCTCTGGCTGCGTAACGTCTTTGGTTACTCGGTGCTTTGAGCTGGGAGTCGGAGCAGAACACAACACTCCTAAACGTCTGCATTTTCCCTGATTTGCTTATTCGAGCTGGCTGGAGAAGGCAGAGAAAGGGCAGCAAACACATCCACAACCGACAGCCCACTTTGATCCAGCTCTGGAGGAGACAGACAAATAGGGGTCAGGTACCCAAGTGTCACCACGTAAAGCACTTCGGGAGCCACTGATAAAGATGCCATATATAAACCTAAACTTGCCTTGGTGCCAGTCACCTCAGCAGTTGCACCAACGAGAGAGCAACAACCACGCGTTCCATTTTATGAGTTGGTGTTCAAGTCCCAGTGAAGATTGTAAGGAGCAAACAAAACAGAACCTATCACTGCAGCGAACAGGTATTTATCTCCTAAAGAAACATTTGTTTTCCTAACACAGGTCTTGCTTCAGTTGGGTGTTCACGATTGACTGGTTTCTACACCGAACCCCAAGCTGAGCCCCACAGAACAAAAACACAGAGGTTTTTTCACCAGAGTTTAAGAATTAAGAGTTTCAAGATCCAATTATTTAGCAATTTATTTTTTTTTAATAGCTACAAAGCCCCGCATTAGTCACTTCCAGCTAAATCCTTTTGCCTCAATCACACTAAAAGCCTGTGCAGATATCGCAGCTCCTTAAAACCACAGATTGACATCTCAGTAAGGATTACTCACCATTCATCTTTTCAAGGGAATAAATTTAGTTTGATTGGTTTCTTTACAATTACTGCCTCATCCTGCATGAACAAGAACGAACACGAGGTGCTCTCCTGGGAACGGGAGCGGTATGCCAGCTGCCTACTTCCCCTGGGTTGTATCTCTCTCTGTAAAGGGGCTTCTTTCAACAGCACGCGCTCGTAACTTGGAAGAGGTATGAATAGTTACATGTAAATTAGTAATAATAATTAATATTAATAGTCCTAACTCAGTTTAAATAGTACAAGAGGGGAGACACCAGCCACTGTGACTGTCAGACAGCTCACGTTAATGTGGAAAGAGAAAAAAAGTTCTGTATTTTCACCAAATTCCTTTCCTGTTGTCTTTGTGAATTGTTATGAAAACCAGAGTAGCGAGGTACGTTGTAAGCTGTTCTCCAGATCCCCTGTTCCCTCCTCCAGGATGAAACCAGAGCAGATCTACATCTGGATCTGGCGTGAGGCACAACTGGATCCCAAACAATCCTAAGCAGTGGAGTCTGCACTGCTGGCAGATCCCCAGCCTTGCACAGAGCCTACCGGGCAAGGTAAGGCTCCGCACAAACGCTTTCTTGCCTATCTTTGCCATAAACCTTTCAGAGCATTTATGAGCTTATACAAATACATACAGCATGGCACGCCCTTACAAAGCTGCCAGGCCTCAGAGGCCGGCTTTACCCAGAAGCATGGGCTCTTACCTAACCTTGCTCCTCAGGGAGCTGTTGGGATAAAGCTGAGATTCAATTCAAGGTGAGTTTTGGAAAGGGACTGAAATTTTGAAGACACCCACCCACTCTTAGCCCCCCTCGTCTCCAGAGTCAACTGTTTCCAGGGCAGCCTGTTGGCCGTTTCTGCATTCCCTGAAGAGGGCTTGGTGGCCTTTCTTGCTACCACCAAGAAGAAAGCGAGGCCATCTTCAGCAGCCCGGTGAAACTGTGAAGCTGGAAGATGTTGCGCGTACAGGAATTTCGTCCTAACAAGGTTCCAGAGCCTGGATGTCAACAGGTACTTACTGGAAGACCAGCTAATGCTGTGTAAGCGTGACTCTGGTATTAAGCACTGCTAGCCTGATCAGCGGTTCTGCGTCACGACAGCACGTTCTGAAGGTTCAGCTGTTTCAGAAGCAGTGCTTTCACTGCATGCAATGTTTTATATTAGCTCAGTCAAAGCTCGAGACAATAGCATTTGTGGAAGAATTTGTGATTGTTTACCAGAATTGGGCTTCGGGCCTCTAATTTCTCAGTTTCTTTGCTCTGTTTCACCTGTTACTGATAGTCCCATAGGTGGAAAGAAGGATTCACAGTTTAGACACGAAAGGAGAGGGCTCAGAGACCGAGCGTAGCTCAGCTTCTGTGCTTACAGAACTGGCGTAGCATTTTGCAGCACAAAAGCTTCTCAGTCTTACTGTTCTGGAAGTCAAAGTAGTTTTTCATGGAAATAAAAACTAGAGAGAGAGAGTATTTAGCATAACCTTTGCTCGGCTGAGCTGTTGGACACCTCTGACATCAGAGTCATCATTCCAGTACAGCAATTGCATTTAGGTGCCACCGAGAGTCCAACACAGAAGGGATGAAATGAGCCAGTGAATGATTCAGGGCACCAGGAAGAACCGTAACACGTACGTGGCCGACGCTGTGCTGCGTGTGGCAGACACCACAAACTTCACAGCAACAGCAGGACAAATGCAAACGCATGAGCAGTAACAGCTCCTTCCACCCACACGGGCTGGAGAAGAATCTCCCTAAAGCAGGAGGCGGTCTGGAGAAACTCCAGCTTCGGCCAGGGCCAGTATCCTGGTTAATGCAGAGCAGTCTCTCTCTGGTGAGGATAAAACATAGGAGGCAGCGTGATTCCCTCCCCTCCCATCCCTTCAAATACTGCTGAAAAATAGTACCAAGCCCGCAAGACTGTCAACTGTAACAGAAGATGGATTACGTTCCTTTGCAGAAATCCAAGGCGGAGTTTGAAGCAGAATTCAAATCTCCCGATTCTCACTGCTTTGTTCTAAACAAGTACGTTCCCTTTGTGGCAGGTATCTGAGGAGAGACAATTACATCCTCTCAAGTAAAACGCCCTCAGAGTTTCTGTACGCAACATAATCTACATTTGAAAATAAGTATAGAGGGTCCCACTAGAATGACAGCAAAACAAACTAGAAAGAGCCTGGTGTAATTGTTTCCAGGCATCAGAATGTGCCAAGTCCGCTTTCAACTCTAAAACAAACCACCTTAATTTATTAAGTGCCATCTCTGCTACAATGCTTGGGAAGGGGTGTGAACATCTACAATGAAGCCAAGTTAAAGCTCAATCAAAGCCAATGAGTTCTCTAAAAGCCTATGCGGCAAAAGAGGAGGAGGGCGTGACTTTCCCAAGCACTTGCTTGGGAAGCGGTCCCTCACCACGTCCTGAATTTATAGCTTTTATACTATTAGTTATAGCCATACGCTGGGTTTATACATTGTTATGCATAAAGCTCTGCTTTCAACATCGGCTATTCGGTTTACAGGTCATCAGCTGCCAATCCTGGTCTTATCCCGTTAGCAGTGTCAGTGGAAGACCAAACGAGCGATGGGATGCTCCAGAACAACCGTAATGAAGTCAATGAATGCCAAAGGACCTAACGTAACTCTCAAAGAGGAACTGCAGGCCCAATTTGCAGCCTTACAAAAAACCGAAGGAAGTGACGGAACCTAATAATGGGATAAGGCTCGCTGAATTTGTACATCCAGCTGACACTTCCAAGAAGGTTTTGTACTCCTCCTGGATCATAAGGTCAGTTCACAGCACCCCTGATTAAATTTGCAGTTTGCCTGCAATTAGAAGGGTGGAGAGCAGAGCGAATACACCGGAACTGTCTTAGTAAGAAAAAAAGAGAGAACAGACATATTGCAACAGGTATCACGACCAACTGGATATTCATTGAGTCTAGAATTGTATTATGAAATCAGGACCTCGGTACTGTACCCACGGTCACAAAAAACAATTACAAACCACCCCTGCAAGGGATGGAACTGAACTGCAGAGCTGAAGCGAGGTGCCCCAGCAGAGAGCACATCTAAGCCTGCCTGCCCTCCCTAATCCCTGCTTGCTGTGCCACGTTGTTCAAACAGGGACACGGTCATTGGCTATAGAGTCAGAAAGGATACAGAATTTGTTGGGTTTATATTTTATGTAACGCAGCAAAACAACAGATTGCCGTAAGTATCCTTCCCACTGCCTCACCCTAGTACCGCTGACATCTGGGTTTCCCCTGATACTATAGTTGGAATACGTTCGCTTCACCAAGGAAATCAAACATTCCCTTCTGCAAGCCTCAACATGCCAACCCGTTAAAACGCAAGAGACCTTCTTCAGAAGAGGATTTTAACACATTAGTTAACCTTTAAAATACTGCATGTTTTCTAGTGTGACTTAATACAAACACAACTTAAAAATTAAAATGCATAAATGACCAAAGCACAAGATACTGTCTCTCCATGAAGGTGGGTACCATGGGACCGACACAAGGGCTCTAGCCCTGATCTTCAGGCGAAGGGTACGGAGACATTCAAACAGACATCGTGCAAAACTTCCTCAAGCTCCATGACTGATGTTAGGAGACAACCTCGTAGTCACGCTCGCTCAGATTTCAGCTCGGTCAATAGCTACAGGAGAAGAAGTATTTTATCTTGCTCAGAACAAAGGTACATGGCTGCTGAAGCAGACATTCCCTGAGGTATCAAGGACCACAGTTCCCTCCCGCTGACTTCAGCGTCACCGTTCAGCTCCGTCGGCGGCTCTGCGCACCTCAGGCTGACCTTCACGCGCGCGGAATGGAGAAATCCCGGAATGATGTATTGCAGGTGCTGCGTAAGCCCACACAGGAACAAAGACTCACAGATCCAGCCAGGTGTGCACCTCCTGTTTGGTTTGGTAAAGGAAATACTTCTGCATTTTTCTCCAAGGGAATGAGGCTTGGCCGTGGTCTCTTTCCACATTAAAAGCACAGCAGACCATGGACCCCTCCTAGCAAGTTTTACACATTAAGCAGAGCAAGTAAACAAAACCCGGCAGGCGTAAGATTCATAAGACAATCTTCTGTTCTGGGCTAAAAAAGATCAGTAATCCAAACCCAGACAAAAAATGGAAATATAACCTTTCATGGAATAAATTAAGCAAGAGACATGTTATGCATGAGGTCTTTCAGGGGGGAAGCAGTTCAGTAACAAGGTAGAAATAGAACAAGAAGCAGTAATCACAGGACTGCAAAAATAGGGCCCATTCTCAACTATTTTAAAATAAAAACAAAGCACCCCCGGCAACTTTTCCTCCAGAATACACAGACAGACTGCCCAAAGAAAAGACCATACATTTTTTCAGCTGCTTCTCAAGAAGAATGCTTTAAAGGAATTTGGGATATTTATTTACACAAAGCGCAAGCTCAGAAAGGACTAGGCACAGTTGGTGCCTCTGTGCAAGCCCACTTCTAAAAATAGCACTTGAGTTAATAGCAGGTCAGTGATTAAGAGAAACAGGTTCTGATGGTCGTTACTGAATCATCACGCGGAGTAAATAAAGCAAACTTAGAACTTCATTCATTTTACAAGGAAGGCTCTGCCACCCTGGAGATTATGGACAGAGCAAAAGCAGAGTAGAATCACTTCTGATATTGATCGATGGCTAAATTCAAGTTTCCTTTTTGTGAAGCCTCTGCTTTGCCTCCTCCTTGCCCACCCACGTCAGTACTTGCAAGGAGCCAGCCACCTAATTCCCTTCAGCTCCTGCGAAGCCCTGCCTTCGCCACAAATTCTGAGGCAGGCATTGTGCTAGACAAAGTCTCCCATTATATTTGCACAATGGGGCCCCTAGGCACTGTCACGGAAAGGAGGCACGGCTTCCCATACAGTAAAGGAATGTGATTTTGTAGCATTTCTAATAGAATTCAATTCTATTGCACCAATGCGCGTCAGGAGAAGGGCACGCAGCTTCCCTCTACCGGCTAAGACAAAAACACTGCTGAAATTTGCCTGATCCGAGAGAGAGACGGGAACCTGGTGGCAAACACACATGCAGTGCAACAAGCTGATGTTTTAGTTTTGTTGATCAATGCATGCACATTTTATATAAAGTCTGACCATTTCCTTCCTGTGGAAGTTGGGTCTTTGGAGATTTTTCAAAACAAGTAATTACTTATCTTTATTACAACGATAACTTTGAGCTCAATACTGCAACCCAAACCGGACATGCTCTCCCACAACAGCCGAAGCAGGTGTCAAACTCCCATTCCAAATTCACGTGAGGTAAACATGCAAATGGAACTCCGCTGTGACAGGCACCCAAAAACACCGTAAAAACCTTCTCAGGCCCTGCTTCAGCCCAGCTCTTCCCAGGATTCTTCTGTTGAAATCCCCAACGTCTTCAGTGCTATTTTTCCAATAATTCGCTTATGGAAAACCATAAATTATCTTGACTGTTCACTCCATTGCACAAGCATGCAATACTATTAGAACACTTAATGTATCTAACTCGGGCCACTACAGAATACAGTTAAAAAACCACATCTGAATGGCACTGCATTGTTTTTATTTTAAGTGTCTTTACACAGTGGAAGATGTTGGAATGCAAGTTGTTATACATTTTACACAATATACCGACAACATTACTTGCTTGATTTGCCTTATAAAACTGTTTCTGAAGGTTTTCCACTTATTCCTACTAACAGCAACTTCTACAATGGGGTAGAAATTAAACAATTAACAAAATATAAACACCACAGAAAATCCAAGACGGACTTCTGGAATTTTAAAAATACACAAGCCTGATGGACAATACAAGTTTTTTGTTGTTTTTTTTTTAATAACATGGAACAGTGAGACAGAGAAGTCGGACGTTGAGTGTGTTTAATACCTGAAGAGATACATAAATATCATGCCCGTGGAGGCAAGATGAACAAAAACCCATTTTCCTACCTTTTTAATATATACTACTCCTGCCTCTGGAACAGGGACCTGCCTGCAGGATCCCGTTTTGCAACTTGAAGCTGGTGGCAGGAAGGGATCACGAGCTGGCACAATACGGAGTTGAAAACTACCATGCCCATGCAAATTCATGACCATTACTTTTTCTCTCTGCCGTCAATCAATTGAAAAACACTTTTGAAAATTCAATAAGCGCTTCATGTAGAATTGAAACACACTAAAATGAATTTGAAAAAGGCCAATTTCTGAATGATTTTTATATATGAACATCAGCAGCCTGGTTTGTTCACAAATTATTTTATTTTTTTTAATAGAAAAAAGAAGAATCTGTCTAGACTAAAAAAGGTTGATTATAAAATAGCATAAAAGTATAGGAGCATGTGTCATTATACCGAGGCATATTTTCCTCCTACTAAAACACATAACACAAGATCACAAAAGTAAAGATCTGTATTTTAAAAGATGCATCCTGGTCTCAACAGTAGCAGATGTTCTATCAGACAGACAGGATGCCACACAGAAAAAGTCTTCATGAAAAACAGCAAACAAGGGCTGAAACTGCATAAAAACTGGCTAAGCCAGGCAACTGATTGTCTTAAAAAAATACAAAACAGACTGGAGAAGTTCAGGAGCACAAGTTAAAAGTTAACCCTAGATGTTCTATCTCCTAACATAACTTAGTCATAACATAACAGTCACTGAATTTATCTCTAAATGTCGGCCATCTCTAGGACTGTAGAGGAACAAACGTTACTGTATTTTCAGAGAGGATCAGAGACAACACATTCAATAGCTGAATCCGTATTTCACTCTCCATATTGTAATTCACTCCTAATTAGGTGTCAGTGCAAACCATCGCACCTATCGGTGTACCATCACAGATAGTAGCAGCAGTAGTGTTGGCGACAGACTCGGAGTCTGTCTTCTCAGTGGTCTGTGGTTCTTCCTTCTGTATTCTTCTCCGTGTAGTTAGCAAAACTACTTGAATTTAGTTCCATACGTGTATTTGTGCCTCATGTCAAATTAAAAACACATACTTGGCATTTCTGAGAAAAGCAAAGATTAATCTTCACTTCAGAAGATTACTAGCTGGGAAGGAATTTTAGCATAAAGAGTACGTTTCACTTGTATTTAACACTACATTAATTGGAAGCTGTTGTACCAGTACAGATCAGCTTTTAATTGCTATACAATGAACTTTCTTGAATCCAACTGTGACAGTAAGAAAGATATTATTTCAGCACTTGGTACATCACACTGTAAAGTATAAAGAAAAGGGTAACATCTTAAAAACCGAAACAAAACAACAAAACCACAACCAGACTTCCTATTTTTCACTATTTCAAGTCAGGTGGATTTGCTACACTTGGGGGACTAGTCCCTAAAATTAAAGTGCTTTTCAGAGCATTGGCATCCAAATTCTTGAACATGAGAGACAACTACAAGTAAAATCTGTTGTCGCTATACATAACATATAGCAGCAGTACAGACATCAACACATGTACTCATTAAGTGTCTG
Source organism: Ciconia boyciana (assembly GCF_034638445.1). Lineage (NCBI taxonomy): Eukaryota > Metazoa > Chordata > Aves > Ciconiiformes > Ciconiidae > Ciconia > Ciconia boyciana. The sequence continues at coordinate 4,844,943 of NC_132954.1, forward strand.
ATTTTTTGATACTATCTTAAGCATCACACAATTTAACAGTGCATAGTACCCCCTACCTCCAGTGTACAATCAAATGCTTTAGATTCATTCAGTATTGTTGCAGGTGGTTCTGGGCGCCTTGTCTGCATGATCTTCTGTTTGGGATTTTTTATTTCATCTTCCTCTTCTGTCTCACTTTCACAGACATGGACAACTACACTAGGAGTTGATTCTGTTCCTGCGTGAAGCTCGTACTTCTCTCCTGAAGAGTAGCGAACAAAAATCATGCTAAGAACATCCCCAAGGAACAGCATTAAGCCACTTTATCTCAAAAACTCCTTAACAGCTGCAGTAACACAATCAAATATTCATTTATTCCCGTCTCACCTTTAATTTGCTCAACTTACACACTTCACCACACCTGTTAAATGTTTTAAAATAGTCCCTGTATCTGTTATACTGTCCTTTGAATACAACCAATCTTTTAATCGATATTTAAAGGAAGGGCAGGAGGGATGTAAAAAACTATTGTGAAACACTGAAGACCTCAGAAGACAAGCAGCATGCAAATTTTTAAGTGACATCATTTATGCTGTACATTTATATGACATTTGTAAATTAAAAGCTACAAAAGCATTTGAAAACATTAAGCCTCCCGATCCCCTCTCGTCACAGAAAGCAAACAGCATGTTTCCTCAGAAGGCTCATAAAGAAGTTTGACGATTAAACACAAAAAGTACGTATTAGCATCCTTAATAACTGGAGCTGTCCATCTGCAAGAGACTGAACTTTTCATTCCTCCTCTTGTTTGTTACTTAAAACATGGATGTGACGGAGCTAGTACCACACAATCCAGTTCTGTGCTATACTTTCAATCAATTAACGAATTAAGTAAAAAAAGTGATGGATCATTCTATTCAAGTAAGAAACATCACACAAGAGAGACTCAGTTTCTTCTCACAGAAAGAAAGATAAGTAGATAAATTCCCTCGATAACTATTTTTGAAGTAACACAACAAAAGCAGGTAAATAGTCCCACCTGGCCCCAACTTGGAGACAGCACAAAGCAAGTCATAGTTTATCAGGGGAGTTGCATCTTCACTCTGTTTCCATCCAACTGGTGGAGATGCAGGTGGTGATATCAGGAACTGTTTAACAGGTTGTGGAGGAAGGAGGTAGGACTTGTCGCCTATTTCACTGGATACCTGTACCTGAAGACAAAAGCCAGGAGATACAAAGTAAGATGACAAATATTAATTATCTTTTTATTTAGTCTACTTCCCCAGTAATTCATGCCTATTCTCTGTATTAGCAATGCTTGATTCAGCCTGGCTTTAACAATAATAGTACAGCTTTTGTCAGTTCTTGGTATGACACCTTGGAGAAATGCTGCAGGTAAGAAACTGGCCTATGTAAGTGCTGACAACGTAGCTGTATATGACACATGCAAGCTGCTAATCCAACAAGAAGAATATGCCTGTAAAGCACCTATTATAAAGAGATCTTTGGACCCACTTGTTTTCTTTCAGCACATTTCTGTTTAGGCATGAGGGAAGGTGGTTTGTGTCACTACACTACAGCAACTGTTCCACACCAATTACAACTCTGTAAGCTCAAGCTGAAAAGCAAAACTGTCCCCTAAAGCATGAATTTTCTCAATGAGTGAAAATAATACATCTCGGTCTAAAAGAATGAGGTTGAAGGTAACTTCAGATCTCTATCAAATTAAACTCGTGGGCAAAAGTGGAACAAAGAAGAAAGAGGGACACATCTTAGTGTGTAATACTAAGGTAATGCAAAGGTAATACACAGTAATACCTGTGCAAAGTACAGCTTCAGCTTTTTCCCGTTGAAGTCAGTTTCATGCAGTTCTATCCGTGCTCTTGCTGCTGCCTCTGGATTGCTGAAGTTTATCCGTACTCTTCTAAAGCTTTTAAACAACTGGAATGTAACTTGATTATCGTAGACTGTGAAAAGTGCTTCAAATCTTTCCTAGAGATGAAGTACAAAGATTCTCCAAACACAAAATGAACATTTTCACTCAATGAAAACACATTTTCCTTTCACTTTCCTCTCCCAAATCCCAATAATTTCCTTAATCACCTTCTAAACCTGCACCTTCCATACTTCCCTCAATTACCCCGACTTGCAGATCTGTATTCAGTGTAGTACTGCTTTGTCTCACTATTTAAATCTGAATTCCAAGAGCACATTGATGTGAACAAGCCTACAAAACTCTCAATACATAAACTGCCACCTAGCGACACTTACTCAAAAGTGCAAATGTCAGGGAAAATACTGGTACTTGCACATGACTTCCACCCAAGTGTCTCCAAAAATACTATGCAAATCAGTTAATTTTTATATTAGATAAACTAAAGTACCGAGTGCTTACAGAAAATGTCAAAATTCTCAGGATGAATAAGACTACTTTGGAAGAGACAAAAATCTATTATCACTAAACAACACTTGTTCACAAAAATAAAAAATTGAAAAAAATCATGTTTTCTTGAATATGGAATCTTATCCTCAAGTTCTCTAAAAAAACCAACAACTGAATTGTTATGAAATTCAATCTGTTTTAATGTACTATTTCTCTGATCTACAAGAGACCTAATTTGCAGATATTTCTTTTTTTTCCTAGTGTAAATGCACTAGGAAATTCCCTGGTGTAAGTTTTCATTCACTGTAGAAAGTCAGATTAAAATCAGTAGATGAGAAGTATGCAAGCAATCTCTTTTCAATTTTATTTACTATGTTCTGATAATATTCAGTTATTTAGAGAGATCTACATAAGCAAATAAGCGGAAAAGGAGTACTTTTCCATTATGAACTCTTTCCAATGACAACAGTTAATTTGCTTGATTCCAACAGACCGCTCTCTTTACAAAAATCCTGTTGATGCCTTCATTCCCGTGAAAATAATTACAGGATGAGGGGCTTTCATTTTAAATAGGACTGAAGAAATTCTTCAGATGATGCCCATGTTAGTTTTAACAAAAATATTATTTTGCACAATTCTCTCCAATCTGTACGTCGAGGTCTTTATTAAATCAGAAAACCTGTTCCTTCTGCACACTGGCCAAATGTTGTACTTGACAAACACAATACTGCAATCTAGTGCATCAGCCCTGCAACTGAAAATGATGACGACAGTGTTCCAATCATGACATTACCCTCCAAAAGGTGAATATTTGAGAAAGAGTGAAAGTACGTATTGTTTCTATCTGGATTTTTCACCTTTTGCTGTTTGAACTCAACTTGAAAAAACACTTTTAGATGCTATGTAAAAGACAAAATGATTAAAAGATGTATGCCAGCTTAGACATCTTACAGTTTTTCTGTAAACATACCACGTATTTAACCTACAAGTAGAAGCTGACTGCCTTAAATTCGACAACTTAACAGTCAATTCAACATGAACTGTTAATGTTTAAGTGTTGCTTTAACAAATCAGCAGTAAAACCAGAAATGTAGCTAAAAAATGTCAAAAAAAAAAGGATGAAAGAATCAGGGCAGAAACAGAACCTAAGCAAAATGCTTCATAAGAATTATACAGATTTCAAATCAATAGTGTCTTTTTAGCCTTTTCTCCTCACCAGAATATTAATCATTACTCACTTACGTGAAGTTGCACAAATGAAAATGCTGAGCATAAAATATTTGTGCCTACATACAGAACCGGACAACCTATTTTGTACCGTGGTGACTACTACAATATCAGGGAAGAGGAAGACTGATTTTGATAGTCTGCTTGCCAGTGCTGCTAGCTTTGCCAGCGTTACCAAATGAACTAGAAGAACATTGGGTAGCAAAACCATAAGTGCAATGAAACACCACCCAACCCCCTCACCCCCCAAAACCCCTAAAACTACCACAAATTGTCAAATTGCTTTCTGTTTGTGCACAGACAGCACAATTTCCATTTGTTTCATTAACTGTTTGCTGTGCATTCAGCCTTTAAAAGAAGACGTAGGCAGAAGTAAACCAAGCCGTTGAAATGTGTGTCCAGGGGCTGACTAAGCTGAATTTCATAAGACAGATAAAAGCCATATAATATATCAAAGCACCTCTACTCTTCCAAGCACTAGGAAGAAGTCTTCATAGTAAACACTCAATTTAGAGATATATATAATTCTGACCTATTCTAAACTAATGTCTTAGCTATGACAATCAGCTTAGATGAGCTTGCTGACAGTACAATCAGTACACTTCACAAACTATATTTAAAATTTAAAATTTAAAATTTGTGGTTAAATTTACAAGTGGTTTAACGTGGCAACTAACTATCCCAGTATAATCAGAGAAAAAGCTAGCACACCTCCCTTGATGCACCTCATATGCACGGACATGCTGTGAGAACACTTCCATGGAAAACAGCAAACGTGCATTAAAGTGACAAATCACATGTAGACATGTGCAAAACAATTCAGCAAGGCAACATTTCCTGTGCACACTTTCTATACCGGACACACAATGAATTATGAGGCACTGTTTCTGTAGCATCAGAGTTAAATTAGTCCAGCGCATTATTTAATGTTCCATTGATTAACTGATGCTTTACTACCTTCATCCAAGGGTAGTAACCACTGAAACAAACGGAGTGCTCCCTGCTTACAGAAGTCTTTTGAACTAGAAGCTGATCTAGTAGAAACAGTGACAATTTAAATTAGTCATCAGTGAGTTAAAAATTTACCTAGAAAGGGAGACATCACCTTGCAATGTTTTTAAATTAGATGACATATGATTTACATACTCTTATGCATCACCTGTTTTGTTTTCCAGTTAAAACAGCACTACTATGCAAGGCTAGAAATTAACTCTCCTATGGACGTACAGAGGCTAGCAATAACTCATGTCCTTTGAAGAAAACCATTTGACACCAGGCACATAAATAATGGCTAATGAACTGTATCTCATTCTCTCTATAAACCATGGGGAAGAAAAAATAAAAGCATTGCATCTGAAAATAAGCCACTAAAGACTCAACAGCCTTTTCTGGCACCTTTCTTTCATACCCATAGGAACACAATTATAACAAACTACAAGAGCAACAGCTCTCATTATGTAATATCATCCTCCCGACCCGAAAGGGCATCTGTAAGCTGCTTTACAAACTGTTTATGTGACACCATGTGCACGTTCTCAACGGATCACTGTTCCTTTTATTTTGAACGTACGATGTCCATTTGTTAGCAGCACTGGCTTAGGAATTCAGCGCAGAGCACATATTTGAAAGACTGACTTAAATAGAAGTACAGAATTTAGAAACTGAGGCAGAGAGCAGCATTTCCTATCTGACACCACACCTTTCCCTCAAATGTTGAAAACTTTTCCGCAGAACTGTAGGCTTCGTAAGTACTTTTGTAAATGGAAACTGAAGAAGCCACAGACCAAAGCTTTCATATCAGCCCCTCCTATCTTCCCTCACTCATGTAACGTACGTAATTCTTCCTGATGCTCTTGGAAGGAAAGAGAAAGTACAGATTTGACTGAATACAAATGTTAGCAGGCCAGAGAAGACTTAGTTTATTACAAGGTCTTTATAAGCCACTTGCAAAGTGATCAAGTCAGAACACACATCCTGCAAATTTATAATGCTCTTTTAACAGAATCCTTGCCTTAAAATAAAACATTTAAATTTGCTTTCAGATTTTATTATTTAAATCTGCCCTTCGATTTGGTACCTTGAATAAAGGGGGGAGGGGATCAGAAGAGCTTTTCATGGGAGAAGCACTGTATATCCATTAATAATTTCAAATGCCAGAAAAGTGTAGTATTATCTGCTCTTTGCTAACTGTACTCATTCTGATCTGAGCTTACCAGGTAAGTACTTTGGGTTGGTTTTTTTCCCTCAGTTATAATATGCAGTAATACACTGAAAATCCAGACAAAAATGTTCCAATAGCTGTATCTATACTTACAATACTATACCCCAAATATGCCTCTCTCTACCTTACCTTTTCTTCCTGTACCTCAAACACAGCTTCATGAACACTGCAAGCAAAGAGGGAGGTAGGCAAGTCACTTAAATCCATCATCTCTTCCAAATCATCTTCATTTTCTCCAAAAATCATCTGTTCCTCCTCTTCTTGGTCACTGCTGTAGAGGTCTGACTGGCTGTCACTCCAGGACTTCATAGTATCTCTGAGCATCGTTCACCCAAAGCAACTCTTCTTTACGTTCCAGTTTCTAGTAGGGGTCTGCCATTCCAAAAACCAAAACCAAAACAGAATGTGAAGATATCACAGCTTCTTGTTTTGACTGTTCTTATTAAGGCAAATAATTTTACAAAAAATAATAGAAATCAACATGAAACTTCTCCTCTCATCCACAAAACAGAAGCACTGTATCCCATTTCTGCAAATGGGATAAACACACTGCTGTTCAATCTATGAAAAGGAACATAAAGTCACTCAGTCAAGTAAATAAAATTTCTCCTCCCTTTAACTCTGACATAAATCAAGAACTACAATACTGTTCTAGAAGCTTTTCTCCATGACACGCTTTTCAGTTAACAGTAATTTCTTATTTAATAACTTAAAAGCACTTCCCAAGTAATCAGAGTAGGCTTCTGATATGTGAAGAAATATCTTTATTTCATCAATGGGAACACGTGTATACAGCAAAGTTAAGTCATCTGTCCAAAGCCTCTCCGAGCCAGTTCCAGATATGGGAACACACCCCAAGATCTCCTAATGTGAGGACATTTCCTTCTCCTAAGCACTGGAGCATGCCTTTCCCACAGGTAAGAGAGTATCTGTAGCCTGCAGTAAACACGTCAAGGGAGAAAAACAGTGCAAACAAGCAAGAGATGAAATAAAAGACTTTAGGTAACAAACTAGTTTTTACACAATAAAGATTATTTTAACAGAGCATACCTTTTGCCACCTATGGCTGCAAAAGTCATGAGGAGGTTATCACACTACTGTATATTCTAATGTAAATGATAGAAAACATGTAACTGTACTATACCTAGATTTGGAGGGGGTGTTAATTTGTGACATAACGCTAAAAAAAAGGTAAGTAAAGATATTATGTTTCATTGGCAATGATCTCATTTGAATATTTGCTTAACTAGCTTACTCTTTTGAAGCAGGCACCAAGAAATGCCATCAACTGAAACCAATATGCACTCAAAAATGCATTAAAAAATCCATAATAAATCAATGCTCGCTCATGGGAAAAGGCTTAAGACAAATTTTCTAATCAACCACACCCAAACACTCCCAACACTTTGTACTTAAGGAGAAATAGCATGTGAAAATGAGAAAAAAAGATTTAGTACCTATTTTAAGTATTTACAAACTCCTTAGAGACACACAGGCAAGGTGTGATGCTAACTTAAATGAGTTAAATCCATGTAACCTCGGTGCGGATACCTAAAAGCTGTCTGAAGCAATGTGCGCACATGCACACGTAACTGCACCGGTTCACTGTCACACCTTTAGTCAAACCATTACGAAGTCATGCACAGAGCTGGCTAAATCTTCCCAGCACGGCAAGTTTCAAAATTTTCACAGGAAACACTCCTCAGCATCACCGAAAGAAGGATGCAAATGCAAGAAAGCACGTAGCTGGTGGAAACCTAATTTTTTGTGCTCGCTGATTCATGCAAAAAGGAAAGAGAAAAGGGAAAGAAAATACGCCGACACAGTAAAAACAAAAGCCACCATCTGGCTTGGCAGCACAGACTCCAAGAGAGTTCTGGGCTAATCAATCCAACATGCAACAGGACACAGACACCTACAATCAAGCCAAGCTGGGCGCAGACAGAATTGAGAGCCACATGCTAGCCTTATCCCGGTTTTGGTCCTACCTCCCCAAGCATCCCTGCCAGAGAGGAGTACAGATCACAGTAAGGAACACCTAACCCACACATAACTGCTCCAAAAACCTGGTTTTCTGACAAATCAAAGAAGGAGGAGACTTGCAAACAAGGCAAGAGAGCAAAACTGGCACAGAAAAGGGAGAGTCTGAAAATGATGGCAAATTCAAAGATTTAAATTAATGGTGAATAAGACAGGAAGCAAGATAACATACAGATCAATACAAAATTTGGTGAAGTTGGCCACGCTATGAAGAGCTTTAAAAAGTTCAGCCTGTCTGAGCCTCACACACTGCAAAATGAAGTCAACAAAGCAGACTGGAGGGAGGCAAAAGCATCAAGAAAATAAGATTAAGGGAGTGCACGATTACTGTGACTTACACTGTGCCTGCAGTAGTACTCCTCTCTTCATTCTGTTAGTACTGTGGAATCAGACATCACAATTAAAATGAGAGAGAATTTAATCCATAGATTATCAACTGAATCCATTACTCCTCCTTTAAAGTTGTTATCATCTATTATGTCATTTAAGGAGCTGCAATCTGCAGATTACTAACACCAAGCACTGCAGTGACCACAGAGATGTTCCTCCGTTTGGTATGTTAGCACAGATGAACAGCACTTCAGGAAAAAATGAGCAAAGAGATGGACAAAATGAAGGCAGATCTAGGTTTTTATTTAAACGTATAAGACACCTGAACTCTACATTTTTGGCTAATATTCTTTACAATGAGATTTTGTATAGGCTCCTTGAATAGAAACCATCTTTTACACACCAATGAGACAAGTATGCAAATATCTGCTTGAAAATAAAATAAAGCTGATACTGTTAAAAAGAGCAATACAAGACACTTTCTAAAACACCAACTTAAAGACATAAAGAAGGTATTGTGGGGAGAAAAAGCAAAAAAAAACCCAAAATCCCAGTTTTTCCTTCTTTTGCCAAATTTGGTTAAAGTAATTCAGAGAATTAAAATTAAGTTCGAAGTTCCAGCATGAGGAGGTTCTAAAACTCTGAAACTGTCATTTTGTATTTTGAAAAAAGACGTCCATGTTATTTCCATGTCATTTAGTGTAACAGAATAGGGCAATTTTGTAAATGAAAAGGTGACAACATACAAAAGACAGAGCAGTAAAAGGCAAGAACGATAGCCAGGTAAACAATACAATTACGGATAGGTCTTTGCCAAATCAGGTTCAGAATTGGAGAGGGATCAATAACAACCAACTGAAATGTTTGCAAACAAATGCCAGGAGCTCAGATATCACAGAATACCACACACACTGTAAGAGAGGATGGGAAGAAAAAAAGAAAGGAAAAAAGCCAACAAAAAAGCCACAAGATCTAGCTTCTTTTACAATTTAATTTACATAACATCAAACGGTTCAAGTAACCTATGAAGTAGACAGAGATAAAGCGATGGCTACAAGGTCGCTATCATTTTCACTATGCATGAACTGGTGAACAGACGTAAGCAAAACCATCTAGTTAGCATCTTAACATTAACAAAATTAAACTTGCAGTTCCCTGCATCTTTAGTCTTCTGCATCCTGATTCATTTCATCCAGTTCCATGTGAAACAGGCAATCAATAACTACCATTGTCTACCTGTGTATTCCCACCTTCAAAATGCACACAGATTAAAACAAACTACGAAGGCAGGATTGCTCAGAAACAGAGCTGTGACGACAGCCCTGGTGATCCTGCACTGTAGGCCTGTCTTCTGCTCACCACAAAAGATCTTCCCTGTAAATCTTTTACAGCGTAAATACCCTTGATATGAGGAAAATACTGCCTTTTGCGCAATAGCAATTTGTGGTATTATGAAACACATCAAATTCTGCATAGGCATGCATTATTGCACAGAAGAGATGCTCTTCAGATTTGTAAAGAAGTTTAAGAATCCTGATGGAAAACACACAAATCTGTCAAGGCACACTGTGTCCAGCTTTGCACACAGCAAACAACCTCCCTGGCTTCGAGTTTCATTGTATATGAATTCATCATGTTGTAACATTTAAATAAAGCAACAAAACATTTTACTGTAAGATATTTTCTGCTCTGTAAAAAGGCAGCAGGTCTCAAATGATGTGTATAAACGATATGGGAGACCTGGAGCAGTTTAAACCTCCCCATTGCCAAGAAGTAGATTACATTTTTTTCTCAACTAGTAACAAAAATTGAATTACCAGAAATCATCTTGTTCCTTTAGAGAACAAGAGTAGAAACTTGTACACTATTAAGCTGCAGGAGACAATGCAGTTATTCCCTTGAATTCCTGCAAACAGTCTGCAGGGCAAGTGATTTAATAGAAGCAATCTTAGTCAAAGTTAAGGAAACATTTCAGCAACAAGATCAACAGTTCTGTATAATTTACAGTACGGCATTTCTTGCCAGTATAAAAACAAACTCTGAAAAGCTTCTGTAGAGAGCACTGAACTATAAAAGCTTCTTCAGTTATGTTTTGTTTTTTAAAAATTAAGAATGCATCACAGTTGTATTTTTTTTAATCATAAACCTACATGGAATTCTAGTTTTTTTTCACAGATGACTTGTTTTTCCTGACTTCACCCAAATCAGTATCAAAACACCATGGTTACTAAGCAATGCAATACCCAATAGCTTCCCTGAAATAAAGACAAGACAGGTAAGACTGAGGTACGAATGTTATTTAAGAAGTACTGTTAGAAACAGTACTGTGAGAAGTGATATTTTAACAGATTAGGCAGAACTATTTTGCTGCGCAATTATTAGAAAGCATCAAAAATCAGGCAGAGAAATAGTCCAAGCTTGACAGGTACACCGATGTGGTTATCAGTGCAACAGCCAAACCGCTCTGCTTCAGCTTCCCCTATGCAAAAAGGGAATTACTTCACTTACCTCCTTGGAAAGGTGAGAAGCACCTATTTATCAGATAGTCTGATATGAATGGAAATACACAAATGCTAGTCATTTACTACAATCAGCTAATTCCTACAGTAATATTAACTGCAATAAACAATTCAAAATTATAAGCAAATCATTGTGTAGACAACGGACAATACTTGTTAGCAAGCTATTCGATCACTCACTCCCTCACAGATTTTGGATTAAATGGCCTTACAGCACAGGACTAAAAGGATCCCAAGAACTAAAGCCAGCTGGATAAGACCTTTTATTAAGTCCTTTGTTCTTCTGAGAATTAATACCTGCTTGTCATTTAAATACCAGGTGACAGGTACACTGAAACACTTAAAAGCAAACTCTTCAACTTCATACAAAGCTAAAGGTCTTCCGATATTTAAGCAAACTGTGGAAATGCAGTTTCTGCCATTGAGAGCTTTAGTATCTGAGCCTCAGTACAGACAGAACTGGTGTTTTTACCTTTGCATCGTCTGGACCCATCTCTTCAGGCACTGCTGAAATACAAGCAGCTCATGTACATTATCGCATCCTTCCCGAAACCCCTGAACACTCACAAGGACTAAAAACGGCATGGCAATTCCTACATAAACAGTCCAATCTGCTCCGAGGAGTTTACAAACTCGGGTTCGATCCTGCAAACCCGCAGAGGACTGGTCTACCCAGGGGAGCAGCCCCGGGCTGGGGGATCAACACCCAAGTTCAGAGTTAATACGGCATGTGATGAACACGAGGGGAGGGAAAACACCGCTCTGGGATTATTCTTAAAAAAAACAAACAACAACAAACCCTTTATACCTGCCCTAACGAGCAACTGTTAAAGGAGAAAACAACTCAACTTCGCCGCCGCCGCTCCGCCCGGCCAGGCCTCGCCGCGCCCTCACCGACCCGCCCGGGAGGCGACGGCGGGCGGTGCTCGGCGCGGCACAGCGAGCCGCCACCGGGCCGGGCCGGGCCGCTCCGCCTCACCTCAGGACGGGACTCCCGGTGAAGGGACGGCTGAGGGGACGGGGGAGCAACAGATGGCCGGCGGCGGGCCGCTGGGGGGAAGCGGGGGGCGCCCACCGTCTCCTCGGCGGGGATCCCCTCTGCAGCGGCGGAGAAGGGGGGGGCCGCGCAGGGGGCGGCAGCGGGAGCGCGCACTCCCCGCCGGTCGCCGTGCGGAGTAAGCGGCTGCGGGAAGGGAGCGGCGGGAACGCGCCTGCGTGCGCGCCCCCTCGCCTCCGCATCGGCTCAGGGAGCTGCGGGGAGGGAGGGGGTCGGTGACCCGGATGGAGGGGGGCGACTCTGCGCATGCGCCAGCCCCATCCCCGCACTGAGGGGTAGCGGCGGTTGAGGTCGGCGGCCATCTCCTCAGCCGCCCCGCCGTGAGAGGCTGCGGGGGGCACCGTCCCCACCGCCCGCTTCCCCTCCCCGGTGGGTTTCAGAGGTATTCCGCCCCCCATGGCGTCCGGGGGTCTCCACAGCAAAGGGCACGAAGCGCTTTGGGGCAACGAAGGGTGTTTTACACGTATCGATCCTTGAGGCGATGGGCTTCCACCGCCTGCCGGGCCTCGAGGAAAGGCTTTGCGGGGTTCCCCGTGGGAATGACTGAGCTCAGAGAGATGAGAATTGATTCAAAAGCTGCGAATTGCTCTAGGAATGGCCTCTGGAGAAGCGGTCGGTGGCTGAGTTGCTGGCAGAGCCAAGTATGGAGGACAGAGGCCTCTTCCATGTTTTTAATTAACAGCCTTGAAACGCAGTTTGAGACCTGATGGAGGAGCGCTTTGCAGTGTCCCGGCAGGACACTTGGGTGACCTTGAAGGCTAAAGTCAGAGAAGAGGACGTGGGACTGACTCTCGGAGCACAGCACCTGCGCTGCAGTGCTTTGTGCTTGGCAGATTTCTGCCGTGAAAGGCTTGCACGTATGCTCCTAGATGGCAGCCGAAGTTAAATCGGTTTTACTTTGCCGTTGGCCTTGGCTGGCAGACACGCTCAGGCAGTTGCCAGATGGGAACAGTGAGAGTTTGCATCCCTCATCTCTGGGAGTAAATCGTGGCTTAATCCAGCGATGAGACGATTTGAGACAGTGGTCATCTGAACTGTGTGATAAATGAATGCTTGTGTACGTTTACGTCTAAAGAAAGCACAAACCAACGTCCTTTTTTTGGTTGTATTCAGTTTTCCACAAAAAGCATGCACAAAACTCCATTGAATTTCACTGGCACAAATACTTAGTTCAACAGCTTCATCCTCACTTGGAAAGCTAGAAGACAGGATTTTTCACATAAATACTGAAATTTCTGTGGTTGAAATGCTTTCTTCTAAAGTCTAGGTACAGAAAAAAGGCAGGAAGCAACACTAAGCTGGTCTTCTTTACCAGGCTTGTAATTTGTTCATCCACAGTGCAGATCTTCCCCTCGTAAGAAAACAGGGCATAGCAGAATTCACTTGTAGAAAGGTAAGATCAGGCTTACCTGTCCAGATAAGGGATTTTGCAATTTAGATGCAGTGCAAATTGAGGCCATAATTGGTTAGTCTCCATTACCTTAGCCTTTCCTTGCTGCAATCACATGCTTTATTATTTCAATACCATGCTCTTCCTCCCTGGTCAGCAATATATTCTGGCTTTAATACCACAAACTCCCAACATCTGTGTCCATTTCAGGGGCATTTTAAATACTCTGTCTTCTGTAATAACACCTCTTTTGTGGCATGCATTTTTGTAATGATCCTGACCTCGGGCTTGATCACCACCTCTTTGTATTAGCACTTGACCCAGTTGTCTCTGATACAACACACTAACCCTTAAATGATGTATCTTAACAAAGTATTTATCAGAAACTCTGGGACTTAGGTATGCTGCTTCTGCAAGCATTCAAGAAAGTGCTAGTCCGTGTCTTAATACTCGTGTCCAGGGACTTCAGTGAAGTGCACCTTAACACCAAAGTGGGTAAGGCTGCTCTTGTTGGGTTTTTTTTGTTTTTTTGTTTTGTTTTTTTTTTTTCCCATTTGTGGTTTGGGACCCCAAGAGATACATTTAATTAAGAATATCCTGAGGGTTATCTTCTGCTTATCCCCCTGGACTAAAACCCATATGGTGAGTGTTAATTAGGTTGGCAAGCATTCGATTAAGCTACATCGCCAGTATTCTAAATTTATGACCGTCTGTATCTGTTAATGGCATTGTTAGGAAATGCCCTTAAGCTGTCTACTCCTGCAATCAAAGACACGATATCCTGTATCTAAAGGATGGCATCTCCTACCGCGTAGCGTTCCCAACTCGTATTAGAGGTCTTCGCTGTCTCAGAGAAGCATGCTGTTGTCTCAATTTCAGTATTGAGTTGGCAGGCATGCAAAAATCATGAGTCAGGCCACCAACAATATAATGCTTTTGGTTGTGTGATTTGGCCCATCTTGTGTCGTTCCCCCCCTCCTTTAGGCTATACTTGGATCACATTTTCAAGCTCTTTGCTGAAATAATGAATGCTAAGATTTTTTTTCTAAAGCCCTGTAAAACTAAGATTTTGAAGTAAATTGCGTGATTCCTAAAGCTGACACCAGATACTTGGAGACTGATGTAAAATGGCGAGCATTAGTAATGCTGCAGCCCCAGACATGAGTTGTAGCAATCTGCATTTCATTTACAAGTATCCTGTTAAAAAAGACAGTTCTTTGAATGCACATAGTACTTAGGGTAGTAAACTAAATTCTGTCTTAACTTCTCTCAAGATATTTATGGCTGATTAAAGCTATACTAAGAGTATGGAGCAGGCCAGAATTCTATAGGTTTTACCACAATCTTTTATTAAGTTTCATTTCCAAAGGTCTCACCTAAAAGACAGATAGAATTAAATAGACATGCAACATTGCTTATGAAAAATTAAGCAGTTATCCTTATAGTCCAACACTGTAAAGCTTGATTTATTTACACATTTTAAAGTGAACAAGAGAACATTGTAGGCAGATCATTTTGTACATTCAGCCAACATAGGAGCTGTATTCCACAGCATTAAGTTACATGTAAGATATACACTGAGAACGTATTAAGTGCTCTGGTGCATTGAAAAGCCACGCAGTGTCAGTTCACATTTGATAAAGAAGCTAGGAGATGGAGAGTCAAGGAGCTATTCTACCAGTTTAGTAAACGAGACAGCAGTCAGTTGATTTTTGTGCATGCTTTTTCAGCTCTTGATTCCGAAAAATGCTGCGTGCTTTGGAAATCTAAGCATACTCTGCTGTTCACAGTGCCCTGCCTCTCGGGATCAGTCCTGGATAAGCTGAAGTTTTGACATACACATGTTCAAGTGTGCTGTACACCAACAGATGATTTTTCATGCTGCAAGGAGGACTAGAATGTGGCATGGGGCTCCTCTCCTTTAAATCTTCATGTGCTGTTTAGCTGTAAATGTTTGCTGCAATCCCGGGCATGGCCATTGTCACCTCAGACTAACAAATATTCTGTAAAAAGTATAGACTTGAGGGTACCAATAGCTTCCTGTTTTCAGCTTGTAAGCTCTGAACTAGAAGGGAGGCAAGGAGTTTATTTCAATCCTGAGCTACACCCTCCTACTGTTAGAAAGAGCGCCAAAGTCCTACAGTCAGTTTAAACAGATGTTTGGCTTCTAGGAGCCCCTGTTCATGCCTTCTCAGCAACAGAGATGGCAGCTGTAAGGATGTGCTGAAGAGCAGAAAATAAAATCTTTTGGAAGCTTGGGAGAAAGACCAAGAAAGGGGGAAGTACATAAAACACAAAAACCCCTCACATTTTAAAATTCAAGTATTAAACATAGGCAGCAAACAGGAGGGAGGTGCAGTCTGGCAGTCCTACTACCGTGCTTATGGTGGCTAACACAGACTGGCAAAAATGCAACCCTTACAACATCAGTGCAGTGAGTTGAGGCCTATAGCCCAAGGAACACCTCGGGCTCTACTGATGTGGCACAATGGAGTAATCTAAATATTGTGATTTATGTGCTGTAGAAACAGACATCATCTCCCTTGGAGTCCTTTGTCAGGAAGTTTCCAAAAGCAAGTCTTGCTGCAGGTAAAGGGAACTGTCATTATTAAGTAGAATTATTTAAACACACACAGGCTGTGTAAATAAAACATGGTTATATAAAGCTTTAGAGCAAGACTCTTGCCTTTAGAGTCTTTTAAAGAAAAGGGCCAAAATAGCACAATAATACAAAAGCTCAGGTTATGGCTGGAGGAAATTTCACTCAGAGCAGAAGACAGCTACGTGCTGACAACTGAGGGCTCTCTGGCAGAGAGGAAGGTCAGGCCAGGAGTCAGTCAGTGCTCAGGCTGCAGGGCTGTGGAGAATCTGGGCAGCTTACTGCAAAAAAATCACTGAATCAGGCCAGAGAGCAGCCCACAGAAGAGAAGTACAAGCAGGGGCTCAGCACCAGAGTAGCGCTCTCCCCCTGGCAAAGCACTCTGTGTCTGTCTCTCATGATGTCAGGTCCCATGATCAGGGGAAAAACCTAACCAGCCATTTACTGGCTACAAAGTCTGCACACCAGTCAACTGCAGTTTTTAAATACTACTGAAAAACAAAGAACTGAGAAAATGACGTTCTGTTACACACAGGACCATCCTAATAGTAGAAGTCAACAGCAAAACATTTAGGCGCTGCTGATTATTTTATACCACAGCAACATCTGTAATAATTAAGCACAGAGAATATTGCCATGTAAAAAGTAGAGTTTGTAGCTCTGCATGGTTTAGCACAGCTTGTTTTAAAACAGTATGTTTCTGTGGTTTCAGAACTAATAGGTCAAAACAGCTAGTGCTTCATTGATTAAAAGGGAAGAGATAAGAAAAGCCAGCATTCTTGTACCCTTCCCATTCAGCCTCCCCTGTACTACTTTGTTTTGTATTGTTAATGAACAAAAGCTGCACATAAATTCACAAACAATTGATTAGCAGGGATACAAAGCCAAAGGTAGTAAATCAGTGTCACTGCAACTCCAACAAGATTAATGTTCTGGCAGTATTAGCCCATTAACATTGTTATCTTACTTAAACACAAAAAGTATTGAGGGCAAAAGAAAAGCTGTTATTTCTTGAGTTTCATAAGCTGCAGTGTACGGGACGCCACTGATAAGATCTGAATTGTCAGACATGCCAAGTTGGTGAAGAAACTTCACATACAGGTACACGTACAGCCACGAGGCATCTACTCTTTGCAGAGGGGGAAGGTTATCATTTTTCTATGCCGCACAAAAATGCCAAAGCAATCTCAAGTATTTCCGGATTAAATTAGTATTCATAGCTGGCAAAACAAACATATGCAAAAGAACAGTTCTGTTGTCATATACAATAGCAAGAATCTGGAATAACTATATACAAGTCAGTGGAGTTCTTGGGAATTTTTGGTAGTGGGAACAGAAACTGGCCATGAGTCAATTAAACAACAACAACAACAAGAAGGCAGAAAGCCACTGTTGCAAGTCCAAGATCCTCCCAAACCCCTTGGTATCAGAGTAACCACTCAAAAATGCGTGGAACACAAGCACTATTCATTTCAAATAAAGTCTTCTAAGGTCCTGGAGACACTCCACCATGCATACAGTCCAAGACACACTGAGTAGACTTAAAATTCTGTTTCCCAGCAAAACAACTGCTTTTAAAGAAGATGATGATATCAAAGTGCCAGTATAACTTGCATGTGCCAGTAAACATCGTACTTTGTCCTTTTCACTTGACAAGTTCCGCCCCCCTTGTATCTATTCTCCCTTCCTATCAGCTTCTAGCCATCTCTTGGAAGCTGGAAAGATAAATATCATGAGTACACAATGCTCCATTATTCTTACAGTCCTCACTGAGTGCTGGACTGTGCACACTCATTTTTTCTTCTTAGGTCATTCACAATATTAGACCAGTATCTTTTTTTGCCTTTTTTAAAGAAAAAAAAAAGAGGGGGACCCCATCCTACAACACCTAGACTGAGCTTTTTAACTAAGGAACGTCAGCACCTTTAAGAATTTAAGTCCACTAAACAAAGTTGGAAATTCTGCCTCAACCAGAAAGAAAATAAAAATGATAACAGAATTAGGACCTCATCAAGAACTACAAAAAACTCCCACCAGATACCAGTCATGTTACTATTTTCATTTCTTCTTGTTCTTGTACTTTACAGGGTTCCCTCTGCACCATTTAATCCAACTTGAAGCTCCTGCTATGAAACGAGAAAACCGGCAAGTAATCTTTGTTCTGAGCTGCCATATAATCCAGTGGTGCTATAAAAACAATTCACATACTCAGTGCACATGTTCAACACGAGTCAGAGAACAGTTGTACAGGAAATGCCCAAGATTCACGTTTTGAAGGAATAAAGTAGCTGGCTTACTCTAACCAAATATGCTGCTCTAAAGACACAGTAAGTTTCAGTATTCGTGCTTGAAAACAATTACATTTTATTGCCATGTTAAGGTAGTTTGGTGGTTACGCTAGAGACACGAGGATTTACAACTTTTCTGGAAATCCGTCACAGTCTCTATATATGAAAGATTAAATCCTGCCCTCCTCTCTCTGTGAGGAACTCCTGAAAACTTCTATTTGGAGATAAACCCACTCCCAGCAGGACTAAAAATTGCAGAGTCACTTCTCTTCCCACAGCTCTGCATTTTCACAGCATCTGCTATCGCATTGGTTTCATACTGCCATGATCCTGCACTCACCATTTCACACTTCCAGACGGCAGCCTTCAATGGAGAACTGTGATTTACTTCTTGCCAAGATGAATGCTTTCAACTTCACAACTATAGAGCGCTGTTTATTTTAATAATCAGCCTTGAAAGTTAAGTTTGAGATGAGCTTGAAGCTATCAACGTTGGCTTTACACTTGCTTATATTTTAATTGGTAAATAAATAAAGGTCATACTTCCGACGATTCAAATCAGTTCCTTAAAGGTCACTCACTCCTTTTTGCTGTGCTCCAGCACCCGGTAGGGTGGAGCAGAAACGCCTTTGGAACCATGTTGCTCCTGCACGATCGGCAATGTCGCTGGAGTATAAATTTCCGGCATGTTGTCATTGTTCTCTAGGGCACCATAGGAAAAAGAAGCTTTGAGGTCAGGCTGAACTGCAATCCCTTTATCGTGCATGTTCTGCATGCCTGAAAAGAGCAAAGACAGAGATTAAATGCTTAGGAACAAAAGTGCATTCTTCCTGCACTCTGTTAAATCAGCAAATTATATAGTCTCAGGGTTTGTGATATGCGGCTCATCAGTTCCTTGAGTGTTAAATGAAAGACATAATGTTTTTCTGCTTAGAACTAAAGCAGTTAATGGAGAAATAAGCTTCAAGTGAATGAGGGATGGCAGTCAGTTATTTATCAAGTGTTGCGTATCTTTTACACAGCTCACCAGAAAGAGAGTTTAGCTGTACTTCCCAAAATAAATTTCTGCTCCCCCTGGCCTCCACCTCTTGCAACACACCTCAGTCTTCCCCAATTATCAGTTCTTCCTGCTGGATGAAGACCAAGCCCAGTCCCAAGCAAATGCTCAAAACTAGTTAATCTTCCCAGACGGTAGCCAGCTGGACAAGGCTGTTCTGACAAAATCTGACATCCCCCCTGGTGTCAGAGGACCCAGAATAAGTGGCATCCAAGTGGCACATCACCTCTTCTCTGCTCCATGCAAAACAGGTACGTACCCCTCACAAGGCACAAACAAACAAGAGAAGGAAAAACTAGAAAACAACACAGCTGCCTGATATATCCTGATAGTTAACAGAGCCTAAAGCTTGAGCTTTCACTGTGAACCCTAACACTTAAAGGAGAAAGAGTGATAAACCACTGTATTTTTACTGTTACCTGGCATAGCATCCATTGATATGTAAGGTTCAAATGGTACAGATTTCTTCCTATTTCTTGTGATCAGGAAGACACCTAGAAATGCTATGAGGCACCTGAGAGGGAAGACAAGATCTATTGAGATAACTATGAAAAGGGAGAGGAGGTAATATATTGCATGTTGCTGCTTCTGAGTGCCTATCGTGTAGCACCATAAAGAATTCAGAACAGGAAGAGAAAGAACCGTGAAGTCAGAATTACAGGGAACTGTCTCAGCCGAATAACCCTCTTCAACAGTTTTGAAATCCACCTAGCAATCAGAACAATTTCATCTTTATCAAATGGCAGGGAAAAGTTTTCTCATTAATTAATTAACCTTGACTAACTAAAGGGGAAAGGAAACATATGAAAATTTGGTTTTCTTTGATGAAATTCCAGGATTTAGCAGCTCAACCTTTGAAAGGTTTCCCATAGGTAAACACATTAACAACTGTCGATCTTGATTTTTACAGTATGTTGACAGAGAAAGGCGCAGCTCATAACATTAATCTCCCAATTGTTTTTTTTCTGTACTAATCTGAAAGACATTTCAGAATGTCCCCTGATTATGGAGAGCTAATCAGATCAAGACACTGTACTAGGACTAAATACTGAGTTACACAGCAAATGTTTTACTGATCATATCTGCATTGTGTGAGTGCCCATGCCCTAAGAAACAGGACTCCGGCAGTCCAGTCACAGTTCAGTGAAGGCTTGGAGCAAAACCTGAAATAGATTCCCTAGAGATGGTTTCTTTTGGTTATTCTGCAATTCTTCTAGGTTCACGAGCAGGTAGCTTGAAAAATAGCCCATATGCTTCAACATCCAAGCTGATCTCCAGTACAGTCAGTAAGGGATTTAGTGTTTAATGTTGTACAACTATGCATAACTTAGTGTTACACAACTCCGACAAGATACTGAGCTCTACGGGCCAGTGCCTGCTCCAATAGAGAAAGTGCTTTCAGTTTGTCCTCCTCTCCAAGAATGCACATACCTCCAATATATATATGGACAGATAGATAGATATGTATTTTCAAAATTTTAGTCATATGAACAAATACTTTCCATTTTTCTATCAAGGAAACTTTAAACACTTACCCAAGCGCAAACATACATATATGGAGAACATCTTCACCGGTGAAGTCCAAGTAAAAAGTTGCTCCTTTAAAAGGAAACAATTCATGACATCTTTCATCCCAGCTTGCCTGAGCAATTAGCGCTGCATCTCCAGCACTAGTCCCTCCAGAAACCAAATCATGTAAGATTCCTATTTTTATAGTCAGCACCTTTGGTTTTTTTATGATCTTAAAATAGAAAAAGGTGGCCTGATTTCTACTTTAACACAATTTATTGACAAATCTTTTAGAATTTCACTACCAAAACAGTTATACTGGTGTAACTAATATAGATGCAAGTAAATCTGTACGGCAGCACAGCAACTAGTACAAATCTTTCCGTATTGGGGTAGGGGGTTGTGAAGGAAACATTGCTGGAACTATTGCATGTCACTGTGCTAATAAAGCCTGAGCCAAATTCTCACCATACAGCAGTGGCTACCACATAAACAAGACAGACTGTATTTCTGAAGTCTAATGACAAACCAAATCGGATCTCTAACTACAACAGGATATAAACTCTTGACCCCAAAAAAGTATATACAGCTCAAACCTATAGGATGACAAGAGTCCTTGGTGTCCTGGATGTCAACAGGACACGCATTCTGGCTCCTACTCTTTACATTTCTAATTGAAGTAAAGTAAATAAGCTGATGAATCCGAGAGGAGTGTATGGCTTGGAACATGACAGGAAATAAACATTAGCCAAAGAGTACGCCATACTCCCTCATTACATTGAAGAAGAGCATTAAAACGCAATGTGTAATTTACGGGGGAAGCTATTGCCCTTATATACCTAGAAGAGCATTACTCTTTACACAGATAGTGCATCTGCTTGACAGTGATGGATACTTTCTCCAGTGCTGGGGTTTTGGTTGGTTTGTTTGTTTGTTTGTTTTCCCCAGTTTTGTTCGTATGTCTAAGTGAGGAGAACGAAACCTTAAAAAGGCTGCTCGTCAGGTTTGAAGCCTAAGGGGTTTACAATGCTCATCTTTGTTCATGCAGATGAAGTTTTTCCTATGTGGGCAAGGGCTGAAGCTGGAGTAAACTGTTCAGAAAGAAAAGTGCCTGTAAAGCTGTGAGCAGCTGCACGCTAGATACAATGCAAACAAGACTATGGGGAGAGAATTGTAACACATTTGTAGGGAGAAAGCAAATACGTTTATACACTGTATCACAAACATTTTAACAAAATCTAGATAAAATTACACAAGGGAGAAGTTTTAGCTGTGTAT
The DNA here is from genome assembly GCF_034638445.1 of Ciconia boyciana. NCBI lineage: Eukaryota > Metazoa > Chordata > Aves > Ciconiiformes > Ciconiidae > Ciconia > Ciconia boyciana. The sequence goes on from NC_132954.1 coordinate 4,866,820, forward strand.
TCAAGTTGTACATCTAAGAGCATACATCACCCTCTGCTTCTACATGCTAGCACGGTATGACTAATACAGTCTCAAGCGTAAGTTCCCATGCACTTCAAACAAAATGACAGAACTTAACAGAAAATTTTAACACGGTCTAATGGGATAATTCACATTTTTGGAAAGAAAAAAAGAAACAAAGCCAGCTGCAGAAGAAAAATGGCAAGAAAATACAATTAATAATCTTGCTGAGTAGTCACCTTCCTCATCTGTTAAGTGAGGATTATTTTCCAAAATCTTTTGCCCTTCTTTTAGAAAGGACCAACACACCATTTTGTGCACTGTTACCTGCTGTGATCGCTACTGTTGTGGACAGGATATAGCCGATGCTGGCAATCTGAGATGAGTCATACAGCTGTGAGGCTTGAGCTAAAAATCTGCAATGCAATGACAGACAACAGGAGTTGATTTGGGAAGGATACTCAAATTGGATAGCAGTGATCATGGACTAGTACAGGTCTTCTTTTTGGAAACACCTTTCAAAAGTGATGCATAAATTTAAGAAACTTTATTCTCTTTCTCACTAAACCTGCAGCAGCATCCCTTGGAATTAATATAAAGATAGAAGACTAAGCCTTATGGCTGTACTGACTAAAGGCAGTGACATTACTGCCACAGACCTTAGGACCAGAATGTCACTCACATTTTGAATAGCTTTTTATGTTATTACAAGTACAGAGGAAAAAAAATAGACACATCATCAACAACACTGATTCTGCACTTTGATTTTAGCAAGTGCACAGATACTGTATTCAATTTGCCACCATTTCATTCCTAACATTGTTTTGCAAATACTTGAATGATGTATAAATTTGGGATTAAAGCTAGTTGGCAGTGTCCCTACACGGAAAAGCAAAGAATACCACTATCCCAGGCTCCTGTGACATGGATTTGAGGACAGGTCATAGTGGAGAATGGATAATTCTTCTCCTAAAAATTTAATCAGCATTCTTGGAATGGATAACAAACAGCCCACTAATTACTGATCCACTGAAACCAGCACAATTATAGACAAAAAGAGAGTGAATGTCTTACATTGCTTGAAAGATCGCCGTAGCAATCATGCACACCAACATGATATAAAATATAGGGTAGTCGAGTTGTAAGTTTCCTTGTATCGAGACAACAATCATGCCTGCCACAGCCTTCACGGTCACAACAGTCATGGAACCTGTGAATGTTCACCAAGACTCAGCTAAAGCACCGATACATGCTCAGTGGGACATGAACGCTGCACATTCGCTCTATGCATGACAGGCATCAGCAAACACACCCAAGATCTACAAGAACTTGAACCCTCCTTTTGCCAGGGCAAACAAGGGATGCAAACTGAATATTTTATCCCCAATTCTGCCAGTTTTATTCTCAACAACTTCACCACAGTGACCCTCAATAAATCACTTAACCTTTCTGTAACATGGTTCCCTTCTCTACAGGACTGGGAGCATTTACTGGGGTTTTTTTAAGTGTTTAAACAGTGTTGTGCAATCACATGATGGAAGGATACAAATTTTCATTTCTGTTGCCATATTGGCTTGGTTAATAAAGCTCAGGAGTTTTCAAAACAAGAATCAGAAAGAGCCTACATCCTTTCCTTTTCTTTAAAGCACAAGTCAGGGCCATTCAGAATTAGGATAGTTGCTTTGTCTATGATTCACGCAGCCTCTGAGGCATCAGTTTCTGAAATCCAACCACAAACAGTTAAAAAAAAGAAAAAGACAAGACACTGCAGTGACTGAAGTTGCATAAATAGCAAAAACTGAGGACTGTGACATAGATTCAACAGCATGTCAGAGTGCGTCACTGCCTTGCTATTATTCACCCTTTTTAAAGTTTAATTGATCACAGTTTCTTAAAAAAACAGATTAATGTGGAGCAAGATACGAGTGAAATCCTGGCCTTTCCAAAGTCACTGTAGGATCCCACTGTGACTATGAGGATATCACAAGCATCATTTGACCCCATGCCCAGAGGCTCTCCTAATTTAAATAGGGACATACTGGCATGGCAGAGTATTTATCATTTCTTTAGCTACACAGCAAATCTTCCCAGAGCCAAAAAGATTCTTGTAGGTCAAATCCTCTCTTTCATGCACTGAATCAGCCTTCCTTATCCATTGAATAGATAAGATATTGTACCATACTTTGCATGCACAGATTAAAATTAAGAACACAAATAAATAACTTGCACTTGCGGTATTTGGCAGATTATTCATCCTTATGGGAAATAAGTCTTAATGGTTCAAAGGTCATTTGCAAAGATCCTAAACATCACTGCAAAATATTAGCTTTATCTAATTTGTAGTAACATTTCTATAGTAGATTGGTGCATTTGATGACATTAATTAGGTCAAAATAATTCCCTAAAAGCCATAGATGCCTAAGTTTACTGTTATAAGCCGGAGTTAGAAGATCTTACAAGTCCGTATCAACTTACCCAGCAAAGCTACCAGCAGAAGAATAACTACAATGTAGTTTGCATTTTTTTCCTTGTAAAAATATAGTAGCAGGCAGAAAATGATGATCTCCACAAGCTACAAAAGACAGAAATGAGAATATTAAAAGATGTGGGTGTATGGGGTTGGCAGTAAATGGGATTTTGAGACAGTCAAACATTAGAATTACACAAAAGGGTAAATCAAAGGAAAATGAGGATCCCACACAATTATAGATCAAATTTAGCATGATCTTAGATTCTAATTTGATTAGATATTCGATAGCTTCTTGCAGAACAGGAAACATGGGACACTTTTGGCATTATATTCATGGTAAAGCAGCAGATCAAATAATCCTGACTGACTATTCACCTCAGAGATCTCAGCCTACTTTCTGTCATGAGGTTCTTTAAGTGATCCCTGCAGCACACATTTCATGGCCAAACTTATCTCCATTAAAAAAAAAATAGATTTCATAAGATTTTCAAGGAGAGATTGATGGCTCCAGAGAAAGTCAGTGTAGAAAGAGCCCAGATGCAAGCACAGTATTTGGACACCTCTGGAACAGTTGCTCTCAGCTGCCATCAGTACTACTGCCACAGGCTGAAGCTGACAGGTCAGGGAGAGAACAAGCTATTTTAAAACTTTTCAGTTAAAGGTATTTAAGTCCTAACAGAATAATTCAGAGAAAGAATGGGAGGTTTCCAAATTGTGCATGCAGGTGCCCACAGGCAATGTGGAACTGCCACCGGGAAAAGCTGGCATAGGTTCATTAGCAAATACCAGGAATATTGCTAGTAACCATACGGAAAAAAAATGCTTGGAATGAAACTCCCAGTCAGGCATATAGCAGAAAACTGTCCCACATTTTATGGGCCATCTTACCATATACAACAGAAATGGCCAGCTCACTAAATGCCTAGTGATATTTTCTCCTGTCATCTTCTCATGACTATTAGGTCCAAATGTTATCAGCAGATAAGTTCCAACAATTGCCAAACCACAGCCTACAAAGGACAAAACATAGCGCCCTTCGGCAACCAAAGGACAGAAAAAAAAAAAAAAAAAAGAGGACAAAGTTAGTGGGTTAGTGTGGATGCATGGAATTAATATTGCACATGCACAGTGACCATTAATGACATCATGCACATTCCTCTGGATGACTCATTCCTCTGCCCTTCATGCCCCACTTTCAAAATATTAGAACCAAAAAAACCCCTAGGCAATGTGTGTGCTGTGAGTTGAGAAAAAAAGCTCATACCAGGTAGCATCTGCTAAACAAACAGGAGCTACAAGATCTATATCTGGGGCTTATCCTGCCTGGCACTGCCCACAGCCCATTTTCTAGGAAATGGAAGAATGAGTGCCCCAGTTCTGCAAACACTTACACATGTATGAAATTCAGCTGATTCAGTTGTGCCTACGCTATTGCAGAATCAAGGCCCTAGGCTGCAGCTTCAGCGCAGAGAACCATGATTCTCAAATCCTGCAAACAAACAGCACTCCAGATATTTCTAAAATCTGTGAGATTCAGGTGATTTGGCACAAGTCAGAAAAAAACCAAAAAAAAATCCATTTTTAACAAACAGTGGATGGAATGACGCATGTCTTCGAACAGGTACTATAGCTAATGGAGATCTTGCCATCCCTCTAATTATGATTCTTGAGAGGCCATGCTATGTGTTGAATAGCTCGTTAACAGAGAGGAAAAAGGAAGAGGAACTGTGGAACTTACTCAAAAAATCCTTGGGCTTCCATTTTTCTTTAATAAATATAATTCCTATGATTGCACTAGCTATAAAAAAAGGAGAGAGAAACAGTGAGTTATGTATCAGCCCAACGATCAGCAATCTCACACTGGAACGCACTCAGACTTGTATGGCCGTTATCTGCCTCCCCCTTACCTATAACAGACACTGCACTGAGTGGCACAATCAGTGAAAGAGGAGCAAAGGCGTAAGAGGAAAACACTCCCAGTTCTCCCAGCACCAGCAGAAACAGTCCACACCACCATGTCTTAGTTCTGAAGTAGGCTCGGGGGTCTTTGGAACCTGCCAGTCGGATGTGGCTGTATTTCTAGAAAAGAAAATAAAGGCAAAGAACCTTCGGCATGCTTGATGCTTTTTAATGCAGGATGCTTGAGGCAGGATCAATATTTGCTTCAGGATACTCACCTGGAGGTTGAGTGCAATACTGATAACAAGATGCCCAAAAATAGCTAGTAATGCACCAATCAAGTTCTCCTGTAAAAACAAAGTAAACACACAAATATTAAATTTAGCCACTGGACCCTGAAGGAAGTTGGAGCTTTTTGCACAATCTGGAAGAGAGCAGACTTTTAAAACAGTTCCTAGATCACCTGTCAATAAAATCTCTGTTTATCTTCCTCCCTTTCTCCGTGATCTAGGGCAATGCAGGTAAGTTCCGTGTGGCTACGTTCCAAATCTGTGAAACTCAGGTGAAAGATAACCCTTCCTTAACAGACACTTTCTAGAAGAGACTGAAATTAGCATGCATATATTTGCATTCTTTGCAGTTTCTCAGAGGGGAAGAAGATAAAGCTAAACACAACAACCCATTCACTCATTCTTCCCTTTGAAAAACTCTTTTCATGAGGATGTTTGTTGCCCTGGAATTCAGCAGAGTATGGATCAGGAGCTTCTGCATTCTGCAGGTCACATCTTAAGAACTCTTCTGCTCTTCTCCACTTTTAACATCTGCTGTTTCAGTAGGTAATTTAGCCCATTTGATGAGGCAGCCCAATTATCACAGATTTTATGCTGCTTTTTATTTGAACCAGTTATTCCAAAGTAATAGGCAACTGGTAGCAGCTCCTAGCAAGCTCCCAACCCCTTCTACATTAGCATTCCCAGCTCAGCAATAATTCTCTCAGTCTAAAGACAGAATTTGAAATAAAAAAGGATGTAAATCAGGCTGAGTCACAAAGGAAATGTACATTAGGAGTGAACAGAAGAGCCTGAGGCCAAGCCAGGCCATTTAGCATTTGTGTTCTTCCAACAATTGTCTAAATCTCATTAGATGTCATTAGCACTTTTTGTTTCAGTGCTGGTCTCCAAGATACAGTCTAGGACTGTATCTTTGATTGATTTCGGATAACTGAGCTCACATTCATATTCCTCCCTTAATACTAAATATACTATTCTTGATTTTCTCATACATAGTAAGACAAGGACTTTAAGATTTCAAGTTCTTATTAGTGGAACAAAAATCTCTTTATCAGGATGTACAAAAATAAGATTCACCCAAACAGCTTAATTCAAAACCACCTGAGGGATCTTCCCACAACAGATAGTAAAGTTGGCAGAAAAACGTCACTGTGTGATCACAGACGTAGCCAGAGAAGCTCAGCACAGTTTACTGGTTCAGCAACTGGACTTCAGTTTAGAAGACATGGAGGAGATGGTGCCCCAGCTGAAAAGCAACTAAGTGCAGCACAGGTTTGGGACTGGCTTCTGGACTGTAAGAGCCTGCAAGCCAACATCAGTTGGTGAACCTGTACATCACACCTAGCGCTGCGTTCTCAGCAAAGTACTTTTTCCAGTGAAAATAAGCCCTTCTTGCTGGGATTCTCTGAGCACCTTCCGAATCACGGATTCAGAGGAAATTGATTTGGGAGTAGCTCTGTTCCCAGTTGGGGTCTAAGGAGAAACTTCAGGAACATGTCCTACCTCAGCTGCAGGCTCTCTGCATGACTGGGGGCTGACCCACCTGAAATTCAAACTCTTGAATATACAGCAGACCAGAACATCTGATCTCAGTTACTGATGTATGGGTTAGTGTGAAAAGGCACCTAGCAGAATTTATTGCACCTAATCACCTTTAGACATCCACATCTTTTACCTGCCAGTCCTTTCCTCACTGTGTCTAGCTCTTGAAGACACAGAATTTCTCTTTCTTTCTCTCACTGCTTATATACACAGCATATAATACACTGGGGCATCCAGGCACAGCTAAATACCAAGACAGCACACTTTCTGCAAAAAAATAACCAAAATACAGTGGCATTATCAGCTTACTTGAGTAGTTAGGGCCTTCTAGGGATAGACTGGGGTAGGAATCTGACCTTGTAAGAAAAGGAGTCGGCATGTGGCTGCACAGAAACCACTGCTGTGGCCAACGGGAGCTGCTGAAGTTGCAGATTTGGATTGTTGCCTCCTTCCATTTTGTCTGATTGGAGTGTTTGCTTTTCAGCCTCTTTGATGCTGGAACTTCTCTTTAGAGAAGAGACTTGGACCCTGCTGGAACTGCCTTATCTGTAACTTGGTACCACTTCTTCCCATCCATCCTATTTTCTTGGACAAGCAACAATTAGTTCAGTGAAGCACAAAAAACTTCTCTGTAGCCTGTCTGCTGCTTTTCTTCCCCCACCAGACTACACTGAGATAGGGTAGGCACTGTAGGCACAAGTGTAGATAAGCCAATATTTCCAGCGAGTCAGTGGGGCAGCAAGGTTATATTCCTCCAAGGTGACCCTACGGAAAAAAGAAAAAAAAGAAAGGGGGAAAAAAAAGAGAGAGAGAGAGAGAGAGAGAGAATTAGGTCAAATGAACTCAATAGTCCAAAATCTGCAATGGAATCCTGCTGAAGGGTAGTCCATAGAAAAGTCCCTGGAATCAAACTAAGAGCTGCACATATCAGCAGAGAAAGTGGGGTTTAAATGGCTTCTCACAAAGTCCCCCACACAAAAACTCACACAGACCTTGCTTTACAAGAGCTCGCAAACTAGCTTGGCCCCAAGGGTGACATATTCAGTTGGCATTTAACATCAGGCCTTGCCATTTGGAACGCTCTTATCAAAAAGTCTCTGAAGTCCCCCAAGCCCTGCTTTTCATTTCTCTACTGCCTGCATACCTCTGTTGTTTGTTCAGGACGCAGCATTATATTAGTCACGCCGTCCCCACGTGCTAGGGATGACAGTGCTGCTCTTCATGCAAACAGAGGTCATTTCAGTGTAATCGCTGTGAGCAAAGTTTGGAGGCTAAATTCCTTAGAGCCAGACTCATTACAGGTGTCTGGAAAGCACCACACACAGCAAGCCAGTCTCAGGTCCCCGCATGCCATGATGGTTCCTTTCACCAAAGACCTCAAGGGAGCATCAGCAGCCCTGGGCAACAGACAGTGGTGGAAAGACCCCTTTGTGTAGAGGGAGATGCTGGTGTACAGACATTGCAGCGGTGTGATCCTCACAAGTGACATGTCCCTGGTGCTCCACTCAAGGACTCCCCAAAATGGTGCAGGCTGAGCATCCCTTTGACTCAGACCCTGGACAATTGGCCTGTGGTCACATACTGAGGTAGCAGGACCCATCCCGTGCTCAGGCTGTGAACTGCAAGCTCTCTCGGCCAACCTTGGTCTTTGAGGGATTACTTTAACTCATGGGCTGCCCCAGTGCCTCCAGCGTGGGGGGGGGACAGGGGCAGCATGACAGCCCAGCCGTGAAAGGGCAAAAGGAGGGATGGGGGGCAAACCCCACCCCATCGTGAGGAAACCCTGCCCGGGCAGAGCAGAGCCTGGCTGAGGGCAGGGGGTGCCCCCAGGACACCCTCCCCGGGTCAGGCCGCCCTGCCCAGCCGAGACCCGCAGCCGGACCCCAGCGGCGGTTTGTTCCCGACAAAAACCCTCCGGAAAACCCGCAACGCCGAGAGGGCAGAGGCGGCCTCCCCCGGCGGCCCCGCTCACTCACCTGCTCCCTCAGGGAGCGGCCCGCGCGCTCTGCCCCCGCCGCTCTGCCCCCATGGCCCGGGCCTTTGCCCCCCAACTTCGGTTGCCGGCCGAGCGCCGCGTTCCGTTCCTGCCCGGCCCCTCCGATTTGCCGCCAGCCCTGTCAGTCCGGGGCCGGGCCCCGGCTGCTGGCGGGGACTGGCTACCGGGCGGGGGCAGGGCCTGGCCCAGCCTATGGGCCGAGCCCGTCTGAGGCGCAGGGCTCTGAGGAGGCGGGCGGGAGGAAGGAGCTGCGTTCCGCCGCTCGTTCCGGGCGGGGCGGGGGGGACTGTGGCGGTGCTCTGCTGCGGGCCAGGCCCCGCAGGCCCCTCCCGGAGCCCCGGTCCTGAGGGGAGGAGGGGGCGCTCCCCAGCCCAAGGCTCCAGGGACAACCGCGGCACCCGACCTTCACCCGGCGGGGCCCATCCCTCCCTGCCCGCCCCAGCACTGCCTGGCCTCCCCCGTGTGCGCGACTGCTGCCCACCCTGGGGGCGGTGGCGGCTCCGGGGGGCGCCCCCCAGCCGCCAGAGCCGCCTTAAGGCGCATGCGCAATTGAGCCTCCTCCGAGCCACCTTAACTAGGCGCGCATGCCCAACTGCGCGCACGGAGGCTCTGAGAGTTCGCCTGTGATTGGGCGTCTGCCGGAGGGCCTAAAGTAACAGGCGCAATGATTGGAGGAGAGCTGGGTCGGCCGTTGTCTCGGCAACCAGGTGTACGCGCTCCTTCGGCCGCCGGTGCCGCCGAGGGCCGGAGCGTCCCGCGATGCACGGGCAGGTACCGGCAGGTACCGGCAGGTACAGGCCGAGCCGCGCCGCCTCACCTGGGCGGGGGGTGGGGAGCACCCCCAGCGCGCACCGCGCTGCCTCAGCCGGTCAGGTACCCGCCATTCCCAGCGTGCACCGCGCTACCTCACAGGACGGGGCCGTGACGTTGCTTCCTGCAGCTCCACGAAGGGCCTTTCCTCAGGCCGCTTCCCCGCTCCGAGGCGCGGTGCGGCTGCGGCCTTTCCCTCCCGCCTGCCCTCTCACCGCCCCTGAACGATCGTCCTGTACACAGGCAGCAGTCGCTGCAGCAGGCAGGACTGTCGCGGTTCATGGAATGGAGAAAACAAGGGTTATGGCTGACCCGTTGCATCTCTGTAGAAAACTAACCCAGTCCTTCCAGCCTCTGTCCCTCTGCTGCACGTTAATGGTTCTGACTGATTTGTTTTAGAAACAAAATGGTGGTGCTACACAGGGTCGTTACATTTGATGTGCGGTAGCTCTCTGGCACGGACACCTGTCTTTCCGCAGGCACTTGTGGGTGTTCGGAAGGAGCACAAGGTACGACAAGCAGAAAAGCACCACTCGGTACCATGTAGTGAGCAGGAACAGCACTTAAACAGTCGTTTCACAAAAACCCCAACCATGCAAAGGTTTTTCTTTCAAAGGACAGCAAAGGGTTCACTAATGAAACCAATCTATAGGAAGTGCCATCTGGAACAATTTATATCCACAGCCAGTTAGAGGTGTTTCAGGTCCAAAATTGCTCTCCTTGGGGACAAACCAGCACAAGGGACTAAGAAATGCTATCAAATCCTAACCCTCCAGTTGCTGTGTGTTCTGCAAGACAGTAGAAAGTTTGCTGTTTGCTCCCCTGTGGCACTGACCACCTCCTTGCCCTGTACACCACCTCTGTAAGAGCCCTGTCCCTAGCGACTACTCAGACCTCTTCCCTGCACTGAACTTCCCTCTAATTGCAGAGCTCATCTTAAGACCTGTACTATCCTTGGTCAGAAGCACGCTTACTTTTTTAGTGACCTTATATTTAAACTTTCTTAATGCAGCACTATTGCCACTGCAGCTCTGACTGGTAGTAATAACACCAGAGCTTGATTAGATGAAGTACCAGTGTTTTTGTCATGATATGTCTGTGAGAGACTATGCAATTTGGAAAACTGTAGTAGCTTCCACCTCACCATCTCTTGGCAGTCAATGACACTGCCAAAACAAGGCTTTTGATTGTAGGCCTGCAAAGTGCAGCGCTTCTTGGGTGGCACTGGGCAGCTTAGCGTCTGAGTTCGGCAGGAGCCGGGGCACTCAGCATCTTTCCTCAGATTTTCAGTTCAGAGAGGGTCAGCCCCGTGAAGTGAGCTGTTAAGATGCCTGACTCAGTAAATGAGGACAACCTGCAAAAGCGCTTTAACAGCACTGAGTCACCCTTAAAGCCCATTCATCAACAGTTGTGCTTCAAAGTGCTTTTTTTCCCTTTGCTTCTTAAATAAAACAGGGAAATTAAATGCAGAAATGACTGCTGATTTCTTGACTCAAATACTGCATAAATGTTAGATTTGCCTTTAACTTACACATCCTATTTAAAATGAAAGCTGGTGTTGTAGCTACATGTTTTCTGCATCTCCATATTCAGAATTTTGTTATCATTGACTGTTCCTTTTAGGTTTCAAGATTTCCTCCAGTCCTTATAAACACCATAGGAAAGTAATCTCAAACTCAGAAAAAAAAAAGGGATCTAATTCTCAAAGAGATTTCAGTATAACCAAGTAACAAAAATGTTTGAACTTTATGTCTTTGTTTTGAATGTTTTATGCAACTCATAATGATCCTGTTTTGTAACAAGAATCACAACTAAGTTTAGATCAAGGTTGTTAAATTAACTTTGTAACCACAACTGATGACAGTATGAGAAAAGTGGTAGTGCAATATTATTGGTTGAAACCTTGAAATTACTCCACATAGAGCACCCACGTCTGTACCATCTCCCCATCTCTCACCCAGCCAGCTTTGGCCCTGCTCCCATTTCCAATCTTCCTGAGCTCCCCTGGACACATACACATATGTTGCATTTCTTCTGAAATTCAGGAGCAAATTTAAAGAAATCAGTGTAGTTAATGCTTGTGTAGTGATAGCACCAGGTGACCCCTGCTATCTTTTGCTGTTTTTCTCCCTGATCCTTCCCTGGTTTGTAGGAATTACATTGGTACCTCTGTTATCTGGCCAGCAGAGGGAAGCAGAAAGATATTTTAGAACCATCCTATTTTCCCAGCCTGCACCCTGCCGGGTTTCTTTTCAAGTCCAGCCAACACTCACGGGTGCCAAGGGCCTCCTGGGCTTTCTGGATCCAGCTTTCAAGCTATTTCCTCTGCTGGTGGAAAGAGGATGCCCATGGCCCCTGCTGACAGTCTCCTGCTGTCTGCTGACTACGTGGTAACCCCAGAACTCCGAAAATTAAGTATATTAAGAATTTCTGAAACTTTGTGTACCGGGTATGTAAAATAGGTAAATCAAGGAAGTATTTGGCATCTTCCCTCTTTCTTCTTCTGCCTTTGGCATCTTCTCTTTCTTCTCCTTCCTTTGATCTCTTCCTCCTTGCTTGTCTCTCCCATCTCAGTGATATCAGGAGTGTATTATCTCAGGATTGAATAACAGCAATCAAGGACGTAAAGGACAGAAGATGAGGGAAAATGATCAAGGTAGAGAAGTTGCTTAAGTACCTTCTGTAGGCGCCATCAGTCTGTCTGGTCAGCTTCCAGGAGTTCCAGATGACCTGATGCTAAGTTCTGACTAAAAGAGAAGAGGCAGAGTCTTAAGGTAGCTTCACAAAGCACTCCCTTCCCTTTGAGAATTTCCTGCTTGAAGGGCAGAGCGGGCAGGAAGCCAAACCACAAGCTACACAAGGGCTTGGCTGATTCTTTCCTAAGCTTTATCCCTAGAGAAAAGTTACTGCACCACGTAGGGGAGGGGAAGCATTAGATCCATTAACACTGGACCATTTGGGGGCTGCTGACTTAGTTTCCTCCACCAAAAGCACTTGACTGTGTCCTCTTCAGCGCAAGCCATTTTGGAGCGCATTCCTTTAGCAGGGTAGTCAGGGATAAATGCCAGTACATGAAGTTTACCCACTTGTAATTTAGGCAATGTAAAGAGCTTATTTGCTTCTTACTACCTGACCTAGAATACCTAACAGGTGAGTTGACCCACTTTTGTAACCCTGCCAGTTTACCACTGTCTTCACACATCCCTATGGGTACCGGAACACTGGAGTTTGCAAGGTATTTCTGATGGACTTACCTCACAGCCCAGTGACCCCTTACATTACCAGACTACAATTCAAAGGGCACAGAGGTGTGCAGTCGCGTTAGCAGGAGGTACATTACCAAGGGCGTGTAGATGTCTAATCTCCAATTACTTTCAACAACACTGAGGTGATGATGGGCATGCCAAACCCAGAGCTGGATGCATTGGATGGGAGAAGGGCTCTGTAGCTGTTTCCCTGACACGTGCTATCCTGGAAGGTGCTAATCAAGAACGTGCTGCTGGAGTAGTAACTCCCCTTTATGGGGCAGGGCTGAGCATGGGACTCCATCCAAGCCTCAGCAGGCTGGTCAGCAGGAGCAGCCAAGCCTGGGCAACACCAGGGAATGGAGCTTGCAGATGCAGTTTTTTATCAGCTGCTTTGGAAACCTGCTGCAATTTTAATAGCCAGTTCTAGCAAATTGGACCAATCTTGCTTTCCTCAGCACAACCCTCTTGTCCACGGAGCACAGGGTGGAGAACCTCAAGCACGTGGCAGGGCTTCCACATGGCAGGGCCACGTGGAGATGCAAGTTGAAGACCAGAGCAGTGCAGCGTCTGTTCTGCTTCTAGTTCTGGGGTTTGATAAAAAATAGCTAGCTCAGGATCCCTGCCTGCTCCGTGTGGACAAGCCCTCAGACCACATCTTCAGAAATCTCCTCCTGTGACTTTGGCATCCTAGGAGTATCACACAGGGGCTGAACTGAAACACAGTGTAAGTCAGAGCAGCTCTGCTGAAATTCCCGGAGTTGCATCACATACCTCAGCTTTTGGTTTGTCCTGAAGCATTTTCCTACAAAGAAAAATATGTGGAAAAAATTATTTGTGACCATCTGCTTTATAACTCAGGTGGCATTGTTATGAAGAAGGCCAAATCTGCAAGGATTGTGTGTGCAGATAACAAGAACTGGAGACCTGGGATCTGATTCCTTGCAGTGCTCTTCCAGTTTTAATGGTAGTGGCACATATTTGGGTTTTATTATTTTTAGCACTGTAGTAGCACTATTACACTTGTCCATGCATGTAGCAAGAAACAGCTCAGCTGCAGTGGAAAAACAGACTGGTGCAGTGATTTGCCCATGATCTCACTATAAATCAACAGCATCTTCTCCAGTAGGCAACACTGCCTGCCCAATCCCATCTATTCTTCCCTTTAGTCTACTCTTTTGCAAGACCAAGCAGAGCAAGAGCCTCCATTCTTCTCCCTGCCATTTCTGGTTGCTTCTTAAGGGGGACCAAGTCATTCCAGGGTTGCTGCTGCTGCATGGCCATCAGCACAGGTCCTGTCTGGATGGTGTTTTTTAATCAACCATATTCTCATCCTGTGCAGGCTTCCATTTCCCCACTTTTAACCTTGCATCTTTCCTGCTCCTTCTTGATCTTGCAAAAAGTTCTACACAATCAAATCCCTTCGTTCAGTCCCGTGTCTTTGCATGAGTGGAATAATGCCCAAACTACTTTATTTTCTAGTCTCAACTCCACATTGCCTTGTTCTTCAATCCCATGCGTCTTATTCTCTTTCCCTCACTGTTATGCCCGTGCTATTTTTCGGAGGGCATCTGATCATTGTCAGAATCCAACTCTGAAGTCATCAGAAGAGGAACTAAGTCACTTCCGGGTACTTCCAGAGTATTTTCCGTTGGTACACTGGCAGACAAGACAATGAATGAAGTTCACATAATGGTAGAATGCTCTCAAAGATCAGGAACTTCAGCTCTTTCCATCCTATGTACTGGTATCATTTCACATTTATGTTAGTACAAAGTTATTTCTTTCATCTTGTATTGTCCCAGACCTCCCAAATCCCACTTTTTTTCCTGGGATCGGCAGAAGGATTTCCCTGGGATTTTCCTGGGATTGGCATGCTACCAAGGGCATTCAGCACTTCATGGGACCACACCTGAAAAGCTCCAGGTATCATGCACACCACAGGCAGGTTTTGATTTATTTGGCTCTATAAATAGAATCCCACCCAGTCCTCTTTTTGAAAAGCCCAGAAAGAGAAGAGAGTCAGGAAAGGTGTGGTGACTGCAAATGCATTCTGCCCACATGCTGAATTAATGAGTTCCAACTCAGATGTTACAGGTGAGATTTTAGATTTGCTGTGGCTCCCAGTCTATACAAATTGCCGTGTAGACAGTAGTGAAATTTGATCTTCTTCAAACTCAGAAATATTCAGTTTTCCATGCAACAGAAGACTTGCATTAAAAGATTATAATTTTGAAACAATGAAGACGTCTACCTCAATGCACAATTACAATTAAAGCGTAAAATTCAGGGGTGCAAGTGATGGCTTGGAAAATGATCCAGGAAATACAATAATACCATCATTTATGCTGCTGGTACACCTTCAGCTGGAATGTTATGTTTAGTTCTGGCCACCCTATCTCTAAAAAAGGCTACAGCAGAAATAGCTTCAATTTAGAAATAAGAGATATGATCATTAGAGTCCCAGTAAAGACTGAAAACACTTAAGATGTTTAATTTAGAGAGAAGGCAAATAAGATGGCTTGAAAAGTATGTGATATAATTAAGAAAAACGAAATAGTGCGCTTCTCCCATATCATATAAAACAGAAGAATATCAGCATAAACTTAAAAACCAATGAATTTAAACCTGAAAGAAGGAAGTAATTGTACAAACAGTGTTCATTCTCCATTTGTAAACTGGGATGGTAATTCACCATGAAAGTTGTTTGGAGCAACAGATATGCAAATAAAAAAAAATAATAGTAGTTCATTTGTGGAACTCACAGCCATAAGGGCCAGTAAGACCAATTGTAAACGAGGTTTAAAAGTTGTTTAGATACATATGGGCACATATGGACTGTACGGACCATTGCTCTGTTCCAGCGTCACTGTTCTCAGAGTTATTCCTAAAACAATTGGTATGTTTTGTTCTATGCTCAGAAAGACAAAGAGCAGGGATGTACTGGGGAAAGGAGCTGTCCCATTAGCATCGGTGTGAGCCTGTGCCTGTGTCTCATTGCATTTGCCCCGGGAGAGAGGTGACTAATACAGCGTGGTCAACATGTGTGATATTTCTCTTGCTAGAATGAAAACCCAGGCCCAGGATTCTATAGTGTAACTCATCAGTCTGCAGAGATCAACAGCACCTCCTTGTCAAAGAAAGGAACTGGATACTTCCCTTCACTGGGAAGAGGAAGCATTTTATTTCAAACTGATTTCCAAAGCTGCTAAAGTCACCTAGTGCCTTTGTATTGACTTCAGTGGACTATGGATCTGGTCTTCAACTGACTCTGTTGACTATGTCTGCAATACCTATGTAGTGTTGTATTTGGGATGTTTCTAAAATCCAGCCAAGAAGGAAAATCATTTCTCATTGTCAGAAGTTATAATTAAGGTGGAAGTCCAACACCTATTCTAAGCTGCTTTTTCATATGCTCTTACCTTTTAAATTTCTACTTGGGATGAAATTTCCTTTGCTCAGTCTCACCCAGAGGTGGCCCTTTGTAATTTTGCACGAGCCTTTTAAAGCAAAATTGGCAGAGCTGTTATTAAGTTACCAAAGTGTAAAGAAGGATCCATACACACACGCTTTGTGGACTTACTTAGAATATTGTACTAAACTATCTGAAATTCATAGCTAAAGTGGATAATTTCAGGATCTGTTCTCTCTAACACAGGACTTAAAGGTTGTCTTTAAGGTTTCTTTTGCAAGCTGATAAGCATCTCCACTCCAAAAAGAAGAAATCAATGAAACTTAGCACCTGAAAAAGTCACTCTTGCCCCCATTTCATCTCATAGAACTTGCAGCCATCAATTCTGTATAGCAAAGTTTCTGCTGTTTTTAAAATGTAAAAGTTGATTTGTCCTTTAAAATAACATTTGGTAAATTCCAGGCCTCAGTTACTTCCCAGTTTCTTTCCAACTCAGCTACTGACAGTTTCCTTGCTCCCTCTGTTTCCAGGTGCCATGCACTGCATGCAAGAAAATCTCCAACTATCCAGCCGCAAATGCCTACAGGATCTTATCATGTTTTCAATCTAAGCAAGACTTTAGCAAGGGAAACTCTAGCATGTTTCAACAACCCATTGCTACGAAGGCTGAGAAAATCCCCACTCCAGCACCCAATCAATACTATGTAAGGAGATTTGGAAGGGAGGACAAGGAGGCGGGCCCAGCTAATCTGTAGTATTTGTGAAGTGATGTTTGATGTTCAGAAAACACTAGAACTAGCTGTTACCTACCTAGTTTGGGTACAGCTCTCAGGGTAGCTGCAACGGCCCAGAGCTTTGTGCCAGGTACTTATCCCATGCCTGACAATTTTGAGGTCTGTGCCACTGTGGGCATTTTGGCACCAGTATCTAAACGAACGAGCATGAAGCGAGGTCAAGTGTTTCCGCGTGACCTGCTGTCTCACCTCTGACCGTGCTGCAGATGTACCCCAAGCTGCTGTGAACCCCGAGCACACATCGGGCAGTAACTCTTCAATACCAAGGGAGGAAGAACACATCCCTGGCCCTGGGACAGCAGCAACCCCTGTCCTTGCCACACCACTGGCTTTGCTACTGAAAGACCCCATGGCATCCCATGAGTTTTCATCCCAGAAATCCGACCTGTGTAGGTTGGTTAGAGGGAACTTCTGCCAAGAAGCTCAAGGCAGGTGAATGTTACATCTTTAACAGGTACTGGGTTTTGAGGTTCAACCTCAGGTCTGCGTACGTACAACTGATGTAATTGACTGTGCCCTTCCACTTGCTGTGGAGCTGTGCCAGTTTATATCAGCTGAGGACCTAGCCTTCAGGTTCAGTTCCTGAACCTCCTGCTGATTCACCCTTGTGTAAGTCACTTAACTGTTCTGTGCCTGATGCTCCCCACCCATGCCACAGTGACCAGGCTTCACAGGGGTGTTGTAAGCTTTAGTCCACAGGAATTCAGAGTGTGTTCTGAGACATGGAAGATGTTAACAAAGCACAAAGTGTTATTAACAATTATCAGATAGTTTATAATAATATACGCACTGCTAATGGACTTTCCTGTCCCTTCCATGGTGTCTTGCTATAGCTGGGATTACTTTTGGATTGTTTTGTTATTCTTTAGAGAGAGTTTTTGTCTTTTTCTGCATAGCATGTCTGCATTGCAGCCGTTTCCTTGTGAGCTGTCTTGCATTAAACTGGACTTTAATGCAAGATACATCCACTGTGTGGTGAGGCAGGGAACGTTGACTCTTTATAATATTTGATGACTTTGCATAGCTGTTTAAGACAGAATGAAGATGACACAATTTAATAAGCTTAAGAAGTTGCCACTCATCAGCTGAGACATCTTAACTGGCTGCATGTATGTTCTTGAAGCAATTCATGCTTTTATAAAGTAATTTGATACAGTTTAAACATCAGCAAAGGTGTTTTAAACAAACATGTCTTACCTCACAATTTGGGTGTGCAAAGAGCACATGTACAGAGTTACCAAGACTCAGCTGACATGGGGTAATCATGTTTGCTCACACAACCTATACGCTAAGACTGTGAACTTTCTTATAATGACTCACTCCGACTGAATATCTGCCCCAGCATGTTCTAAGTTGATTAAACTAGTTTGCAGGCCATAATTATTTTCTATATCATACTATAATGGATTCACATCATATTATTTTTAACATTGTAAGAATTTGCTTCTGGGAACGGCCTTCTTGAATTAATCACTGACTCATGATTTACGGTAGGAGATAATATCTAACCTACAAGAAGCAGAACAGGAAACTATCTATTTAAAAGATGGCAGTGTCTGATAATTTATGACTATAGACAAAGAGACATCTGAGAAGAAAAAGAAGGCCAGATCCTGCAGTCTTTACATGGTCACTGCTCTCACTCACGCAAAAAGGAACTCGTCAAGTAACTGGAGGATCTGCTTTTGAGGCAGTGACAGCTGAAAGTTGGTGAATAGTGGAGCAAAAAAAGAGTGAGAAACAAGAAAATGGTGTCCCAAGCTGTCCTCAAAGCTCTGGGACCAAACCCTATATTAAAATAAAGCCAGCTAAACATCATGACTATTGTAGGCATTTCACTAGCTGTATGTAGGAAACATAAGAAAAAAACAGGGAAAAAGCAGCAGTCTTTTTGTGTTTGAATCTTTTATGCAGGTTTCTTGCTACCTCCTCACTCTTGTGCATGAACTGGACTCTTCCACTTACATCAGTGAATTAGCCTTGACTGTTAGGTGTTTTCTCTAACTATAGCCTGGCTAGAAAAAGTCAATTTCAGCAGCCAATAATAAAAAGCTTTAAATTCTGGAGCATGTTCCAGGAGGTTAGGCTTCATCCTGGGAATCTGAAGAATCTTCCCCTTTGTCCCATTTCACCGTGAACTATTTTGTGATTCTGGGTAACTCAACCTTTGGCACCACAGTTTTTTTGACTCTGTAAGGACAGCAATTCTCACTTTGAGCGTGAGGCTCCTTAAGAGCTGTGGATGAAATGTGTTTCTATGTATATTTTGTAGAAGAGCTGCAGTGTGCACCAGGGCAGTGACTACAGCTGGTAGCGGAGCGCTGCAGAAGAGCAGCGTGACCTGCTCCCCCAGGGACATTTGGCATCTCTGTCCAAGTTAATTAGCTCGGGGACCGCTAGCAGCGTAACAACAGTGCTGCACACTGAGCTTGGTGCAAGCTGCAGGAGGGCACAAACACTCCAGCAGCTATCTGCAGGCTTGAACGAACTGAAATACAGATTATTCAAGTCATCCTTAGCTCAAAGCCATCAGCCCACCCTGCAGTCCCAGCAGCGACGGCCACAGAGACACCTCCTTTTCTCTGTAGCGCTCTCCAGGGACTGCCACGCAGATGCCGCTTTGGTGTCTTGGCAGCACCACCTCAAATTCTGCGCTCACTTGGTGACTTGAACAAAACCAGACACTTAGAGCTGATGTCTAAGTCTGGAGACAGCAGTTAAACACACAAAGCCACATTTTCTGCAAGAGTTTCAAGTCCTTGGCGTCTGTGTAAATGCAACCTTTACATGCTGGGCAGTCACAAAGAGACCTACCTACAATTGGTAAGCACTCCCAGATTTTGGCCCTAATACTGCCTACAGCTGTATCATTAGAATCACTCACAATGGAGACAACTGGATTTTAAATATGGGTTTTCCTTTGTTGGTAATTACCCACAGGTAAAGTCAATTCAAAGGCATTCACAAGCCCTTTTTCTTTTTCTGAAACAGACCTCTATGGATTTCTGCAAGCAAAGCAACAATGTTTCTGTCCAGACGGTGTTTGTGTCCAAAACCACAAGAGGATTAAATGTGGAAAAATTTGGAAAATGGCCTTCTCCGTGGATGTGAGCCTTGAGCTGGGAGGAAAAATGTTGCTGGTGATTTTGGTTCTGATTCTCCAGGGTGCAGAGCACCATCGCACACAAATTCAGGTCACTCAGAGCTTCTTAAGGCATGTTAGATTTAGGCAGGTCTCAGGACACTAGTGAGTCTCCCTTCCAAGGGCTGTGGGTAGGTCCCTTTCAACCTCTACTGAGACAACCATCCAGAAACCATCCTGACAGTTTTGAGTAGCCGTAAGGAATCACTAGAACACCCCAAACTCACTGTAAATGCCAGAGGCGTCAGGAGAAGCCACATTAGTGCATAATGTACCAAGCTCCACAGTACTCAAGCTGCAAAAGCTCCTGGCCGATTGCCTGGTGAGGTTTGAGACCTGGAGTGTGAGGGCATGTAGCTTTGTAGCTTATCTTACAAGTTATACCACATGTGAGTTCTTCTCCTGTTTGATTCTTTAAAATTGCTAATATCTCCATTTGTTCCTATGCTCAGGACAAAGTTCAGTGTTGCCTTATCAGTGTCCCTCGAAATAAGCTCTGCCCAGGACAGGACTTTTTAAATCCAGAAGTGATTTCCCCACACAGTCCTGTAATACCGGTTCTTTTTCCTTCTATTACATTCACTGACTGATGCACTCTCTTTCCTTAGTGCCACTGTTGCGGCCTTGTTTGTTTGGTATTTACATCCCTTTCCTGTTTGTTTTGTAGGTGACTACAACATCAACGATTCCCTCATCAAGGTGTCTCCCAAGGGTATAACATCTTGCTTCAAGTCAAAGACCTCTCGCCTAACAAGGATGGACAGATTTCCTCCAGAGCCTGCAACCTATCAGCCACATAAACCTACCAGGGAAGCAAAGAGAACTCCTTTCAGGTAAGTCCAGCCTGGAAGACATGCCACTTCCATGGGACACATGAAAATATGTCAGACAGCAGAATGATCCCGCAGTGTCCCACTATATTGCCTGGTCCAATGTGACCAGTTATTGCCACAGGTTTATAGGAACTGGCTCAGAGGTGGAAGTGTTGCAGTGCACTGCCTTGAAGCGGAGTGTGGGTTGATAACACCCTGGAGCAGTGTATCAGAGGTTCCCTTATCAGACGATCTCTCAGACATTTACAAACAGTAATTAAATACTGCACCACCCTTATGATGTAGGGGTAATTTCTTACCCTCATTGTACAGAGCAAGAAGCCAGAGCACACATGACCTGGAAAAAGATCCTTCACATCCCAGGCAGACGCTTTAAGCACTAGGCTGTGTTCCTTTTGCATTGCCAGTGCCTAATCTCACCCCCAGAGGAGCACACTGGGCATAAATAGTCAAATCTGGGAACCACTGGGCAGGAACGGCGAGGGATGCTCGTGGCTGCACAGCGGCTCAAGGAACCTGATGGGTAAAACATGGGCATTTCCTCAGCCCTTGCTAAGGCTGGGAATTAGAGCTGGAAGGAGGCTTGTAAAACTTTCAAGTACTTCCTTCAAGCCAGAACTGCCATTCCCACGTATTCCATCCTACCGCTTGTTTCAAAGAGATTAAAAGGCATGAAAGGAAACTCCCTTCTCCCAAGCCCTCCTCCCCCCTGGTATCCTTATGAGAAGACAAATAAATCTGCCTATCCACAAATCGCTCAAGTAAATTTATTGTCACCATGCAGTGACGTTGCCTGGCCTAAGATTAAGATCAACAATAAATTCCTGACCATGGAAAAGAATGAGAACATGAGAAGGCCCACAGCTCTCCTTACCCAACAGGTGTATCTTTACTACATCTCTCAGCAGTTGTATCTTATAACAGGGGTTTTGTAAAAAGAGTGGGAAGCTGTAGGCTGGGAGGGAAGCAATGCCAAGTGGCATTTCATAAGGACAGAGGGCTAGAGGAAAGGGCAAATTAAATATGAGGAGAGAAGATCGCCAGCCTGTATTATCAGAAGACGCAAAAACATTCCACGCCCAACTACTGCTAGAGCCTGCTCCCTCTCCTGTTTCAGTTAGTGGGAGAGAATGGGAGGAACTCCCAGTTGGAATCATTTGGCATGGCTGTCTTGGTTTCAGTGCTATCTTGCTCTGGAGTAGCTGAGCAGCCACGTCTCTACAGAGGCTGGACCACTGGCAAGTCTTTGTATTTTACAATAAACTAAGTGGGCTGTCTATGGCATTGCAATTGGACCCTTTTCTCCCCAGATCATTTCCCAAAGATTTTGGCTTAGGAGGATAAAGCATCCACCTCCCCAGGGCACTTAACAGAAACCACAGCTTTTATTTCCAGACACAAAACCCTGTCAGTTTGGGACAAGTTCCTCAAATCTGTTTTTCTACTGAAATTCTGCTTGACTCCCTCTGCTCCAGCCATCCCACCTTGTAAAGATCCTCCTTTGCCAGGGCCTGGGCAGTACGACCTTGTGGATTACAACGAGCCTCAAGGACTTTGTAAAGGACTGCTCAAGTGCTGTGTTTGTCTCAACCACAGGGCGACGGATGGAGAGCGGATCACAGAAAGGGTTCCCTGGGCCGGGTAAAAATAAGAATTGTTCTGAAGTACTTCTCACTACTAGAGATACCAAAACACAAATGTGACTAAGCAGCGCTATTGCCCACTCAACAGGAAAAAAAATGAAGCACAGAAATGAGGAGGGCCCACCTGCAAAGGCATGTGGATGCCTGGAGACACACACCATTTCTAAAAGGCACTTAACTCAGTAGCACATGGCAGGTAGGACCTTTCGTGAGCGGGGTGAGTAGGTTTACAATGAGCACCAAGTGTCTAAATTCTTGTAAGATCAGAGCGTAGTGTCTCCTGACACCTTTAGCTGGTCTCATATCATTGCAAATCTGGCCTGAATGGTCTCCAAAGGACCACGCAGCAGCAATGTGGCAGAAGCAGCACTAGAGTCCTGACTGCCAGCTATTTATCCAACTTGTTCATCCATATTTTACAGTATTATTTTTAAAGACAAGATTGGAAAAAGCATGTTTGCAATGTAAAGGCCATTAAAGTATCACTGACTGTCAGTGCGTTTGACAAACAGGTTCTGTGAGTTCTGGTGCATGTGTAAAACTATCACATAATTCTGGCTGTTGGTACAACAGACATTTCACCTGTAATATTTTTCTAATTGATTGGAAGAGAGGAGCACTTGCAGGGAGAGAGGGGAAAAAAAAAAGCATGCCTTCTTACAGTAGAGAGAGCCTCCGTGCTCCAGCTGGAGAGCAGCGTTACAGAGCACCTCAGCACGGTCTCCTTGGTTTTGTACCCCTCTGGCTGTCCCATCCTCCACAGGCTTCACTAGAGCTTTCCTGATGTAAAGCTGAGTAAAAAGGCAGAAGAAACACATCCTGCAGCTTGTAATCAGGAAATGCCTGGTGAAGTGGGAGGAGGGACCCACCCTCAGTGAGGAACAGGTTAAACACACCACGCTGACTTACAGTGACGTGCCACCAGTCCCTCCAGCCAGGACCAGCAGGCAGCTGCCTGACTCCTGCAGGCAGCGGTCACAGCTCAAGTTGTTCCTCAACGGCAAAGGGACAGCTCACACACGGAACAGTGCCGAATTTTGACCCTGACATTGGCATTGATAAGAGAGGCAGATGCAGGGACAAATCCTGCTGCAGTCTCCTTGTGTTGTGCAGTTCTTGACTGTGTGGCTACAGAGCTTGTCATGGGGTGGAGGTAGAGCTCAGGTCAGCCTGGGCGGATCGTGTCCCTCAGTGCCCGTTGGCTAATTGTTGCCAGGCGCAAATAACATTATTTTTTCAGTTAGTCAGACTCATATTTCTTGCCCTGTTTATTTTTTCTAAGAGTCTTAAGTCCTCCTGGGAGGTTACTAAAGGGCTAGAAAAGCAGACAATAGCAATACTGCTATTATTTCTAGTGTTTGAACTCACCCAGCTGCAGATTTTGTACCAGCCACAGACAGCGAGAGAACACGCTGGTGCCATTAGTCTCTCCAGAGCCCTTGCGGCAGCACAAATGGGGTAATGGGCTTTTCTGGAGCCATGTCCAGATCATATCCCAGACTTGCAATGTACTGCGTCAACATGCCAACTCCCCGAGCTGTTCTGCTGACTAAGCTAGGACAAGATCCCCAGCCAACGTAAATCTGTTTCAGTTAAAGGAACAGAGCTAGGCCAGTTTATTCACGCTGAAGATCTGGCCCACAGTTGTTAAGGATGGTTACCAAATTAATTAAAGAGGAAGGGAATGGGCTAGAAATACCTTTTGCAGATGGTGGAGAAATACCCCCTTTCATTTTCATCAGTCTTTTATGCCAATTTGATTAGAAACCCATGCAATACCATGTCATTGCCTGAAAAGGACAAGGGGACACCATCACCACAGAATAGCCATCCACGTAGTCTTCGCTCTGTTGCTAGAAAAAAACCCACATCTCCTTTCCACTCTAGCCTGAAAAGAGGGGAAGAAAATTCCACTGGATCAAAACTCCGAGTCATGAGATTAGAGGTGACTTGAGCCCTTTGCCCACAAGGGCGCACAATACGTACAGAACTACTCTGTACTATACCACAATGAGCAGAACTACGGGGGGGCAAAATACTTCACAAAGAAATCAGTCAGTGGCTGATGCGAAGCAGCAGCTTTATTAAAGGCTGATTATTCAGCAGTTGTTGATGCCTGGGCTGTTTGGAGCCAGGGTCTCGGTGTTTCCAGGAACTCCGGGTAATCCCTCGCACAGGAATCACAGTCAAATGTACAATCAAGACAACCCTCGACATACTAGAGCAAGCCTGAAGTCTGTGCACACCAAATGTTAGCACTAAACTCTAATTCTATGGGCAAGGACACTTTCCAGCTGAAGATACAGGACATTCACACAGGCTGAGGGTTTTGGTACCCATCTCACTGATCAGAAATTTAGTTATGCAAATCCAAGGAGCTACCTGAGGATGTAGGTGAGAAAGCAGAGCGGAGGGGACCCTCACTGACTTCATTAAAGCTTTCCACACTGCGAAACAGATGCAGACAGTTTCATTTCCCTCTGCCTTTGATCCTCTCCAATACCCAACACAGTGCCAGGGCATCTCCGAACACTGCGTGTGGGTGTCCTAACAAAACACAGGATGCTGTTTTTCCCTTTATAGCGATGGAGAACCACACCACACACCGAGGTCCTCAGCTGCTTGGTTGATGATGCAAGGAATGAATAAGCATGAATAAAGACACAGAAACTGGGTGTTATTTGCAGAAGTGAAGAGCAGAGCCCTCCGCCCAGCACTGGGGATACCAGAGCTCTTGCACAACTCGGCTCACATGCTGCTATGTTTCTCTTTTTTATGCATCTCTGTCATTGCAGGTGCTTATTCACCCAGAGCACTCGGGAAATATTCCTTCATCTACAGCTACGGTAGGAAGTGGCTCCCAGTGCTGTGAGCAGCAGAACCTGGACACCAGAGCAGGGATCCTCAAACGAGACTTCTGTCAAACTGCAAAGCGCACGCTCACTCACAGTGAGCAGTCCTGTCCTCAGCCTGCCAGGGTTGGCCGGCTGATAGCTCAGCAGCTAATTAGCGGTACTTGGTACTGTATATTGGAAGATGATCATTAGCTAAAGTTGATTGAAAGCTTCCAGTTTTGTAGATGTTGAATAATTACTACAATTAATGGGAGTTGCAAAAAAACTTCTCTTGGTGCTTTCATCTGATAAACCAAAGAGAAAACAGGTGCTGGAGACTGAGCATGCCCTTAGAGATGTTACCCTGGCGGGGGGTCCTTTCTTATCAGGGTAGAAATAGGTGAGAAGGGCAGTGTGGGCTAATCCTGCACCTCCACCGCTTGCTCACTCAGAGGATGGGCATTGGGTTTGCCACACAGCGTCAGGCCTTGGCGCAGCTGAAGGACGACGTCTGTGCGAACGCGTGTCAAACCTCCACGGCGTGGGGGTGCGTGTGCCCAGACACCCTCTGCCGCACGCCCGCCAGGTACATCGTACAAGCCAGTTGACTTGCGCGTTTCTGACTCGAGTCAGCACAAACCAGCTGCCGACCGTCCAGAGCAGATTCCGCTCCAGAGGAAGCTGCTCTCATTTGTCAGCACGAGCCCTTTGCAAAACACAAGTGGGTTCATACTTTCACACGACCTTTGTTCGCTCAGAGGTGAATCGCCTTCATCACTCGTATCTTAATCTTCAAAAGGAACTGGTGGGCTCCGGGCAAAGAGTCAAGAATGCTTTCGCATATTTGGGAGCTCTGCTTTACGCAACCTCTACAGCAACTCGCCTTTGCTGGAAGGGATGAACGATACTGAGCCAGTCAGCAAAACACCCACCCTCGGCAGGGGTGGCAGGGGGTGGCGACTGTGTCTGCTCTTACGCTGGCGTGAATCAACCAGCATTTCCCTGCACGCAGTGGAGTTACCGTGATTTAAAACCTGACAAAGTCAGGATTACCCAGAACCTGCACAGAAAAAGTACCTGGTTCTCTGCCTCCATCCCATGAACAGAAAGCCAGAGGAAGTCATTTGCGCAGCGCAGACACACATAGCTCCAGCCAGGGCAGTTCTCACCCTGCAAAACTTAGGACAGGTTCGTAGCCAGCGTGAAATGGACCACTGTAAAACCCAGCAAAATTCATCATTGTTCCGCTGGGAACCTAAAGTTACAATGCGAGATGATTTTTGCTGTCATCAAGTAGGAGTAACGCTACTAGAATCAATGGAGTTAGACTAGTGTAACTGAGAAGAGAATCAGACTGGTAGTGCCGTGTTTACACTGGTGGGAAGTTAGCCCCAGAATCAGACTTTTAGAGCAACTGATTGAGGGATGAGTGGTCACCCAGAGCCCATAATGTTGCGTGCACAGAAAACCCCACAGTTGCCTGCAGCCCTCCCAAATCTGTACTGCACGGCAGAGCAAGCTGCCTCCGCTACCAGGGGTTTCCCCAAGGCCCCAGCCTCTGCCAGGGCAATGGCAGCTCACGGGGAGAACACTAGCACTGCGCGGAAACCTCGAGCGAGCCATCGGGGTACTCCCAGCTCCGTCCATCTGCTGTTTGTACTGATTCCTCGTGTTCAGGCCTCCCCGATGGTGTGGAGGACGCGGTGCTTCCCCTGAACCACCTACCCCCTTGCCTCTAAGGGGGCTGGGTGCTCCCTCTCCCACAGGCAGCGGGAAACCTCTGTTCTTACCTAGGGCTTGTCCGCGTGGTCAGGCAGGATCGGTTCACCCTCCCCAGGACCAGCACTGCGGCACAGTGCTGGCAGGGTGCCCTGCGTGTGGAGTCCTGCTGCAGAGCTCTCCCTGAGAAGAGCAGAGCCCCCGCGCCCGCCTGACGCGTCAGGGTGACGAGGGGATCCGTAGGTTTCACAGCCATCGATACGAAGCGCTGGGGGACGCTTGGTGTGCCTTTTTTTAGCTGGAGCTGAAATTCTGCTATAGCAAGACTGTAGGCACGGCCTTGCAGAACTAACACTGAATCAGAGAAATCCCGCTGAAGAAAGAGGTTATGATATGAAGATGGAGTGCAGAGTGCTGGGAGAGATCTTCTAAGGTTGATAAGCCTTCAAACTTATCAGAGCCTCATCTCAGAGGCCCTCCTCATCATGATAACAACACTTAAGTAATCCAAAATTCACCAGCCTGATGTGTTTCAACATTTCAAATCCCATTCCCAGTGGGAGTAGAGCTGCTCTCTCTTCCCCAGTCATGGGACCCAGGCGCATTTCTCTTTGCTACAGACAGGAAAAGCAGAGGATGAGGAAGAGGGAGGAGGACAGTTCCCAGTTTCCACTGGTCAGAGGATTAATGATAAAATGCAGGGCTCCCCTCGATATTTTTTTACCTAAATGGGAAGCAGCTGCAGACAGTTTTAGCGCAGGGGACACAGGGGAGGGCAGCTGAGAGGTAGCAGGTGTGAGGAGCTTCAACAGCCCATGCAGCACCTGAGAAGAAGGCACACAACTGGCCACCTGGTCACACCGCCTTGCCAGAAAGAGGGAGGCTGAGCTGCTCCTCCTCTGAGCAGAAGTAAAAGAGGGCTTTTCTTTTTGACTTGCCTAAAATTTCACCAGATCTGTGTAACGTAATCCCTCCATCAAAGGGATGTGCCTAGAACTGCTCAGTAACCTCCACCCACCTGCAGGGCCGTGACAGCAGCCGGCACAGAACTGGGAGGGAGAGCCCAGTGTGCAGGAGGGGAGGGTTTAGGAGGAGTCCAGGCGCTGATCTGCGTGCACAGGTGGAAGCAGTAGCTGCAGACGTGAGCAGATGGGCAGCGCTTGCTGTCTCTCACCCCTTCATGGAGAGACAGGTCAGACGGACAAACTCCTCGTGCGGTGCAGACCCAACCTTGAGTTCTTTCCGTGCCTCTGAGGTCACCTCCCTGCCCTGGCTCCTGCCCGGCCCTTCCCAACTCCAAGCTCCAGAGCTGGGTGAAAACAGTTCACTTTCCATCTTTGAATCTTTATTACTACGGAATATCCAAAACAACAAAACCAACAACACAGTTACAAAAGGAGTTCACGGAGAAATGTGAAGCAGCCTGTGTTTGAAATGCTCTGTGTCACCGTACTGAGTCAAATATAAAACAATGCATATTTATACACATATAAAATATAAAAGGAACAATACATCAGAAATGTATAAACAAGGGCTATGGAGGCCTTCGTGGTATTTACAATCAGAGATACGGCAGGTGGGGGGCATGGGAGCAGGCAGTGTCCGTTCAACGGTGAGTTTTAAATGCATCTGTGAAAGTCTCTGTGGACAGAGAGAAGCTCAGAGCTGAGCTCAGCCCTGCTGGAAATGGTTTGAAGGTTCTGCATGACTGATGGTTTGGGAGAAAGCCAAAGCCTAGGGTTGGATCAGTCACGGGCCAAGGCAAACAGCGAGCAGAGGCAGTCCCCCGCCTCTGCCCAGGCTCTGACAGCCATGTTAGTGTAGCTGCGCATTCCCAGCTGTGAAACAGAAGGTCAGGCCCATCGCCAGAAGGGAATAAAATAAAATAAAATAAAATAAAAAATAATAATAATAAACTCAACAGAGAGAAGTTCCATGTTCACATCAATAACAGATCTTCCAAGCAGTCTCCGGCCCGGCACTGCGAGGCCGAGGCCCTCCCCAGAGGCAGTGTATTCAAGTAAAGGCAACAAGTTGAGGCACTAGGCTGAGTTCTGTTGGGTCAAACTTGCCGGCTTTGAGAGAAGTCCCAGCAAGCGCTGCCTGTGGCTCTTTATAGCTCCTTGAGGATGATCTGGAACTTGTCCTCTGCTTCCACCATGTCCAGGAGAAAGGCCATGTGGTTGCTGTAGTGCTGGATGATGTTGTTGTCCATGTTCACCAGGATCCTACAGGAGAGGGAGAACGGCTGGGTCAGATGCAGCACATGGAAAGGTTTGCAGAGCAGCTTAGTCGGGAGGGCTGCACATTACTGCACGCTCAGGATTCCCAGTTGTGAACTGGGAATAACATCACTGACAAAGCCTCGGGGCACGGGGTGGCCCTCTCTGAAATGTCTCCACACAAAATTCCCATTAAAAATTGCCTTTACTGCCCTGTTACCGATCAGCGTCGCGTTATCGCAGCCGCGCTCCTTGCTGCCGGCCAGCCGGGCGGGTTGGCCGCTGCCAGGCTGCTCCGGGAGTCACAGTCCTGGGCAGGCACAAGAAGGCACTGCAGCGTCCACCTTACCCAGTTTGAGGGTCTCAGCCATGATTAATTAATTAAAGCTACGATACGACACAAAGGAACATCCTGCAGAGCTTTTCGCAATTCTACCCTCGACATGCCTAGGCCCAGCATTTGCTACACAGGCAAATTAATCTGGATTACAGCAGGGTGTGAATTTAGAGCTGAATTGCTCACTCCTCGCTTCTTGCCTCGGTGTTTTTAGGGGTGCATTATTCAGAACAAGCCGAGACTGCTTTGGGAGTAGATGGAAGTGGTTTGGAATAGGACGCCTTTCTCCTATCCAGAACAACCTCCCATGCAGACGTGCCCTGGGCATTGCCTGGGAGCCCTTTCTGCGAGGAACACACGCAGGTTGAGCGTCCGCAGCCAGCTGGGCCAGCCGGTGGCAGATTCCTCCCCCTGCTCAAGGGCACACCTCCAACCCTGCTGCAGATCACACAGCTTCTCTGACCTGGAATCAATTACGTGGAGACACGGGGAGAAGGAAACATTTCAACAGCTGATTTAAACCTGAGGCTGTGGTTCTGTGCCAGGCAAGAGCCCCTCATTATTGTAATGGAAGTAATGGGGCAGCTTTGCATCACCCCACTGTGTTCCCATAAATCAGATGTGAAATTTGTAACTGTTTGGAGGAAACAAAGAAAACAAATTATCTTTCTTTGCAGAAAGCACATCCCCTCCAGCTTCCTGCTGGGGTCATTAATGGGGCAATAGCATTAATTGTGCAATGCTCCACAAGCCAAGATTAAAAACAAGAAAAAGAAAAGGCTGAGCATCTAACAAATCTAACAGTTTAATAAGCACAAACATGGGGCCCCAGTGCCCCTCCAGGCAATGCCTTGGAGGTCAGCGCAGCCACACCGGGTTGCAGCGACTGGCTCCTGCCTGTTTGATCACAGCGCGTACGGGCAGGCTCGTCACAGCCCTGGCCCGGCGTGCCCAGATTTCAGAGGTGAAGGTGGGAGCTCTGTCCTCGTGTCCAGTCTGTCCCGGTGTCAGCTTTGTCCCAGGGCTCAACACCACGCTGCCTTTCAGCAGTGCACAAAACGCTTTACCAACAGGCTATTAATTCTGCCACGGCACAGTCGAGGAAGGGCATCCCACCCAGCGCAGCGGGAGGCTGAGACACAGGGTCTGACAGCGTCCAGGGGTCTTCCCGGTGAATCGTAACCTTCATGGCTGCATCTCGCCTCCTGGCACCGGACGGGAGCGGTGCTGGGGCTGCCTGGGGGGAAGGGGCTGGATCCCAGGGAGTCTGGCCTCCGACAGGAGCCCCCAGAGAGACCGCGTGGGTACCCAGGGTGGGGTGTCACAAAAAGCCTTGCAGCAGAGCTGCTCCAATTATCTCTGGCTACCTTAGTGCAGGAAGCCAGAGAAGTCACCCGTGCCTCTTGCTACCGTGCTTCCATCTGATTTCTCAACCACAAAAGATTCAAGGGAGTGTTGATTAGGAATCTGAGCCCTGTATTGTTGTTCTAGACCAAACCTCACCAAGATACGAAATTACTTATTATTGCTCTTGAGTCACCCTGAGACTAAGTTCATCTGAATGAGCTCATCACACTAAGAAGGCCCATGGCTGATAGTAGGTCCTCACCTGCTGTAAATCCAGGTAGCACCACTGAGCTTCACTAGTTTACACCAGATGAAGATCTGACCCTCAAGCTGTAATTACCAAGAGAGGATTGTTTAGGGTGGAGCAATAGGATAAAATTATTCAAAGGAAAATTAAATCTGGGGGAGCAGGAAACAGTGTCTGACCCTGCCATCTAGTAGACTGGAGAATATCTTGGATGTCCCCCACACTTCAGCAATAACCTATGGCATCAGCCATGTCCAGCTTTCATTAAACTGGTGTCAAATTTTTTTTTTTTTAAATCTAATTTCCAGGTGTTGCCTTTTCTTTTCATTAGATACCTCTTTGCTCCTCCATTTTGGGGAAGAGATGGAAAGGACATCTGCCTGTTTTCCCTCCCAGTCATTATTAAACAACATTCACTACTTATCAGATCAAGTAATGAACAAAACCAAAGCAAAACAAAGTCTAGGCGGCCTCTCCCCTGAAGCAGTGCCATTTCCTGGTCCACCTGCAAACTCATCAGTGCTTGGATCTCTCTTGCTGCGCAGATGCTCGCAGTCAGCTGGTTCAGAAAACTCCAGCCCAAGCTGGAGTTACCTGAGAGGAGTTGTTTGATGACAGCCTGATGACCTGTGATGGCCACATCACAAGCCACCACCACAGCTGACACACCTGAGTTTTGGCTCGGTCCTGAAGCTGCAATAACAAACTGACCACCCCTGTCCTTCGCAGTTGTTGTTCTTCAAGATCAGACTTGAGGCACTCTCTGACTGAAGGTGTATGGGACAAAACCCTCTCTTGAGGTGGCCAGTGTTGCTCTTTCTCTTTGGGGAGAAAATTTCCATTTCTGGGGCTTGTGGAAGAGCAGCATCTGACAGCACTGAGGGCTCTGCATTCAGGAACAGGTGGAAGAGCCTCCTGACAAATTTGGATACCTCACTATGGCCCATCCATGATCTTAAGACTAGGACCATATCTAAAACCCCTCCTAAATGGGGAAAGGTTGCTCACTTGTGGATTTAGAGGTGAGGGGGTTGTAACAGCTTCCCAGTTCAGTGACACCACATCACAGCACGGAGGAGAAACCACTGCCTCTCCCCCTCCCAGCCTGCAGCTTCCTCCAAGCCTTACTTTAGCTCTGCTCCCCTTGAAGCAAACAGGCTAAGTCCCATGGGGATCAAGTTAGGTGACACCAATTGAGGTGGAAGATCCCATCCAAGGAGCTTTAGGACTTTCTCATCTCACTGTCACCAGAAAGCAAATGCAGAAGCAGAGCTTTGGACTAACCCTCAGCTCGCAAGGACTCTGTTCCCTTATTTTGTTACGCAGAGGACCTCTCTGGGGGGCCGTGCTAGTGAGAACAGCAGGGCTGCATAACGCGGGACCTGTCATCAGCCTTGCTTTTCTGCCTGTCTCTCCTCATGCTCAAACTCTGGACCAGGGCCAGCAACAACAATGAGTTCATCTCCTAGGCAGTCACTGCTGCTTGCAAAGCCTGATTATATCTCGCTTGCTCTGCAAGAAGGGCTCTGGATTTAGCTTTATGAAAATAAGCTTGGGAGTTTATGGGTCGTTCCCTTTCCATCAGCTGAAGGGAGACCTCGCTGCCAGAGATGGGGACAACCCAGAGGGAGTTCTTAGTCCAGAAAACACTTCTGAAAGTAGCGCTTGGCTCCACATCAAGACCACTGCCCTCCATGGAAGACTCAGCGGCTGGTCCTCAGCTCACGGAAACTAGCACCGTTCCTTCTCAGCCATGTGGGAGATCCACATGGGTCGGTCACTAATAAACACCACGTTGAAATCACCTGAGAAGCCATTTCACATTTACTGCAAACCTCACCTGTCCCCCCCTGTAGAGCTACGCCTGTCTCCCAGCAGCGCCTGACAAGTGTCTCAAGTGGGACCTGCATTTCTGTACTGGGGCTGCACAAGGGCCGCCAGCGCCCAGAGGGGTCTGATCTGTCACCCCCCAAAGTGACTGTGAAGTTTCCAGTTGACCTCCGTGGTCTGGGAATGGGATGGCAAAGCTGGGAACAGACACTCCCCTTTCAGATCTCCCCTCTTCTCCACCGGAGCTGCCCATGCTCTTATTTAGCCGGTACAGTCTCTTTCTGAGCCAGGGACATTTAGGCACTTGGTCTGGAGAAGCAAACATTTATACCTCTCTGATGGCAGTAAGATAAGTTCTCCATAACCCCAGGCTTTTAGACTGAGACACAAAGGATCACCCATTAAACTACCCAAACAATTCCTCCTTCATCCAACTTCCTTTCCTTGGGAGACTTTACACTCCAAACAAATATAATACAAACAAGCATTATCCCAAATCTTTAAAGCCCAGAAAGATCCGAGTTTTATATGCTCCAAATAGCACAGACTCACATGGCTTTACTTTTTATTATCTTGTTAAAACACTATTTCAGCCTATGGCAGGGTACCAAAGAGAATGGGGTTTTAGAGGCACAGCGTAAAAGCAGATGAGAGATTAGCTTACCCTCTTTTGCATTTTTTGTAGACTTTATAAATGCTTTCTTCAGGAAGCCCATATTTTTCTGAAATCTGTGAGAGAAAACATGGCAATTCTTTGTACTTGTAAAATGAAATTCCTATGATAAAAATCACAGATAACACTGAGCCAGGGGTATTCAGCAGCAAAGGATTCCCCCTCCCTTTTACTCAAGGAAAAAGGGCCGAAGCAATGATCTGAACAGGACAATGTGAACATGTCTGTGTCTTGCAGTGGGCAGACGGGCAGGCTGCAGCTTGGCCTCGGTTCTCTTTCTGACGGCTACTGCCAGGACAGGAACCTTGGGGAACAATCTTCATTTTCTTTGTCTCATTCCCTGGCCTGTTTGGGGCTTGATGCTTCAACCTGCTGGGCACAGAGAGCGCTGAGCTCTTCCCTCGCTGGTGCATCCAAAGGTGGGAGAAACTACAGAAAGCGTTTGACTGTGGCTGCTGTGGCTGCATCTGACTGCAGCTTTTGCTTAGATTTTAGCTGATCTGCAAAGCTTTCCGGCAGACCTCTCCTAAGCAAGTACAGTGACGGTCTTAGGGTGACAGGACTTTTATAGCTTTTTCACAAGCATTTTCTGTAGAGGCTTTTGACTCTTTGTGGTGAGTGATGGGGGAGGGAGAAGATGGCAAAGAATCCTCTGTGCTGACATTTTTCAAACTCTCTATTTTTAAAAGTTTGTAAAACCAACAGAGCTTAAAGTGCAGCCATAAAGCCACCCCAAATCTGGGAGGTTTATTGTTTGTTTCCTTCCCAGCAATCTCCAAAGAGAGAGGTGGGTTATCAGAGATGCTGCTGATAATCATCACAGAAATATGTCTGTGTGCTCCTCAAACACCACACAGGGAATTCCAGCATGAGGCCAGAATTGGCTTCAGATTGCACATCTACAGCCTTGAGAATGGAAAGGGTGTTTTACAGTGGAAAATATAAATGTGTTGTCACAAGAGGAGACTTATATTATGATCTGAACAAAATATCTTGCCATAAGGTGTGTTCTTCCCCGCTGCAGCACTAACAACACACAGCCCGTGCCAGGAGCTGTGGGTAGAATTCACCTGCTACTCACAGTTTCCATTTCCATTCTCAAGAGAAAGCAGACATGAGATATAAGCAGTCTTATATCCAGCTTCCTGTATACCAAGTACCATTGCCCTTTTATCTGCAGTTTGTTCATGTGCCACAGCTTTTTGATAACACTTACAGCTGTTCTGAGGCCCTGGAGATCTGGTGTCTTCAACATGAGAGCATCAAACACTTCCTCTGACTCCCTCCGCACGTACAACAAGACTGAAAGAGATAAAGCACAGCACTGAATCAGGGCTCTTTATAGCATGTTCTCAGAGTGATGTGGCCGCATGTAATTCAAGATCCAAGGTTACTTGAATCAAATGAGACACTACATTCAGGAAGAGTTCCCATCCCAGGGGTTACCTCTCTGAGGATCTTCTTCCTTGGTTTGCTTTGGAGGTATCGGGTCAAACTCATCTGTGAATGAGGCACCACTCCGTTTCAAGGGCAGCCTAAGCAAAAGGAATACAATCCTCTCAAGAGGACAGAACAATAGCAGCGAACAAAACAATTCCAGCAATTGAACTTTTGATTGAACAACCAATTACTCCAACAAACATCCAGCAATTAAATATCGGGTTTGTAATTATGGCAGCAGAGCATCTACCAGAGTTGCAACTTCCTGCCTAACGCATACAGGGACATCAGTGAGTGCAGGCAGTGGTTTTGGTATCACACCATAAACAAAAGCCTTTTGCACCTTCATGTTTCTCTATTGATATCACTAGACAGTGGATCAAGCCTAGGGTAAATACTGGTTCTCCCCACTCTAGACACATTACAAGTGTGATTTCTACTTTGTTCCGGGTTATTTTACAGCAGTATCTGCCTCTGGTTACTCGAACTGTTCAGTGATAGTTCTGTGATCTTTTTTATGCCCTCTTTCAAACATTGCCTCAATAGGAA
Organism: Ciconia boyciana; assembly: GCF_034638445.1. Classification (NCBI taxonomy): domain Eukaryota; kingdom Metazoa; phylum Chordata; class Aves; order Ciconiiformes; family Ciconiidae; genus Ciconia; species Ciconia boyciana. The sequence continues at coordinate 4,902,094 of NC_132954.1, forward strand.
CAGCAGGACAGTCCTGGACCAGACTCACATTGGAGTGGCTCACTGACAGGGAAAGAAATGGATCTGTGTTTCTGCATCCCTTGAGTCCATTCTAGGCCATAGTTTAACACGTATTTTGACACTCAAGGGCATCAGGGAGACACTGTGCTGTGTTACTTTGCACCTGTGGATATATACTGTCTATGGATATCAAACAGCCATGACACACCCAAAGAAACAGAGCAGCCGACGGTTGGGAAATACGAACTGCTGCATCCTTACCTGTTTGCAGAGTTGGGGACAGCAGGAGGGAGCACCTTGAAATGGAAAGGAAACATCGATCTTTTAGTTTGCACAGTATCATTGTGTGCCAATGAAGCTGGGGGGGCAAGGCAACATGGGCACATTGCAAACATGATTTCCCCCTCCCAGTCCATCATTTTCCCCACGCAATTAAACCCAAACATCTGTATGCGTTTCTTAGATTAAATGAAACCTGATATAAAGAACCTATCTAGATTCTCCTCCTCTGCCTAGAAGAGACCTGAACACATACCTAGCTAGGCCCCAAAGGAGGTCAAATCTCATAACCTGCTTGGGATCAAGGACCAAGTTTCTCAGCGAGTTCTTTGGTTGTAAGCCAGATTCTTCTAGTCCCTGGTTTTGATGCTGATGCATCGGTACAGCAGCCACTGCAATAGGATGCTGCAGCATTCTCACAGATGGCTTTTCCCCCTTTTTGACAAACTGAGACAGTTGTTTCTTGAGGGAATACTGATGAGCTCTGAAGGACGCTGGGTCTAGGTTTCCTCAGGCTCAAGGGGCTAGAGAAGGGCAGAGAACAAGCGAGAGATGTCCCACACGTGCAGGGACTGATACGGTTGCATTTTTTCTATAGTTTACTTTCTGCTGACATTTTTGCTACCACTCCAGTCCTCTGTGGAAGCTGCAGATGGTACCTGTAAACCACAGGAATATCTGGCTGGAAGGAACCTGGAAAGGTTATCTTGCCCATCACTGTTGCATGACTATTTAGGCCACTCCTGACAGCTACATCTTCGAGTTCACCACATTTCCACAGAAGAATTGTGGTTTGGTTTTGGTTTTTTACATAACACAAGTCATGTCTGGGGGATTGATCAGTTTGGAAATGATGGGAGTGACAGATGAAGGCAACAGGTTGGTTGTTTTTTGAAGGGACTTACCGTGCCACACCTCTGCAGGTTTGAAAAATGGACGTTGGGGATAAACAGGACTGGCTGGGTTTCGAGGTCAGTCTCTGGCCTCAGGAACGTGATTTCATTCCCTCTGAAGCCAGAGAGCAAACAGCCTTTCAGACCTACAGATGGAAAGTCCAGTTCATCTCAGTTCAGACGACAGTTTAAGAGGCAACTACATGCAGAGAGGGGAAAGCACCTGCCCAAGGTCTCCCAACAGAAATGTTAGAAAAAAGACAGGACCCTGCAGAACCAGCTCTTCAGGGCTTGCCTAGTGCCAGCTCCCCGAGGGAAGGCTCCCTGCCAAGACCCCAAGACAATTCAGAAAGATTGGTTAGTATTAATAAAGGGCTTCGAGAGTCTTGGTAGGAGACCAGGCAAGGACCTGACTGACAAGCTATTTCTGAATGGTGCTGATTTCATCAGGCTTGGAAATACCCAGGGCCAGATCTTGTGGAAGTTAACGGACAAGCCTACATGGATTTCAACATGCTTTGGATCAGGTAGCAAACACTAGCACTGACCATTGTTATTGGAGTCCAGGCATTTTCCTTTCCTTCTGAACTGTTTCCTTTCATCATCCCGCATTTTCCTCTCTGCTCCCTGTGGGGAAGATAAGGCAAAAATTAGGACATTGACAGTTCTAACATTGGCAAGAGAGGGTTTACTGGCCATCTCTGGGAGGTAAGCACGTTAAGGTAAAGGCAGCCTTTATTAAAAAATTCTCATCTCGGAGACCTTCTATAGGCCATCCAGAACTTTCTGATACTTATAAATTAAAAAAGGAAACAAAATTTTATTTTAAAAATGAAAAATGCAGACAAAAATAGCTGTGAGAATTTTTTCCATGGGAACATATCTGAGGCTGGGGAAGAACCTCTAAGGAGATTCTCATCTCTTCTGCTATTTAAAGACTTGTCAAAAATAGAGTTTATTACGAGGCACAATCCCATGTGGGTCTGATATGGGGAAAACTGTCTAATGACTCTGTTCTGCAAAGGCCTCAGCAGTGCAGACACATCCCCGCTGTCCTGTCTCACTCCACTGAGGGGGCAAACCACCTCTATTCCTCAGCCCCGACCTCTAGGCTGTTCTAGACTTTCACAACTTTTCTGTTTTTTCTCCTGGAGTCACTGGCCAGCAGTCTAAAATTCCTCTTGGACAACCTGGTGGAAAAGCAATGTTCTACCTTATCACAGAATATCTTGATCTGGCAGACGGCGCGGTGCACCAGCTGGCTGGTTCCATTGCCATAGTCGTAAGTGTCTATCTGGAGGTTGAGCGGAACACCTTTCACTCCCTTCTGGGAGGAGAAGTCAGTGCTCAGGCAATTCACCCCAATAAATACCTGCCGATAGGAACAGAGATTGAGGCAGCTTGTTGGTGCTGAAAACATTATTCTCAAACAGCAATGAGAGCAGTGGGTAGGAACAAAAGCAGCTACTGGGACATCCTTCCAACCCTCCCAGCGTCAGCCAAGCATGTGAGCTGTTGGTTTCCCACCTGAGTGCAACCACCAGTCCTTCCCAGCCACAGTCTCCCCCGCACACCTATTGCAGCTCTCCATCTCTTTATTAAGAGGATAATAAAGGACGCTCGGCAAGCGTCAGACGAGATGCAAAGTCTGCCTGGGGATGTTCTTGCTGATATTTCTGATCTTTCATTTGAACAAGGGACCCTCAGACAGCAATGCCCTGGAGGAAGGGAGGAGGGCTAGACTACAGCTCCAGGAATTACAAATCATTGCTGCTAGTTAAATAAATATTCATCACACACTGGTCTCCTTTATCCTACTACTCCTCCTTTAGGATGGAGTTACCTCCAGTGGGAACTTTGGAAGCAAAGCTGAGCACAGACATAATCCACATTGTATCTCCAAATCACCAACTCATTTGTGTGACCTTGAAATTTCCCCTGTCTCTGGGGTCAGATTTGCAGCTGGTGAAGCTTCCACAGCTCCCTCAGCAGGGCTTTGGCTGAGGATTTCAGCCCTGAAACCTAAGGTCAGATCTAGTCAGTACCTATATATAGGAAAGAAAACCACTTAACTGTGGTGTGAAGTTTAATTGCGAGAAGAGAAGTAACAGGTGCTACAGACGACCCAAATACCTGACCCCTCCTGTCGCGGCTCCCAGCCCTCGCAGCTCTCTGAAGTCTCACCTTTACCTGCCCCAGGCCAGTGCATGTACAGAGTTTCTGCTAAGAGTTAAATCCAGTTTTGCCGAGGTGCCCCTGAGGGCTTGCCACATACCTGACATATTTCCATTTCTGACAACTTTGCCTTGAAGACATTTGTTAACCTCTTGGGTTGTAAAAGACCAAGGTCGCCTTTGGGCTAAAAGAATCCCAAAGCAAACCAAAGTTTTCCCAAGCTACCAGCTTCAGAGAGATGGGGTATTTACACTTTTCTTTTTTTCTTAGTTACTTCATCTTTTTTGATATGCTCCTCTCAATCCGCACTAGATACAAAGTGTTAATGAGAGACTCTGAAGAGATGCAGAAGCGACAGCAGAGCTGGAAAGTTGTTGATAAAAGCTTTACAGATTTTAAGGTCAAAAGGGATCTTGCGACCTGCCTGGCTCCCTTCTACGTCACACAAGCCACAGAAGGGTGGTCAGTCATTTCTGCATCAAAATGCTGCCTTGAAAGGAGGGTCTTTGTTCCCTAAGCTGTGGTTTATTTAAATAGGCTTCACCTACATGTGAGTAGAGCCCTGATCTAGGCTGCCTGCTGCAAAAGGCTTTCTTCAGAGTTATCCATCAGCACTAAAAAAACATCTCTGAGCCAGTCTCAGGTGTACCCAGAGTGTTTATTAGCTAATGGCTTAAACACACAGAGAAGCATGGTGTCCTTCCTCACTGTCCTGGCAGACAAACACTACCTGGGGCCACTGGAATGGAACTGTTTGGATTTGAAACTCTCTCTGTCTTTCAGCTGAGGAGTGGGGGGGAGCATGCCTGGGCTGTCAGAAAGGAGGCTACAGTGTTGCTGTGGACCAAGGCTTCCCATATCCCTTCCACAAGCAGTTTGTACCTTTGCTTCTTCATGGATGTTCCACACGAAGGACAGTGCATTGTAGGCTAACTCCTCAATGTTCTGCACCGTGTTGAAGTTTTCTTTACAGTCAGCTGAAATGCAATGGAGAAGCAGTTTATACTCTGGCTGCAAAGTTGGTTACAGTCCCCAGGCTTTCCGCTCCCCAGAAGTCTGCCTCTCACTGACTCCGAGGCTAAAAGATGCCTTGTAATATAACAGAGGCCATCCCTGATACCACCGGATAAACCTTAGTGTGCATATGTAAGGGATAGGCCAGAAATGACTCAAGGATATTGGCTAGTGACTGCTATTTGAGTAGTGATGTTATGCAAAGTCAATGTAGATTGCTTCTAAATTCAAAGAACTGCGTGTCTCGCTCTGAGCCGCAAGGTGCTCAGTGAGGTGCTCAGCTGAATGGACAAAACCTTTGTCTGGCCCAGCATAACACACTGGAAAGCTTGTGTGGTGGCAGTGGAGAAGGACAAGCAGTAGCAAAGCCTTTTCTAGCCCAGATTCTTAGACTCCAAGAGGCCATAGGTCACATCTGTAAGAGCCTAAATAGTTCAGCAGTTTCTGTCTCTCTGACTGAGGCGGCTCTTTGATGTATCTTGGGTTCCTAGCGCATGTCCCTACACTTGGCAAACACCATCTTAAACCCGCAAGAGCTTCTCAGCCAGGAAGGATCTGAAGCCAGCAGATCGACCTGCTCCTCCCCGCTTTCCCCCAGGCCAGATTCTGGAGCTTCAACTGTGTTATTGTGTATTGGAAATGCAGTAAAACAGTGCTAGAAGTTATCAACCCCACCCAGCCATCACAATCAGACAGCCCCGCTCATACCGACGTCAATGACTCTCTGCTTGGCCGTGGGCTGGCGGGAATGCCAGTGCTTCCAGAACTTGAGCTGCTCCGTCGGGATCTTTTCGTTGTCAAAAACAATCATCACAACGCTCTGAAACACAGCAAGGATATGCCATATTAGTTACATACACAGCCAGCTGATGCTTGGTGCCCTCATTGCCCTTTCCATCCAGTGCATCCATGCACTGGCCAAGGGCAGCTTAGTGTCCTTGTTAATGTTTTATTGCTGGGGAAACTGAGGCGGACAAGGGAAGGGACTTGAACACGGTCACGCAGGTAGGCAGCGACAGAGCCAGGAGCAAAACTGAGATGCCCTGTATGCCCCCTAATTGCACTGCCCATGAGTCCCCACTGACTCCAAGGCATACAAGGATCCTGCGCTGGAGGAATGTTAGCAGTGCTGCAGCAAGTAGTAGGCTGGGACAGCCTAAAAGGTCTTTTTCTAGACATTCTCAGTTTCAGGAATCCTGTAGGTCTTGAGATATGCAAAGTCTAGCCCCTAAATACTGCTCAGGATTGGAGGACCAGGTTTCTTTGCTGGGAATTCAAGCTCAGCTTAGTCTCGGGGGTGGCTCTGAGGCCTGGCCACACAGCCCAGGAGCAAGATGAGGAACCTCTCTCTAGCTCAGAAGTCTTCCCACCAGGGCCCCCAGCCAGCCATCGGCTAGGGAGGCCTTTTGTGCATCCCTGACCATACTGTGAAAGGTTTCAACTGCCAGGTAACATGAAGGCTGTGGCTGTGCATCAGAGGATTAGCTTGCTGCAAGTGAATCCATCCCATTCATCGCTTTAAGCCAACATGAGCCACAAAGCCATTACTCTTCATGTTCAGCTCTGTTCCCAGGCCAGTACAATTGCTGGATGTCTGATTACAGCATGTGTCAGCAAAATTGTCAGCTTGTCTCTTACCTTCACTTTATTTGAGGACAAGTGTAAACATTTGCTGTCTCCAGCTGTCCGCAGCGTGATGGGGTAGAACTGTCCTTTGTTGAGGTAGGCCATGGGAGAGTCCCCAGATTTGATGTGAATGGCTTTGGGTGACCCCAGAGTGTATTCAAAGTCACTTGTATGGAACAAAGAGAGAATGATGAATAAGCACACGCTGCTGCTTCACTCCAAAAGCAAAACAAGAGACATGCAAGTCTCCATCCCAACAGGTTACACACACTGTACACACAGCAGTCTCTGCCCTATTCCCCATCTCACACGCCCCTACAAATGTGATTGAGCACCTCCCAGCACAGCACGTACTGGTCCTCCCCAACACCCTGGGGAGCAGCAGTTCTCAGATATCCTCATTTTACCCTTCCGTTTTGGCTTTAAAAACTCGGTACATTATTGTAACCAGTATTTTCCTGTGGATGGCTACAGAACCATTGCACAATCAAAACACTAAACCCAAACAAACAAAAATAGGTACCCATGATGAGACTTTTAAAAATTCCTAAAGTCAGATTCCTGTCTCCAAATTCACACCCATAAATGGCTGACCCAGGGAAACTGTGTCCTCAGGGGTCCTGTAGAAACAGGAGGACCTGCAGGACACTGACATCTGCTTGTCTACCCAGGGGCTTAAAAATGGACTTAGAAGCGCAGCTTGTTGAACTCTCAGTCTGGCGGGCAGCAACTTTAGTCTTTACAGAAAAGATTTGTAGTGTTACACAGAGGAAGGTGTCACCGTTGACAAGCAAATTTAAAAGAAGAGCCTGATTTTCAAGAAGCCCTGCTCTTGGGCATTCACCAGCACCTATGAGCATTCAAACCATGAGGCTATAGCTCAAGCTGTTTTCTTCTGTGAGGAATCTGTGCAAGCCACCACCTGTACACAAGCCTTCACACAGTCCCTTCAAGTGCCCTGGAGTTGAAGATCATCATATTCCTATTTAGTCACCAACCCATCTCTTTTTCCTGCTCCACCTCCCCTGTAATGCCATCTCTGAAGCTAGGCTTGGCAGCTCCTCTTATCTAGAGCCAGGAGAGCCAAAGAACTTTAGTGCACAAATAAACAGCAAACAGAAAGCCTCTCGCTCATGAACACGAGCTGCTGTCTGTGTGAAAATCCCCACGTCTGACAGCTGAGTCACAGAGTCAGGTGACTCAGGAGGCAAATAAAAAGTGGGAGGTAGAATAATGTTACCTACTCGGAGGTTTGATGCGGTATCTAGAGCAGGAAAGCTCTGCCCGAGAGAGGCGTGGAAAGGAGGAAGAAACCTCTCTCGTGTTTTAGGAATGAGAGGCAGTGGCACCTTCTAAAATCAAGGTTGACTAACAGTGCTAAACCCAAAGTGAGAACCTAAACCTTAGATGAGGAGAAGGCTGCTTATCACCCTCATCCACTGTCATCCTGATTTTCTCTGTCATTTACCCCGTTCCAAGTAGCTTGTGGAAAGATGGTGCAGCCACCTGGACCTATCTAGCACGGGAACCAAGCAGTGCTCCCTGGGAGGGGGCTGTAATGCACAGCAAACCCTCACGTGGAAGACCTCAGTGCCACATTTCCCCTCGTGCAGGTCAAGGTGCTGATGAGATGTGTCCAGAGCAGTGGAAGCAGTCGGCACTGGATTTACACCAGTTTGGCCAACAGGATAGTCTGAACCACACACCTCTCAAGCTAAAAACATGAACTGGCACAACTCTGTCCAGTAACTTGAATTGAAGATTGGGTTTGGCTCCTTTTCAGCAAAATATTTCAAACCCTAACCCCTACTTCCTACTACAAACATGAAAATTCATCTTTTTAGACACTGCTTTGTGTCTAAAAAGTCATGGAACAGCAACTTGCTCCTAAGACACCAGGGGGACACAACTTGTCTCTGCAAAAGCATGAGATCCGTAAGTTTGCAGTGGTCACTGTCAAGACTGGCATTGGGGCGCGAAAGGGATGCAGTCTTTCCCCAGGGAAGGGACACAGCCAAGTGCACTGGAAACCCAGAGACCATGGATTGGCAGTTACCTCTTAACACCGTCCATAGCGTAACTCTCGGGGCAAGGTGGCTCTGGCTGGGGTTTGAGGATATCACTGAAGAGTAGCGACTGTAGACAAGTGGAAACAAAACAGTCAAACGTAGACTCTTTCTTTGCTTTTTGACATCCACCTTCTCCCATACATTACAACAGAGGACACAGATAAAACATGGACCTTCATTTCAAAGCCTTATCCTACTTCCAAAAACAATGTAAAAACCCCAACAATTCAATGGGAATGGCATCAAGCTTCTAATGCAAAAGCAAAGCTCCCACTGACTCCAGCATGAGCAAACCCCAGACTAGAGACAGCCTCATGCAGTACCCCCTGGGCTGCACTGCCCGCATGCAACCCACTAACGGCTCTGACCTCCTGGGGATCCTCTTTGAAAGTGCTGTCTGGCTGCCACCTCTGCTGTGGTGGGGCTACGGGGATGGTCTCGAAGAGGGAGTTCAATGAGCTGTTGTCGTATACATCCCCTGGAGGGACCATGTAGTTGTCTGGGGCGGCATCCAGCTTGCTAGTCCCTGGTGGAAGCATGGCTGGCTTGTGAGGAGTAGGGACGCCTTCAAGACTTAAGCCGTTCTTCTTCTGTGGCTCACAATATTCTTGGGTCATGGAAACATTTTCAGACAAGAGCTTCATGAGATGGGCTGAGCCATCAAAGGATGCGATCTCTGGGTCGTACTCCATTCCGTGGCAGTGCCTGGTGGAGAAAGGGTCCTGTCTCAAACCAGGGTAGAGGGTGGACAACCCCAGCAAGTTGTCACAGCAAGAAGCTAGTGCCTTGATGTGCTGCTGGGAAGCAAACTGCACAGTCTAGCTGCCAGGTGACCTTGAGTCAGCTGTGTACATCTCCTGCTTGATATGGGAGATGTGACAGGCCCGTGGGTGATCTCCACCCACACACACACCTCTCAGTGCAATCAGCAAGAGCCAGAGGTGCTCAGCAGATAAGGGATGATCACACGGAATCAGAGAATATGGTTTGGACGTGGTTTGGGGCTGCAGATCCAGGGCCTACATCCATTATTTCTTTATTTAGGCTATTAAACACCCAGAGCAGCAGGGACGATAAGAAAGATAACTGCTACGTGGTCTTTCCATCTTAGTCTTTTTAAGGCTCATTGACACTGAAAGTTTATTTTTAAAAAATGTCTTTTTTTTTTTTTTTTTTTTTAAGGAAAACTGATTCTTCTACAAATTCACAAACTCCAGGAGCTTAGGAAGCAAAACTCCCAGAGAACATGAGATCAGCAAAAAATTGACAGGGCTGCAGTACTGGAAGTGAGGTGTATGGCCCAGACTTCAGAGCAGAACAGTTATCAAGGGATAAAGACATGTACAAAAATGCACTTCTCTCACACATGGAAACCACCCCCTTGTGCAGCATCCCAAGAACTGGTCCCTTCTGCAGCGGTGACTCTGTGGCCCTGCTGGCTCTGCAGCCCTAGCTGAGCTGGGAAAAGGTGGCTTATTGCCCATGTTACCATGCTCAGGAAACAAACCAACCCCCACATTAGCAACCTGCACACCTCTTGGCAGCATGAGCTACCCCCAAGGGAAGTAAAGCTGAACGAGTAGCTCCCACCCACTCTGCTTCGAGAGCTTCACCTTCAGGTATGTGCTGAAATTTCCGTAGTTAATAAAAAAACCATACCACTGTCCAGAATGCAGTGGCCTTTCAGAGCGGCGAAAACAGCTTAAGTCAGCTTACTTACAAAGAAGGAATGAAGTATCATTCAAGAGGCTTATTCTGTCAAGTAGTTAAAAACAGACTACCAGAAAAGGTTGCCAAAGTACACAGCATCCAGGAAGGGGAACTGAACTCATAGTGGCAAATGAGCCATTAATTTAATAGTTAATTATCTGAAAACCTCAAAGGACAAATGGGAGTCACTGGAAGAGAATGCTGGGAGACTGGAAGCAAGTGGAACAGAAATCCGTATCAGCCTAGTGAATGGAAGAGGACGTGGTCATTTTCTTCTTGCTGCCAATGCTTAATCCCTTTCCCCTTTCCACTTGTCACAAAGTAGGAAATAAAGGCAAATTCTTCAGCTGCTGCAAATCAGTGCAACTCCTCTGAACACAGCTAGACAGATCCTCAGTTGTGTAAATGGGTGTAGCTCAATTTATACCTGCTTGGGATCTGGCCTAAAGAATTTTAATATATGTCTCAGGGTTAATAACCTCCACTGTTGCTGGTAATAACACTGTGCTTTGATGTCTATTTTATGCAAGCTAAGAGACCCATCATGCATGCAAGCAGCTGCAGGAGAATTAGACAGCTATAGAGCAAAAAATGAAGCTAACCTCTTTCCTAGTTCATTGCGTCCCATCATACCAGATGGAAGAATCCTCTTCTCCTTTGGGACCTAGAACAAGGCAGAACAAAGAGTTTGTTTATTGTTAGATTTTATTAATGGAAAACAGAGGCAAAATTAGCCTTGTCTGTGTAGCAAGTGAAGTCTCATAGATAAAACACTGGGTGAATAATAAACACTGGGTGAGGACACAGGAGACCTGGGCCCTCTTGCTGGTTCTGCCATGGATTCGCAAGGTAACCTTAGGCAAGCCACATCATTTTGCTCTGGGAAGAACTTTCAAAAGCACCCAAGTGAATGGGAACATCAGTCCCATTGGTTTCTATTAGGGCTAAATCATATCCACATTTCTTGAAGCCCCATCCTACAGCAACACTGGAAAAATAAAGGTGCTAGGGTCTGCAAGGCACCTTGCTATTCCAGCTCCATGTCTCTCAAAGCATTCCTGTTTATATGAAAGCTGTCGGGTAAAAAAACCCACAAGGCTGAGACTCAAGACACCCAGGTTCAGTTTTCCACCCTGTTCTGGGTTCCCTCTACAGTGTAATGGTGGTTTGTGCCTCAGTTTACCATCTGTGCACTGGGGTAATGGTGGCACTCTATGCCTGGGGGTGTTATGACGTTCGCTGCAGAAACAACACGGACAGCTCAGGAGACGGGTACCCTCCCAAGGTGGCTGAGCACTTACTTTACCTTCACGCTTCTCCTCGGGGACAAACTCCCCCAAGACACCCAGCCCCAATGGGAACGTACCATGTAGTAGTCATAGAGGAGGCTCAGGGCAGCCACGCTGTCATCATCTCCGTTCACCCTCATCATAGCTTTGGTGGCTGCGGTCAAGGGGTTCTCTAGGTAGGTTTTCCAGGCTTCATCTTCATTGGTATAAGGGAATTTCTGGAAGTTCATGGTGTCATTCTTCATCAGACGCACAGATCTAAAACTGAGCCAGACAGAGGAAATCGAGCAAAGGATACCAATTTTCCACAGCAATTTCCATGCCACCCAGCTGAACACATGAAGGGCTTCCCAGAGGCACTGCTGGAATGGAGAAGGGATGCTTTCCCGGTCTGTAACTCCCAGAGTCTTTGGGATTACTGTAGCTATGTACAAAATTAGGCCAGAGTCTCTCTGGTGAGGCCATGCAGAGAGGCAGATGTACCTCTGCTTCCCTCCTCCTGCCCCAGGGATGCAAAACACCACAACATCACCTGCAACTGCTCCTTCCCCAGCAAGCACACGCTACCAGCCAGCCAGATCACGCACCGTCAAGGTGGGATGTCGGTCAGTAACCTGAATGCAACGTGATCAGGAGACTTTGCAAATTTTTTCCTTGAATTTGGGCCAGTGCAGCCCACAAATGTAAGTGATCACTCAGTGTTCAGAGAACTTGACCTACCCAGACGAAACCAAACCCTGTCATTTTTCTTTGCTGTAGTTCATGGTTTTTAAATTTAGTTCCAATCTAATTTAGTTTTTTTCAATTATTTATATATGATTTTACTTAGAGGGAAGTTGACAGGCAGATCACAACACCCTCCCTTCCACTAAAAAAATTCCTGACAAAGGTGAGGCTCATGGGACTACGTGAGCTGAGAAGCAACATACCACAATAATGCCCTGCCTGTCCTCTCTTCTGGCACTTTCTCCCGGTCTCTCCATCTTATGTTAATAAACTGTCAGACACTTAATTACCCGAACATCCGTCATCTTTCCTTTTCCTCCAGCAAATCCTACTAGCAGCCAGCACAGAAGCACCTCCATGCATTCCCTGGGTGCTCTGTGCTGCAGGTTTACCCTGCTCAGAGGAGAGGATGAATCAGTGGCCGTACTCCTGTCATGTCCTTCAGCCACGTGTATGAGGTGTCACCACAACAGCCCACAGTATTCATCATAAAAAGCAAGCTTTGTGGACAAAAATTACTTTTTCATCAAAATGGAAACTTCCTGGAAGGGCAGACTGGTTTTTATTAGTGGAAGAAATTGAAAAATATTATAAGAAGGATTTCTTTAAATCTCCAAAGTTGCCAAGAGCAGAACTTTTTCAATTGCTGATTTTTTTATGGAAAGGCAAAGAAAATCTACAGGAATTTAGGTAATGAATGCTACATTTTAATGGCATTTTTATAAGCAATATGTTGTTTCCATTAAGCTACTCTCCATATGTTTATAATAAGTCCTGGGCTAGGCTTTTAAGTGAGCCATTCAGAGAACAGTAATTCCTTTTGAAAGGAATCTGGCATCTCTGAAACTCCCAGTTATTGCTAACCACGACGACAGATACTGCCAGCCTGTTTGGTGTGAGCTGCCCACGCTGACAGGGTGAAAAACCAGGTGCTCAGCGGATGGTCCTGGGCTGGAAACTGGAAGGCTGTGGAGGTGGACCTTGGATGGGGTAGAAGATGCTGGTCCATCCTCCCTGGCAGCTCAACTAAGACGGCTTCACTCCTGCACATGCACCAATCTCTCACACTGCCACATCTCCAGCAGGGAATACACATCTAAACTGGGCATGGATCGTTTTGGTGATGCTCCTGGATCAAACTCAAGAGCTCTCCTTGGCTGAGCACAGTGGCAGCCCTATAACGGTACACAGTCTCTCCCAGAGCAGCACGAGGGCCATCCAGAGCTGCCTCTGCTGTCCTTGTCACCTTTTTATTAAAGAATACGTTGCTTCCACACAGAGTTCCTCCACATCCGAGCTGCACAGCAGAGAAGCCGGTAACAGCTCTGCCAATGGCCTGAGGCACCCAATTCCCACTGGTTTCTACGCTCACGTGGTGGCAGGCGCCTGAGCTCGGGTTGGTACAGAGAGCAGCTGCTTCCATGTCACGGCTCTGGCCACCACCAGCTCCCATCACGCGCTGGTATAACAGAGATGCTGAGCTTGCTCCTCTTCTCCCTCGCACGTCGGGATGATGCACTAGCACCAGTTTCACCCCGCGCATGAAACTTCACCAGGTGTTTTGCGAGTTTCGTTGTCTTTAGCGTTTCTCACGCAGCCCTCCCTCCCCTTCAGTGCCGCTGCTGTCTCCAAGGCGAGCAATCGGCATGACTCAGATTTCACTGCTGTCGACTTGGCGATGGGCTGTTCAGTCCTGTCTGAACAGGAATCCTCACCCATTCTCAATCCGATCTTCTCAAGGAAGAATAGGCAGCAACAGTGCTTGCTCTCAGGGTGAGACTCAGCTCCTATCACTTGTAATCAACATAGATAAACACACCATGGTAAGATGTAGCAACAAAGCATTCAGGAGCTTAAAAAAAGCACAGATACTGCAAGGCAAAATGCTTTGGAGCTTTCTTCTCCCTCACCTGCACCCTCAGCTGAAGCACTCCTTGTTGTATGACTCTGTTCTGCCTCCCTGCCTTGTCACTTTGGCATGGCACAACCACTGTATGCATCAGCGGCTGATGTTTTAGCATTTTATCACCTGGTCTGCAACCTGTAGGCAGAGGCAAGTTGAGATCTCAACCCCTTGCAGCTGTGTCCAGTTTATGAAGAATACAAGTTTGCATTGGTCCCAGTGAGTTTGCACTGATTCACCCAGCCGAGGACTTGGACAAAGGTGGCGTGATGGGGATTGCACATTTATTCCATCTTGTTTCTTTTCCAGAGTTTATATGATCCCTAATAGTCACTGAAATATATTTGAGTGGAGCCAGGTGAACCGCCTCAGATAAAACTCTGCAGCTAGGACAGCTCTGCAGATGAGATGTAATGCAGACTCCATCCCATCTTACTTTTCCAGAGAGGTCTGCTCTGCCCTGACCCTATTCCAGAAGCTGAACAGGACTAACCAATAGCTGAAGAAAGAGGGTGATTTGAGGAGATAAGCAGGTGTGATGACATGTTTAGAGGCACCTTTTGACATCAGCTGCATTTCAGTTCGTGCAGCTACAGCATACCCTCATGTCAGTTTGCTTCTACAGCCTACTTCCAACTCAGCATTAGCAGTCTCTGAAGCAGAGATGCAGGAAAGAGACATCCAAATCCAGATCCAAACACACGCGAACTTTCCATTCATCACTCCCTGTGATGCCCTTTCCATGTGGCTGTGCCATGTTTGTCCACTGCAAACTGTCTGCTCTCTGTTTGGCAAAACAAACTTTCCTTTTGCAGGCAGTCGCCTTGGTGCAGTGGCTCAGACAAAGCGAGGATCGGTTAGTGAAACACAAACACATGGGACCAGCGGCCTCCCTTCTTGTGTGCACAGACTCACCCGCTGGAGCCTCGGGGTCATGTGCAAAGCAGTGCATGATTTTGGGAAGAGAGCAGTCTATTTGTTTCCAAACAGTTTAGAATTTGACACAAGGTGATACCAGCCCCCTTTCCCTGCTCCATCCCACCCAATCTCTGTTTCCCCTATTTATCTGCCAAGTCTACCATAACAGTGGCCTCCTGATTATGAATAAACACTCAGGGCTATGCTGAAACAGGATAATATGCCCAAAGGGTCTAGGTGGGGAGATCAGCCAAACAGGAAAGAAACGCTTGTATTCCTCTTGCCTTTTGTTGGGTTTCAGTGGGTGGTTTTGCCGGCCTTTAAGCTTTGTGTTGCTTGTCTTTGTTCTCTCCCCTATAACTGATTAGGCCTCCAACCTAAATATTAGCCATGCCAGATGCTGATGGCTACAGAGAAACATCACATTGTCAAAGGAGCAGAGAATCCATGGCAACCAGCAGCAGGAATTCAAAGCCACAGAATAAAGACCCTGGCCTGCAGGACTTCAGAGACACCCCAGGCAGTTTGCGCAGGGGCTTTCATTAGCTCTGGCTTTGTGCATCGCACTCACCTCCCTATTGAAATAACCCTGGCGTTCCCCAAGAGCCTCTTATCAGTAATATGGGGAAGGATCAACACTCCACTCGAGAGAGCACGACCAAAGAGCAGCATTTACCATGACTTCTTTCTGGGGTAGAGATTTTAGCCTGTAAACCAGGCCCCCTTGCCAAGGAAGAACAGCATCCCACAAAGCGGCCTCATTACTAAATCCAAACTCCTCAGCTGAATTCTGGTTTTACCCTACCTTTGCAAGTTTAATGAATAAGCACATCTGAAGACAATGAGACAGTACAGCCACCAGTAAGCATAGTGTCACAGGCCCATTCACAGTCAGGCAAAAATCCAGACAGAGACAGAACCAGGGGGAAAAAAAAAAAAAAAAAAAAAGAAACATAACAAACACACGGACTAATGATGAAAAACATTGCCTAGATGCCAAGTACAATACAGCATCGATCCACAGGTGTCAAAGGCCTAGGAGACCACTGATCTCATGGACCCTGACCTGCACTGCCTACAGGATTGAAGTATTTTCTCTGGCAGCTGCATAACAATGTGGCCTCTGTCACTGGATTTCTTCAGGGGCATTTCAGCAGCACGATCAGCCTCAGGGTAGTGCAGTATGTCAACTTTGCACAACAGCTAGATGTTTCCAAGCCATCCCTCAGCTCTGTTTCACCCACAAAGACAGTGCACGAGCTTCTCTTTTTCCTGGAAGCACGTGGCCTGTGCGGCACATGCATGAGACAGGCTAACCCCATCGCACTCAACCAGAGACCCTGCACAGACGCACACAACAGGGCGTCTACCTGCATTTAATTAAGCGCAGAGCAGAAATGTGCAGTGGCTGGGATGGAAAGAAAAGGAGCCATCGTGAGCATCTTTGCGAAATGGCTCCTGTTTCCCAGAAGAGTACTCAGAGTCCTCAGCGTCGATGCAAGCCAGCGGTGCTCAGCACCGGCCAGGAAGATGGGATAGCCGTGCAGCTGGCTCCGGCCATGCAGCAGGGAAGGCGTGGTGCGTCCCCGCAGGTGGGATGGAGGAGGGTGGGGACCGGGGCGATGCGCCTTGTGCTGACACTCGGGGAGATAGAACCCTGCCAAGCTCTTTGACTGAATCCCCCACCCCAACTCTCCTGCGGAGCTGAAACCAGTTGGAACGGTTTGCAGGCTGAATCCAAAGCGTCGTGGAGCCAGACAAACCTTCCAGAGGCAGGCACTACCTGGGTAACATGCGGGGAACTTGCCTGTCTCTTTGCCCTCTTGGGTTACTTACAGCTCTTTAGGACCCACAAACCCAAGATGCGAGCTCAGTATTCTTCCATCTTTACACCAGCCTAACTCCTTGCTTTTGAAGCTATTTATTATCACAGGAGGAGAAACTGAAGCACGAGGATTGACATTAAAATGACTTATCCAAGGCTGCTCAGTGAAGATGAGAGAACAGAACCAGACCTGAACCTCTGCTATAAACCTCGCCAGCATTGGACTGGTTCCTGCCTTTCTAGCCTGAAGGGCTCCATGAGACATTCAGTGTTGAGTGATGTTTGGGGGACACCAGCTGGCATTGTGTTTTATCTGATAACACCATCCTTGAGGTATCCACCCACACAATCGCATTTCACAAATGATTCGTGCTTTAGTGCCTTCCCTGCCTAACAAAACAAATTACAGCACAGAATTAGTTTGCAGTTCAGGAATTATGGCTGATTTTTTCCAGAAGCAGTTAATGATGTTGGATGCTTCAGTTTTGAGGCGTCCTGAGTTTCAGGGTGATCTGCCTCCAAAGGGAGGACACAAAAACCAGCCCCTGAACAGTGCCTCTGACTGAGCATCTGACTGCAGCCCCTGACTGAGCATCTGCTACTACATGGCACTTCTGAAATATTGGTCTAAACGTCACTCTCTTTCTTATTTTCATTGTAGACAGTAAAGGACACCTTATGCGTACATGTATCATGAACACAAACCTTCATCTCCACCAACCCATAACACACACTGCATTGAAGCTCCCAGTCCTTCAAACACCATAAGAAAGATTACACATAGACCATGATGAGAAGAGCTTCATAACTCCAAGAGTTTAGGTGCTTTCAGTTATCTTTTTTTGTTTTCAGTGCTTATGGATTTCCTCCCCAGCTTCCACATCCGAAAACCTAGCTACTTGCTATTTTATTTTTTAATTCTCGTATATTCCGTGACTCCAAGAGCTATGGCTTTTAAATAAAAAAAATGTAAAATTCACAGTTTTACAAGACTTGGATTAAAAAAAAACAATGGTAGCAATGAAGAGATATGCAATCTTTTGCAACAAAGTTTGTTTCCTTTTTACTGCTCTTTGGGTAATCTGGTTTTAATCTACTAATCAATTATTATGGGTTATTTGTACTGTAGCAGGGCCCAGAGGGCCTGGCTGAGAACAAAGCCCAGTTTTACTTAAGTTTCTATACTTCCCTCATCACATCCTATCAGAGGATCCTGCAGTAACACACTAAATGATGTTACATATTTCTGTGTGAACCTCAGCACTCATTTAAGAAAGTAGTAAGAGCAGAGATTAACATTAACCTCACGGGAGGTTTGCCACTTCAGTTACGCATTAAGTCTCAGGCTTCCTACGTGCTCTGACAGCCACCAGGACAGTTCGGTCCTCCCATTTTAGGCTGGGATGTGCTGAGCTCTTCCTATTGCCTGCAAATTCAGTCAGCTAACAAACTTGACACCTGGGTTTAAACTGGCTGAAGGTGGGTGAGGTGAATTCTCCGGTGAGTTGCCCAAGAGGATACACGAAGCGTGTGTCAGGGCAGGACACTTGATGCAGCTCGCTCCCCTGCCCCATCAGACTATCCTTGCCCGATGTCTGGCAGCGGCTGTACCTTCTTCAGCTGCGCTGTGGACTATCTGCAGACCTGGTGAGAAATGGCCAGGGTTGGCTCTCCCCTTTCATTTTCCTCTTTCTTCCCATCCTGGAGGGACTTTTCAGGCTGGCAGATCTCAGCTACCGAGATCCCCTATAACGCGCTTGGCTGATGTACTCCGTATGTACAGTCTAATGTATTCTGATTCAGAGTATCCTGTGAACACATGTTCCCCAGGGTCAGGCAAGCCTTTTGCTTTGCTGTTTAATCAAAAAAACAGCATAATGTGTTTCAAACAATGTTTTTGCCAAACAAATACGATTCGTCCCATTCTAGGTATAACCCTATTAAACAACGCATTTCTGGAGAGCAAGCATCACAGCTCAGACAGCAAAGAGAATGATGGAAAGAAACTAAAACTTGATGCAGCAGGTGGCTGGCACCCGGGAGCCAAGTACCTTGGTAAATGACGCCTGCTCTTTTCCTCTGAACACTTCTGGTTACGAACACTCTGGGGACAAGGACCGTTTCTGGATTAGAGCTACCCTCACCCATACCATAATCACAGCTACCAGCCAGAACAACACAACACCTAAAGGAATAACAAAAAACCAAGCCATCACATTTTCTTCTCCTCCGAGCCTTTGAAACCTGAGTATTAGCAATGGAGTCCCAGCCTGAATATAATCGGATGCTATATAATCAGTTCCACTGATTAACACATTTTTCAGCCGTTGTCTTTATCCTCCTTGAGCCCAGGCTGTGCGAGGATCCGAGGCACTGAGCAGGAGCCGTCTCCCTGCCAATCAGCTGAACTGAAGCTTGCAGGTGCAATGTAAGTGCAAGTGAATTTTCGGATGAATACTTCACAATGATCAACAATTTAAACACCAGACCGAACAAAGCAGGAGTAGATCCTCATCAGTGTAACTGTCTTTATTCTACAAATTTCTCTGGAATTATACCGATGTTACCCATCAGTTGAAAATGTGACCCAAAGCGTCAAAGCAGAAATACTATGTAAATGTTGATTTATCTCTGCTTTGAGTCTAGAGTTTATTCAGAGGGCTTTTACTCCTTTGTTGTGAATTGCATAGCAGTTATTTGATTGTTGTTTCTTTAATTTACAAATCTCTCTTTCTCTTTACATAACTTAAAAAAAATAAAACCCACGTCTCCCTTGAAAGCGTACCTTGCTTCAGCGTGGTTATCCCTTGTGTGCTTTACTGCCAGGATTTTATAAAAGGGCTTTAACTTTTCATTCACCGGGAGCATAACTCAAGTTTTAATAACACACCTTATGCATGACAAAAATTTGCTTCTGGCGATCATGGTTTCGACCACAAAACCACAACTGGGAGTAACTCCTGGTTAACTCTTTCAAGCCCACACGTTGCAGAGTTAGACATAAGTTCAATTCAGAAGACTATGGAAATTATCAGTTAGAATATTTTAAAATAGGCAAAACATCTCATTCTCTCATGCCACGCTAGTCTCTTCCCAGCCCCTTCTGTGAAATTAAAGTGGCAAAGGGAGAGATGAGATTATTCTCCCTGTCATTTTGGGTGACAGCATCAGTCCCCGCGGATATCACAGCTCCCTTAAAATCAGCTACATCTGGGCTCATGCCCACAGCTCAGATCCATCCTCCCTGTGCTCAGCTCGTCGCAGGGGTTGTACAAAGAGCGGTGGCTGTGCGAGACACACAGCCACGCACTGCTGCCCTTCTCGGATCCTCCCGAGAGCCCTCTCCTTCCACGGGTGGCTACAAAGCTACGCCCTGTATGACTTTGGCCTGGGTGATTAAGCAGAGGTTAACAGCTACTGCAACAGCCCCATTGCTCAGGTGCTGGGCTTTAGCAGCTCTTCACAAGGTTCCTCCTTCCCGGTGACACCTTTTCCCCCTCACAGTAAACCCAAAAGCTGTCTGAACGTTTCAGCTATGCCTTTGGTACCACCAAGTTCCCAGCTCCCTTATCTCCCATCACTGCTCCCCCTCTGCCCCTGGGGAGCTTTTGGGCGAGGTACTTCAGGTCCATTGTGCTCCTAAGCGGTTTCTCCAGGCGAGCTGGCAGTGCCTGTCCCTGTCCCTGCCCCTGTCCCTGTCCCTGCCCTCCGAGGAGGCCCCGGCAGGCTGCAGTGGGTGCACCCCGCTGCCTGCACGCCCGAGAGAGCTTTTTGGTTTTTCCCTCCCCGAGCTGTGGGTTAGTGAGCTAAAGTGAAATTTTCACAGAGATCTGCAAAGGTGTCCTCAGGTTCAATCTACAGGAAAAGGCTGCGCAGAGCCTCTTCCCTCCGGAGGCGGCCAAAGCCAGCCCCACGGCGAGCTCTGTCCCGAGGGCCGGGGAGGGCAGGCGGCAGCCTCTGCGTTTTGGTCGGTCTTTGGAGGCGAGATCTGAATCACAAAAGGGCCGGTGCTCCCATCAATTCCCCCTTTCTCATGTGAAAGGCACAGGGGTTAACAGCCCGTTAGTAAGAGAAGAACCAAGCAACCATGTAATTCATCGGGTAACGTAATGCCCCAGACCATAATTAGCAAAACATCAATCTCATTCTGCAACGCACGGTGTACAGACACGAACACTCTGCAGCATTTGGAGAGTAAACCGCATGGCCTGACTCTTAAGTTTAAAAAGCATCAAGTCTCGATCCCCCAAAGAGTTCAGAAAAGGAAAATTTAAGTCACTGATTCTTAATCGACCCAAGCATACAGATCCCAGTATTTACATAAAATAATAATTAGTGCTGCACCTTTTCGCGGTTCTTAATTATTAAGAGATTAGCTGTCACAACACCTCTGTCAGGCTTGTAAACACATACAGGTATGTGTTCTTTCAAAATACACCTTCTGAAGCACCATATCCGTACACAGGCGAGTATATGGACATATATTTCTTGATATATTTTATTATACACATTTATTTCATATAGGGCTATATACCTAGATAGCTTTTTAAGACCGGATTGACAGCAGCATTCACTACCATTGTTCAATATTCCTCCAGCCTTTACTACACCGTGTCATACCAATATGACATTTGTTTGCTTTCATTCCAGAGGAGCAAGGCATGGTATGCTGTGCAAATCCATACCATCAGTATCCAAAGTCCAAAATATTTTGGAGGACTCATGATTAGAAGCAAGAGTTATAAGAGATCAACAAAATGTTAAGTGCTTCTTCTTGTTTAAAAAAAATATATATAATCAATCATAATTACTTGATAGAATCATAATGTGAATCCATTTACTTAAAAAAAACCAAAAACCACACAACAACCCCTGCCCCCAAAAAACTAGAAACTCATCTAAAATTGGTAAATACTTTGGAAGGTATTTTCTAAGGAAAAAAAAAAAACCAACCGAACCACAGAATCACTGTAGCCTGTGTTAGATTTTGTTGGATAGGGGCAGAACAGACTTGCCTCTAGACAGAACCGCTGTGTGTCAAATTTTAGTCGGGGGGGGGGGGGGGGGGGGGAAGGCTCCTGAATTTAAACAATTCTTAAATAAAAACAATAAGAAGTGATTCCTCCTAAGAGCAGCTACAGGTTAGTGAGGAACAGAAAGCCTGAAACGCTCCCATCACATTCTTTAAGCTCCACTTGCAAACAGCTGGGCGGGCGGATTCACCCAAGGAGTGGAATTCATTCAGACCCGAAGCACTCAAGGCAGCCTCAGCAGCAACCCTCTGCCTCTACCGAGGTGGAGAGAAAAAACCCTCTACTTACTCCAGCTCATTGGACATAGTTCCCCAGGTTGCCCAGTCTTCGCAGCCGGTAAGTTCTGCTGCCTTGTCTCTCCTAGTACCTGCCGCAGACAGACATTGCCCGTGAAGCCTTTGGTTTATGGGGAGGTGTTGCCTACCGGTACCTCGCTGACAGGTGGGTTGGCAGGGCGGCGGGGATTGGCTGCCGGGACAGGTGCCTGGGACAGGTACAGCCGGGACAGGTACAGGCAGACAGGTACAGGCGGGCAGGTGCAGCCGTCACCCGTCACCCTCCGCCTGCCGACCCCGGGAGGGTGGGGAGAGAGGGAAAAGCCCTTGGGGGGGAAAAAAAAAATTAAAAAAAAGATAGGAGAGAGGAGTGGAATCAGTTATTCATCTCGGTGATAATTAGTTTCAGTTTGGTGGACGTGTTCCAGGTACTGTGGTGCCAAATAGCTGTCGGTTTTATGAATCTGGGGGTTGATTTGTCCTTTGCTGTTTCTTTATATATAAATATACAGACAAAAATACATATATGTAAAGGAATAAATTAGGGAAGAAGAAAAGCCTCTTAGTTTCCTCTCGTTCCTAAATGGTAATTGTACTGACAGGCTAACCCTTTCTTTCCTTTTCTCACCTTCTCTTAGCTGCTCACTCCAGAAAGTCTCCATAGGTGGTGGTTTGGGTTTTTTTTCCTCTTAAAAAAGTACGTTTAAAACCCTAACTTTAGATGCCAAGACATGCAGCAAATATACTGGCTCAGGGAATCTTTGCATTACACTGGATATGTAAGGAAAACAGGTCTGCGGGATAACCTTTTTCCGTACCGTTCACGCACGCTGTCCTGCCTTCTGTAGAGCAGACAGGAACGTCACTCCAGCACGCACAGGACGGCAGCGGGAAGCCCAGATGCATGCCGTTTGGGAATTGGCTGCAGGAATACCACCCAGGCAATAGCTCTGTAGCAACTCATCTGTAACTGGGGAAAAGATTTATGCAATAGAACAAAACTCATCATGGATTCAAGCACTCCTGTTGGATGGTTTCTGTCATCCGTGTTGCAATGAGGAGGCAAAGGATGGGCTCAGCGGGTGACTCATGTTGACTGGATTTGGAAGGCAGGAGAGGATTTTACAAGACAAGTTGGTACAAGCCTTAAAACAAAGGGAAAAAGAAAGGCTTCCACCACTCGTTCTCACCCCCCATCACTGCCTCACTCACTGAATCTGTCCCACTCAGTGCCCTGCACCAGCAGGTGAATACAAGAAAGCTTGTAAGTCTTCCTTCACATAACAGTAAGATCAGCTCTCCCAGCTTGGTGGCAAATGGCCTTCCCAGCCCACTCAGGCAGGCATAAGGCATGTCTACGCAGGCAGATGTGAAGACAGAGCATATTAATTTGGGTACAACACCCTTCAAACACATCTCTATGGCTTCTGGCTCAGAGCACGGCCAGCTCAGAGTGCAGGAAGAATGACCGTGGTGTATCTGCACTGGCTGATAAGGACTGCTGGGCTGAGCTTTGCCTGACCCAGCCAGCAACTATCGCCCTTCCACTCTGCTGTGCAAACTCCTGCCTGCCAGGGATCTAGGGTCTGGACAAAGTCTGTTTTCTGGGAAAGAAAACCAAAGGTCTGGAGCAATGCAAACTCCATTGGGGATCACTGGAGAGCACCAGCTGCCAAGACCTTGTACAGCAGAGGACAGCAGTACCCAAAAGTCAGCTGAATGAGGGCTGATGATCAGAATCAATGCCATAGCAGAGACCATGCAGTACAGCGAGAATACCAAAAAAGAAGAGGAAAGAACACGTATGCCCTATCCAGCCAAGGAAAGCACAAATCTTATGCAGTGATGGCATTAGTTGATCAATATTCTGATTATATCTCTAAATTAAGGAAACCTTGCCCAGTTCATGATGACCAGAGTCATAGTCCTGGGTACTTGTCCTTTACCTGGATCCAGGCAGGGTATTTCACTGACTCTGGGTAGTGCAAAGAGCAGCAACATCCCCTTAGGGGATTTCCAAGTTTCTTCTAACCTTTCAGTGAGACCAGATTCCAGCAACAAAAGTGAAGGAGGAGAAAGCACTAGCTGAGCCAGACCATGCAGGGGAATGGCACGGCACAGGATTCTGACCTCTGCGGGAAAAACCCTGTGTCAAAGAAAAGAGAGGGAGAAACGTGTCTGGCAAAGCTGAGCAGTGACAGGCTTTGCCTTAGTGAAAGGTGCCCTGCGGGCCCCAGTGCCACCACGGCCAGGCCAAATCCACCTCCCGATGGAAACGTTCGGGTTTTCAGACTTGTCCTTTTGCAGAACAGCAGGGGACAGGAGAAAAACAAAGCCGCCAGACCCTTCTGCCTGCCTAGAGCTAAGCTCTGTAACCAGCATGCTGCTGACAAAGCCTTGTTTCTACCTTTGAGGGTTTAAGCCCACCCCTGCTGCACTTGCAGCTCACGCGCCACAGCTCAGGTGGATGTGGGGACAGCCAGGGCCAGTCTGGGCTTACCAGGCTCTTGGTGCCGCTTGCCAGTCACCAACGAGGCTACATGCCCTGTCCTGCTTCAGTGTGTCTGGAGTCTGCCTGAGAAGCCACGAGGTCCCTTGGGAAGCTGGGAAGGGCTGACAGAAAGGACAGAAACACAGATTCTTCTTTGAACAAATTCACTGGGACTCCAAAAGGATGGCCGTGACCATTAAGTTTCTTCTTAGCTTTGCTGCCAGTGATCCAGGACCTCGTCTTTTTCCTGCGACGATTTTATTGCAATGGCGGAACGAGAGACTTTGCCAGGTAGGAAGATGCGTGCTTGTTCTCGCATACAGTCTGATTTCTTATGCAATTACCTATGCGCCTACCCGCAGCACTGAGGCATTCTCCCAGCCTCCAGGAACTACGGCGCCTCGGTAAAATCGCTCACAGCAGAAACCAGCCCCTTTGCGTCAGTACTGTGGAGCCTGTACACATGTCTGCCTTCTTTATGGTAACACCAGCTTGAGTTTGCTCTCTCAGACACATTTTCAAGGCCAGATGAAAACGTTACCGACTCCCTGTCACCAATGCCCCCACTGGCAGGACCCTCAGAGCCTCCCCTGCGTTAGGTTTATGCTATTGCCAGTGAAGGAGGATCAGGACCACCCCAGCACGCACACACCAGTCTAGGTGTGATGTGTCCTGGTGGGAAGCAGGGACAGCCGGCACTGCCTGGGCACCGCGCTGCCTCCAACACCCGCCAGCGCCTGCCAGACGGGACCACCCTCGCCCTGCCTCTTCCATTCTCTTGGGCACCTTGTCCTTTTTGTGATAATGTATGTTTTACGGTGCCTGAGAGGCCTCCAGGCCTGGACGCCTAGACAACCCCTTTTACTATGATTTCAGTATTTTAAATTATTATTTTCTCTTTTTTTTTCCATTTATACTCCACCCTCCAAGAGTATCTGCTGAGGGGGTGGGTTAGAAGAAAGAGACCAAGAGATACATTCTCTATGCACAAAACCCTCCCACTTCCCTTCCACTCCCCTGTTAAATATACCTTGGAACAAAAGCCCTTTATGATGCTCTAAAAATAAAGCATGCAGCAGTCAAGACAAACTGCAAAGTTTAAAAGAGAGGGCCAAATTTTGCTCACAGCTACACCCTCTCTAAGGCAACAGGGTTGCACTTGTGTTTGGATTGTTAAACCCTCTTTAAACATCCAGGGGCAGACTGTCATTAGTTGCATTTTGTTAGCAAGAGCTCAGCAGCTCCATGATTGAGGACAACATCACTCATCGGGTCTCCAGCCCTCAGATGCCGCTGCCGTGTCAGGAGCGGGCTGGGTCTGCATCTGGAGGAGCTGCCCAAGGTGTGGCGCAGCCCTGTGACCATGCCACCCCAATGGTCCTATTTCTCCCCTTGCCACCAATTTGCGGTGTGACCTCAGATAAGTCATTTCACACTCCCTGTTCCTAGTCTGGCTTATTTTCTGTATAACTTGTAAGAAACTTCAAAGCAAGGGCTTTTATCCCTTTAGGATACACGGCTTTTCCCACTGACAGCTGTCAAACATCCTTTCCAGTTGTCCTGTGATGTGCCAGGAATTTCAGCTGTCTTTGACCAAAGGTTATTAAAACACTTCAACAATTAATACGCAGTAAGAGGAAGCAGCCTGAAGGAGGTTAAAGTGAGCTGTTCTCCAAAGGGAGATGTGGCTGCTTCAGGTGCTTTTCCAGCAAAAAATATAGCTTGTGCCATAATAAGTTTGTAGAAACCTTTGATATCCAGACCAGACACTCTTTCCCAGTGAGACTCCCTCCGCCTCCCAGAGCCTCTTCCTTGGGAAGGCAGAACAAAAAGCTGAACTGGAACTTCCTTGGGCTGCAAGTCTTAGTCTGGCAGGACTGCCCTTTCGCTCTGTTTGTACAACACATAGCACAACAGAGGCTACAAAAGTCACTCTATAGCGCTATTGTCATAGTAATAATGAGGAAAAGGAAAAAAATAATTTGGCCTTCTGAAGCAAGAGAGAGAGACAAACCCCTCACGGACCCTTTCCCAGCAGCTGTTTTCCAGTTAGGTGAATACCTCTATCTGCAGGGTATCTGGGAAGCCAGCTGGCTCTGCTGGATCCTAGTACCACTAAACAACATTACCCGATGCTTAAACGTCTTTTTAATAGAGTCAGGCCAGTTTGTTATTATCTGTTGTAGCCCACGGGGCTATAGGAAAATTCCTGTTGTCTTTATCTAGTTCTACCAGTTTTTACACAGTAACAAGTTTGGGTTGCAAACAACTGACCCAACTAACAGTCTTCAGGGCAGCCACCTTCAGTTTAAATAAACAAACATGACCCACCGTCTCAGCCAGCTTCTCTTTGTGGAAGAAGCTTCACTTTTTCTCTGCGTGCTCTGACCTGAGCTTGTCCCGTGCTCTCACTCTGGAGCTGACTTTCAGCACATGCATTTAGCTGACACCTGTCAATCCAAACCCAGCTAGAAGGAACCCACAGCGGGAATGGACATGCCAGTTTAGTTTATGGAGGGAAGGAGCTGGTTGGAGATGTCACAAGGATGTTCTCCGTTTCAGCCAAATTTGCTGCCCAGGCCCAGACTTCCTGTGATATTCAGCTACAAATATGTACAGGGAAGGAGTCAGAGGAAGGTTTCACAGAGGAAAACTGCGTCCTCTTTAAAAGGGATTTCAGATTGGCTCCAAGTAAACTTTGTCTTCTAACCCCAGCACCCAACAGTGAGCACATGCTGCAGCTCTTCAGCCATACCCACCTCACAGGACTTCCCTCCCATCAACTCTCACACATGCAACTCGAAACACAAAAGCACATTTCTTCTTGCAAAAAAACAAGGAGTTGAATTCCCCCCCAGTGATTACCACACCAGGAGCAGAAGGTGCTGTCAGTGTCAGACGCCAGCAGTGCAAGGAAGGGCTCAGGGCTGGGCCCACAGTTACCGCAGTGCTGTGATTCCTCACTGAGAGAAACTTATTTTTAAACATGAAAACAGTTTTTAAAATGGACCAGATGCAAAACATCAGGTATTGCTCCCAACCATTTCCCCCACTGCTGCAGCCTGATCAAAGCTGCCTCACTTCAGGAAGTTATCTGATGTCAGCCAGTGACGCTATAAGAGAGATGAGTTTGGTCTCAGATACCTCAGTTGACTCCATTCATCATTAATCAGCCCTGCATGAGCAGAGATATGGAAATGTCACTGGCAGAGGTGTCCCAAGCCGCTCAGAATAAATTACCCTTATCAGCCAGCGGGTTAGATTCCAGCAGCAGAGATTGGGCTCGGATTCAGACTCCAGCTGAAGCACAAAGAGTGTTTGGATCCCGGTGTCTGCTTGGTTCACGCAGTTGCAGAGATGCCAGTTCTGACTGGAATCTAAGCACGGCACAGAAATGGGATTTCATTCAGTAAATCCTAAGTAGCAAATAAAAAAGGAAATATTATGAATGAATATCAGTCCATCCTGGTGGACTATAATGAACCTGCCCAGGGAGCCTTGAAAGACATCTTTACATGACAGCTTAGTTTCTGTAGCTAATTAGAAAAGCTCAGGCCAGAGATACTTATCTGCGTGCAACATCTGGAACTCATAACGTCTCGGGTTTGCCAGCTTTCATGGTTTCATCACAAATCTGCTGATACTTGCTGTTGTTATTAGTTTATTTAGTTGCCTTTTTAAAGCCTGACTTCCTGTAATCACATGATCATGTGAAAGTTTTCTCTACATAAAAATCTCTGTCCTTCATGATTGTTGCAAAACTCCTCAAAACACAATCCCTATAGGCTCAGGAATGAAGACACAGAAATGAAAATAACTCCCTCACACACCCCACAAAGTTAAGCAATTTTAAAGCCAATCCTACATCTACCAGGGACCTGGCTTGTGGTTTCTAAGCTAGCCCTGTGTTTGGCAGGACCATGGCTCATGACATATTAGTGCTAAGGCTGGTCAGTATTGGAATCATCAAAGCACTCTGCAAATTTTAATTATTTCTCACTTCTGTTCTACACCTGTCATTACTCATCTGAATCAGTCATGGGATACTGGTACAGGGGATGATTTGGGATGGCTAGAATTGGCACACAGCAGCAGTCGTCCTGCCTTTCTCTGTCTCAGCACTTTGGCAGGAGCTGACTTTCCCACAATACCTTGAGAAGACAGCCGTTGGACCTGATTATTTATAGAGAAGAGGAAGAAGAAGTTGGCTCCGCAATCTTGATTTGACTCTAAAATTGTCCCTGGAGTTGGGATTCCGTGCTTAGATCCCAGGCCTGGTTTGGAGACACCTTCCACTCCCGAAGCATTCAAATAAAAAGGCAGACGCAGAGGGAGGGGAGAAGCGAGGCTGGGCAGGGGCTTGGTACATCAACTGTGGGAACTGAATCTCATTTCCACTAAGAAAACTGGAAACCCCTGCCAAAGGCCCTGCATGAGTCACGGAGCTATCGTCTCGCTGGCTGATACTGCGCAGGTAACACAGCACAAACTTCTGAACAACTTCACGTAGGAGAAGCACCCAGTCAGTACTTGGAGCTCTAGTTCTCAGCTCTTTTCAGGCAGGGAGGGATTTCCCTTTGAAAATCTCCTACAAACAGGCCCAGTGTTGGCCCTGCTCCCTCCCCAAGGGCTCCAGCTTTGTCATGCTAACATGCAGCCATCAAGGGAAAAAGGAGAGCCCCCTTTGCAAAACATGTGGAGCCCACAGTGTGCCAGATGCTGCAGCAAAACTCAAGCAAAGCTGGCAGTGCTGAAGCATCCTGTAAAAATTACAGCTGGAGAAAAGGGAAATTCGAACTTTTGGACTTCATCTTCTGGTGCAAGCCCAGCCCAAGGGAGTTGCTGCAGTCCTTCATCTTCGTCTGACAGCATCAGGGAGTCAGTGGCTCTCTGCCTCCCCTTTGGTGCCGCACACCACTGCTGTGACCGGCACTCTGCCAGCACAGAGTAACAGTAGGAAAAGCTTTATCAGGGGGTCATGGGACCTTCTGAGTCACTCCAGCACCCTCTCAGCTGCGTAGTCCTCCTCCATCCACACTGCAGCTGCATCCAGCCCTGGATGAGGCTGTGATCTGGTGAGGATACAGGTAATCACAGCCAGGTATCAGGTCTTCACCTGCCAGAGCCCACACATGGCAGCCCATCTCCTGCTGACACCTCTGTCAAAGAGGCCAGAAGCTGCAAGGAGCCTGGGCTCCACTCTTATCTCTCCCTATCAGAGCTACAGTACATGAGCAGGCACATGGCAGCTTGGAGGAGCCCTGAAACTCCACTGGCATCGTCTCTCCCAAACATCCTCCCCATGTCTCTGAAGTCTAGGAGAGAAAGAAAAACAGATACCCATCTACTCCACCCTCTGGTAGTGGGCAAGCTCTCTTTGCTTCCTAGCTGGCACATGTCTATCATATTTGATACCAAATAAAGGCCACTTAATTCTGACTCACTCTATCTGCTCATATCGCTTACTTTTCCTGGCCAGGCCATAATCCAACATCTATGGTGAAAAATCTTGCCATCTTAAATGAAACTTAAATTCAAAGCATATCAGTGCATCGCCTTCTCAGATAAGAAATCTAACCAAACCTTGTCAGAACTTATTAGATCCTTTCTAGATTGCCCAGCGTCTAGGTCAAATGTATAAATCCATGAGCCTTCCTGCACAGCAAATCCAGTAGATAAGTTTGCTTTTCGTCAGCCTCTGTAGGGGTGGAACTCCCTTCTCGGGGCAGGTTGTTGGTGGGGGATTAACAGAAAGTTCACTGCAAGGTACCAGTTGTCCCGTGGAGTGGAAAAATATCAGGTAGTTTTGCAACATTTAAAGAGATGCACCAAGAACGTCTTGGGTGGCAGTTAGCACATAAGGGCTCCTGGCCCTTAGGGGCTTGGGGATTTTCCTTCCTCATAGAAAATGCCTCCTGCAAGAAGCACATACCTATTACAAAACAAACTGTGGCTTTAGCTTTGTTAAATAAATAAATCAACCTTCTTTTACTTCAAGATCTGAGAATCAGCCTCCCTTTTAAGCAGACACTTTCTTGTTTTCCCCACAAATATTGTATGGCACCCAAATATCAGGCACTGGTGGCTTGAGAATGGCAAACCGAATTTACCTGCAAACCTCTGATGCTGGGTCTGAGCAGCAACGGCACTCGTCATTGATATTCAGGGCAGATCTGTTGCCATAGCTTGTCTCTAAGGCACTGAAATGGAAAGCAGGAGACCAAAGCGCTGCTTGCCGCACATCAGTGTGCCTGAGCTTTGCCTCTCACAACCTTTCTGCCTGTTCCAGTTGGAGGCCTGTTTGGGCAGTCCCGCACTAAGCACTTGGACAGATGCCACCCCTGGGGCTCTCATGGGATTTGCAGCCATGACTGAACTGCAAGTAATTTTATGCGAGTCTTAGAAAAATTTGCCTACCCTGAGTGTCTAGTCACCCACGCAAACCACTAGTGGAGATGTGACTTATAGCGATGCATTTTTACCCCAGTTTGAAACAAGATCAAACAAATTATACTGCACCAGCATAAACCATGTGTCTACTGGAGCCGGAACTGGTACTTGTGGCCAAAACCCAAGTACAGATGAGTCCTAAAAAGGCACAAAAAGGAAGCTACAATTTCATCTGAACCTGAAGGATTTATAACCTTGACAGTGAGACCTTTTCCTGTGAGCTCCGACAGTAGCTTTAGGATTAATCACTGCCAGTGAAATCAGTGCCTGCTGCTCTGATTTTCAGCATAGAATGAAATCATTTTAGGATGAACTAGAAAGATCTAATCTGAGTCAGACCTAGGAGCAGCCAGATTCGGAGCTCAGTGGAGAGGCAAAGCTGAAGACTGGGTTCAGCTGAAGGATGCCAGACAGTAAGAGAAAGCCTTGTTAAAAGAATTTAAACGTATTTTATCCATTCTTGAATAAAAGG
Organism: Ciconia boyciana; assembly: GCF_034638445.1. Classification (NCBI taxonomy): domain Eukaryota; kingdom Metazoa; phylum Chordata; class Aves; order Ciconiiformes; family Ciconiidae; genus Ciconia; species Ciconia boyciana. Next base: position 4,933,242 of record NC_132954.1, read on the forward strand.
TCAGACATGAGGCTCCCGCCTGGCCTACCTGCCTCTCCATTTGGGTTCTTGCACTTGAAGGTGCTCAGCAGGTAGGCAGGGATAGGCTTACTCCTTGTCTTAGGTCTGCACTGCCTTTGCATTCCAGCTGATGGGATTAATTGCATTAGACTACTTCTTCACCTCAACCATGCTTTGGAAGGAGCGGGAGAACCATAGATGGGGAAGACAACACAACCTAAGGAGTTCTCCTCGCACCCAGCTACTTAATCCCACTATAGGAGATGATACTGGGGAGCCCAGCCGGCTGTCTGGAGCCAGCATTGAACCTGGAGTGTAGACAAGTGCCAAACAGGGCATTGCAGAGCCATTGTGAGCCTTCCCAAGGGAGATTTTGGATTTGGATTTTTCTTCCACACAAAGAAAAACTGCCCTTTGCAGAGGCTTGCGGTGCAAGCTGGCATTGTGTGGCAGCGTGCTGGCAAGGGTATTTGGAGACTCTCCCCCTTGACCCGAGCATTTGGCTGACATTTCTACAGAGCCCCTCTCCGCAGTATCAGATCCTTTCTCCTTGTGATCTCCTGTATCCTAAAGACCCCAGGCAGCTCCCCTGGCTAACAGGAACCGAGATCGAATTCTGGCCATTTGCTGCCTGAGGTCAAGCTGTAAAATGAACAATCCAAAATTGCCCCGAAAGGCAGATGTACTAATTAGAGAAACCTTGGGTGGCAGTTCTGAGTACGATGCTTTTAATAACTGCAGGGATGTTGAGAAGCAAATAAATTATATGATGAAAGTCTACCAGGCTGCAGAACCCAGATATGTAATAAGCAAGACTGGCACCAAGACTGAAATTTTGCCCCCTGGGCTTGGCATTTTGTCTGATTGCCTTTCCAGATGAGAAGGTATCTGGAGCTTCCGGTCCTGCCGACTACTTGGCAGAAAGGTATTTCTCAACAACAACCTGGGGAATCATCCTGGGAAGGCTGGAATTAGAGAGCCAGCACTCACTGGCACTCAGGGAAGTACGGCCAGGTTTTCACCAGGAAAGAGTGACCAAGGTTCTCTCCTGACTTTTGGACTTAAAGTGAATATAAAACATATGGAAACTTTAAATACGCTTAATATTGTAAAAAAGTTAGCTGGTTAAGGCCTTCAGTTCTTCTCTTTGCCATTGCACAGATAAGAGGCTCTGGCAGCTCCAGGGGTCTGGATTGCTCCCTGTCTGTCTGTGGCCTCTGATCCCATCAAGTGCCCCACACTCTAATGCTTTATCTTCCCAGCGTTTAAACACCCAGCACACGGTCATACAAGGAATCCCTGCAGAGCCAGGGCCCTGCACACTCGATTGTGTGGCAGTGGGGACAGGAGGGACACCCACCTTGCTGCTTTTGCTGGTCCACGGCATGCAGCGAGGCTCCTTGAGTCACTTCCCTCCCTCCAGCTCAGCGTGTTACACCCTCCCACGCCTCCCTCCATCGCTCTGTGACCTCTTTGTGCCCTACATCGGAGCTATCTGTACCCACCTTCCAGTTGTGCCACCCCACAACAGCCTGCTCCACACTCCTCCCTTGGCTGGGATCTGCATGCACCCATTACCTCACCCAGCACACACCAGGAGCACCCATGGCCTCCACGGACGCTGGGCTCTTCTCCCATAAACCCACCTTTGTGGCTTGACCAACAGCTCTAATAAATCTTGCAAATGAGGGTCCCCAATTACAAGAGGTTTATGGCTTCCTGATAGTTTGCTTAGTCCCATAGGTCATCACAGCTTTATCCCAGGGTGGAGCAAACTTCCCCACACATACAGACCCCACTTCAGATGTCGTGACCAGCAGAGACTATTGCTCCTGCTGATGAGGAGCAAGGCAGGCTGGAAAAGTCTGCCCATCCCTAGCCCATAGCTGCCCCAGAAAGGAGGACACCAGTGTCTGTATCACGCCTATAAGAGCTTCCATTCACTCACAGGCTGCTACACGTCCCAAACAAGCCACACACAGTTATTTTCAATGGCAATTAAAGACCAGCTCTTGTTTCAAGGGCTGGACAATGAAATTGCAGGAAGAGCTGCCCTGACCCAGCAACCATTATGTCAATGAATACGCTGGATTGAGAGATGCTGACGCTCATCTCGGCTCCAATTCAGTTTTAATTCTCCTGGCCTGAAACCCTGCAGGAATAATATGGGGAGCTTGTAGCCATTGCATGGGGATTTGGGAGCAGCACCTGTTTTAGGAATAATCAGCCCAGCAGGAGGAAAGTTCCTCTCGGCTGGTCTCAGAGTACTTACATTTTTGACCCCGTCTCAGTGTGATAATAGTGCACTTTGTCAATCTTGCACAAAACCTTGCCGGGCTCTGTGACTGGTTTGTCCTGACTCCTGCATGGCTCTATTATGATTTTTTAAAAGACCTCCCGTAAGGGTTAAATGACCTCACATTAGTGCTAATTTGGGGCTAACTTTCCTATTCAGCACATAACAAAGCAATTGGTGTTTACCCAAGTCCCATAAAGTGACAGGGACCACACACAACCTAACTGCACTCAGCCTGGACACAGGCAAAACTCCACCCCAGCCCATTCATAAGTATTGCCATTTTGTAAGAGAGAGAGAGAGAGAGAGAGAGAGAAAGGGAGGAAAAAATAAGAGAAGCTGATGGAAAACCTTCACCCAGCCTGTGCCCAAAGCACGACAGGCTGAATTAAGCACCCAACAGTCAACCTGAAGCAGCTCCACTGCTGTCCCCAATGAGACTCTGCAATGGGAAGAGACAGTGGCCATCCCTTCCGTTCCCCTACATGGCCTAATTGCAACCGGCTGAGTCACAGACCCACAAAACACTTGTCTGCCTCATTCCTTAGCTGCTTTTCTTCTCCACAGGCTCCTTGTGAATTTAACTCATATTAATTTGATGCCAGTAAATCACCCTGCACAGCTAATAAATTAAATGTCTCATTGACCCCGCTTCTGGGAAAGGAAAGGTTCGGTGGAAAGCAAGCAGCACGCAGGCTGACTGCACACCGACGGCTGCATGACTACCGCCACAAAAGGAATTGCCAGTCTCGTCTCCATCCCATCTACCTCTCCATGATTAATGACAGCGCAAAGTAGGGCAGGCTGAAAATAACAACAAACCATGACTGATGTTCCCAAGCACAGAGCTAGACACAGATCTTCAGCTACAGCGAATTGGTGTCACGACTGGAGCTGAACAGCACATTTTACACCAGCTCAGCTCACGCTGCTGTGGTGCAACGAGACCCAGCAACACCAGCCAAGGGTTTATTCAGTGCATCATTCCACTTCATCAGGGGTCATATATTTGCCCCCTTCCCATTGCAATTAAATAAGGTCAAAAAAAAAAAAAAAAAGAGGGAGCACAAACATGTTATTGGCCGAGTGAATAAACATTTCAGGCTCTTTTGCAATCATTAATGATAGTACAAGGCGTGTGTGAACTTCCTGCACACTGTACTACAGTTCATTCTGAATTCACCAATGCAATTAGGGTGTCTTTTATGCAAGAGCTGAAATTCGCCTAGATTGATTTAACGAGTATAATTTCCTCTTTGGAACTGCTGGAAATTAATCATCACTTCTCCAAGCTCCATCTGGAATTCACTCCGTCAGCACAACACACAGCTATAATGGTGGCATCTAAAGAGCACTGCGTGCTGACTACACTGCTGTTGACTTTGTTCAAGTATTTCCTATACTTAGAATGGGACATATCTCAAATATGCAGCAAAGACGACTGTCCCAGCGCAAACCGATTTTTTTCTCTAGTGACAACCATCACACAGACAATAAACCCAATTCTCTTCTTGCTCATACTAGTTTTCATTGAGGCAACTGCACCAACTTAATTGGATTGACCCTAATTTGCAGCAAGTGAAAGCGGCAGAAGAAACTGATGGAATATTTTAAAGAGAAATGAAATAAATACACCTAACCAGTTACATCTCTAAGAAGCTGCATTTGCACATAAAAATGTCGATTTGTGCATGCAAATCAGGTAACTAGGCGCCTAATTCCCGATTTGCTTGGCTACCTGCCCGGTTTGGGTGTACAGCTGTAGGATTTGGAGAGCTGAGAGCAATGAATGCCTCTGAGAATGTGCCAGGGACAGAATCATCTGGACTCCAAGAAACCTATTCTTTCTTGCCCTTCTCAAACTCAATGAAAATCTATAAATGGAGTCAGACAAAGAAAAAACAAGGACAACTTCACAGCATATGGGGACACCACTTAAGTGACTAGCAACTAAAAGAACAGAATGCTCTAGAAAGAAAACTGTTCTGTTTATTAAAACAATTAATACAGCTTAAAAGGAAGAGCACTGAAGTAGGTGTGAATGAACTGCCCTTCTCAAAACCGAGGTGTGGCTGCTCCAGAGGTTTTCCCAGCATTTTGGTGTCTTTTGATGTAAACCACAGAAACTAAACTATATGAATTAAAATCAGAGCTCCTTAAAATTCACTAGTTCCAGGATTATTCTTGGGAGCTGACCCATCCCTAGAATACCCCACAGGTGTACAGTCACAAAGGAACTCACATGAAAGTTTGAGCAAGTCTTTGTTGACTTCTTCCACCCCAGTGTTGACCCATTTTTAGCCATCAGTAGTTTTCAACATTTTTTGGATGAGAATCTCTATAGATTTTCCATTCCTCTGTATATAATCAGTTTAAACCAACCGACAATAAGCTGCTTTTTCTCAGTTACTATCTGCAGACCCACCAGAAGTCACGCAAATTCCCTAGGAGTTTGTGGTTAAAATGAATTGATCCCCATCCCTTTATTGCTTCTCCAGCACATATCATACCCTTTACTCAGCCTCTTGGGAAGAGCCAGGACTTACTCCAGCATATTTTTTCTCTGGACAATAACTGTTAGCTCTGCCACAGAAAGCTGCATATTGGAAGTACTCTACAGGGACCATCTAATTAAATATTACAGCATCCCTGGGAGATATACCAACCCATTTGATTCTGTCTATTGATAACTGGGGAAAACAGACTCAAAGCTGAAGTGTCTTGCCCAAGAATGCAGCATGAGAGAGCAGCAGAGCCAAGATAACAACAAGCACTACTGATTCCTGCCGCACTGTTTTCAGATTCTGGTTGGGACTAGGAAAAAAACGTCCTAAAATCTTCCTTCTGGTATGTTTCTGCCTCTCTTTGGAGCAAGGACAGCTGGAAATCAAATGAAAATATCTCCTCTTAGAAGACCTCCATCCAGTTTTGCAAATAAACAGATAAGCAGCCCCCCAGTGGGGGAAAAATATAACTAGCTGGGCTCCAGGATGCAGAAAGGTGTGTAAAAAAAGTTTCAAGGATAGCAAGATGGATGTGTAGGAGATGGAATTACAGACAATCCTAATAAGGGAAAGGAGAATTTGAACTTCCTGTGAAAAAGAAAAACCACAAACAAAGCTGGGAGATTCTCAGAGCCATGGAGAAAGGAGTAGGGAGAGGAGAGGCGGGGTAAAACTGCACGACGTAGGAAACTGCCACAGAAAACTTTGCGCTTTAAAAGTCTTCCCTTTTATCTAGGGAGCTTTGGGGTAAGAATGGAGCAAGAAGGAGTAATAAGCATAGGTGCTAATTGCATGGAGCATCTCCATGGAGCTTTAGATTAAAGACTCCAGCACCTCGGGGGGTGAAGGAATCTGTTGATCTTGGAGACAGTATGTGGGGCAGGCAGCTGCACCCTTTGTTACTAACCTGCCTCCCTTCCCCATCTGATCATGTAAATGAGAGCTACAAATGCTAGAGTTTACAGCATGCAACATCTGATTTGGGATCTCTGGAGAGACAGGAATGGATTTATTTACATGTTCTGAGTTATCTCTGCAAATGATCTAACAGGGGCCCCTTCACATCTGTAGAGTCCTGATGAAAGTAAAAACATTGTACCCAGGTATTTCTGTTTGTGCTTGTGGCACTGAAGACAAAAAGGCCTGATTCTCTGCCTGGTTTACACCCCCTTAGCACTAGTATTCGTTATAGTCTGCTCCTAGGAAGTATGGCATGTCTGTGACAATGAATACATGTTTTTCAGGGGAAGAACCTGGGCCAGATTCAGTCTGATTTGCCAGTTCTGCTTCAGCTCGGCCTCAGATCTTCCCCAGATGCCAGCCCAGCGTGGCTGATGATCCTGACTCCCCTAGCAAAGCTGCATGGCCACAGTAACTTCTTAGAGAGGGATCTCCCTGCCACAGCAAAAGGCTGGGATGGTGGGAGAGTGGAGGTCAGGCCAGATTAGCCCTGCTCAGGTGCTCCAAGTTATGGTGCAGCCCTCCCCATATCCATGCCACCAGAGCCTCGGGGAAAATGACTTCTCCACCTGCAATGTGAGTGTGGATGAACCCAGTGCTTTGCAGCAAGGATCAGCCTAGGTAACTGGAATCCTATTTGGAGCCCAGAGGAAGGCAGGAGGGAAGACAGCAACCCCTCTGCTCTCCCTTGCCAGTAGCAAAGAGGGAAACAGTAAGAAGCAAAGCCTCAGATGTTGGAGGAGCAGAAATACTCTTTCTCCACAGACACCAGCCCTACTTGGCATAACACCCCCCACTCTGTGCCTGCACTGCTGTTCCCAGGTAGATCCAAGCAGAGGAAAAGCAGCCGCAGCCCTCAGACGCGGGGCTCTGAGTTGCCTGCCTGCCCTGAAATGTGTAAGTACCTTCTCTTGCTGCAGGATGATGGGAGCCCAGGACTGCTGAATTCACCGTTCTTTACATGTTTCCGTGCTTTCTATGTGGCTGACATTATGCCTATGCTGCTGACAGATTTTGTTTTTGAAGAGTAGATGCTCATATATTAACTGAGCAGCCCTCTTTCCTGTCAGTAAAGCAAGCAGACTCAGCTAGTCCCTCACTGCTATTGCCAGAAGGGGAGTAGGGAGGGAGGAAAAAAAAAAAAAAACAAAACAGGCATCAAATAAACCAACCCATGAATCAGCCTCTGGAGCTATTTGTAGCAGATGTACTGGCAGGTGTGTAATTGCCTTCCTACCGCTATCAGCTGGAGCTCACACAGGCCCCGCAATCACCTGTAGCTCTGCAGCAGGGATGCCCAGGGAGCTAGCTTTCGCCTCCACCCCAGTGCACCAAGCACCCTCCTTTAATTAAGTGTTGAGCCTCTTCCCGCCGTCGTGCTACCCTGCAGACTCAGCTCTGTGTGAGAGTGAAGGCGGTTGTCGCTGAAGACCACGGCTTTGTCTTGGAGCCACTACGAGAGCTACGCAGCAGTTTCAGTCCCTGCCTCTATTAAATCTAGAAACTCAAGAGATAGATGGGAAGCAAATCTTTGGATTCCTAGATCTCTGGATCCCTTCCTTCTATACAGCATCCCTTGCCTTCCCTTTCGTGTAGGTTACTCCAGCAGAGTATCTACTACAGAGTAGCTTGCACCCTTCCCTGCCACATCTGCTACAACAAGTGTCAATGCTGGCTTAGAGGACATACCACGTTGTGCGGAAGAAACTTGTGCTTTCCATTTTTACCAGAGTAGCCACTCTTGGGTATCTTTGTAGATGATTTTGCTTTCAGTAGTATTATTTCTTTGAAATAAAAAGATTTCATAGTCTTTCATATAGCCCCAGAGCCTGCAAACCTCTCATTTTGGAAGAATCTGAGTCATTTTAAAAGGAAAGAAAAGAAAAGAAAGGAAAACAAAAAAAGGAAGTTCTCATCCTTACTTATTGGGAAAAAAAAATCTAGAACCAAAGAACATATAAAACTAACTGAGCCCCACAATTTCTGCAGCGCACTTCCTGACTTCTGAATGCACAAGGCTCATTTAAAGAGCAACAAAGATGGGTGGGGATACCATCGAATTTCCTTGGCCTGGGCTATGGAAAGATGATTCAGAGAGCTCTCAACGGGGCTGCCCTGCTTATGGAGGGCATTGCAAAAACTGCAACCATGGTGACAAGCAAAGCAAACAGCTCCTCCAGCCTGGCCTTGCTAAGGGGAGGCTATTTGCCCCATGACTGTGACTCCCTTCCGTACCTGTGCATCTCTCTTTGAAGTCCTGCTAAATCTAAGGCCAGCCCTGAGCAGCGAGCTCTGTCCTGCAAGGTGCTGAGCACCCTCAGCCAGACCCTGTGGGAAAAAGCGGGCTCTGAGTGAAATTAAAGGGCAGCATATGGCGGGCTCCTAAAAGGAAATAGCTGTGTCCAGTGCATAGCAGAGCAAAGGAATTTGCAGCCGCGGGAAGGCGACTGAGACAAACAATGTTGACTGGGTTTCAAACTTGAGTTGGAAAATTTTATGACTGCAAATAACACTGGCAGTCGTATAACCCAAGGGAAAAAAATAGGGGTAATGAAACCTCCTGCTTCAGGGCATGAGCTGGTGGCCTCTAGGGACAACGGAGGAATTTTTCCTCCCATTCACAGCATTGCTGAAGTAGCTGGGTGCATTCTGTAGGGGTTTCACCATCCATAGAAATACCAGGCATCGACTGTTGATGGTAGAAAAAAGATACTGCACTGGACAAGCCACTGGCTTGATTTGGTCAGGACATCTAACAAATAAGCCAGGCAGCAATACTGCCGTGAAATAAAAGGGACATTGGATGACAGTCCAGCCCTGGGGTCCTAACGAATCAACAGGGATGCTCTCCAAGGACCAGAGATAAACACATCAGACACAAAGAAAAAGAAAAATGCAGGCCAAACCATTGTGTTTTGACTCTGAGCTGGAGCAGACTACCCAATACTGTTATGCTGGCCAGCCAAATAATATGTCTGTAGAACTGATTTTAGATTCCCACCTTTGGTGGTTAAAGACTGGGCAGCTGGATCTGTGGTTCTGTCTGGGCTCCTCTTCCTCCTGCATGCAGCCAATCGACTCACACGGGGAGGGTATGAAGTTTGCTGGATGTCTCCAAAATGTGTTATCTCTAGTGGGCAGAAGTGTCTCCTCATTGTCAGTCTAAAACAACCCAGGGCCACTTTAAATTCACGGATTATTATGTCAGTATTGTCCTTCCTCTGAAACAGTTCTCACTTTCCCAATGTTCACCTCTTGATATATTTACGGTGAGTGACCATATCGCCACTCGGCGTTGTCTTCGCTGGGTCACAGAGCCAGCTCTTGCAGGCTGGTTGTCCTGGGACCCCCACTCTGAGCCCATCTCCCTGTCAATCTGCCTCTCACCGATCACTGATGACTGCACCTATAGACATTATTTCTGATTAAGCTTTCCCTGGCTTTGTGCAAGGGCACTAGTACTTCTCAAGCTCCCCGGTAATACTCTCCTCCCCCTGTGCATCCTAAAATCACATTTGGCTTTCTTTTACTTCTGCCTAGTTCCCATAGCTCACAAATCTGCACTCAGGTCCTTCCCTTCTTTTGTTATCTCCAAATTAAACATTCCCTGTTTATAGCTGATTAGTTATTAATACCTGAATGCGTGAATTTGCATTTTGTATTTTGAATGTCATCTTTTTTCTACTGCTCTGGTCCTGAAGGTCACACCGCTCTTTCTGCAGAACGCCCTGACCCTCCCCTGCTTTTGATGATAAAGTCCGGATGAGAGTCAGCAGATTTCATCAGTACACACTTTTTTGTTTATTCTGAAAAACATGGATAAGACTGAGCCCAAAAATGATTCTGGAAGAACTTTTCCAGTAACCTCCTTCCTGCCTTGTACTTCAGCTTTCAACATTTACCTATGGGGTAAGTCCTTCTGCCTCAGTTTTCCTGTCTGCTTCAAGTGAATTATCATGTCCAGATAGAATCTCATTTTTACGAGGTCTCGGGCATTGCTACACACACACGCACATGTGCGTGCGCATGCATGTGTGCTCGCTGAGGATACCTGCAAGGAATCCGCTTCTCAGTGGAAGAATGATGGTCTATGCAGTCCTGAAGCGGTACAAACCTGAGCTTCCAGGAAATCTTATTCTCAGACCTAAGCTGGCTCAGAGCCACTTTGTAATATCAGTCCCAGCACACCCATAAGTAGCTTAAAAACCCAGACATCAGGACTCAGAGTCTAGCAAACGGGCACAACAGCATCTTCTGCCCTGTAACACTTTCAGCAGCTCCAAAGGCACTCCGATACAAAGGGATTAGGTGGTTTATAGGACCAAAGCTTGGCAGATTTCCCTCCAGGGCCCCCAGCCGTTTGCTCTGTTGGTCATCATTCCTGTCAGGCTAGTTCGGAGTGTCTCTGCCTTTACTCTTAGTGGATTAAGGGGTGGTTGAGCAGTTATTTTCTCCTGCTTTGTTCCTTGGAGATGGGGCTGCAGAGGGGAATGAATTACATCAGATAAATACATTAAACTGTCACTGAGAATTAACTGGAAACCCCCGTCCCTCCAGGAAAACAGTACAAATGGCAAGAGAAGAAAGTGCCACAGAAGTACCAATCTACTGTCACTCACATGGATGGATCAACACGGACATAATTTTTCTTCCCAGTAATTAATTTCAGTGTATTATTAGTTGTAATAACCATCAATTTCTAATGAATACACTGGGCCTCATCAAAATCCTGGCACTTAGTTGTCACAATTAAAGTAACTGTAGTATTCCCTGATCAGCGGGCTCAGTCCTTCCATCTCCTCCCATTCAGATCAGAGTCCAAAGCACCTTATAGCCAGGAAGAAAGCCAGGTGATTGTAGCTTTATCCCAGAACTCATGGTCTCTGCCGCAGATTCTCTATAGGACTTTGAGGAAAACTCTCTTTACCTCCATTTCATCCAGTGATAACATCAGTCCTGTACTGCCCTCGTTTATTTGGAGGTAAGCTTGTTAAAAATGCAGGGATGATTCAGATATTTAGATAACAGGATTCACAACAAATTGTCTGCTGAGAAAAAAACATCCTAGGGAATCCTGCTAAAAATGTCTCCAAAAAAAGACCCAAGTCAGGTTCTAGGTGTTGAGATATTTTAAGTCAGTACAACTTACTTGTCCTATCAGGAGACAATTACACTAGTTGAGAGCTTAATCCAGACTCACAGAGCGACAGCAACATGAGTGTTTGTCATTTCCTCTGCACAACTTCACCAATTAGAAACAAAACAATGGATTGCTACATGTGCCATTGACCTTCTCACATCACAAGCACACTATAATCAAATATAAAGAAACAAGTATTAATTACAACATGAGTATCTTAGTCACTATCCTGATCAAAACAAAATCCAAGCATTTTATCATTAAACACTCTTTCAAATGAGAAGCAAGAAAACTACATGAATGTATTGATGCCACATGTCATCGTAGCTGTACTCTCTTTAGGACAGGGACTGCCTTCTGTTCTGAGTTGGTCCAGCACTTAGCACAGGGGTCCTGGGATTGCAGACACTACCACAACAGCAATTAAGTTTCCTGTTAAGATACATGTACCTTATTATCAAGAGGTAATAGGTACCATTACTATAGCAAAATCCTCAAAGGCAAGTCAGTAAATGTATCAATTAATTGTTTTCTTCCATTTCACCATATTCCTTAAAAGAACATATTCTGGGAATGGTATCAAGGCGGTAAGAGCCAAAAGAGTTAAAAAGATCAGTAATTTTCAGGTCAGAGTTAAGGACATGATGTGACATTAAAGTAGGCTTCTCTACATAGCAGAAATCCTGACTTTGTGAAGCTGCAGGGAGAACTCCTACCGATCTCAAGGTTTCCCATGTGTTTAGTCAAGGCAAGATTTGCAGCAAGGGGCATTATCCTCTACCACTCCTGGTGATGGCAGGGGCACCAGGATTTCACAGTGCGTTTAAGTAAGGCAAAGATCTGTAGTGAGAGGCATTATGCTTTATAAACCAGCTGCTACAGCTGAAAAAACAGAGACTCTTTTGTGCATTCAAACACACATCTAGATCTGCCTCAAAAGCGACAAATTTCAAGCTACGTTCAGGCCAAGAAAATTGTCTTTGAGTTTAACGAAATTATGCTGATCAATTACACGAACTGAGAGAAAAAGTGGTTGATATTTGTGCCAACTTTTTGCTTGTTACCACAAGTTTGTGTGATGTTAATAAGGCTAATGGACTTCCAGGCTGAAACAACTTCATATTTGGTTGGGTCAGGGTATGGACAGATGAGGTTCCTGATTGCTTGCGCTTGTCCATGTTAATATGGCCGGAGATGTGGGCAGTTATTTACTTAGTCATTTCCGTGCTCTGACATGATCACGATTTACAAATCCTGTAAGTAGGTATAATGTTATCACCTAGCAATGTTCTTTTAATGAAAATTTTTGGTTCTGGACTATGACCCAACTAAATGGTTTAGAACAACAGGTGAATCTCAGGATCTCTCGCTGTTGTAACCTTCATCCTCCCCTACGAGTCTCCTCCCCTTTGTTTACTGCAATTCTTCCTTTGCACTCAGATTGTAAGATCCTGCGAGCGGGGCCCTATCCAGCCTTTGTTCAGACTGCGATACATAAACAGCTATTTGCATTCAGTGGGAGACTTACCTGACCCAGGACTCACTCGGAGTGGTGGGATCAAGATTAAACACATTTACATACATGTAAATTTTTGCCATTTGCCGTGCAAAAATATCCTGTCTCTGAGATACGGGAGAATATGGTTCTGACTCAGAATTGATGCTATCTTGCCAGTCAAGATTAGAGTCTAAATTGTGCAATCCAGCTTAACTCACAGTATCAGTTGCTATGCAAAAGACAATGTTTCATACAGAGGTGTGGTCTTCCCAATTATTGCAACAAATACAGACCACAGCTTGTCATTTAGATCCAATACAACTGGAAAGCGCAGCCAATTTTTCAGGTTTGATCCTAAAAGAAACTGATTATTCCTCGTGAGATGCGGACTGACCTTAAATCATGGTGAAAGTAATGGGATCAAGAGCTTTTGAATGCCTATGAAGAAACTGTCCCTAAAGACAAAAAAACAGAAAAGGTGAAAGCACTTAAAAAAAAAAAAAAGAAGAAGAAAAAGAAAAAAAGCTTTTTTCCCACAGGAAACTTCCATCACTATTGTATTTTCCCTAAGGACATTTCTGTATCTGTCACTAAAAATTACTGCTGTCAGCGGTAATGCATCAGCACAAACTAGAGGGCTGGGCTTTGGTGGTCTGAAAAGGGATGTAAACCACAGTTGTTTTTAACCACCAACTCACCTTAGCTCCAGTGAACATATTTATTATGCAATAAATCCAATTTTATCTGGAGGAAAAATGATGTTGGAAAGAAAAATTGTGTGCTGTTTTCACAAGTGCATGCCTGATGCCTAATCAAGGCTAAGAGAGACATTTCACTCACATAAGGCTGAGCAACTGCCAAAACAGAGGTAGGAGAAAGGTATGTGATAGGGAAACAACTTCAGATGAATGCCAAAACCCTTCAAAGCCCTGAAAGAGCAAAACTGTCTTCCAGCAGAGCCCCTAAACAAATGCCTTACAATTTCAGTGGCAAAAGAAACAAGCCTAAAACAGATTTCCTCCATAATGTGAAATAACGCCCTAAAAAATTACACTACCAATAAAAAGCTAATGAAAAGGTCTACTGGGAACAGTTTTGCCCTACAGATAACTTGTCCCTCCTGATCTTAATGAATTCGCTTGCAATTTTGATGTGCTTTTATTACAGTGGCACTCAACGCCCTAGAAATCTCAGTGCTAGGTGCTGTTCAAAGCCATGGTCTTTGTCCCAGGGAACATGACGTAACTCTTAAAAAGGCAATGATAGAGGCTGCTAATTATTCATTGTTTGCACAGGGAATAAAAAAGGTTTATATGGAACTAACGTATGGGTAAGTGTAAGTATCATTAGTAGTAATTATAGTAACTGCGTCTATGATCCTCCTCTGTTATATTTGAGGCAGACTTCATTTCATAACTACAGGTTTGTCTGCTAAAAAATCCTCTTTCACAACAGACAGCCCATTGCAAGCCGATGGCTGCCTTCACGTACCCTGCCACTCTGGTCGAGCTGTCTTCCAGCATGGAGTGGTCTCCTTTGGGCTCAGGCTAGAGGAAAGCTGCAGCAGATAGGTGCTACGTTCCTGTTCTCAAAGATGTTTACCAAGGGCTTTGCATGGAGAGATTTAATGCTGGAAATGTGTGGGTTGTCAAATCATCCAAAGAAAAGGACAGGGAAAGGCCTTGACCCTCTGCTTTTTATGCAGGCAAAATACTGTCTCGCTTCAATCTAGCATTTGATAGGGGAGCAGAGATGCGAGGAAGGGTGTCTTCTGCCTAAATGGTTGTTGCTGGGTAAGGGCAGAATTAAATAGGATGAAGAAGGCGTGGACTGAAGATAGGGAATGCGATCTCTCGTGATGCAAGAAGCATCTTTGTGTAATGGCACAGCCCAAACTGGAGGTCACAGGCTGCGGCAGTGTCTGCCCAGGCGGAGGTTCACACCATCCCCCTGTCCCAGAGGGAGAGAGTTTTCCTCTCCGTGCCTAAAGAAAGCCAGAAGAACCATGGGTGAAATGGATTTTAATCCCTGTTGAGAAAGTGCAATGGTAAAAGTCCTCTGCTCAGCATGTGCTCATTGCCGAACCTACGCAGGCGCTCAGGGCGGGTCTGTTTGTCTCTTCAGGGCCACAGAAACCAACAAACAGCAGCGGGGAGAGGAATTACCGCGGCCGTATCCTCATCACACCCACGCTCCCATGAGCGGCCTTCTTTCTGCCTAATGAAGTGAGGATTAATTAGAGGAGGTAATGGGCTTCTGCGGATGGCATTGTCAAGCACTGCTTATTGCTGTTTGTTGATTCAGCTAGGCATTTTGTAATCCCTCACGTTGTTTTGCAGTGACTACGGGAAACAGGTAAAAAGACACTTAGCTTTCCCAAGTTCAAGGCACCTATGCAGGCCCTTTAGAAACGATGGCTGATGCTGGATAGTACTGAGCAATAGCAAACATACAATCAGGACTCCAACGGTCCCATTCATCTCCAGAAGATAGCTAATCTATAACACATAGGATGGGAAACAACAAAAACATGTATTTTCTATTTTTGTTCAAAAAGAGGGGGAAAATTAAAGGGAATTTGTCTTTGGCACTTACTTCTTTTAAACAAAAAGTTATTTTCCCTTAAAATTTTCTTACTGACACACTGTTTATATAATGGGGGAAATACTGCTCAGAGAGAGAGTGAAGATTTGCCCAAAAACAGAGTGGGGAGGAACAGAGTTGCTTTTCTCCTTGACCCATGCAGAATACAGTACACCCCAGAGCCTGACTTTTCTTTGCCTTTTGCCAGGTCCAAGCTTTTGTACCCATAAAAATACAGTGTGTAATGCTACTAGCCCTTAAGTGCTGGTCAGCATCCACGCTACCTTGCGGTGGCAATGCCTCAACACGTAAAGCATCGGCAAACCAGCCCTTGCTGTTCCCATGCTTTCCCTACAATTCTGCTTTGGGCTGGGCCATAAACTAATACTGAAAATGGTCTTCAAAAGTTTTCCCTGCAGAACTACTTGGCAAAGGACAAAGTTACTCTCCTGGGGTTGAAATAACTCTTATCTCCCTGGCCAACCCACCTGGATGTTAGCAGTCACTCTCCTGTCATGTAACTCAGCCTGGAGAGTATGAACAAATATTAGCAGGTTTAAACTGCCACATTTCTGTACTTGGGCTAAGCAGAACTCAGGGCAGAGATCCAATGTTGTCTTTGTGTGTACAAACCCACCACAAAAAAAAATTAAAGCACTGAATCCTGATTTTTCCCCTTAGTTCCTTTCTTGAAAGGTTAGAACTTCACCCATGCACTGAAAATTTGAGGCCCCTTTAAAAACTCCCCCTGGCTTTTATCTGCCTGCCCAGCAGGACAGATGACACATTAGATTTCATTTCATTTTCTCAAGACGTGACATTTTTGTTGGCTCATGTAAAGGGAAGGTATCTCACGCCTTTCTAAAGATCTTTGCATGCATGAGCACACCACAGATCAGACAAAGCTTTTGCCCTTCCCAAGAGAGATATTTTGAAGAGGGATGTGCTATGAGGGGGACACAAGGCTTCCTAAGCAGTGCTCATCATGAAAAGAGAGTAATCATTGTGGTAAGGGCAGAGGTTTTGGCCCGATTGCTACAAGATCCCATGGGACCTATGTCGAAAACAACAGCAGGGTGTGAGTAGCTGTGTCCTGTCCTGCAGGAACAGCCTCTGCAGGCTGGGGTGCCAGTAGCTCAGGATTTGAGGTGGGAATGTCCAGGAGAAGACTGGTTAGCGGGTTGGGCTCCTGTCCTTCCCCTCATTTTTCATACCTTCACCCCACAGCTGGGTGGTGCCAGGGAATACACGTAGCTTAATGCAAGCTGCTATGGCTTGGGGACCAGGCAGCGTGAGGCACAGACACATCTGGTGGCAGCGTGCTGATATGCCACTTCAGACAGTGCCCGAGTCAGCTGGCACACAGGCTGTTCCTAAAGGACAGGTCCGGGAAATCCCTGCTTGCCCTGAGGAACCAGGAAGAATGACTTCCATTCGTGAAGGATGCAACAAGAGCTCTTGCATGCCTTCAAACAGGCTGAGCAAGACTCCTGCTGAACTATTGCTCCACTCTCTTCATTGGACATAGAGGCCAGAGGAACTGTCCCTTTACTTTCACGGTGAAGGAAGATTTGCTGTTTTGAGGTATTTCCTAATGGTCACGCCAATAGCCTCCTCCGCTCGTTGCTTCCTCACTGCTCTCCAAAGTAGCTGAAGGCTATGAAAAATGCTAGAGGTCTAGTGGAGTCATTTCAGATTGATGCTGAAACTCCTAGAGCTTGTCTACATGGCGGAAATTCAGGGAAACCAATTTGAGTTCATGAATGGTAATAACTTAAAACAGGTCAGTAAAATGGCAATGAACTCTCATGCAGATGCTCCAGTTCAGAATCAGATAGCCTTAAGTGAGTCAGTTAATCTGAACTCGCTTTCAATTAAATTACAATAAATCCAAAGAAAGCCCCTTTAATTCTAATTGAGTCTATATGGACCACTCTAATTCTAATTGAATCTAAAGGTGTTTAAGTAGCTCACTTCAAATTCACACTTCTAAGACACTGCCAAAAGAAAGCTTGAAAACATGACGGGACTATAATACTAAATGTTCTCAAACAAGGGGACATAGAAAAGTAGTGCAAAATAAGTATATATATTTAAAATCTCATGCTTTTTCTGAGTTAGCATATTAAAGTGCAGAGATGTCATGAACAGTGTCGTGCTCTCTACAGATTATGTCGCTGCCTAGTGCGTAACACACGCACCGTGTGCCAGGGTATCAGTGGAAATCCCAACTCCAGCCCCTACTCTGAGTCCTCTGGCTGACTCATGGGGCCGCCGCAGGAGCCTTGTCACTGAGCTGCGGTCTCTCCTGCTGACCTGGCCACGCAGCAGTGCCTACAGCGCAGATCAAAGCAGGAGCAGAGCTGGGCAAATGGGCTGAGAGATGAGAGAAGCCACAAATGGAGCTACACACTTACTAATGAAAGCAAAGGGCTTGCAGACATCAGAGCAAAATGACTGCATTAGACCTACTAACAGTTGTTTCTTCCAGATTTAAAGAGCTTGCTATGGAGGAGGTGTGCTGGGAAGGAGGGTCTCCAGTTAGGGTGGGTCGGATCCATGATGGACCAGTGGCAGCCAGGAAAGAGGACAGGAGTTTGAACCTTCTCAAGGAGGTGGGTGAGGAGCAGTTTGAGCTCTGAGCTGCTGTGCTATGCCACGTGCTTGTTGCCACCATCACTTTCACTCATTTATTAGCAATGCCAGCAAACGCGAGAGCTCCACCACACTGCCTGTGGTACACATCCCACCCAAGCTGGTTTTAATCTTAAGAAACAAGAGTCAAGAGGGAAGGCAAACCATGCTCATACAGGGTACACCTCTTGCTCAAAGTCACACAAGAGATCCACAAGCAGAACTCAGCTCAAACCCGAGACTGATGTCCTTTCTGCTAGACCAGACTGCCTTCTTTCTTGGATTTATGGGATAAACAGCCTGATTTCTTGTCTCTCAGTGCACTTCCTCTGCTCTGTCATAACCATACTAGGACTTCACTGGACCGATGTTAATGCCTATACTGGTTTTCCTCAAGCCTGATTATAACGATTACGTGTTACCACACCTGCCTCACCTGGTAGTTAAACACTAGACACAGCCTGCACCATCCTGCACAGAAAAATCTGTGTAAGAAAAGTATATTTTTAATGCAAACGCATTCCTAAGAACAGAAAGGCACCTGGTGAAGACACTTCCTCATTGCTGGGTGCATGTGCCCAACTGCTATTAGCACTAAAGAGAAATAACAAGAGCCTGGGAAGACCCATCCTCTTGGGTGGAGGCTTATCACAGTGCCAGGGCATCAGAGGAGATTTCAGGGTGATTCTCAGGAATTAAGACCTCCCATTTCAAATCACTGACACTTGATATTCCCATTTCAGCTGCGAACTTCTAAAATCACTGAAGAAAGCGAAACCAGGGCACATTATTACCAAAAGAACCAGAAATATGTGCAAGTCCCCTCAGCCTTGGCAATGCCCACGCTCTCAGTTAACTGAATTCGTGAGCAATTTTTTGCTCTGACCATTCCCAAATTAGTTTCTTACAACATCAAAACTGACTACTGACTTTCTTTCAACTTATCTGATAGAGGTAACAGAAAACACCCTGGCAATGCCACTGCATCACAAGAGAAGCTTTGATCATCTGGAACTGCCAACGCACCTTGAAGCGTGTTAAACATATATGACTCGGCTGATTGCATCTGCCTGTTTCCATTAAGTGTACCTGCAAGGGAGCCACCCGCTGAGAAGGGGCTGTATGAAGGAGAAATGACCTGGGTTTTGGGTCACTGGATACTCCTTGAGGTTTTTCATAGGAGGAACTTTCAGCACTTTGTGTTTAGCATGTCACCCAGCTCAGGTAAGCAAAGGCCAGGTGAAAGTGCACTTCTGGATAGGCTTTTGGCAAGAACTGACCTTTCCACTGTGGTTATGAATGGAGAAACCTTCCAGCAGTAAAAAAACCTTCAACAGCTCTCACGGGCTTTGGGTGCTCATGTAAACTCAACGGATGAGGTTCAGCTCCTTGGACAGCAGGAGCTACCAGTCCATGCTGGTGATCCGGAGTGCCAGGCTGGACACTGCTATGTTGGGGATTCATCCCTCCCACCCCTTGCGTAACTCTCCCTGTTGAAGGCCCTGCCAGTTGAAAACAGCTCTAACACCACTCAACTCAAGAACCAGAGCATGGATTTTAGACTCAGTTTTTAAAGATTCAGATTAGGGGAGCAGATAGAGACAAATGCTGAAGTAGGAGACACACTGCTGATGAAATGCTATGACACTTTGATACAACCTATGTGGGGAGATCTCAGAAACCTCCTTTTTGGTAAAAAAAAGTAACCCATTTCCATTAGCCTTTTGTTTCCTGCTAATGGATTCAGGACTCTTCCCAGTTCTCCTCTGGAGCATGAAACACCAAGGCCACCTCATCCCCTGCCCTCTGGGAACGTGATTCTGGCTTTGTAGGTTATCTGGGCTGGGGTGGGGGAGGAAGCAGGAGAGAAGAATGATGGGGTGCCGTGCAGATGATTCTCATTAATTTTGGAAGGAGTTATAAAAAGTAAGCTTTAAAGTCTATCCTAAATATAAGGATTCAGCTGATGGAGAACTCATCTGCTTCTATCTCTCGGGGAATCGTGAATACACTTCTGCTGTGTCACTTCAAAGGCACAGCACAGCTGGGAGGGTTTTCATCAAAGCTTCTGCATGTCTGGGGGAGGTTTTCCCCCCCATGAATATACATCACTGGAGGCTCCTTTTCCCAGCTTTTCCCATGCCTCTCTCTGATTGATCCTCATTTCATTCAGATGAGCTCTTCCTCTCTGGATGGCTAAAGGGCAAGAGACAGCTCTCTCCAAAGCTTTCCCACTCGCCTGGATGCCTTGCCGAAGATTTTCCTCTCATCAGAGTGGGGGAGGGAGGGAGCTGTTCAGACAAGAGATTGAGCCTTTAAATTAAATTCTTGTCATCTGAGGGCTGGGCCTGATAGTAGCGGGGGTGGGAAGCATATTCTCCCAGTATCGGGACTCTGGCCAGATCCTCATCTGGTGTAAATATGTGCCAGTGGACTGATCTCAGCAGTCATGTCATCAAAACTACAAGCCTTAAAACACTCCCCTCTCTGCAAGGCAGCAGGTTGCTGGGTGAAACCAGCATCATCCTCTGTGTGTCTGCCCTGCGGAGTACGTGAGCTCCATAGACTAGGAACATTTGCTGAAATTGCTCAATTCCCCTCTTTTTCAGTGGGGAGGGAGGGCCGGGCAGCGCGGTGGAATTTCAAACACTCAGCCACCCTCAGCCGGGTTGGGATTTCACAAGAGCCCAGACCCTGCGCGCACCCAGCACGTGCAAAGTGCTGGTGAAAATCTGGGCCCCTCTCCTGATCTCTCTCAGATGGGAGCTCAGCCCTCCTGGAAATTCTGGGCCTGGTGCCACTTAGTTACAGCACGTCTCCTGGCTGGTGGCCAGATCAGAGGAGTCTGAACCTCATCTTAGCTCTTCTACCCTCCACCCTCTAATTGCATATTCCCTAGGGCCAAAATGACCCCAGCAATTGTCAAGGTCAGGACACTGCTGAAGCGACTGGATGTGCACTCTCTTATACCACTGGCAAAGTTGGCCCATATGAATGATAACATGTTGCTGTTGATGATTTTTTTTAAAAAAAGTTATGAATCTCCTATGCAGTGATCCACAGAAAAGTGACAGCCTTGGAGATGACAAATGTCTGCTTATCCAGTGAGATCTTCGCCTGTTCCAGTGAGACCTCTCAACAGATGAGGACCCTCTCTGAGAGCAGGAGAGCTGCATAGCCACCACCAATCACCCACCAGCAAGTTTCACAAGCTCGTGTCCGTACAGCCTCCTGTGCATCCTCTCTTAGCTCAGAGCCCCGTAAACCCACATCTTGGACCTTTACCAGGGAGATCAAATCAGGCCCCCAAGGACATGTCACCTCATGGAGACCATTCCAACACCAGAACATCTGTGGGTACCTATAAATCCTGTCCTCCATGCTCAGTTCCAGGCTGTAACCCTCCCCTCCACGGCAAGAGCCCCTCTAGAGAGGCATTCAAAGCCAGGCCAGTTGTGCTGGTGCTGCATGTGATTGGGACGTTTCTTCCCCCAGACAGTGATGGGATTTTCCCGCACCAGTCCCCTGAATGGTTAATGGGCTCTTGAATGGTTTATGACTTCTTTCACTGGGGTGCGTGGCTGGATTTACTTTGACACAAGCCCCTTTCTGAATTGCAAGTTGGCAACAATAAAACAGAGAAGTCTTTAATTAGTTATCTGGCTAATTAACTTTTATGGCACTGTATAGCTTTGGCATCCAAATACTGCAATGCAAAACAGTGCAAACATTCAAACAAGGACTATCCACCCCACCAGGAAGCTGCTGCCAATAGTGGTTGCGGGGGAACAGCATCTCACAGCCTTGGCCAAGGTGCGTGGAAATCCACCTCTCGCTGTGCTGTGCTCCCTGGACTCCCTGCACATCCACTTCTGCAGATAACTCACCACCTGATGATGATGTTCAAATTACAGATACGGAACATACATGGCTTCCCCATGTCGTACTCCTCCTTCCCAGCATGTGCACTCACTCTACCATTGGGTCAAATACACACAAGATAAAATTTATTTCCTGCTTGAAAGGGATATGTAGAGATCCCTGCATCCCCCTGCCATGCAGGGGAGAGTTTCACAGTCAGGGCCAGTGTACTGGCATCCCACAGCCCTGAGCCAAGAGAGAAACCCCTCACATCAGGCAGGGTGACATCATATCACACAGTAAGGAAATGCTCTCAAAGAGGGATAACCTCTGAAGCCTGTCGGATGACCCTCAAGAGCACAGTTTGGCTCAGACAGTACAACAGACAGGTTGCTAGAATTAAGTCTCTCTGTTGGAACATGCAGGGTCCCCACTGCTTTTCCCACGCTGATCAGTGAGAGCTAGGGGTTTCACGAGGCATGGTGCCCCCAGGACGTTCCCGTGTTGTTATATCTGCACCTTGTGGGCTAGCACATGTTTTACTCTGTGTGCACTGGAGTTTCGCCGTTACTGCATGTCCAGGCAAGCTCCCTAACTGCTTTCAGCATGAATAAAAAGGCACACTGTAAAGGGGAAGGGACAGGTTTCAGGAAAAGCGAGAGAAGCAGCATAAAACGGGCCATCAGCTTGAGTCCACTGGCTAATCAGTACCATCCCACACGTCTGCCCTACTGCTCAGAGAGGCACAGAGGGAAGGGAGAGGTCTGTCTGATCTCAGGCTGCGATCCAAGCTAAGTCTACTTTGTTGTAGTTTGGACTTTAACTGAGATCTATTTAACTTCTGTATTTATTTTATTTGTGGTAGAAAAGGATTCTGCTTGCCGGCCGGCCCAACTCAACCAAGTAAAATCAGGGGTGATAGTCTGCCCTCTTCCTGTAGCAGTCCATGTGGGATCTGGGAAATCAGCTGAACGGCCGGCTGACAGAATTGGTGCCTTTGCTCAAGAGGCAAGTTGATGCCTTTAATGTTACGCAGCCAGCTGCCTGAGGAGGGTTGCTACAGGAGGATTTCAGTAAAGCAGCACTGTGTTTGCACACCACAGAGTTGCACACAAAAGGCAGGTCACAGGGAAGGTAAAAATGAAGTCAGCTCAGAGCTGCAGCATGAGTAACCACTGCTACAAAAGGGGGCAAGGCCCCCTCGGCATCCTGTAAACATGCATGGACTCTTCTCCACTTTCGTTTGCTGTGAGCAAGTACACCCGTTGGAGGGAATGATTTAACTCTGTGAGCGCAGGGCTTGTGCCTTGTTCAGTAAGGACTTCTCTTTGCTAAGGAAAAAAATTCTCTGCAGGTTTGCACCTGCAAAACGATAAGCAGCAAGGGATGGTGCAGGCAGGATGGACGAGATCACCAATACAGGGGAGGAGATGAGAGGAAGGTTGTCCCTTCTGGGTAGAGGCATGCATCTTACCAGCTCTCCCTGAACCAGAGGACCTGAATCTAGAAGGGACGAGATGCCTGTGAAGCCCCCCGTTTTCCCCTCCCTAGCACTGGGCCATCCAGTCTGAGGTCCTGTATTCTGCCAGGGCGGCCAGGCAGCTGTGCAGCCCTCCTCCAGCAGCGTCACCATCGCATCCAGTCTGCCTGACTGCAACATTAACGGTAATGAGGCTTACAAGGGAGGAGAGTCCTCTGACCTGTGACTACATGCTGCTTGTGCAGGTCTGAAACAGCGGTGAAATGCTACGCTCTCCTTAGGCAGCTCCTAAGGCCTTGTCTAACCACCCTTAATACCTGTCAGAGTACGATGGTCTAATGAAACTATGACACAGGTACAATCCTTAACACAAAGGTTCACCTAGAGGGTCCAGGCATCTTTATGGGATTACTGTATTCTCCTTTAAATCCTGACCCCTTGTATCAGGAACTGTGTCAGCTACAGTTGCTGTGTACAGGCAAAGCCCTGAGTTCCTTTAAAAACCCTGCCCCAGAAGAATAAATAAAGGACATGAAATGATTCATAGCACTTGTATGGGGAACATTTTATGTTTTTGTTTTTGCTTTTGCTTTTCATTTAAAGTCTTTTCAGACTCAATTTAAAAAACAAATCAAGCCCATTCTCTTCTCTTCCTCCTGGTGACAGGCTGTCCAGATGCCTGTCTGGGTCAAGGGAACACTGCTGCATTTTATTTTACCATCTGGCATCGCCCAGCTCTGCAGATTTTTTAACCTCTTAATTCCCAATAGCACTTTGTTCTTTGCTCATCCCATCGTTCCCCCATATTTGCTTTCCTAAACCTTCCAAAATAATTTCCATCAAAAGCAGCCTGTATGTCAGGCTAGTTTCCAAGCACAAAGAGGAAAATGTTTCCCCTCCTGAGCTGCAGAAGATCAAGCGCTCCCAGTTCCAGGTCAGAGCTAAGCCTTCAACAAAAAGATTTTCCAGGGATAGGCAAGAAGGTTCAAGTTCACATAACTAGTTCACTAAGGCCAGGACCATGCTCGCTGCTAGAGCTCCTTGGTGTTTACGGTCTCAGGCTGTCACTCTGATATATCTCCTCCTCTCGGAGTATGTGCCTTGCGCCCTGCTGCCAAAGCCACAGCTGCAGCCGCTCACAGGGGCGGTGGCTGTTTCCACACTCCGCATTCCTGGATGGTACAAATGCCTTTGCTGCACTACGCGTCCTACAGACCTACATAAGCCAGGGAGAAAGACAGAAGAGTTGGGCAGAAGAACTGCCATAGAGACGAATGTTGTCTGAGGGAGAGCGATCCCTGCACCTCAGGTCCAAACTTGTCCTCTTGGTGCGAGAAACTCAGGACAGGGGAGGAAGTTTCCAAAACTGGTGACTTTTGAGGTGTTTGGAAATTTTCTGCTCCTCCCCTAAGCGTAGGTTTCCTTGAAGAACAGTATGTTCGCCACAAAAATTACAAGTGGTTTCCAGGGAAAACTTTGGAACTGGGTGAAGTCTCACTTTCAGTTTCAGATTATGTTTTTTGTTTAGATTGGGGGTAATGAGTATTTTCTTTTCAGACACTGCCATGCTGATTCAATTTTCCAAACAGGTGGTGAAAAATGTTGAAGGAAAAATTCCTCTCCTGCCCTTGGGTTTTACTCTGAAGACAGGCCCATACTGCACACTTTTGCCACCACAGTTACATCAGCTCCACCACCTCCAGAAATGAAGACATTAAGCCAAGAAAAGCAATCTCGCACTGGTGAAGACTGCACCTCCACTAGGAAGCTCTGCAGGTAGCCTCCTAAGTCAAAGACATTACTTTCTGACTGCCAAGCCTTGGGCTCGCACCTCTGAACTGCTACATGGAAGCCAGTAATTTTTTCTGTGCCTCAGTCCCCATCTGCACAATACCTGTGTACACATCTGTGTTGAGAGGGATATAGGGCTACGTCCTGGAGAAAGGACGAGAAATGCTCTGTGGGGTGTCGGCTGCCTCGTAAGCCGTGAGCACGTGTACAGCACCAAGCGCAGGGGCGGCAAGCTCAGCTGCAGGAGCAGTGCAGATAGCAGGTGCTGCCAGAACTGTCTGCAGCATCACGCCCTTAGCAAAGCAGAGAAGTTAATTAAATAGCAGGAAAGGAAAAGACCATTTAAAGAGCTGAGTCTGAATGACTAAAGGTCGTAGTCACTCATTTACCAAGATCTTAGGCAAAAACTCCTTTTAAAAGAATTTTTATCTGGATCATGTTCCTTTAAGAAATTTCTCAAATCATCCAGTGAGAACCACTGGGAAATGTCACTCTCATTCCCTGAGATTTTCAGTGTCCAGCATGTTTGTGACAACTGCCATCTCCTCTCCCTGCCTGCAACATTCTCTTAGGCTGAGCAGCCTCACCTAGCACAGGACTATGAATGCTGCTAGAGAAGAATGATTTTTGTCCTGCAGAAATTGAAAATTTACTTCCCAAAAAATGTTGAATTGGAACTTTCCAGTGTTTCAATAGAAAGCTTCTCCAAAAACATCTTGTTTCATTAAGGGCAAAAAAAGCTCTTAACATTTCAGAAAGAAACAAAAATGAACTGCGGAAGATTCCATGCGGAGGCTGTTCCAGAAGGCTATTTCACATTTGAAGAAATACTGAAAACATTCAGCCAGTCCTTCATGCAATACGGTGGTGATAGAAATGTAAGAGCACATCGGAAACGTTAAGCATGCTGCACTTATGGATCAGTGGTTCATTTCCCATTGTGCCACTCGTACCAGAAATGCCCTGTTAAATTTTTTAATATGTGGGTGTTTTCTCAATGGGATCAGTGGTCCTCCCAAGCTCACATCACGCAGCACACACAGCTCTGCCAGAACAACTACATGGGTGGGGTAAGAGCAAGAGGAAGGAGCTAGGATGACAGTACTTTATACTGCCTGTTGCTTGCAAAGGTTTCATAAAATCAAACCGCAGCCCAAACTGTGCCTTCCTCACAAGATTAAGACTATACTTCCTGCAGTGCCCCTCCTCAAGAAAGGAAGTATCAGTCAGTCTGACTCAGGAAAGGTCGCAGGGTTTGCTCTTGTGGTTTGAATCATCTGTTGCACGCAGAGAGGCAAGAGGTGGCAAATCGAGAGAGTCCCCAAGTATCATCGGTATGACAGCAGTATGCAAAGGTCCACCTACAGATGAGGCATTGTACGAAGGAATGACAACCCCATCCCAATGCATTTATGCTCCATATGAGTAAAACAGTGGGAGAATGTGGGCACGGTGGCATGATTTGCCAAACGATGGAGAGACACCAGTGGCGTTATCAAGCCCAGTCCTCTGCTGCAGCAGGCATCCTGGCCTGCAATCATGAAGTCATCACAGGCCAAAAGACCCAGCAGCATGCTCCCAGCACACCGACGGGTGCAACAGTGCTTCCTGCCCTTCACACACAGGTAACGAGTCTTGCTCCTGCCAGCATCTGACCCATTGCCTGCCTGGGCACACAAGGCCGGGGACAAAGGCTAGTCGGACAGGAGAGCAAAGCTTCGTTGTGTACAATGCAAACTCAGTGCCCACAATTAAAGGATGCTGTTGAAAATACTCATGTAGGCCACTGTACAGGAGGGTGCTAGGCGATGCAGCGGGCCGAAGGAGTTTTAGTGAAGCTTGCCAAGTTTTTAAATAGGTCTAGATGAGAGCCTGTGGCTTGGAGGAACAAATGTATTTTGTTTGATAGGCAGCGACACCTCGTGGCACAGGCCTCCCCCCCCCCGCAGTTTGCTGCCAAGAGTACACTTGTTTTTCCTGGGGCAGGTTCTCAGTCATGCTAAAATCAGGGGGAGTTTTGCCACAGAGTCCGGTAGAGCCCAGATTTCACGGCTGATGTTTCACAGGAAACGATGATGATGATAAGATTCACCTCCTGCAAACACTTACTAAAAGTCATACGTCATCTTTAAGAGAAGCTGCCTGAGGGCTCTTAGCAAGACCTCAATGAGACGGGCCCTAGAATTGCTTCCTATTTTGTTCAGGCTGCTACACGAAGCGTAAGAGCCGTGTGTTGGTACTAGCTCTGCAGTTTGGATGCTAAAGGGGAATAGACCTAGAACCCTCCAGATGCTTAGCTTTGTTTTTTTCCTTATAAAGGATCATAGTTCTTTTTACATGAGAAAGAGAAACCTCATAGAAATTAAACAGAGGTAGCAAAACAGCCAAGGAACAAGAAAAGTACTGGTAACAGAAGCCCGTGGTAAGAAGAAATGGAGAGTTTTGGTGAAAGTTGTGACTGAAGAAACTTGTAACTGCATCTCCTCCTGTGACTTGAATCGTACCATGTTCAGGGAAATGAGACATTTGATACCCTCCTGGTAAACATACAAGCTTTTGCCAATACAAACCGAGGTCCATCGGCTCTTCTCCCACCTAGTACCCAGAACCTGACATTCACAGGTACAGCAACAGGCCATCTGCTGGGCTTGGTGAGTTTTCCATCTGGGGAAGACCCAGAAAAGCCCTTTTCTCTATGCCGCTGTTATCTTCTGTGTGGTAACTTCATTGACCCCTTTCCTTTCCTCATGGCACAGGCCTGGAGGTGATTGCGATGGGGAGAGCAGGAGAGTAGACATGCCAACCAAACAGCACGACTGATGGGGCTATTTTTTCCCCTTCTCTCTCTGTGCACAGAATGCAATGGCACAGCTATTCCAAGCATGTACGCCTGGGCGCATTGTACTTGGTAGCATAGCTCAGGGCTGAACCAGGATATTTCCTGCTGTTAAAGGAGAAGCCGCTGCCAGAGCATGCACACACCATTCAGGGAGTCACACACGCACACCCGAGACTTTAACTGGTAGGACCAGAGTCCCTTCGCAGTGGCAGCTCCACTGAGCTCACGGGTGCCCCTGTTCAACTGCTCACTCACACACACACTCACTCTCGGGCGCCTTCTCTCCCTGCTGGCTCAACCTCAGGTTTCCCGAAGCAGAGTCTCCGATACGATGTACGCCAGATGAATTTATTGATTGGTACAGCAGTAAAAACAGCTCGAGCTGGGTGCCTCCAGCGAGGGACCCAGAACAAAGAAATCCTTGGGCAATTATACCCTTACAATTTAAATTCCCCTCCCCTCAAGAGACAGTTCGGACCAATAGTCATATTAGGGTCTGGGGTCTTCCCGTTCTTCATTGGATCCTTTCATTGTCTCTAGGCAGGCCGTTTCTTCTCTTATCTCTAAGATTGTAGCTTCTGCTGAGATTGTAGCCTCCTTATCTTTCTGGTTTGCACAGGTTTCGGGGGCCTTCCTTCATGGAGCTAAGTAAAAGTTCAATGTACGGTCAGTGAATCCGGGTGAAAGTTCACAGCTTGCAGCCTAAGGCTTCAACAAGCCTTGCTACTAATGCTAGGTATTGGATTCCGTTTGGGCTGGAAAGTGACTACTCCAACACCTGCTATGTTTCTGATACACACAGAACAAAACTGCTGTCTCCATGACTTTGCTTTAGAAGGACGTGTGAGGCTGTAAGATACAGCAGCAACTTAGGATCTGAGCTTTGCCCCAGGAGAGCTCTGGAGTTTAAAGGTACCACGTGCTGAAAATACAAACACCTCGAGAGTTTCACAGCTGCAATGCCAGGGCCAACAGCCAACATGCTTATCAATTAGGCAGTGCGGGGGCCAAGAACTACCTGTGTGTTGGCACAGTCCTGGCAACTGGTCCTGATCTTGACTGATATTTTTGGGTTGATGACAAATAATTGATACGTGGTAACTAAGGTATAAGGAAATGGCAGCACTGCCATTCAACAAAACCACAGGATTTATCGGAAGGATCCACGTCCTTTCATTTGCCCACACCGTGTACGGGGCTGATCCCTGTCCCATTTCTGCACTTTACTTCCCCCATCTGTAAAGTGGAGTAATTCCCTACCTTCTGAAAAACATTCTTAACCTGGTAACATAAATTAAGAGAAAGTTCTTGATCTCTTATAAACACAAGACTATCATAATATCAGGTACTACCGATGGATTACTGGTTTTTATTATTGCTAGGTTATTATCAGATGTCTCATGCAGTAAAACCTAATTTGATTTCTATTAATATTTCACATCCACATCGGTAAATTCCAAAGGTCAGTTTTTTAATGAGGTGCCTCACAAGATAAGGCTCACACTGTTTTCCTGTCTTCCTTTTGCACGTAGCCTGTGACAGAGATCAGTTGTGTTACACTGGAGGGCGTAGTACTGCAATCTTGACAACGTTTTTCTTTCATCAAAAGCACTCTTGCATCTGCTCCTTTCCCAGTTCAATGTGCAGTGCTATATTTGGGCCGTACCAGGAAGTGAGACTGTGCGCATATGCCGGTCATTAACTGCATGCTCCTCTGTAATTCATACAACTTAATAGAAGAAAACAACATGATGAAAAGGTAGCAAGAAAAGAAATATATTACAAGTGGAAAAGTTCTGCTTCAGCATGTCTACCTGGAGAATCAGAGTCCTGATGGCACTGTGCTTCCTGCGGCAGACTAGAGGTATGGTACAGCTATCTTTGGTACTTTTCATTTCACTATGCTATGTGGCTTTGCTTGTAGGAGGAAAGACATATACAGGTAAATTTTAAGCAGTTTTAATGGGAATGATTCACATAAAGTGAAATATTCCACTGTAAAGGAATGGCAATTTATTTAAAATCTGGCTATAGAATGTGTCTTGTGGAAGGCTAGCGATGTACATATTTACCTGTCAGAAACAATAAGTACCAAGGAAGTACAAGTGGCAATCCTGCGTGCTGCATCTCGCTGCATTCGTGGTAGGATCTGCCTTTGAAGGACTGGGATTGCATTAAGGGGTGTGACCGGCTGTGTCTGCCTCATCCAGGGCTAGGACGTGGGAGCGCAAGGGAGTCAGGCTGGAGTTTGTGGGGTTGTAAACCAGGTCACAGTGAAATCCAGTGAGACCATGGGGGAAGCCGCTCAAAATTATAGAATAGGATGGTTCACCGAAATGTAGGTCCTAATTCTAAAAGCTGTTGAGATGAAGATGTTTTATAAGAGATGAGGAAAACACAACTACATCACAGACATACCTGCTTCCATAGCCAATTTCCAATCTTAAATGAAATGAGCTGCCTTGCCTCAAATTTTGAAACCACCTTGGTCAAAACCAGGTGATATTTCCTATCCCCAAAGACATTTTAAATCATTCACATAATTTTCCCTTTCAATCAGGTCATGTTCAACTTTCCCCTCCTCAAAATGTTACACTACTGTCAAAGGATTTTGACATGATTTTGACATGGACTCCAGGAGAAGGCTCTCCACCAGATGTGACGTACACTGTGAGGTATGAAAGGTAAGCGCTTACAAAGGATGTCTGATTGAAAGCATGGCACAGGGCAGACATTTGCGAATGTATCTTAATCAATGTCTTTATGATGAGTGACCTGGCTGCATCCTTTCACCAAAACCAATCCTTATCCATCTGGAAAGTGCTTCAAACTCTGAGCAAGATTCAGTACCCATCCTCCAAAACACTTCCGTCTCTTGCTCTATAAATCATAACAAAACAGCATGTTTAATATTATGGTATGCTTGTTTCTTCTTTTAGCCAGGAACGCATGGACAAATGGATAAAGGTTCCTCATTGCAAAAATATTCACAGAACCTCTTGCAATCTGACTTGTGTGCTTCCAAACTTCTTTGTTAAAGTCCGGGCTCGAGTAAAAGCTGTTTCTGGACGATTCCAGTCCCCATGGGTAGAATCACAGTTCAAGGAATACCATTTGGATGGTGAGTGTCTGTTAGGTTACAGCCTGAATGAAAGTACATCCCAACAACAGTGTTAGCATGAGCAAATGAGTAGACCACACACCACAGAAAGAGAAACAGTAGCAAGCAGCTTTATGAATGACAGAGATTTGTGTGAGCACAAACAACAATGAGCCGTGATCACTTGAAAATAAATTTTGCAGCAAGTGTCAGAATTTGTTCATCAATGCTCTAGGTGAACTGGCTTCAAGCTTTCCACATACCAGCAGGGGTATGTTAGATAAAAAAGAAGTATTCTTTTGCCTTCCTCCTGCCTTCATGTCTATCACAAGATAACAGTTAAAAGTGTAGATCAGTCACAGAAAAGCATTACTTCTGTGGAGCTAAGACACAAGCAAGCACTATTCTCATGTCTGATTATTCAATTACAGTGGAACTGGCTCCCCCAGTGTTAAATGTGACTGTCAAGGAGAACTTAATCCATGTGAATGCCTTCTTCCCTTTGGCCACCTGTGTGGAGAGTTTCTCTTGGATGTATGACTTGAACCTTTGGGAAGCTGGATCTGAAGACAAGGTCAGTAAAAGTGGCACTTCTTAGATGAAACGGAGGAACGATGCCCAGCTTGAATTGAAATAGCTTCAAATTTCTGGGCAGGGACTGGATCCAAGGCCTGGAGAAAATGAAATGGCCAAACCAGAGTTAAACCAAAGCCAGAGAAAAAAAGTAGATGTGTGTGTGCATCCTTATTTTATTGGTAGTTCCCTATTTTTATCAGGAAAGTGTGATGAGGAGGCTACACTATAGTCAGTATAATAGGGCAATATCTGAGGTTTAAAACAACTAGTTCAGGTACCACTAACAGCGTGCCATGGCAGAACAGAGCACAGCACCAGTTGGAAATCCCACCCTAGAATCCATAAGCCCTAGGAGAGATGCTTGCTACAAACAGCAAGCAAGACATGAAGTGCCTCTCCATGCACCTTCTAACCACTGGAGCCACACACCATGATGAAGAGAATCATGGGCTAAAAAGGTAGAGAAATACCACTCAAATAATGAAAGAATCATCTTTCCAACCCTCTGTTCTTTTTGTTTCTAAACAGAAGCAATACGAAGCTATCTTTAGGAAGAATACAGTGACTATCGACACCACTGCACTTAGAGGCAACTACTGTTTAAGTGCCAGATCTTCCTTCCAAAGCATTGACTTCAAGCACAGCAAATTCTCACAACCAGTGTGTGTGCTATTAAATCACAAAGGTATGTCCCTGCTGAGAAAAGGATGTGGTGAGACATCAAATGGGATTAGGGCAAGTCAAACATTTCCATCAAAATTAGCTTTCAACCAAAAAAATGGGCTTCCTGTTAAATGGACTGGTTGGATTTTCTACTGAAAGGTGTCTGCTTTCTATGCAAATGTTTTCATTTAAAAAATGCAACCCTGAAATATTTCCTGAAAATTCTGAAATATTGTATTGAGTTATGCTCACAATGAAATTTTGGGAATATTCAAATTTCTCCTGAAAAATGTGTGAATAAAGCATTTTACCTGCTCCAAGTAAGCACTGGCTGGTATTAATATTTGTTTCTGACTGTGACTCTGAGTTAGAGTCTGATCTTAGGCAAGTCTGTTATACTTTCTCTGCATTTGTAAAATAAGGATCTTGAGCCTAACATTTTCTGAGATTTCTGAAAGAAAAGCTGAGTATAATAGCCCATTATTAGCATAAAATATACCACCTCCAGGAGATTATTTTTGTCTTTTTCTTTCTCAGCAGTGGAATGGAAGTTCCCATTTTCTGCCATGACCCCTGTGTTTGTCCTCCCCATCCTTCTGACAAGTGTCTTCATCATCTGCTTGCTGAAACAAGATGCTAAGCGAAAGAAGATGCCTCGTGCTTTGGTATGGCCCAAATGCTGGGGTCCCCTCCTGACACAAAGTCTTGCTGATTTTCAGAGGGTAACTGGGAAGGAGTGGGGGAGTTGGATGGTCTCTGCGCGTCTCAGTTTTGCATTCATAAGTCCCATTATAAGTAAGCTTTGATTCTGGCATGTCCTATATCCAAACTTTTATTTAAAAAGCATCACTAACTTACTGATCTGTGTATCTTATTTCTTTTCCCTGGTAGGATTTATCTCATTTAAAAGCTGCTGGACCAGCCTTTCACTGTGAGCCCAGTGAAAAGGAATTCTTCAGGGACTACCTTATCTGCACAGACAAGCCAACGTCACAAAGGAAGACAAACAAAACTTCAGCAAGAAACAACCTACCATGGATGGCTTCTTTCTTCTCATCATCATCATCATCAGAAGAGGAGGAGGAGGAAGAGGAAGAAGACAGCAGTACTTTCATCCCATACACTGAAATGCCGCAGTTTCCAAAGAGACATCTCAACTGTCAACCATCCAGAACATCTCAGGGGGAACCTAGCTTGGACTCCGGATCTGGAGGTCTCTCTGTGGGTAGTGAATCTATGCTTGACCTAAGTACCTTGGGTTTCTCATTCTTTCCAATGAGAAAGAATGAGGTGGACACCTCAGGATCCCAAGGAAATGAGAAGGCATCCCTTTCTCATAGTTCCTCTTTGGGAATAATATCCCTCACTGATGTGAGATTCCCACGTTCCACGGAACATGGACAGCATGATACAGAGAGGGATGAATGCATGGAAATGACCCATCTTCAAACACTGACGGAGGGGATTTGTGCCAAACTTCCAGCCGATGAGCACTACCTGCATAGGAAGGCTCATCATTTCACCAAGTATTACCAGAAATCAGTAGCTGATCTGCATGTCCAAATTGGTGAGATGTCACAGCTCAGCAAGGATCCCAGCACTGAGCTGCTCATTTCCTTTCAGACATTACAGGTGGCAGAAGATGAAGGTATTGCAAGTGACTGTGACAGCGATCATTTTACTGAAGGGACACCTCCCGCATCCACGGTGCTAAGTGATGCATTTGAAACGTCAAATATGGAGGAAAAATATGATCACAAGTTTAAATTCAAAGGCTATGAGCACACACATTACATGGGAAGGAGCTAGAGTACCCTAGCAGTTCTGTGGTGTGCCCGCAAAATGCTAGAGAGCTCCAGCTATCCAGGCAAGGATACCTAAACAAGGACAAGGACAAAAAACTGATAGTGGTGCTTTTTTTATTTATTCATCTAGACAGAGTTTTTTCTACTAATGTCTGGCCTATTAAGGTATAGGGCTTTAGGGACACAAAAGGTGTATTTTTACTGCTAAGTAACTAATGTACATTCTCCATCCCTCTGTACAAGTACAGCTGCGGTAAGGTGTTAAGGCTCTGGTATGAGGCACACTATTCAAACCCAGCCAGGGGTAAGCCATGCGGTGATACCTCATGTAGGTATCACACAGCAAACACGCAGTGCCTTGTGTTCACTTGAGATTTCAGAGCAAGGTAACTTTTACATGTGAGTTATGAAAGGCAAAACCACCTCTGAGACAGCAAAAACACAACCCGGCCCTGCGTGAAACCATCAGCTGGTTCTGAAAATGCAGAGTGTTGTGCCTGCATGTTGATTTTGAGCCAGGATGAACTGCTAACATTACATTTGCTTCCCTCTTACTGCAAAACCACACCCCTGCTTGACTGGAAATACCTTACAGAGACATTTAACAACCTTTGCTTTTTGTGGGATGAAAAGATCTCCACCTCAACCTACAGAGATCACCTTCTGTGTTTCAACAGAGCGAACTGAAGTCAAACTGATAAATGATGTGCAGCATGCTTGTTTATTATTTATTTTTTGTTTTATACAAATATACTTATTGATGCTGAAATTCCCCCTGCTGTGCAGAATGTCTAAGAGCTGCTTTATGCAGAGGCAATAATATTTTGATATATAACTCCATGTGTGTGTGGTTTTATGTTTCCCAGAACTACAAAGGGTGGCTGCAGCTCATCCTGAAAAACATTACATTTTAAAACAGGGCTCAATCATGGGCTTCCCATTCTTAATGCTTTGGTTTGAGTGCAATCCTATGAGACTTCCCAGCCAGGTCTCCCTCTCTGTCACTGACAGACCAGGACTGTGACCATCTCTCCGAGCAAAGAATCAAATCAGAAGTCCACCAGCAAAAGGCACAGGAGACATAAGGCCTCTCTTCACTGGTCAATACTGACCTTTTCAGTGTATTTTGAATTTGCACTCTTCACATCTCACAGAAACATACTCTCCCATTTTATTCCAGTAAAAGGACACACAGAAGAGCAAAGCATTAAAAGAAAGAGGAAGACACACAACAGCCATTCTCTGCATTCAGAGAGAGTTGTCTCAGATGAGGGAAGGGTGTTGATGGAGGGTATTAAAGCTGACTTCTTCAGAGAATCAGGAGAACAACATCAGAAAAAGGTAGGGGGTGATAGGAGGGGTTGGGAACTGCTTTGAAAGAGGAGAGCAAGATGTACTAATTAGGTCCTGAATTAAAGTAAAAAGGGGAGGTAGCAGAAAAGATTAATCAACTAGATTTTCCCTTTTTTTTCTTACGTCCTCCGCAAAGTGTCCTTAGGCACGTTCTGCATTGTAATCCCTCCTGTTCATTTAGAAAGATACAGATCATCCAAATACAATCACCATCCATTTTCTTGTGCAATCAAGGAAAAAACCCAGGCTTTGACTTACAGGAAGCTCTGAAGTTGTGTAACCTCTACAAAATTATTTTGACATGTCACAACTTTGCAAACAAGGCCTGGGATCACTTCTTTGTCTTGTCCAGCTTTTCTCAGGATGGAAGCTGGGGGAAAGGCTGCAGGCCAGATGAGCTGTACTGGTGGAGGCAGCATCCTCCTCCTCCATGTTTTCTTTCATCAGGGCTTGAGACCTGCTTTCCACTGCAAAAGGGTCAGGGACAGCCAGAGCACAGTGCTCCCTCTTCCAGAGCCATCAGTCCATATCTTACACCTTACTTAACAGTTGTAGCTGTGTAATGAGAAAAGCAGCTCTCCCCTCTCATTGGAAGAAGCATGACCCAGTCAACCAAAAAACCTGGACATTGCTCATCTACTGGACAACTGCAAGAGCTGGAATCAAATCTCCTACATCCCTGGATCAGCAGTCACTAGGCTTCATGCAGTCTTCACAGAGTGGGGCTCTGCAGCCTGAGCCCTGCAGCAGCTCAGAGGACATAACCACCTTGGTCTTTTTGGCCTTAATCTACTACCTTCACAAATCTCTGGCACGCAAGATTTTTCTCTTCTTTCCCCAGCTGTGCCAAGTTATAAGCAAAGTTCCATGGAAAATCTGTGTTATGAACCTCTGGTTTTGTCCTTAGGAACTAACTTCTGACATAGACTTAGGCTCTACAGTTTGGAAGTTGAAAGCCAAGTGTTTAATTTTAAACTTGGAACCAGACTTCTGGAGATCTTCAGGTACCTAAAGATTCAGAGAGGTGTTTCCTGGGCTATTCAAAAGGTAACATCTCTCTAGAAATAAGGGCAGAAATAAAGTTTTAAGTTATATTCTCAAAACTAAAGTCTCAGGTGCACTACAGTTTCCCTCACCTCTGCCCTATCATGGGTCATCGTACAGCAGAAGCATGAGGCAGTGACGTGAGGGAAGGAAAAAAATGGAAATACTTTAGCAAGCTATTCAGGAAACACCCTAACAAAGAGTTGTACTTAATTAGATGGAGGCCATACTGGTGGATAGGTGTGTCTTGTTTAATAAACCTGTGAGGCTTCTGCATTTGTCCAAGTGAGATAAGAAAGACAAAATGACAGCAATGCATCAGTGGCATGGTTTGAAGCATACAGCCCCATTAATATCAAAGTAGGGCAGGGAATAGAAACAACTTCAGGAACAGAAGATCCATGAGATTAAGAGGTAAGCAGAAGGGGTAGTAATTTCTATCACATGTTTGGCCACAAGGATAGAATACTGAAAGTAGCGTGCTTTCAGCTTCAGAAGCACACAGGGTTTGTGTTTTGATTGTGTGATGTTGCTTATGGGACTCACTTGTAATAACAAGAAAAAAATCTAGCATTTAGGCACTTTAAATAGGCTTTAGACAATATAAGAGCATTGCTCATAAGGAATTTGTCTAATGCACAGTTGTCCTATGTAGCTTAGGGCAGATATTTATTAAAGCTTTTCTAGGGCTGAAGTGATCACAATTTGAACAGTTCTCAGTGCTCAGAAGGACAGTCCAGTTGGTCTTGCTTTGGTGGAACCTCAGCTTTATGCAATGGTCCAGTTAGTCCTAGGCAAAACTGAGGACTGAGGACAGGACTTCCCCATTTTGTGAACAGTTATGACTGTGGGATAAAGTAAGCCAGAGAAATAAGCCAAGGAGGTTATCCAGTTTGTGTCAAGGGAACAGCTATACTATAAAAATTGAAAAGCAGTGTCTAAGGGAGTTTCCTAAACCTCAAATGCACGTTGTATGTGTGAAGCTTTCTCTGCCTAGGACATCTTGGGTAAAATAAGCAGCATGCAGCTGTACCAGTTCTTCAGATGTTATACACATCTGGTGGTTCTAAATATGCATCTCCTGCAGACGGGCAATTAGTTGTCACTTTTGACCAAAGAAGGAAATGTCTCTCCCTCTTCTGAGAAAAGCCTGAAAATGTAACTTAACCACACCCTAAAAAACTAAGAATGCTATGGAAAAGGAACTATATCTCTTTCTTGTTTTCTTTCTTGTTTAGATTTCATACAAACTCCCAGTTCTTACCATATGGCATTCATGATACTCAGAACAGAGTTATATTGTAAGCAACCACAAAAATGAACTGTAGGTTTCTCAGAGCAGCCTCTGAGAAAAGCCATGGGACAACACATGCTCCTCCTACGGAAAGGCTACCTCCTTTCTACATCAAATGAGAGAACCTCTGCAGCCACCTGGTCGTGTAGAGTCATGGCAGACTTGAGGAGCTCGTGCTCTGCCCAGTATGCAGCAGGGCTACATGCTGGTCATTTGGCTCTCATCCAAGGCCAGTATGAACAAAAAAAGAGCTTAAAAACTAGTGATCCGGCTGACTTTCATTTTAAGAAAGTATTCAAAGGCATTTCTTAAGGAAATAGGTGTCTTGCTTGCAGCAGTTATAAAACCAACCAGGTGCACAGCACTAACTTTTGATTTCTAGAGTTTTAATAAGTCAAAGTTACCTGACAAGAAAAGCAAGCCCCAAAACTGAGAAACTTCAGTGAGGGCTTTCAGGCAGGAAAATCTTTATCAGCAAAATGGTATTTGGCTCTCTTTCAAAAGCTGGGGATTTTCTAAGCCTCTGGCTTGTGCACCTTTGTACAGTTAGGTGTGCATACTCAGAAGGGGAGAGGTGCTCCTGTTGTCACTCTTACATTCTCTCTTACACATGCGCACACATCTTTAGCTGGTGATCTCAGATCCAAATGCAGGCGGGACAGTAGCTCTGCAGCCTGTTACTGGGCAACAAACCCAACCTGGCCTCACAAACAAGGATTTAGCTCTTGTAAAAGGTGAATCACCTGCACACAGGATCAACTGCCTGCTCTCCCAGTCCAGCTTGCATAGTTATTCATGAAGCAATTTCTGATCATCTTGGCTGTATTTTCAGTGGTCGGTAAGTCCTGACTTCTCCTTTCCTATCACTGATAGTGGTCGTTTCTGTTTGATCCTGTAGTATGGGAGGTAGTTCAATCATGTTTACTGAAAAAAGATCTAAAGAATGAGCTGTTGTCTGAGGTTCTTCAAAAGGTGTCTCCTGTGTTGTGCTCTCCCTTTAATATTTTCAAAGTACTGTTGGTGTGCTCAGTGCTTTAAGGATTAGTAGGGAGAAGAAAAGATTCCTTTACTTCAAAGCGTTTGCCACTGATGTGTTGCAACACAAATCCTACAGGAGTAAAGGATATTCATTGACTACAGAGGGCTTTGGATCAGTCTCCCTGTGTCTTAAGTGGAGACACAAATGAATACAAGAACAGCCCTGATTTTAAAAGAGGTACAAACAAACAATGTATCTCTAAAAGCCATTTAATCCTACTCCAGATGTGGCAAACTCACTCCTGGGTGAATCAAGAATAAACTTGCTATGTTTTCAAATGCCAGTTTTTCAGCAAGCAACCTTATCATTCATCTGCTCTTGTATCCGTGATTTTGTGTCCTATACTGTAGGGAAGGCACCTTCATAAACTTGTAAAACAGAGGGACTTTCACACTGTGAAATACCCCTGTTTTTCCCTGCCCACACTTGACTGTGCTTGTGTTACGCTGCTTTGCATAACTGTGTTTTAGTATGGATAAATACGGGAAGACGGAGATTTCCTCCTGATATGATCAGAGAGTATTGGTGATTCAGTTTTCATGGTGCCCAGACAGGGAAACCCACCCACTTTACACTGACTGCTGCATTTCTGCGTCCTCAGGAAGACTGTACTGAGCTTTGCATAAGCAGAGGCAAGTGTTGAACTGCAGATGAGGTCAGGACAAAATTTGGACTAGACTACAATCCATTTCTGCATTGCTTCTCTGACAAAATGCCATACACAACAAGATCGAGAACTGGATCTATGCCTTTCTGCCTAATTCTCCTCCTATACAGCAAACTAGTTTAAACTGCTGACACTCAGTTCTCCTCCATGGAGGCAGCGGGAGGGAAAGCTTGGAGTGAGGATCCTGGAACTGGTGTGGTTTAGTCCCTGCTCTACCACAAACTGCTCAATGTGATCTTGTCCAAGTCAACCCCATTCTGGTCCTCAGTTTTCCCATCTGTAAAATAGTGCTACTTTTACTTGCTTATCACATAATTTTTTCATGGGGGGGACACTCATTGATTTTGAGTGTCCATCTACAAGCACCATAATGGGACTGTTCATTTTCAGCAAGTGCAGGCTGAAGCCCATGCAAGTTCAAGGTGTTTATCAATATTGCAAAACAAGAGTTGAGTAATGTATAGATTATCTATCTTTGTGTCTATAATTTGAATTTACAGAGCTTATCAATTCTGAAGGTTACACCCCGAGTTAGAAGGTCTTGTGAATCAGCCTTGAGAAAATTTTGCACTGTGTATTCTCACGACAGGAGAGAGCCAAAAGTCTCTAGGATACTCTTCTGCAGCGCATGCTCAGAGCCAGTTTGCTGCACGTTGATCATGGTGCTATTCTGCCCTACAGAGGCAGCTCAGACCAGAGGCACGTTTGTCAGGGGCAAGTGACATTTCTGCTTACCAAAGCCAGAACCCATCCTCTGTGGGGAAGAGACACAGGGCTCAGAGAGCAGGGAGCTGAGTTGTTTGCCTTCAGCCTGGCACACCCAGATCAGAGTCCAGGCATCAGGTCTTTGTGTGTCACTCTGTACAGGCAGTCTCCCTCCAATAAAACAATGTGCATGAGAGGTTAATGGCAGTCACATCTTCAATGATGTGAAACCGATCTCAGCACATTAATTCCCCGAGTATGGGCAGAAAGCAGACATTCATAGACACGAATCTAGCCTTGAAAACAGGTGGTTGTTCTTAGTTTTCCAGACATTAACTGCTTTAAAAGAAACCTGATAAGGAACTCAAAGATTCTCTTCTGACTCTGAGTTTTTGAAGTCTTTCTGTAAAAATTCCTGACTTAGATTTCTTTGGGATGAGTCAACAATCTGCAAGGTGTATACAGTGATGTGTGCATGGTTTCCTGTTCTGTTCAAGCTTCTGCTTTGAAGCCCATCTCTAGCAAACAGGAATTGGCGTGCCTGATATTTCTGTTCACTAAAAGGCTGAGCAGCATTTGGACCCATATTCACCTGAGGGCTGAGATGCCACAATATGCATTTTAATACTAGTTTCTTTGCTCCCCCAGGCATTGTGACTACAGAGAGGTCATCATGTCTGAAACATGCAGCATTTTCTTCTACAAACTTTGAGAACATCCTGACATGGGAAACTGAAGCAGATATTCCCCCTGACACTGTATTCGATGTCCAATATAAACAGTATGTGAAGTTTGCTTCTTTTTGGAGTTCTGTTGTTCTTAGGGCTACTGTTCTCAGACAGAGAAGGGCCAAGAAAGAAAAGTAGATTTTGCTGCTTCTGCTGCTTGTTTTACTGTTACAGAAATGGTTCTGCTTAGACAAGAATTCAGTAAAGAACAGGATTATTTAAACTGGTAGATGGTGCAGAGTTAAGCAAATACTTTTACATCTTGGGTTGCCAGCTTTACTCCATTACTGAGCTACTCTTTGCCTTCTGCAACTTCCTTCTCTCTGTTCTGTAGTTTCCTCACCTGTAAATACAGGTAATAGCAATTATTTCCCTCTGGTTCGGTCACTAGAGCTAAGAGAAATCAAACCAATGCTACACAATAGCTTTGTTGCCTTTGGGTAAGTCTGCAAACTCTGCAGCGAACTTGCATGCAATCATTCAGTGTCAGAGCTGGGCAAAGAACTCTGGAGTCGCCAACTCGCAGGACTCTCCTGTGTGTGCCTTGAAATAAGCTGCACTTCCTCAAGGCAATATCCACACAGAAGCCATCAACAGGAACAGATTAAGGGCTGCAGTCCAGGGGAAGTTTCTCTGCCATTACATTCCCTGCCACTTGCTAATTGCAATAACAAATTTAAAAGCTACCAAGAGTTGGCAAAACAGCCTGTTTGGATCATTCTGGAGAAGGGTTGTATTGCATCTGTTCTACCAAACAGACTAAAAGCTTTTTTTGTCCTAAGGTATGGAGAAAAATCCTGGCTTAACAAGAGTGAGTGCCAGAGTATCACGCAGCCTTTCTGCAATCTCACTCGTGAAACAGAAAACTTCACGGAGCATTACTACGCCAGGGTGAGGGCCACTGGCCAGAACTACTGCTCCTCCAACTGGGTGCGCTCAGAAAGATTTGAACCCAGAAAAGAGAGTACGTACCGCTGCTGAAATCTATTAAATCCTGTTTGCTAGGGATTCATTCCAAGTCTCACTGATGTTTAGGACAGCATTTCCTCTGATTTCAGTATTGCAAGTCTCTGTCCTTGATAGGACGGGAGTGAAGGCCTGAAGAAGGCTTGTTATTGGGCAAGGAGGCAAATGAGCAAACGGGCAGGGCCTTCCCTGAGGTCTGACACCAAAGTGGGGTTAGAGGAGAAAAGGAAAAGCCAGATGTCCTTGAAGGAAGAACTGCTATTAAGGCTGACTAGAGGCAGAAGGAAACTAGTAAGAGACATGATGGGCAACCTGAGGACAGTCAGTAATACAGTCATAGAAGCGATGAAATGTGAACTCCTGAAAATCAGGATAAGCAACCATACCAATGGATATTTAATGTTCCCAACCCCTAAGTGAGCTCTACTGCAGACATACAACACAGCCTTTGGCAATTCTTATTGGCTCTGTGACTAAAATTTTCCCACTGCATATTTGTCAATAATTCAAGGTGGCATTAGCAGTTAATGATTATGAAAAGCCTTCAGATCTGTGCATGAAATAAGCTATGAAAGAGCCATAAGTTGTTTTGATCATTAAACATTCACTTTTCATTGCAGCATAAGCATTAGCACCCATGGTGAGGTGATCCTATCCCCCAGAGCCATTATTTTCAGTTTGATGTTTTCAAGCTACATGGCCTTGGAGGAATACTGAATGCTGCTTTGGGTTAAACTTATGTTTAAAAGTTGGGTATCATCACATATGCTTTCCACTGAAGATAAGTGTAGATACAAAAGAGCTGAACTACTCTGAAGACAAAATCTGATGTAGAGTGGGAATAGGAATTACGTAGCAGTTAACTGAGTGCCCTGTGGTGGGATTTCACACTCATCACACACGCATGAAGGAGGATGTCCCTGTGCAGGACAACAAAGCAACATAGAAGCAGTGAGAATTTCTAAGGACAAACACTGGCTAAAGGTGGCAGAACCCTGAGGGAAGACAGTATCTCCAGTTGCCTGATTTTTCCTATGTTCAGTGAAATACGACTCAAATACTTTTTTGTATATAAACAGAAGTAATAATTTACAGTGAG
This sequence comes from Ciconia boyciana, assembly GCF_034638445.1. Lineage (NCBI taxonomy): Eukaryota > Metazoa > Chordata > Aves > Ciconiiformes > Ciconiidae > Ciconia > Ciconia boyciana. The sequence continues at coordinate 4,975,867 of NC_132954.1, forward strand.
TCTGGGGTGTGTGTATAAGATGTGTATAAGATGATCTGATAATGTATCAGCTTTAATCTTAACATCTGACACTTCCTGTTCTGTCTTTTGTAGCTATTATTGGAGCACCAGAAGTGGAGTATATTCCTTATGTACGGTCCATAAAGTTTCTTATATGGCCCCCCTATACTCCACTGAGAGGTGAGGATGACCGCCAGCTAACCATAGAGGACATTTATAGCAAATTTGGTGCTGTTGATTATCACTTAACAATATTCAACCGAAGGACACACCAAAAGGTAAAGCACAACCTCAGGCCACTAGCCCACTGACTTTTGTGAATCACATTTTGCGTAAGATGGAGAAGGACCTCAGAGCTTATACATGATGGTTGAGATTTCTGATGTACCAGGGAAAGTCTCAGAGTCTTTGACTCTCAGTAGACAAGAGGAACTTTAAGCATTCCTCTAAAATTCTGGAAAAGAAACTGGAGTTTCCCAGGGTACTGTATAAGTAGCAGAAAGTCAAACGACTGGTGACTAAAAAAGGGAATGTCTTAGTTCAAGTCTTAAGGAACCGAAATGCAAAAATTAAATACAGTGACAGTAGAAAGCAAATTATATATTTAGAATTCCATATATACAGCATTATTATAGTCCTATAACACCTTATTAGTAAATAATATTTTATGCTGAATTTTACAATCTGATTTGAAGAAATTGTATGCATTTAATCTTTCTAAAATACAGAATTTGTCTTTATTTTAAATAGTGGACAAAGAATGAGCACAACAAAGAATTTGAAGTTTTCAACTTGGACCCAGACACTGAATATAATGGAACAGTATACATGTATCTCCTCCAGAGAAGCAGCAAAGCTCAAGTATTTTGGGTTAAAACACTAGCAGGTATGGCTGTTAACTCTGCTTATTTAGAAGTCCAGCTGGGATATCGGATACACAAGAGACTGATTTTCAGCTGGTATAAAATAACATAGTCTTGCTAAAGATATTGAAGCAACACTGTCTTTCCTAATTTAAAAATCTAGTCCTATGAGACTAGACCTATAAGACAATTTAGCTAATCCAATGCAGTTTTTCTAATCCAGCTCTCTGAAACTACATTTTCCACTTGTTCTCTTCCCCACTAACCAGACAACACGTGGCTTCTCTACTGTTTCGTGGCACTCGTGTTCTGTGCTGGCCTGGTGGTTGCTGCAATTAGCTATGTGATCTATAAGTACATCAAGCAACACAGTGCACAGCCGATGTCTTTGGTAAGTGTTCCTAAGCCATTGCAGGAAAACTTTAAAATGCTCGGGACTACGTGCATGCACCTACATAGCATTGCTAATTGAGGAGGATGAATGAGCAGACAAGCGTTGTCTAGGCAATCATTGCAGACTACTGGCAGTTTAAATCTGGTCATCCTGCCACAGGTAGAGAAAATTTCTTACAGGGAGTTGTAAAGTAAGACAGCAAAGATGCCTGCAGATTTGAAGAATCTTGGTTATTCTATTAAAGGAAACTAACTGTGTATATTGTCCGTAGAGGAGAGCAGGGTTCTATACTAATATGCCAGAACAGCTCTCAAAATCACAGACCCTCAGACATTCCCCTTCTTTCTAAAATTTTCAAAAGTTTTTTAAGATTTTGGTTTCCAATTTTTAAGTGACCCACTGGCAATTTGATTTACATATTTTAGGATTACACCGTTGCCCTGATGCATAATGAGAGACATTGGTATTCCTTTGAAGGGCCATTCCCCAGGAAAAAAAAGAGTTCTTTTGTCAACAGGGCAGATCCCTGGTGGTTGTTACTGGCTTTTACTGATATTTCTCCAAAGAAAATTTTAAAGAATCTAAAGCAAACCTTCAAGGTCACAGCTTCTTGTTGTTAATTCATGTTTGTCTATCTCCTTCAACAGGACTTCAGAGGGATTTCATCATTCCAGCCTCTTGCACTGACAGTGGAACATATTATAAAGCCCATTAATTTAACCAAACCTTCACTTCTCATCCCTGAAGTGCAGTTACCACAGATCAGCCAACATTTGGACAGAGCACTGGAGCCACCATGGTCTTCCCATGCACCAGAAACTGCCTATCAGCAACAGACAAATGTACCAACATTCCAGCTGCCCACTCAGCCACCCGGCTTGGCAAGCACAGCTCCTACTGGTTACGCTCCTCAAATAGTTGAGCAAAGCGTTCCTACAGCTATGTCCAGCCAAATTCTGCCCCTAACCTACGGGGTGTGCGTCGAAGGCACAGACGATGTTGACAAGAATTTGCAGCCAAACCAAATGCTGAAGGAAGTTTCTCCAGATAGTTTTGTTGGTGGAAAGCTTGTAACCCAGATGCTGGGCAAGAGCTGCAGCCACTGGAATTACAAAGAACAAAGGCCAAACTTGCCATTGTGGAACAGCAGTGACACCAGAGAGTCTGTTCTCTTACAGGGGAGCCCTGGGCAAACACAGCAACTGCTGTTGCAGACTGACGGGATGGAAAATAAAGTGCCTGTATCCCAGCTGGCACTGTCTTACCTGGAACAAGGAGGATGCTATAGACGACAGACAGCAGAACTGCCACTGTTATGGTCTTCAATGAAAGTTGACACAGACTATGTTCCAGAGAATGAATCGCTGTCATCTCTATCAGCAACCCTCCTTTTCTCAGTTGGTACTGGAAACAACTTCCCTGGAGAGAAGAACACAGAGCGGTGGATGTTGCCAGATTCATTTTCACGTTCTACAAATAAATTGCAGTTCCCAGAGACTCAAGAAACAGAAATGTTAACAGCAGCAAGGGAGCTAAGCTGCACAAAACTGAATAATGTTGTGTCCCAAGACACTATCGTCTCAGACCAGGACAATGGCACTCCTCTCACTATGCTGTTCAAAGATTTGGACTTAAAAGTACTGTGGGATCAGGATGAAAACACAGAAATTTATTAGGATGACTTAATGATATTAAAATCCAGATTATGTTTGCTTGCATGAAATAGCAGCCTACCCTGCAAACAGTGCAATGCAAATAAACACAGCTAATCTTGGATGTATTAACATGGCACAGAGTTGTCAGACTGTTTCCACTATTGTTCTATCATGGAGATAGTTGCCTCCACTGATATAATTACTTCTTGGTACGCTCCAATACTGTATCTTTGCACTTAAATAATAGGCCTCTATTTCTTGCATATTCTTCAAATTTATTATGAATTGAACTACTTTAAAAGTTGAGTTAAGATTCAGGTTCAAATTCTAGATTCAGTTTACTGAAAATTTAGCAAAATTCACAACAGAAACTGTATTTGCTCTTTACCAACACCAAAGATCCAGGTCCAAGGTATATCCACACTTCGAAGAAATTCAGGTGCAGGTGTATGCAAACCTAAAAGAATTAAACGTATCAAGGTACAGTAAAATAATTAAATATATATTGGTGTTCTACCCTTGGATATATGATTCATACAAAACAATAGGCTACTTCCATGAAACGGGCTTTGCCTTTAAAGCAGTCATTGAAACTGTGGTAATAGCTCCTGATGCAGCAATTCTATGAAACTACGTCCCCTACCCTGCTGTGCTCTTTAATGCTTGTAGAAAGATAAAGCCTTCTTCATCTCTGCAACAGATTAATGCAGTCTTGGCCCAGTTCTGACATATTTCTCAGCTGCTGCTCATTTCTTTCTCTGAAATAGTCACGCATTCTCTTCTTCCCTTGAAATCCCCAGCGACGAAGCAGCTAGGATCACGTTCCACGTAGGCAGGAATGTGAGGATTTACACAAATCTCAGTTCAGCCCTCAATCTCAATTTACACTAACCTCAATTCATGCACTCACTCAGTAATCTATGAAGGAGACTAGGGAGGTTTTGAGCAGCTTCCTCCCACCCTTCACTAATACTGTCGATGAGGAACATGCTCCATTTGCATGATAGAGAGGAGCCTACAATTGCAGAGCCATCCTCTGCTCCTGTTACCAGCAGACCCACCTCCAGGGCTGGAATGAACCAAAACCAACGTAAACTGAGAGCCAAATTCCTTCAGCACTGCACCTTTACCAAAAGCAAGCTAAATGGTATTTATCTGGTGAACGCAGGAGGCAATTATTTTTCATTAAGAGGAAAGCATAGTTCAGCCTGTTGATTTCCACTGGTGTAGTGAAAAAGGGTGAGTGTCTGATGACATCAGTTTTACAGGAGAACTGAAACCATTTATAGGAATAAGCAAGGCTTTGAATGGTATGGGGAAGTACTCACTTGAAGAGCACTGCCAGAGAAAGTCTGACCAGAAGCAAAACTCAGCTGTTCTCACCATGAGCGCACCTACGTGTTTTCTCAGTCCAGGGAAGCTGAGGCTAAAGGCTTGCTTTGGTGTGATTTTGCAAATAAACCGTAGCTTTATGAAGTAAAGGGGTTTGATGATTCAACCCAGGATTAAAGAAATAGTCTTAGAAACTTTACAGGCAAAGGTTCAGCTCCTAACTCCAGAATCAACAATGAACAAAGCACTACGGACACGTCATATGAGGCCAAAAGGTCGAAATGCCAGATGTGGTGAAGAGGTGTCATGGCACAGGGTATGAAAGGTATGAGTATGTGCATGGTCTGGGCAGCAACCCGGAAGGACATTTCCATCGTGCTAGCTTTACTTCATACCATTCAGTATCAAAGGTTTTGTGGAATGTCGTTTGAGCTGTTTCATGTACTCTGGGTCCAAACTGTACCGTCAAAAACAATACACGCAGAAATGCTGCAGTTATAGGAGTTGCAGCAGCCCAGCTGTGTTGTTTCCAAGGAGTGCAAGACCTCAGGGGTAACATTCTGCCCCACTAACTTCCCCCCTGGAGAGGGTGCATTTCAAGCCAGTGATGCCAATTACCTTATTCAGAGTTGCCTGTGGGCTGCATATCTTGTGTCAACAACATTCCCAGTGATGCTACTCAGGGAATAATCAAATGCCACAATGTCAACATTTTGGCTCATGTTGTGAAACATAACCCTCAGCAGAGGGTCAGTATGGGCAGTGTAGTGTGGCAGGGAAGGGGGCCTTAGGAGAGCATTTGAAGATGCTGCTAAAAAATAAATTTCCTATTTAAAAGCCTTTTCAAATCCCTCTGCAGACCCCTGCCCAGGGTCTGATCATCTCCAGCCCTTAATAAATCTATCATCTTGGTGCCCCAGGAGGAGAGATGGGAACTGAGGCGCAGAAAGCCTAGGACCAGATTTTTAGAATGTGTGTAGGTGCCCAAAGATGCAAACTGTCCCACAGATGGGATATCGATCTCTTCTTCAGGCACCTTAAATACCTTAAAAGCTACATTGCCTCTGACTACACTCAAGGGCTGCATATGGCAGGAATGATCCCAAAGGTACCTAAATGATACAACCCAGCTATTGCCCCATCCTATCCTTGTCTGCTCTGCCCCAACAACAGCAACTGTAATGAACAGGGAACGCAGTCAAGAGAGAGACTCTGTAAGCCATGTCTTCTGGAGGTGGTTGACAGCAATATTCTCAGCTTCGTGCTCTGATCATGGCTAAGTCAATATTTATCTTTTAGGCCTTGATATACTAAGCAGGAGACCGATTCTTGTCTCATGGGTCACCTCTTAAATTTAACAGGAAGATCATCTCTTCTAAAACTATTTCTCTTTGGAAAAGCTTGGAAAGAGATGTTGACGCTACTGAGCTTTATTGTAGCTGTGCAAGGAAAGTGCTCATCCATCCCCCATCAAATTGTGCTGACCTTATTGCCTTCTGCTTCATTGCTTTTCATAATCAAATTGCTAGCCTTGTTTGTTTCAAAATGCCACACAGCAAACAGCTACAGTATGATCTAATTATCTCATTCTCATTCTGTGTAAGGACATTTTCAGATAAACAGTGGGTTTCAACATGGTTTCAAAGGTCTTCCCATGCAAGCCATCTCTGTCTAACAACAGACAGCTCCTCATTTATCTTGACTTTTCCAGATATCAGTTTTGATAGCTCTAGATATTAAAAACTAGAAGTGCCTTGCCACAAAGATCGTGCTTATTCCTAGGCAGATGTCACGACGATGACAGGTGAGCATTGCAGTTCCAGTTGTCACAAGGATACCAGCATAGCAGGTGGCAGCTGTAACCCTATAGCAAAGTATTACTCTTTGTCTTCTCAGCTAAATCTGGGAGCTGTCACTTAGCCACTCCCCACACCAGCAGCCCTGCTTGTAGCTCACCAGGGATCCTTGCACAGCGATGAACATACTGCTGCAGACTGAGGCTCACGTTCTCCCTCGTTATTTGCTTGTTATTTGTTTTGGCATTGAAAGGTGCCCTGTTTGAAGACTATAAAAAATCACTGATGATTTTTTAACATGTTCTTTGAGGAAAATCTTACTCAAGAAACAAATTAAAAGCTCCAAATTCTGGAGACAGAATGAAGCAGAGTTGAGGGACAGCTCTGAAAGTATGAGGGACCCTGATAAAATAGACTTTCTATCTTAGCTCTGGCATCACATTGACCTAACAGTATTGTTATTAGTGATGGGGAGGTACGATGCAGCAGAACTACATGAAAGAACTTGCATAGCAGCTGGATCACAGTGCTAACCAGTGGCCTTACACTTGCTGGTTCAGAGGATTTGAAATGTCCATGTGTATCTTCTCTCTTCTCAGGCTGAGATAATGAGAGCTGTGAGACATGATTATATGAGATTTTGTAAGAAAAAGTTGACAAAAGTAGTCAAAGGTTTGAAACAGCATACATTTGAGGGGAGCATAAGTTAAGACTCTTCTCCTTAAAACATAAAACAGAGGGTTGATATGACAAAGATGAATGAAATTATTACTACTAAGCAGAATAAATGATAATTACTCATTACTTCTCCTAATACAAAGTTCAGGAAAGCATTCAAGTGATCATGCAATGGTTCAAAACCAATGAAAGAAAAGTGTTCCTTCACTTTGACAGCTCAGCTTATACCAAAACGTATTCAGTACCTGTTTCTTGCTTTCTTAGGAATGTCTGAAACACTGATGTCTGAAACACACTAAATAAACTTCACACACAGAAGTCCTCGTAGTTCTAGTGCTGATCCTGCTGGGTTTCAGCTTTGTTTTATTTGGATAGTGAAGTGAACAAAGGTTCTCGGAAATAGATCCTATTGATATGGGCAGGGTGACTCAAACTGTGCCAAATTTGATAGTGGAATTAATTTCCACAAGGCTTGTGGAGGCCAGAATCTTAAGAGTGTTCAAAAAGGAATTAGGCAATTTAACAGGGATAGGACTATTAGCAACAACAGAGCATTGTGTCCAGCTCAGGAAAAGCTACGGGCCCCTCTCAAGAGACAGGATACTGGGCTGGACAGACCTTCAGCTTCATCCAGTGTGGCAATTTTTTGTTCTTACATATCCTCTTTACAGACTTCTAGCGGCCATGAGAAGCCCACTTCTGATGTGCTGACTCCTCATCTAATAAAACATAGCTGGAAAACATCTGGCTCACAAACTGCTATTTGCAGCCTCAGAGCTTCGCTACTTTCAAACCTTCATTTCTCCTTCCGACACCACAAAAAATATCACCCGCTTCTCACATTACTGGGAGGGGTTTAACCTGAATGCTGAAACTGCAAGCCTATCTCAAATAAATGGAAAAACAGCAGTCTCTGTCCTTTTACCCCGCCCCAGACTCTTAGATACCACCATGGGCAGCTGCACATGTAAGCTCACCCGCTATTGTGGCAGCAAGCTTTCAGTTGCTTGTAATAAGGGAAGTATAATAGTTGCCGCCAACCAATGCGTAAGAGCTGCTGTTAGCTCCTGATCTAATTATATACTGACATAATTTGGCTGGAGTTGGCATTCACTGAAGAGATGTCAAAGTAAATGATTTCACTCCGTTATGCAGCAATGGCAATGTTAACCCAAGAGAAATTCCTGGAGGAGATTAAAACATTCATAATTCATTTTAGATGCTTTGTGAGCTTCTGTCCTAAATGAGCAGAGGATAATCCAATACTCTGATGCCTGAATTTTGGAGGCACCTGTCTTTCCTTATATCATTTGGCAAAGGCAATAATTTGCCCGATCTGAAAAAGAGTTTGTGATTAGTTGCCATTGCAGTAAATAGCTCCAACTGCCTAACCCCTGCATGGGTCTCCCCATTGTCATTGCGATGGCATGGTAGGATGCTATATTTAAGACTCCAGGATGGGCACTCAAACATGGGGAACATTCTTTTGGGGAGAGTCACTCTTAGTGTCATCAACAGGGAGAAGGAAAGGCTCCTTTGTCCTTTCTCTTTCATGAGGACAGGCACTCCCACTGTAGTCTTCACAGGGTGAGTTTGGTTTATCTGTAAATAAAATATTGTTTATAGCAAGATTTTATAAGATCTTCATAGCAGCATCGGTTATTTTGTGTGATCGCTTTACTTGAATTGTGCTTCAGAGATAGACTGTGCTTCGTGATTGTATCTGCTTTAAGGTGTCATTACTGTTTTGCCAGTGTTGTTCTTATGAAAATACCGTTTTACTTCATGTTTTCTCACAAGAATCTATTCTGGTTTACTGGTCTGTTTAGAAAAAAATATACACTTGGATTGAAAAGTGTAGGTTGTAGCAGATCAGAACTCTATATCTTTATAATAAACACCAGACTATAAAGCACTGAAAATTTTCCAGGGAAAATTAAAAAACATTATATAGCAAAAATTAACCTGGATCGGTAACTATTCATGAAAATGGAAACAAAGATCAGATGCCCAGTAGTCATTCTGCAGCTGAAATAGTCCTGAAGAGAGTAGTATTCTATGAAATTATGAAGATATTTTTTCCATAAAAGTCTGTTTTATTTTCTCTTTCTTATACTTGCCAACATTTCTTTATTTCTTCCAAAGTTAACATCTACTGAGGAAATATTATCGTGATAATTCTGTATTTTCATATGCATTTTGGGATATTTTGCATTTACCACAACAACTCTGCTTTCCATACAACTGTGCTTTTCCATGGACTGTTTTTTAAGAAATTTGTTTACATTAAGAGAAAATTGTACTACTAGGAAAAGCTGAGGGGGTTCTATTTTTTATCATTTTGGCATTAGAAAGCAGTAAAACTAAAATCCAGGTGCAAAATTTGCCAAGGGAAAATTTCAATAATGGAACATGAGCTAGGGAAAGATTTACAAGTATGTTTGAACAAATATTTTTCAGTGACAATTACATTTCCAAAGCTGTTTTTATAAAGTACCCTAAGCTCTTAGAACTTGAAAATCTGAACAGTTTAAGGATTGTACTGTACATTTCTGAATGAATTGCAGGACAGAATGAGATAAGGAGGGATACATTTTTTAAATTTACTTTTGTTTAATGCCCACTCATTAGTCAGTGCCTAAAAGCAGCACGCTGCTTATTCCCAGAGGAGAGGCTGCAGCAACAGCCTCATTCTTTAGCAGCTAATGCAGGAGATGGATGGGAGCCAAGAGCGCTGATGTTTGCTCCCCGTGTTTCACCTGTAGGACAGGGATCTCCCTGGGAAGGCTTCTCCGGTCACGCTGGGGAAAATCCTGCTGTTCACTGAGCAACTCCTTTAAGGCTAACATTTTGAAGGATGCTACGTTTTCTCCCTGATTTATCAACCTTTTTCTAAGACCTAAGAAGAAACAACTGATCTCTCAGGATGCACTCAAAGGACTGGATAAAACATTATCCTCTTAAAGTATTGAACTATAACTGTTCTTGTCAGCAGCCTAGATATGCAGATGGGAATACGGGCTGAAGAAGTGCTCTGTTTCCACAACGGCAACTGGAACTGGTTAGTTCCAGAAAATCCACTTGGATTTTCCAACTACCACAGGCACCAAGTGATTTCTGCACAGCAGCCTGTGTGTTTGGTTCAGCAGCATTGCCTTATCTAACACCTGGCACATCCAGGCAGGGTCAGAACGTGGTGCGATCAAAACCTGGGTGGCAGGTCACAGGCTATTTGGCATCATAACTACCCCTGCAATATAGTTCCCAGACTAAAAATCTGCTTATTTTCTAAACTTTTCCTCCGTATCTCACTATCTGATGTTCCATACCTTATTTTGTCCCTAGTCTTCCATGTCCCTCTGATCTCCCTTCTCATGATGCTCCTCATTCATCTGCATGCTATATTGGGGGTCTGATCTAATGGAACTCCCTGGAAGAATATCCACCAGATTTAGAGCATAGGATCAGTCCTAGGAAAACAAAGATCAGTCCTAGGAAAACAAATCTACCCACAAAATGCTGCCTACTTACTGTTCTGTTACAGCTTCAGCTGCCTTTAAAGACTTAGTAATTTCTTCATCTGATTTCATTTTTCACAGAAGCATCACAAAACAAACCCCTTTCATAGTTTGAATGCCAGAAGATAGTATTATACGAACTTTCGTTCACAGCCCTTGAACGTCAAAGCAAAGCAAAGCAAGGACTTAATGATAACTTAAAGAGATTCTGTTAAGGTGTCTTATTTGAAAGCCACTTTATGTTTTATTCTATTCCAGCAAGAAAGTTCATTTTTGACTTCCCAGCATGGGAACCCGAACCTTCTTCCACCACAGAGAGGAGGAGCAAAAGGAGGAAAGGCAACAGAGCTTGCAAATGACCTCCACAACTAGAAAGAAAAAGTTCAAAACCAGGTAAGCCACAGAGTTAGGGATAGGCCAAGTAAATCAGGTCCAGACAGGACTTTCTACACTCGGCACTGAGCATTCACAGATTTGTTGAATTTTGAGTTTATGAAATTATGGAACCTTGTCTGGATTCTTTTATGTGCGTCTGCCTCTGGAAGCGAGGAAGAAGAGACTTTCAGCCCTTCAGAGTTATCGATAGCAGCTGCCCTTGCCTTGACCTCCGAAATACCACAGTAAGTCAGAAATCATTATAACTCAAATACAACCATTGTATGCAATATCACCTTTGTATATAGGGGTCACAGTTTCCAACTCATTTCGTTGGAAGCAAAAAAAGCAGGTTCAATCAAGAGGTTGTTCCTTTAAAAAGAAAAACGACCTCAACTAAAATGCAGGAAACAAAATATATTGCCTTGGTACCTGTGAAAATGGGTAATATTGCCCTGCTCACAAGCAAATGGAACTGCCCCTCTTTCCTAGAAAATCTTGGCAGTGATCCTGCTGTCCATCCTTCTGTGATGGCTGAACAACCTAAGTAGTTACAACATCCCTTCTCCCTTTAGTCCTTCTCCCAGTTCCCCGCCTAGGATTAAAAGTGGACATATAGTGGATCCCCTTCTTGTGCCATTAAAGCAGTGCTCATGGTTCCCATGAGGTATAATTGCCTGACTTTCATACCCATACTGCATGCAAGCTGATGTTTCTGTCCTTAGCACTCGTTCTGATTTAACCCAAAATATGTGCTACAGAACAACAAAAAATACCAAAACAAAATAAAAAGCTTTATCCTAACTTCTGTTGGCTTTTATAATCCTCTGTTGCAGGGATTACAAGATAAGAAGAGAAGCTGCCATCCTAGAGCTAGAACAGAGGGGGCAAAAGAGAGTTCGGTTTGGAAATGACATGGAAAAGTTGGAAAAGGAGGTTATTCGGAACTGCAGACTGCTGCGTGTGAGAGCTGACCGGAAGGCCCTTCGGAGGAAGGTCAGATCAGACATCTCTATTGATAGCAGAAACACCAACAGGATTAAAATTGCCAAGACTAACTAGCGTTCTGGAGAGGATACTAAACCTAATCAGGTGTTAGGACAACCTCAAAACCATTAGAAATAAGGACAAGGCCTTATACTCCTGCTGCTGAAGCATTATCGCACATGTCCCTTTTGTAAAAGAATTTGTGTAGTTAGAACATAATCCCTTTCTATTGCCTTTATTTAGTCTATCTTTGTCACAGGCTGTTGAAAAGGCACGTGTGGAGAAGGAATACCTTGAGCTGCGTTCGGGGCGACCACCTATGTTCTGGATCCCCCTCAGAGTGCATGCAGTCTGGGAGAGGATGGAAGTGAAGCTGGCATGTACAGTCCTGGCTTCCCCACCACCGCAGGTTACTTGGTATGTCAGTCGATAGCAATGACTCATGCTGCCCAGGTGGCTAACAGTCTGTGTGCATTTCAGGAAGCAACCAGAGGAGTAACATCTCCAAAGAAAGAAGAGAGAGCTTCAGAAATCACTGAAAACACTTTCAATTCTCCAGTTCCACTGTTAGGACCAGTAAAGACATTAAGCATTCAGTGGGCCGTGGAGGCAGTGGACAGCCCTTCAGGGCTCCTTCTGGGATGGGACTGATATTCATGTAGATTTCCCTGCTTCCCTTGGTGTTGCCCTGCAGGCAAACTCAGGATTTAAGTCTCGGAAACCAGAATCTACTGCCAGCACTAAATCGCCGCAGACATAGACACCATCAAGGCTTGGCTACCTTGGATACCATGCAAGTTTTAGCATTAAACTGCTATCACTTCTCCAATTAGTAAAATACAAACCAACTCTCATTTACTCAGTTTTGCATATTTACCAAACCACAGAAGAGGAAATGTTACGTACTGGGCCTGACTGCAGCATTTACATTAATAACAGAGGGATGGAAATAAATGAAAGATGACCTCAAAAAACAATTTGCAAAGTGTATTTTGATCAGTTTGTTAAAGTGACTGACCAGTCCTCCCATGGAAGGTTTGAAGTATGCAAACATTTGGATTACTAATGACTTCGTAGGCAGCTACTCCGCTACTGTCAGAGCTCCTGATGTCCTGTGTCCTTCCAGAACAACCTCTTTGAATTATTGAAAGAGCAGAGAGAATATGAACCTCCCACAGATCCCCAGTGAACACAAAGAAGCAAGAGACATCTGCTCGGAATCCCTCATACAACCTGCAAAGCAGGGAGCGTAAACTGAGGAGGAAGCAAAAAGCCAATGCTAAGCTGCCCGTAGGCAGTCTGCAAGCAGCCCTAGGGAAGAAGCACACACAGGACTATGGGAGGGATCTAGGTTAGCTGCAAGGCTGTTTTGGATTGATGTGGGAGACCTGTAAAAGAGGGAATTGTGTCTACTCCTCTGTTCTGTTGTGCCTCTGTTGTGTTTGACATGGATAATTTTAAATTAAAGTGTTAATTTTACCAGTCAATTTCTCCATCCTTTCCTAAGCAAAGTGTTTCCTTTGTGTTCAACTAGGTATAAAAATGGAGTTCGTATTGATCCTCGCCTAGCCCCAGCAGGAAAATACAAGATAAAAAACAAGTTTGGGATGCTGACCCTGCACATCAGCAGGTAATGTATGTGCTCTTGTCTGAGTTGTTTTTTCAGTTGAATAAGACCTGCTGTCCTGAAACTCCCCATTTGTGTATGCTAAACAAAAAAAGAGAATTATTCTGGAATCTGACCCTGCTTGACTTCAGTGTGTTGTGTCTGAGCTAAACCTTTGACATTAGGAAGCAATCTCAACAGCAGCTCATGAGGTTTAAAAAATCTTTAAAAAAAAATGTAGAGCCTTATTTGGTTTTGCTCTTTTTAGGCATGGCCAAAATTTTCTCATTCAGGGTAAGGCCATGTACATTAAGAGCACTTCACAAGCAGACATACCAATGTGATTTAGGATGGATCAATGTAATCAGAATGACATTAGTCCAACTCTGTGAATGATACTTGTGATAAAGATATATGCATAGCTTCAGTGGAACCAAGTGCTCCACAGGTCTTTTGCTTGTTCATTATGAACACGTTTGTTCATAATTTCATTTCAACAAACATTTCAACATTTCAAACATTTCAACAAACTTGAAATGTTTTGCTTCTGTGTATCAAGAGAAAAAAACTGACCACTAAGTATAAGAAATCCTTGTAATCAAAAGGAAAAGCAGCTTCTTGATGAAAAGGAAGTATCTACTTCTCACTTCTGGGATTAAAGGGGAACCCCTTTGAATTTGTCCTGTGCAATATGAACAGTAACTGAAACCTAAATGGAGGGGAAATGTTTTTTTCCAGATGCTCCATGGAAGATTCTGCTGAATATAGTGTTGAAGTTAAGAACCAATACGGCGAGGCTTATTCATTTGCTACAGTACTTGTCAGGAGTAAGTAGAAAATGTTCCTTTGGTTTTAAATTTACAAATTCTTTAGCTTCTTCAAAATATTTTCAGTGTTATACATTATATCATAGGAACATACAAGCACTCTGGAAAAACAGAGAAATAAGTGAGCACTCTGTTAATAGGAGAAGAGAATTTCTCTCAGTTATTAGTGAGGGAAAAGCACAACTGGGTAAAATAATCCTTAGCTACCGCTAACTAATATGTATATGGCTGATATAACGGCTTCTCTTTCTCAGGCACTTCTGGACTCAGGCAAAATCTTTCAGATTCCATATGGACACAGCTGTCCTTCCACTGTGCTGAAATTATACTAAATTTAGGTACTTATTTCTTCTGGACTGATATGAAACAGCCATACAGTTAAATACATAACAGGCCTAGAAAGAGTCTGCTGCATTTCTAAAGATAAGTAAGAAATTGGTTAACAAGTACTGTGGCTTTCAAGGGGATCTCTCAGTGCAATATTGCATAGAATACCGTATTTCTCTCTCAAATCAGTAACTACCAAGAGCAAATACAAGATTTTCTTCTTTGGATCTGTGCTGTTCCTAAAATAACTGGTGTAGACGCCGTAGATACACATTCTGTACAAGCTAAATCCAGACATATGGTGAAGGAAGTAAACTACTAGTACTTAAAAAGGGAAATTATATCAAGCTTTAAGAAATATGCAGTGCAGTTTCATAGGATCATAGTTTAGCTGTTCATATTTCATATATATATACACACACATATGTATACATAACAATTTTTTCATAAAAAGCCTGAACAGAATAGACCCACAGAACTGCAGACAACTAAATGCTTCAGTGGGACTGAGAGAGTCAAGGGAGTAATTCAAATGGTAACAGATGGATAGGAAGGGAACAGGTTTGCTTCGGAAATCTTACTGGTCATGAAGAGGTGGGTTTCTTCGACTGATTGAATTGCAAAGCCAGCTTGAACTATTTTTTCAGACAGAAGGGGTCTTCTTTGGTTTAGATAGTATATTTATTGCTAGTGCTTTGATATATTCTTGGTTCTGTCATGGGTTATGTTATTATCATCCTTATTATTTGCATGCCATATTTTGATCACATCTGAATACTGTTCGGGGATACATATGCGTACAGAAGAATGTGACTCCAGAATTGTAATAGAAGTGTATTGTTTATGATATCTTTCAGATCCTTTAATTAAACAATGTCAAAATTCAGCATACCTGGAAATACGCAGCACACACTTACCAATTCTAAAGGGACATGTATAACAGCCCAGAAAACCTTCACTTGCAAGCCTTCCCAAATTCCTAAATTCCCCTTACCCTAATGCAGAAATACAGAAAACGTTACCAAGTGTGCAAGGCTTCTCTTCTATAAAGGTTCTTATAGTATGTCCAGAACTCAGGAACTGGGCCTTTGCCATGAAGCAGAAGCAGCTGTCTGAAAAAAAATCCGTGGCAATAATCACATACTCCTCCCAATTCCTATCAGCATCTTTAGGATCAGAGCAGGCATGATGGTAGAATAAGAGCTGTGGTCTATCACAGAAAACCTTGGATGGGACTGCTGTCTTCACCTCTAAGTGCCTGATTAAACTGTCCCTTCATCAGGCCTGATCAGCATTTCAAACAGCTTGCAAACATTGTTCCTTGTGATTGCGGGTGAGAGGACCACACTGTTCCTTCTCCCTTGACCCTGTCTAATGCCATCCCAGTAACATGATTCTTCCTTTTGCTATTTGCATTTAACATTCTGAAAATAGAGACTACACCAAGGCCTTAATCCTGCCTCCACTGGAAACATTCCTCATCCCCCAGGCAGGCCCATGGCATCTCTTCTCCTGGCCCCACGCTGTCTGGAATGCCCTTGATGCCAGGGGAGGGCCTCTGGGATCCGTGGTTCCTACAGCAGAAGTTCACTTTCCCTAAAGACATCACTGAGGGTCTCACAGGACCTGGGAGGAGGCTCTGCTTTGCCTCTTGTGCTCTCCATTTCTTTCCTTTTCAGCTGTTAACACTCAGTCCTCATCTTTTGCTTGTAAGTGAGCTCTGCTACTGCCAAGCTTCGTTCATTGAAAAAATAGGCATTATTTTATATGCATTTCTTGTGGCTTATAAAGATAAGAAAGGAAAGTATCTCAATTTCATCCTGTGTTAAGTTTATCAGCTCCAAATCATTTCATTTTGTGCTGTGATGCCAGCAGTTCTCACAGGCTACATCAGGTAATTCAAGCCAGCATTCACATGTGATGCCTCCAAAGAATCCACGGCTGTTTGTGCTGTTGATTTGGTAGGGGACGCACTTCCCTCGGCTCCAGGAATTACCTCAGTGTCTCAGGACAGATATCCTTTCTTTTGGTTAAAGCTTGAAGTCCCAGTCATCGGTAGTCTTCAAGAACCCCACATCATCCTCTGGGAGTGCTGCTTAAATTCAGGGGTTTGGCCAAATTCCACTTCCAGTAATGTTTATGACAGCAACACCTTTTTCTTTCCTTTTCCGTGCTGTATGTGGCAATGAATAGCTGTCATGCTCTGTCTCCAAACAGGGACATAATTGAAGCATTTCAGTTATGGGTGATCCTAGATTGTCACACTTCTAAGTTGGACAGAACCATATTGGTACACTCATACAACAAAAGTCGTAGCTCTCTGTATGCATGCTTTTATTCAGCATAACTTTCCTAGGGCAGCTTAACAGCCAAACTGAAAACAAACTTCCTTAGCTATGAATAACTGTGTGCACATGAGCATTTAAAGCAGTATTGCTTATACTAGTATACTCGTATGAACAATTTCCTATGCAGACGCATCCTCAGTTGTTTGTGAAGGTCATCAGCTGTCAAATGAATTAATGTTTTACCATATGATGACACTTTGAAGGTTCACATTAAGAGCTGGTGTGAGGGAAAAACATATTTGCTGAACATCACTGTATGTTTTTGAGGGGAAGATAAGCACTGGCATGAGATTTGCAAAATGTATTTTCTTCTTGTCTTATAGAATATTATGGAAAGGAGTCAGGATTTGATTCAGAAATATACAGAAGTGAGTAAATGATCATTGTTATTATTATTCCTTTTATTTTTATAGCCTGAAGCAATTTGATTTTTCTTTTCTGAGCTACAGCTTTTCCTATTAGCCTGACTGCACGTGAAAAGTGCAAGGCTCAGGTACCAATCTAAATATATAAAATAATATTAATTTTATATTTTAAAATTATATAAAATGTAGTACAAAAAGACTACAAGGAGGAAGGCTCTGGTGAGTCTATCATGCTGAATTTTATTCTTATTTCATAGGATCCCTTATGGCCAGAGAGGCAGATTTTGCTTTTCCACTGAAACCCTTATTTTCAAGAGAAAAGGAGCCTTTCACCCTCTCCTGTTACTTCTCTTCTGATTTACTTGAACACCAACGAGACATTACCTGGTTCAGAGATGGTTTGTATGCAACAGCTAAGTTTATATACATATACCTATATGAATATAGCATTTGAATTCACAGCTGTCATCTAATGTTCACAGAAGAGAATTAGAATTCAGGATTCTTGAGCTGCTCTCAGCTCTACTCAAGCTACAGATGTTATTATTTAATTTGTATGTCTTCCTCATTTGTAAAAGGATGACACCACTAAAATGTTTTGGAGGTAATGACTTATTTCTGCTTGTAAGAATAGTTTAAGAGCCTTAGTTCTATACAATGAAAGCACCAAGCATTTGAAAAGCCAGTGGTTCTCTAGTGAAAAAACCTTTTGGATATTCTGTGTTGTTCTGCTGGCAATCAAGGATGTCGATCTTAGCCAAACTGGTAATCTTTCTGTGCTATTAAGTTTTGGAAAGCAGAAGCAGCACAGTAAGACTGCTCTTGCCATTCCAGCACTTCTGCCAGAATCAGCTGTGAAAATAGCAGGGGCTGTTGAGTTTTAGCGATTTGAGGAGAATTTGGCTGGAGTTTGTATCTCAGTTCTGATAAAAATACACAAAATGCACGGTATGTGCCATTCCACTTTCTTGGGTTTGAGCACCACTCAGACAAAAGATCCTGCATGCTGAGTGGTAATATATCCTCAGTTAGAGCCGGCATAATATTTGGCAGACTTCAGAGCATCCAGTTACCTGGTGTGAAGAGTACCTTTTACTTCCTAATTCATCTGAAGCCGCATTTTATTACTCTTTTTCGCTTGGACTGCAAGCTCTTCAGGACAAGGACCGTGCTTTTTGCTCCACATTTGTGTACAAAGGGAACAGAGAGACATAGCAACGAAGTAGGATCAGAGTTTGTGACTATAACTTGGAGGCATAATAATAATATCAGGAGTGTCTTACAGATCGCTCATCTTGCTCTGTGGGGTTTTTTTGCATTTGGAAATATGCCACTCCTGACTCAACCAGTTCAGGCGGAATCACAGAATCATAGAATCATTAGGAGTTCCTTTACCCCTTCTCATGCTTCACAGGTGAGTTGCTGCAGAACTCTGAACGTCGGGAACTAAAGTACCAAGACCAGGAGGCTTCTCTGACGGTGTCATGTGCTTACAAAGAAGATGAGGGATTCTACACTATCCGTGTCCCCTCACTGGATGGATATAAAGAGCAGACCACTTACGTGTTTGTTAGAGGTATTAGCAGGATTCTATCCTACTTGGAACAAAAGCTCCTTTCCTAATACCTTGGCATAAAGGAATTCACAACCTCATGCACAAGAAAATATCTCCCAATTTTGTGCATGGATTCAATTATCAAAATGTCCAAATCTTATTTTCAGTAGTGATTTAGGTATTAGAAAATATGACTTGTATTACTGGGATGTAGGCCTTTAGACACTTAAAATTAAGCTATTGAATGAAAATTTTGGTACAGAGACAAAAAAACCCTAACCATTATCACTTGGTGCTTCTATAGATGCTGCAGCAGAAACAGCTGGTGCACCTGGATCCCCCCTCAACGTGAAATGCCATGATGTAAATAAAGACTGCTTGATTCTTTCTTGGGTAGCACCCAGTGATAACGGAGGAAGTCCGATTCTGGGATACTATATTGAAAGGTCAGTATGTTAATCATCTTTGAGCAAAAAAATCTCATGATCATGCTGTGGAAAAACCACCAAGGAACTCCACGGGCTGTTTTTCATTTCAGGTGTGTTGCTGGGTCAGAGGATTGGGTCCCATGTAATGACAAGCCTGTGAAAACCTGCAGATACCCTGTCTTGGGCCTTGCTGAAGGACAGACATACCAGTTCCGAGTAAAGGCTGTCAATAAACAGGGCATCAGTCATCCTTCAAAAACCAGTGATCCTGTTACAACATATGACCCCAGCAAGGACAAGAGAGTGACAGGTTTGTACTAAAATCAGGAAAATTTTCTCCTTAAGTACAATGTGAGGCTGCAGGTATAACCAAATGCAGTTTGTCCAGATTCTCCCCATTCTCACAAATATCATTGCAACATACTGCCATGCGGTGCCTTTGCTGAACCCACCTTAGTACTATTCTGGACAGAAAAAGATCAGACTACCAGTTACGACATTTCATTGCATGTGTAATGAAATGTATATAATTATGCATATAACGAAATGACACAGTCCTGGGCTCTGTCTTTCTTGACAAGCCCCAAGCATCTTCTCTTAGTGGATAACGTTGCCCTGTTTGACATTACAGTTATTCCATACGACGAAGGCAGGACGATAGAAATCTTCAAGGATGACCTGGAAGGTAAGTTCAAATTTATAGTGAGCCATTCTCTCAGAGAGAAATGATTGTTCTACAGCAATGAGATCTGTAATAACATGACTCTGGAGAAAACACACTTAGGAAAATATATGGTGAAACATCATTGTAAGCTGCACAAGGATCAGAAACTATCCTAAACAGCACAGCCTTTTATAATAATCTTGGTTTGCCTCTATGTCCCCAAAGGGTTTAAGTCTCCTCCGTTATATTGAAGGATCTTACTTTATAGTGGTAAAACATAATCCACTGCAAAAGAACTTTTTTTTCCTGCCATGTTATAACTAAAGCATAGCCTATTCTGACTTCCCATAGGACATATTAAAATTCCCTTGCCACCCACCAATGTTCATGCAAGTGAGGTCAGAGAAGATTATGTGGCTTTGGCCTGGGACGAACCAGATCCAAGAGGCAGAGAGCCACTGAATTATTATGTGGAAAAGGTAAGAAAATAGTATCACATAGAAGGGGAATTGCAGAACAATCATTTATTTCTCAGATGGTCTATAGCGCAGGCAAGGCTATTCACCGTGTCGGTAACTGGAGAACTACAGCCTCAAAAATGGCTTGCTCAGCCTCTCTCCAGCTCCACAGTTAACCTGAGCTATGATCCTGACTCTTGACACCAACTCAAGTAGTAATGATTAACAAAGAATAAACAAGTAAGTTTTACACCACACAACAGTAGCAGTTTTAACAGGAAGACTGTTCCTGCCCTATGGGCCCTTAAGTGTGGAAAAGCTGTGAAGAACTGCACGATAGTTCACTCTCCTGTTCCCCACTAATCATTCTGCCAGTTAATTAGTATCTTCTACCAATCTCCTTTCATACATACTCATTTCCCACCTGCTGTACCATTTCTGCTGCAAAGGGGCCCTCTGTTGCCAAGGAAGAAAAGTTTGGGTATATCAACAAGAAATACATCATTTACATTTTTGGTTTGGTTTTTTGTTTGTGTTTTTTTTTAAACTACTTTCCTGTAAAGATCAGCTTTGTTATTGCTCAGGAGGGTTTTAAGCTTGAGTTACAACACGAGTTGTAAATCATCACCTTTTTCGTTACAGTCGATTGTAGGCAGCAACTCCTGGCAAATGGTTAATCTGGATATGCCAGTTAATTCCCCAAGATTTGCACTCTTTGATCTTGTTAAAGGAAAATCATACTGTTTCCGCGTGCGATCTGTTAACAAGTATGGAATCAGTGAGCCATCCCTGCCCAGTGAGCCTGTAACTGCTGGAGCAAAACTGGGTAATTATTTCATTAATATGCTCTACACTAGCGATATGGAAAAGGAGATGTGCTATGAAAGTAACGTGTGGGTTCCCCTGCCCCGCTTTCCTTTAAACTTCATGGTATATGATTACACAGCAGTTGCTTTGATATCAGGAAATCTCTTAAAGCTTTAAATCCTTGTTTAATTATTTGGCAGTTGGTCAGTGCAGTGTAAATCTAACCAAGCAATGATGGGGGAATTACATTTAATAAAATAAGAAACAGTTGAAGCCTGTGTTTAATCCAAGTATGCTTCCAGCACTGTGTAAGAGAGCAGTTACACAGACCAGTGTTGGAAGGAATGATACGACTGCTGAAGGAGCCTGTTTCTGGGGGCTTCAGACGGAACAGCAGTCTTCGCAGTGCTGATTTGTTTTGTTTTCTTCCCAGACTGAGCTGACAACAGTAAGAGATGCAAAGGCTCATGCCCATGTTTCCCTTATGCAGAGAGATGAGCACTCGCTCTTTCTTTTATTTCTTTATATTCTCCCATATTAAAGCTGCCCTAGTGTTCATTCATACTGTCCTTTTTTCTCAAGAGTGAAGCAGGTCCCATTTCATAGTGGAGTCACATGAGAGTTACCATATGAGTCTCATTTCTCCTCTACTTCAGAGGAGGCTAAGTAGGCATAACTCTGCAGAAATCAATGGGCTGTAAGGGAGAGGAATATGAGATATGGCAAACCCAAACATAAAAATATAGGCTATAGTCTGGGACAATGTCCATGGTATTTTGCTCTAATTTGAAAATGATGCTCCGGAAGAGGTGAATAAATCAAACAGGCCAACTCACTTATAATATTTTTTTTAATTCTTAAATTTTAAAACCCCCCATTTTTCTCTGTTTTGTCTTTTTTTAGCTACTCTGCCTCCACCATCTCAGGTTTTAGCTTTCAGAGACACCAAGACATCTGTTGTTTTGCAATGGGATAAGTTAAAGGATGGTCTGGAGCCTCTTGGCTACTACATATACTGTCGGGAGACTGGGACAGAAGAATGGCAAACTGTCAATAATAAGCCCGTGACATGTAATGAGTGAGTTCAGCTATTATACTCCACTGAGAGAAGACAGGGTGCCAACTTGGATTCTTCTGTTTATGGCTGGAGTCATATTTCAGATAAAAAAAGAACCTCCTTCTCTGCACACGCATAGGCATGCATGCACACAAACACCATGTCCTCTTTTAGAATTAAGTATTGGTCAAAGTCTCACTTTTACACCCAAAGCCAGACTGGCAGCAAAGTCTGCGTATCTCTTCATAGACTCTGGATCTGTAGAAGGTAGATAGACCTCATGGCACCAGCAGAACCACTTTCCATTTTTTTGCTTGCTTTCCAGTAGAGTAAGTTGGTGTCACTCACATACAGGATTTAGAATACCTCTCTAGCTGAGGGGGTCACATGTCAAGCAGAAAAAGTCCATTAAAAAGTTCTGTTTATTCTACCAACAATGCCAGCCAGCAGCATGACACCTCTCTATCTGATCTATACTTACTGTCTGATTTATTGGTAGCTATTTTATGTGACACAGTGCACTTTAATTTGTAATGGCACATAATAATTTTGTAAGTTACAATGCCTTATTAAAATGTATTGCTGTCTGTTCAAAAGACTGTTTACCTGTACTTTGAACAGTCAAACACAAACATATTAATTTGCTCTCCTAGATTTACTGTTCCTGGGCTGCAGCCTGGAAAAGAATATGTCTTTTGTGTGAAATCTGTCAGTGAGGCAGGACTAAGTGAAAGCTCACCAGAAACAGATCCTATCGTTGTAAGGCCAGCTATTGGTAAGTAGTAACATATACATGCACATACACACAAAAATGAAATCCCTGAAAAACATGTCTATCATGCATAGCTATTATTACATGTAGTGGTAATAATGTTGAGCAGATAAGCAAAGCAAAGCAACAGGGAACTGATTTTCTTGTACCCTGCAGCTTCTGTCATCAATTATACTTGTCAAGGGTGGACAGAGTTAATTAGCATTTTGACTTAGCAGTGTGTTACATTTTCAGTATTAATTTGGCACTGGTACAAGTGACCATTTTAAGTGCTCAATTATGCTGGTATCTTGAAATCAGCATTGTGAATTTCTCCAGGGCAATTACAAAATCCTACCAACCACATTAGCCAGTATCTAACCCTCCATCTTGTCCATTTTATCAACCCACTGCTTCCATCTTTTCTGTCAGACAAACCATAAAGCAATATGCAAGAAACATCCTGAGACACATCCGTGACTTTTGCTGTGACTTCCAAATAAGAATCTGGTCATTTTCAAATACTTTCACACTGCTAGAGCGGTATTAGGGGGCCTTAACACAAATAGAATCACATCTGGCATGAGCACACAGAGATTTCCTCAGCCTAGTTCATCCCATACCTACACCTCTTTTCCTGATCCCTAGATCCCAAACCTGCACTGAACAATACCTCCTACGTGTTTTCTCTCTCCCCTTGCTGCGCAGCTTGTCCATCAGCACCACACGGGTTTGTTCTTCTAAACTGTGGGAAGGCTGACATGACCATCGGCTGGAAACCCCCGAAGCGCAAGGGAGGAACAAAGATTCTGGGTTATTTCCTAGATCAGCACGATACATCTGAACTAGATTGGCATGAAGTCAATATTCAGCCAATTCCTCAACGAGTTTACACGGTATTCATTTCAGATATAATACTGTCCTTCTTTAAGCATAGCGGGAACCGTAGCTATAACAAGGGTTGAGCTGTTCTCTAGTCTAGAACTCTCTCCCTACCCTCACAAGACTACGACCATGCAGGGCTGTACTAATAATGTTTGCACTTCTGAACCCAAAGGTCAGCAACCTTGAGGAAGGTCACCTGTATGAATTCCGTGCCTGTGCAGTGAACATGGCTGGGGTTGGGGAAGTATCTGAACCCAGTGACTTGTTCAGATGTGAGGAATGGACAATGCCAGAACCAGGTATCTCTCATGTAAAAACAACAGCCAGAAAAATATTACCAGGTATACTAGTTACCTCCTCACTCTTCTGTGAATCCAAGGGACTTCTGAAAACTATAGGCTGTATGAGAGTGGCTCCCAGTACAGAAAAGCACACAAACACTTCTAGGGAAGTTCCGATTCAGACGTAGGCTATTATTTCTGCATTACACAGATACAGCACCCAGGTATTTTTAATAACGTTTCAAGAGAATGAAGAATATGGATCTAATATCTTAACATATTTGTATATTACATCAAAGCAAATAACATTAAACCAGCTGATGCATGCTTTTTTCTAGAACCTACAGCTACAGTTAATTAGCATAGAAAGTATCTCCTACGGACCCACTATCCACTTGTTACCTTAAAACTCTCTGCTTTCTGATCTCAAACTTAACCAAAGCGCACCCAGTTGCATTTTTTAATGTTACTGTTTGACAGCCTACCCTTCTTTGAACAGGCCCTCCTTATGATGTGAAGTGCACTGAAGTAAGAGACTCATCCCTGAAGCTACACTGGGAAGCACCATTGTACATAGGAGCAGGTCCAGTTACAGGGTATTACGTAGACATGTGTGAAGAAGGGTCAGAGGAATGGAAACAAATAAATAAGCAGCCCATAGCCACCACCCATTTGAAGGTCTGTATATGCACTTAGTATCCAAGTGTTGCTTTTCATTTAGTCTTACGGCAATTCCTGTCATTGTTTCCTGCAGGTTTCAGATCTGGAGACAGGGAAATGCTATGTTTTCCGAGTAAGAGCACTGAACAAGGCTGGAATTGGACCCCCTTCACTCCCCTCGGATCCTGTGGTGGCTAAAACCAAACCTGGTAGGAAACTAAAAGTGATGAGATTGTGCGAGTCTGTAAATATTATGATGATTCCAGTAAAAAACTGCTTTATGAAACATCAGCTACATGTTTCATGGCAAGAAACAACCACAGTCAAAATAAAGATTAGCAAATCAAACTGCCCAAATGAATTTACTCTAGCTGTACACTTTTTTCTTTTTTTTTTTTGAGTTAGATATCTAGCCCTGATCTGTTTTGGTAAGGAATGTTTTGTGGGTTTTTTTCTCATACAGGCACAAATGAAATTGAACTTGGGGTCGATGAAGAGGGTTTCATTTATATGGCTTTTGAAGCTCCTGAAAAGAATGACTCCTCTGAATTTATCTGGTCAAAGGACTATGAAGGACCACCAGATCCTGACAGAGTTCGGACTGAAGAGAAAGGCAATAAGTGAGTATACAACACACACTGAGAAAATTAGTTGTGGACTGTCAAATAAAGAACATATTAAAAACTGAGAAAAATGTGAAGCCAAATGTTTCCCTCTCCTTCCAATATTCAACTAAAATACATACCCACAATTGAACTTCTGCAAATCTCTGTACCTGATTCTCAGCTCTGGTGTCCATGAAATGAGGCATTCAGTGCAATCTTCAAGTCACAAAAGGGAAGCATCAGCCATCATATTGCTAATGTTTCTGCCTTGCTCCTCAGTGTCACATATAAATGACAATGAGTGCTATATTTGATGTTCCAGGTGTATCAAATGTACTGCATTCTGTTACAGAAGGCATAACTTTTGAGGAAAATATAATTTTTAATTTTTTTTTTTTATTTCTAAGATCTAAGCTTATACTGAAAGACCCATCAGAAAAGGATCTGGGTATATATTCAGTGGAGGTCACGGATGTAGATGATGATATCTCTGCCAGCTGCACTTTAACAAAAGAAGGTAAAAACTAATAATTGACAAGAACAAAAATCTAATGTGCTATAATTTTCTAATATTAGAAGTTTAGAGGAAAGTTTCTCGTAGAGGAATAGTAAGTGATAATGACAGTGGCATCATTAGGAAGATGTTTTCCATTCCTTGAAGGCTCAAGGGCAGTTTCTTTTACAGTCTCCTAAGAAAAGAGTCCATGCTCCTGGAAGGTCATTTTTCCATTACAGTTCAGATTTCACACACAGCTACACTATCACAGTGATTTAAAATGTCTTTAACATGTTTCTTGAACTGATACAACCAACATTTTCTTCAGACATAACTAAGAATTATCTTCACAACCTTTTCTAGTCCTCCCTGCTATTGAATGTTTTGTACTTACTATCTTCTTCTTGACATAAATAAAGCTCATTAACAAATTAAATTAATACAATGAATTCGTTTTGGCCTAGTTGTACTAATCTAAATGACTTGGGTTTCTTTGCATTTCAGATCTGGACAAGTTATTGAAACGTAGCCATGAAATCAGGAACCCATGTAAGTTGAACCAGTAAGAAGCCACTATCGTATGTACAGACTCTGAAAGGGGAACCCTGACATAACCCTGGCTGACCCAAATTCTGTGGTTTGCCTATGAATTCTCCTCCCTGGTTCTCTTTGTTTTCCAGTGATCAAGCTGATATCTGGATGGAACATTGATGTTCTGGAGAAAGGAGAAGTGCGGCTGTGGTTGGAGGTTGAAAAGCTGTCACCAAATGCAGAGCTGCATTTAATCTTCAATGACAAGGAGCTTACAAGTACTCCAGTATGTTTTGTTTTGTTTTGTTTTTAATTCTGACTTACTTTCCCCCTGCTGAACAGGGCGATAGAGCAAATGGGTACATTCACAGTTTTCTAAATTCCCATCAGATATTTTGATGTGTGTTTTTGGAAGACTCTAGGGCTTGGTTTTCCACTGTGCATAAACAGAAAGCCAACTGTCTGATTCTCAAGCTGACCAGTCCCTGTAACAAGCAAGGCTGCAGCTGTTAGTTCAAGACAATGTAATACAGCTGTGCTGTGGCCAGCAAAACCTTCAGTGGTAACACTCAGAGAACATCCTCTCCTTATCCAGCTTTCCTGTTATCCTGCCCCTCCTGAGAGGCTGCCTCTGACAATCTTGCCACAGCAGAGACTTCCCTTTTATAAGGGAATTTTCTGACAACAGACCTCAGCCTTGTGTAATTCCTCCCACACTAGAAATGCACCTGTGCAGGACAGAGAGCTTTGTCTTAGATGAACAAACTCGACTTATTTCAGTGGATGCTAAAGAAATACCATCTCTGACAATAAGACAGGATATTTTTCTTCTGCTTTACCAAGCAAAGCTGCAAGCTTTCCACCTTGTCTCTTTGAACGGAATACAGATAAATCTCATGAATTCTAAGAGCACATGAAAGTGATTTATTTCTCAGTCTGAGGCACTGGAAATAACACTGCATCATGTGTTACAGTGCACTCCAACCTTCTGATACATTTAAAAAAGTGTTCTAGCCTCTTCCTTGTCTTCCCATATCAAGCTAGTACTATAACATTTTAAAAGTATTTGGAATGACAGGACCAGAGGGGAGAACAGTTGAGAATGAAGAACAATATCTCGCCTGTCAGTTAGATGCAGTGTAGCAATGCCAAGATAACAAAAAACCCAGATATAACAACAGGATAGAACTAGGCCAAAGAATTTCAGAGCTGTTATTGCGATGTTGGGGTTTTTTAAAGCAACGTGTAGCAAGTTTATTGAAGGCTTTGTCTATTCCAAGAACTGTCGTTTCTACACTGGAGAACTGACATGGTTATGCAGGATTACAAAGTATTGTCAAGCTCTTTGTAATGATAATATTTGCTTAGAGCAAACAAGATGGTAAGGCATAATGATAGTATTTATGTTTAAGTGTCTGGTAGGTTTCAGGGTGCATGTATAAAAGGTTCAGTAGTGCTAGCATTATGTCAACAGGGTGGCAAAATTACTCATTTTTGCCACTCATTACATACAAAATTGCCCAAATATGCAATTATGTGCCACAGATGTGTAATTAAGTGCAACACTTCTATTATACTAAAAATAATACAGACTCTGGTAAGCTGAAAAGCCTGTAATATCCAACAAGAAAGAATGTATTGTGTTATGTGGTTTTAACAGAAACTTTCTCCCAGAGAAAAGTTCTGCTGTAAGCAATTCTACTACACCTACATCCATAAACAAGTAATAGATGAATCCCAGAATATAGAATACCAGAGTGCATTGGCTTCATTATTCCTGTAAGATGAGGGAAGTATATAAGGATACATATATAAAAGGACTGTAATGTCTGAGTGTTGTAGAAAATGCTGTGCCAGGATCTGACCTTGGAACAGTTCCGCTGTGGAAAAACTATTCCGTTTATCATATTTCCTTTGTTTTACACAGACACATAAAATAAACTTTGTCAAAGGAAAAGGTCTCGTAGAACTGATAATCCAGAATTTCTGTGATGACGATAAAGGGATGTACACAGCCCAGCTGCAAGATGGAAAAGCTAAAAATCAATTCACCCTAGTTCTTGTGGATGAATGTAAGTGGGAATTCAGGATCAAATATAGACTGCCATGCTCAGTGGAAAGTTTTCTAGGCACTTAAGTCCCCAAAGTATTTCCAACAATTATAATGGCACACTGGGAATGGGGAGAACAAATATTTATTTTAGCACACATTCAAAGTCCAGGAATCATGTAAGAAATCATCTGAATTTCTCTTTCACGTAAATTGAAGCTTTTGGTCTTATATATAGGGTCCTTGATGATAAAAATGGTCTGCCAAAGTAAAATAACCAGTGGAATGCTTAGTTATTTTTTCTCAAATGTTTTACATATTATCTTACGATGACAAACTGTCTGTGTCTTGGCAGTAAACTGTATGACGTGTTATTACATGTACTCATTTATCTCTGGACAGAATCAGGTTGAAAATTCACTGTATTTAACAGCTGGTTAATTGCATTAAACTGTATGCAATAAAGAAACCAGTGTCAACTGTACTCCAGGAGAAGTCCAAGTAACAAAGCAAGCTGAACATGAAACATACAGGGTCCTTGTCTATGCTAGTACAGAGAGCCTTTTTTAGTTAATTAAAAATAGAAAGTAACTCATGAAATATTCTCATTTAAATACTTCCCCATAGAGTGTCTATCTCTATTTTCAGTTCTTGCAAACAGTTTGCTTTCAAGTGACCTTCTAAAGCTTCCAAACTTTTTGAATGGAAAGTGTCTATAAAATGTCAAGTCTACTTGACTCCCTTTACAACCAGTGGAGAGAAACGGGCAGTTTTACAGCTCAGCACATGCTAAGTTCAGGATATAAAAGTTTCATGAATTGTGCTCTAAAAGTGCCCATTTTTCTTTACTGACAATGAAGGAACTAGAGATAACTAAAGTTACATGCGGTTGTCTAAAACAGAGGTAAATTCTATGCTCTCTGCTGTCTTCTGTGTTTCTTACTTTTTAAACATTTTAATTTCAGGGTTTCTAGCCTACCTTTTTGTATGGTCAAAACTCCTATTTAATTTCCTAAATGCATAATGGTCAGGTCTTCAAAGACTCTCTTGTTTTAATGAAAATAAAGGTTAGGTTCTGACCAACAAGTTAAATGAAAGAATGATCTGTTCGGGGTTCTCAGTGGGGACCAGAGGTAACTCATGCACTAGAGATGTCTCATAAACAAATGTCACAGCTCTAATGATAATACCTTTCGTGATCAGAATTTTCTAAAGTGTAACACTGAGAAATAGTGGGGAGTTTGTTGACTTTGATCATTGCTGTTCTCATAGGTTTTGCTAAAGTTGCAGAGGAGGCTGATGCAAAACGGAGAGAATGGAAGAAAAAGCAGGGTAAGATAAGCTGAAGGTTAATGACTTGCCAGAATGATGCCAACAGGATGGCAAAACCTCAGCAAAGCTATTTCACTGAGCGCTCTAAATACTTTTATCATCTTTTTGAAGTGTATTATTTAAGCTGATTAATACACTAGGATAAGGTTCCTTATTTTGAGATACTCTGCCCTGCTCTTAAAAATCAAAAGAATTTATTTAAATAGTTTTAGCCATGCTAGCCACAATCCTCAGTATAGATCTTCTGCATCAGTGCTGTAACACTGAACATCTGAACATTTTTGAATTCTGAAAATTGTCCAATCTGAATATATACCATATAATTAAGATCCACTCATCCTCCTTGTAGAAAACAGGATTCTCTAGGTAAGTTTAAAAAGAACCATGAATTCCACTTTCATTTTATCCCCCATCTTATATTCATAAATAAGGAAGTTTTTAAAACAGTTTCACAGAAAAAATACTACAACTGGAAGGGTGATCCCCTTCTAGCAGGGATAAAAATATTCACTTAATAACAACTGTGGTACCACACTAGATTATAGGTCCAGTCTCCTGTTTTCAGAGATGCTTAGTATAAGATGAAAGTGTATCTAAAGTAACCTGTCCCCTAGTTTACCCTCCCAGAATCAGGAATAAAATCAGGAAGTATATGGCTTTTCTATTCTATTGCAATTCACCTGGGAAATACCTATCAACTCCTACACTGACTTGATGCAAAGTAGAGTCATAAAGGACTGGTTAAGCAGCATCATCAACTACATTTTGAGATAGGATTCCTCAACAAAGATACGTTACCTAAGGACATTACAAAACCAGCAATAATTACATGCTGTAAACTGCAGTGCTTATTGCACGCAAAACTCAGCAGCGTGAAGCATTCCCTACAGACCGCACTGCTAGGATTCCCCACTAGATGGAGGCATTTCTGCAGATAACACTTGAGAGCTGTGCAAATGCATTGCAAAAGACGTTTATTTTCTTTTCTAGGTCCACATTTTATAGAGAATTTGAAATGGAAGGTTACTGAGAACTGTGAAGTACTCCTTACCTGCAAGGTACATACAGCTATGCATATATGTGCGCATATATATATGCATATATGTGCAACTGCACAGTCTGAATTCCTTTAGCATTAAATTTTAGCTGTGAATTTTAAGGGAAGGGTATGAACAGTGCTCATCCAAATGCTTATTTGCAGACCAATGAAAGTTAAGAGATAGTATATCTTGGACAGACATTTTAATAAAGAAGGAAGTTTCTAAGATTCTGCAGCAATCCTCTAATGCAAGTTAGAAGGACATCAAGGCATTCAAAAATAAAATGCATTTGGGACCCTGACTTCTAAATGTTAACTTCAAACAGGCAACAAACCTGAGAAAGGACACCAGCTTCCAGTGGTTCTTCAACAAGAAAGCACGAGCAGGTGGTGTGTTTGATCCACAGACTGGGATAGGAACTCTTCGTATTAAAAAGGTGAAAGACAAAGCAACTCAGAAGCTTTGGTGATCACATGAAAATGCAAAAAATATGGATTGATCTTATTAACATTCAATGTGTGTTTTGGATAGTGCCCACTAAATGAAAGAAATTGAACAAATGCTGAGAAAAGCACAAAAGAAGAAACGATTCAACATTCTAGTCAGATCTGAATTAGAAATAAGATGTTTTTAACACTGAGTGGCTGTTAAAAGTTTAACATGTCCTGAGTTGCTTAAAAGAAAAGTGTGGGCTTTTCAGGTTTTCTGATCAGGACTGGTTGCCTATTCCGGAAATGAACTTTAGTAATGAAAAAAAAAAAGTTACTGAGCTGATTACAGAAGTAACTGAATGATATTTTATGGATTGACCTACAGAGAAGGACAGACAAGCTGATATAATGCCCCTGGTAATTTTAACTCTGCCTCAGAGAAGATACAGCTGAAGAAAGGGAGCTTGATGGTGCAGTTAGACTTTTAGTGCAATCTCTGAGTGGCTAATTTGAATCTTGTTTGGGTTTGATTTTTCATCTTAATTTCAAACAGCTGAATCACCTATAGAAAACAAGTAGCTAAAGGTATGTGAGTGAGAATCTCTGCTCACACAAGTCTGAGGACCAGCAGGAACACTGCAGGCTGGAAGTCAAGAACATTGACAAAGCAACATGAGGAAAATTTATGGAGCAGTGTGCATTCATCATCACTGAGTCCCAGACGTACCTGTACCTTACACCACTAATGGCATGCAGTGGTACGGGGTGACTGACGGCAAAAGCTGAAATACCGACTCTGCGTAACTGACAAGATATCAGTTCATAATGAACCAGGGTCCGTTCTAACCTTTCAAAGGAGATTCTGGGGCGAATTGCCTTTTTTACTCTCCCTTCTGATGCATCCAGCCAAATTCATTGGGAGGGAAGAAGAAAATCTCAGCTTTTCCCCCTTTTCCAAATCCTGCCCTATGTCAATGATATGTGAAATTTATTTTGGGGCTGGGGGGGGGGGGGGGGTTGGGTTTGGATTTTGTTGGTTTTTTTTTAATAAATATTACATGTGTACATATGTATTTGCTAGATAACCAAAGCAGATGAGGGCCAATACAAAGCACTTGTTTCAGACGACCGAGGAGAGGACTACACCCAACTTGATCTCACCAAAGGAGGTAAGAGAACCTTGTATCAGGCAATAATACACATTCACACCCCTGCCTGGGATTATTTTTGGATTCAAAAACAAATTTCATAACTTTCTACCACATTGTTAATTACCATAGTACCTACATGCTTTTATAGGGATTAAAACCTGCATAAAAAGTTACTGGTCAAATTTAAAGAGTTTCCCAATCTAGTATGGCATATATATATATATGCTGATCATTTTAAAAATCACAAGTATTTCATGTGAGATTGGAGTCATAAAATGCACTATGTAAAACAGTCTCTTATTCTGCAAGAGTTATACAGAGCCCAATGAACAGAATCAAAGTCTCCTTTGCATCTGATCTCAGAGCTTTTTTTTGCATCTGTCCATACTGTACTTCATTTGATAATCCACAGACAACTTTTCACTCCTGGAAGTTCAGCCAGTCCTCTGAAGCATCAGGAGAACAAAATTCCATTTCCACTCTGCGTCCCCCACCAGTGAAAAAAATTCTAGGCTGAATTACGACAACAGAATAGTTGTTAAAGACAACATCAAGTGGAAAAACAATTACATGTTACTGCAGATTCCTGCTTCACTTTTCAGTGTTCCGAATATGCTCTGGAAATTGAAAAATAAATATGCAGTTCTGACATTCTAATGTCATTTACATATATAGTAATTTATCAAGCTACAACCGCAATATAAATTCTGTCAAGCACCATAGTTAAAAGCTCAGTAATGTTTCAGTCACTTCAGTTCAGCATCAATCAGAAGATTCTGCTTCCCAAGATTAAATTCTACCCTGACATCTGGAATCTATCATTTAAACCTGATACATAAATCTGCTTTCTGCAAGGCAGTCTGTTGCACATGTTGAGTGCTGAGGAAGACAGAAGCATCTAAATTTAGTAAGAAATGCCCAGCATCTAAAAATAAATAAGCCAGTGGCAAAAACTCCATTCTGAGTAATGGAGTTTTCTTTACAACAGAAAAAGACAACTAATAACTACTAGATATAATACATTCTAAACATAATGAAATTAAGTTGGTAGATCGGACGTGATTTACTAAATATTGTATTTACAGACACTTAAATCTTTATGTCTTTGCAGCCTTCGAAGACCTTCTCAAGGAGCTGTGTAGGATCAGTGGTATGTCACTTTCTCATCAGCTGACACAGTAATAATGGAAGGGGAGAAAGGTGGGGTGCCACGATCAGAACAAACTGCTCAGGAGCCGTCCCTGGGTTTGGATCAAGTACAATACCACCCATTTACTATTCCTTTAGCGTTAGAAGCACCTTCAAACTGTCAAGGAGGATGGTCAGCAGATAAACCCAGGGACGTTAAACCCTCTGCACTTACAAATTAATTATGTGACCTCTACGTGCCGGCAGCCTGCTCCTTGTCACATCACTTGCTATGTGAATTTGGCCAAGTTGTATTATTTCTGTCTATGAGATATGTATTCCAGACCCAAGTCTCTAGAAGAGATGCTGACGTTTTTCTACCAGCTGCTAAAAGCTCCAGGGTCTTCAAGAGGTAGAATACCATCCTACCTTCAGCTTGCCACATTCTCCAGAGAGAAATGTTAATAGGTTGCTTGGGATTTTGTTTGCGTAACATGTAAAATTGTGCATTCTTGAATGTCCTCCTCAATTTCAGTCTTTCAATTACACTATTAGCTCTTTCTGCTACACCTCTGAAAATTCAGCCTACTGAAGAAGGCATCAAAATCTACACAGACGTGAAGTACTACACAGACTACATGAAAACAACTTGGTATCACAAGTAAGTCCCCAAAAGATATTTGCAAGGCTTCTGGAGTGCTGTTGCT
This sequence comes from Ciconia boyciana, assembly GCF_034638445.1. NCBI lineage: Eukaryota > Metazoa > Chordata > Aves > Ciconiiformes > Ciconiidae > Ciconia > Ciconia boyciana. The sequence continues at coordinate 5,009,955 of NC_132954.1, forward strand.
TGTAACTGTTTATCATCAAAATTAAACATGTTGGGCCTGAGCCTGTCACTTTTTAAGGCAATGGTAGATTTGTCTGAGTAAGGGCTGAAAGCCACAATTCACTCTGCTTCCTGAAACATGTCTGGGAATTCCAAAATAAGCAGTCATGTTATTTTTATCTTAGCACTGCAGAAATATTTATAAGTGATCATCTTTACCAGAATAATAATGATGCATGTAAGGTCCTGCTCAGTTACAGCCACCTTGGTTACAGACAGGAAAAGAAGTTGTTTTTTTTCAAATTTTTTTATTTCTACTACTTTGCACTTTCCCAAACCACTCTATTCTCCCACTCTGAATAACAAACGTTCCCAAACATTATAAAATTCTTGCCAAACACTAGCTAATTTAGCCTCATAATGTCTTCATAAAATAGAGAAATGGTGTTTTATTAGATACCACCTACACACGTATATAAGGAGGCAGATTTTTAATAATATTTAAGGGCTAAACACTTACAAATATTCAACATTTAAATCCTATTTAATCTCCTAAATAAGAACTAAGAGGTCTTTTGTAGAGGTTGTAGAGCTTTGGCAAACTGCCTAAAAGCACAGCTAGATGACCCATGAGATTTTCAGAAGTGACTGAGTACATAACTCTCCATGAAACTAACAGTGAGGTCCTGACTCCCACTCTCTTATTCTAACCAGTATAGGTCTAAAAAAAGTCAGCGCTCTAATTTATACAGCTCTACTAAATACTATTGAAATGATATCATTTTTTTACTTAGGGAGAAACAACTGGAAAGCCGTGACAGACTGAAAGCTGGGAGCACTATGAATCAGATCTGGCTTCACATACTGAACCCAACAGATGCAGATAAGGGAAAATACACCCTGGAGTTATTTGACGGGAACAACTCTCACAAACTGTCAACTGACTTGTCTGGACAAGGTAAGCTGAGTCGAACAATACTGTTATAGGAATGAGAGATACCTGAGCTGCTTTCCAAGACTCCTTCAAATCATGGGCAGTGATTCCTCCCTCCTTTATTTGAGCTGGAGCTGCAGTTCCATGACAGCACACTATGAAATTGGGTTAAGAAGGACAGTGAAGTGCCCATAGAAGTCAGAGGAAACACAGGGAGAGGAGAAGTGCACAGCAGAAAGGACTGAAGCCTTTAGGGAGCCTTGCTGCCACAGCGTAAGGCACTCCTGGGGAAAGGGCAGCTGCTCCTGGGAAAGGGCAGCTGCTCTGAGTGAGAGGGCAGCTGCTCCTGGGATGTGTCCAATGCCTCCACAGGCCAACAGAGCTTACAGGTGGCATCTTGGAAAAGAGAATGTGGCTTCAGGTTTACAAAGGCTTTTCCAAACTGTTCAAAGTTTGGGTTTTTTTTCCTCCTCTGGACTTCTCTTTGGAAAGAGAACATTAGACCTCACTTAATTTCAGTAGTATACAAATAGATTCATATTTCCTTAAGGCAGATATAGATACTGTCCAGATGATAATTATGCATATCTATGTGCACACATACCTGTAATTCCAACATTGATGCATTATGTTAAATCTACTAAGTCAAATTAAATAAACGGCAACTTCCCCTAAAACCTTTTCATTCCTTGCAGCCTTTGAAGATGCCCTGGCTGAGCACAGAAGGCTAAAGTAAGTTCCCGCCTAAATTTTTTCACAACTAAATCTATTTTGAGTGTCATATCCTGTATTGAGAATACAATGCCTAATAAATAAAACCACTATAATTTTATCTCCCTCACTTTCAGGGAAGCAGCAGTAGCAGAAAAGTGTAAGTAAATTAATTTCCTTCCTTCCGCGAAACAAAGCCAAGTGGCACGCTGATAAGTAAAACTAAAAGGTCATATTTATTCATTCCCAGGTCGTGCCAGAGTTGTTCAAGGTCTGCCAGATGTTGCCACCATCATGGAGGACAAGGTAATATTGAGTAACTGTTCGTATAACAGGCCCTTGCACAGATATAGAAGAATAACTGATGGGGAGAAAACCACTTGTTTTCCCCTCCCGTATGTTCCCAGGAGCTTTTCTGAGCTCCTGCAATCGCCAAAGGCGTGAAGTGGTACCCTCCACAATACTTGTATCAGCCCCCTATATTGTTGATGGTGCTTCCAGATATGCACGTGCTTCTGCACATATAGGTGCTCTTTGTGCCACAGAACCTCTTTCCTGTAGGTTTCGGATATTACTGCTTCCTAGCTCTGTTTCACAGCCAGATACTTTCTCTTGTCTTCCCATTTTATAGGATTAGACTAAGGCCTTTAAGTGCTGGACCTGACTTTCCCATCATATCAACTTGCTGCTTACATTTCTGAGTCACATTCCCCTTTACTGGTACACAGGCAGAATAAAAATCCTGTAAAGTAATTGCAAATTCACCCATGTGCCTATTTAAGTGTCACTTTACAGTGCAAAAAAGCTATAAAAAGACAGTAGCACAAATATGAGTCAGGCCCAGTGAATTCAGTCAGGTTAGTCCTGATTATACTGGAGGGTATCAGGAAAAGGAGTGGACAGTCCTGGAATCCCACCTATTGAAAATCTAAGAGAAATTATTTTTATTTTTCTTAATTTCTCATCAACTGAATTTCCTTGCTCATTTATATCTTCATAATCTATTTCTGCTGTCTGTTTTACAATAGACCCTGTGTTTAACTTGCTGTATATCTGGAGATCCTTACCCAGAAATCACTTGGTTCAAAAATGAGAAGGTTATCGTCTTTAAGGATCGTTACAAAATGGATGTGAAGGGGACAGTTGTCACAATTACCATAGAAAAAGTCTGCAATGAAGACACAGGAAAATACAGCATCTATGTCAAGAATAAGTATGGTTCTGAAACAGGGCAGGTTACTATCAGTGTCTATAAGCATGGAGAGATACCAATAGGAATGGAAGAAGAGTAAGTCCCAGGTGGGATTATAATGAAAAAAACTAAATGAATTAGTAAATTATGTCTCATTGAATTTAAAAGGAATTTAACTCCTTCGGATTCCTTTGAGTGTCTCTGCCCTAAAATTCAGGCTCATGTCTCTATTTGTATTTTATTAATATTTTAGTATTTTTATTTTAGTAGTTGTTAGAAAATAATTCTCGTGTGTGTGTGCACGTGCGCGTGTGTGTACACATGCATGTTCACCTTACAGAGAAATTCGTCCCTAGTAAATCTGTGTGGGAAATACCAGAGGATTCACATATGAGAACCAGGCTTTCAGTGGAGTTTTTCTGTAGTAAATCACTATGTCTTACTGATTATCTTGTAGCTGACATATGCTTGTGTGTGTGTGTTATTAAACTTATACCCTTGGTGACACCCCAGCACTTGTCGTCAAGTACATCCATCTTGAAATCAGCCGACCTGTGTCGGGGAAGTTAGGAATTTTCCTAAGTACTGTGCTGAATCAGGGCCTTGAAGTATGGACCTTTACGAACCTAAGCCATATGGGAAGAAAACAAGGCAGTGACATTTTCAAGGCTTGGTTCTTTACAGAGGAACACATTCAGCCTCTACATATACTGACACGCAGTAATACATTTACGCAAAAGGGTTGAGTGAATGTCTACAGAGGTGGACCCAGACCCTTCCATCCTACTGAACACCTATATTCTTTAGAATTAAAAACATATTTTTAGGTTTATTAGTTATGTTAGCTCATTCTGGATGTAGAAAAAAGTGTGGCCTCCCAACTGCTCTGAAGCCACAGCTACACTCCCAGCTTCTACCAGTAACACTGTGTCAGTAAAGAGATAAAAAAGGGATTGTATTCCTAATACAGCCATCCAGCTAAATGCATTTATTCAGCAAAATAGCATCTCACCTTCCTCCACAAACTAGTATAAACTATCCTCACAATAGCAGTATTTTTCCCGGTTATTTGAGGGACGCTGCTGTCCCAGTGTCAACATAAATGAGCACAGCAATCCTGTACAGGATTGCCAATCATTTGACCAAAGGCATTTCAGACATGACTTAAAATTAAATTAAATGTATATAATTTATATTATTAAATTTAATATTAAAAAGTGAGAGCTTAGCTAATTGTCTAGATTCATCTTACAGTGAATGAAGAAAAGCAGGCCCTTCTGATGGCATAATTAACATTACTCTATGGTAAAACAGATGGAGCATGTCCTAGAATAACTCCAATATAACCATATACCTTTTAGAGCCACGTGTGTTACACCCCACACATAAATACGGCCTTATTCATTATCAGGACCTCATCCTTGCTACTCAGGTATTATCATATGTAAATGTAATTACAGAATTGGCTCTTTGTGTGTGAATTTTCTTGAAAATTACAGACTGAAAAAAAAGTTGTGAATTTGTAAGGAAAAGTTCAGCATTGGTTGTCTATTTAAATAGAAGAATTACTGACCGGTATGGAGTAATAAACGTTAACTTAGAAAGGTCACCTACCCCTGGGATACAAGCTTTATTTGAATTAAGCAACATAATTGCAAGACACATAATCTCATGAATGTCTTCCAAAATCAACAGTCATGCTTGCACAGACAGCAAGGAATATCACTCAATAGCTACAATGAGTGAGGAACTTTTGGTGCAATTGGTGAGAAGAAAAATAACACATCCCATTTACTTCTTTCATTTCAGTCTCCAAGCAATGTTCTATGTTTTATTTTACCTTTAATCTTCTATGTATGCAGTGATTATTAAAAAAAATAATAATAAACTGAATTTAATACAGATTTAGATACGCATTACTGACATCTACTGGATAAAGTAATAACTGACTGTCCCACTCCAACACAATTTTCCCTGTCCTCAAGCAATTGGAGGCCCACAATTTTGGAAGAAATAGCTGTGGATTTTATTCCCACCATTTAAGGTCCAAGTCCCCATAGTAGAGAATACTCTGATAATTAGGAAGTTCCTGCTGTAAGACAGAAATTACCTTGCATCAATTGTAAATTATGCCATTTTATCTGAAGAATTCTATCCAAAACACAGAAAATGCATTAAACATAGAAGTTGTGAACAAAAAGAAAACAAATTACTCCATGCAACACTTTACAACAATTAGGAATAATTACCCAAGTTCAGTTACCCACAACAAACATAACATCCCAAACCAGCTGGTCAAGGTAAGACTTTCCACAAAGCAGAATGAACTAGAGGTTATGATCATTAAGAATAAATAAACGATTAATAATTGTTATTTCATGGTTAATAATTAGCCAGTCATCTCACAATTTGGGCTGGCCTTTCCCTTTCCATAAATAGCATCTGAATGACCAGGGAGACCCCTCAATTTCCTGCTAGCATCACTGCCCTGAACTGCATTGTAACATCCAAAATGGCATTCAATGGAACCTGGCAGGTCTATGCTCAAGAGAACTATGAAGAGTTTCTGAAAGCTCTTGGTAAGTGTCTAGTTACTTTTGAAATAATTTGCTCGGATTGCAACACACACTTTGCATGACATCTTTTATTACTGTATTTCTATGGGTTTTTTTCTTTTGTTTGTATGACAAACTACTCCCTGCCAGGTAAGTCTGTTGTGTCTAATTTGGAAACAAAAAGAAGCTGAAAATCATACAGGTCGATGTAGAAAGGTTACAGATAACCCTCAAATCCCTATCTTAATGTAAGATAAGTCCCTCATGAAAGAAGAGGTATATCAGAAATCAACTTGTTTTGATTAACACGTAACTTTGTAAATACATTTAACTAGAAACAAGTTGTCAATGACGTATACAGATTTCCAATATGCTATTAGTAGTGCAGACACTTTCTACAGCACTAGTGACTAATATATGTTATACCCGTTTAGTAATCTGTAAGGAATAGACTTAGTAGGCACCTACATTAATAAAAATGCACCTATCCTCTTGACGATCTTGGCAAAACATTTACATTGGGGATTTTAAATGTATATGAGATGTTCAGTAGAATAAAACTCAGTTACAGTTGAAAAGCCTAGTCCTAGAGTATGATGCCTGAACCACTGCCTCCTGCTAAAGATGATACTCTCAAATCATGCTGGAGACACCCTGATAAGGTAGGTTGAGGCTACTTGCACTGTTGCAGCTCTGACTAGACAGATAACCCCCACCTCCAATCTCCCGGGGAAGAGGTGAGGGAAACAAAATAATACACACGTGGTTTTCTTCATGAAGAAATGTCATCGCATGGCAAGCCGTTATTGAAAAAAACAATACATATTCTGATACAAGATTAACAAATATAGTATCAAAATCTATACAGACTAGATGGAATGGAACAATATGCCCATCGAGAAGTGAGGAATCCAAAACAGGATTTGCCTTTTAACTCGGACATCACTTTCTGTTATTGGTTTGTATCTTTTGCACCTTCATTGGAGAAAAGAATTTGCTACTTCATATCAACACACTACTTCATAACAGAAGTCCTTTTTTGCCTTTTTTACAGCATTGCCAGATGACCTTATCAAAGCTGCCAAAGATATTAAGCCTGTTGTTGAAATACAACAAAAAGGAGATGACTTTGTTGTGACATCAAAAACACCCAAACAGTCTGTAACTAACTCATTTACGCTTGGAAAAGAGGCTGATATTACTACTATGGATGGCAGAAAGCTAAAGGTAATGTATTTCAGGAATGGGCTCATCTCTTTATTCATCCTTATACCTCAGTTTCTGTGTATGAGTGAAACTTGTTTGTACCATTTCCATTAACATACATTTCTACCATTTCAACAAGCAGAAGTGTTTCTTCTAAAACGCTTATTGAAATGTTGTGGTCTCCAGTTTAAAATAGCAGATGTGATTATGAAGCATCGGTATCATTTATTTCCTATTTATGTAGTCCCCTACTTATTCTAATTGAATTCCAAAATCTAGAATTTTTTATAATTTTTAAATCTGTTTCAACAGTGTACTGTGAACATGGTAAACGGGAAGCTTGTGTGCAAATCAGAAAAATTCTCTCATGAGCAAGAAATTAAAGGAAGTGAAATGGTGGAGGTAAGTATTAGAAAATAATGCCATATTAAGAAAAATGCTGAAGGAAAAAATGTTCTGTGTTGATCAGCTCTTAGTGTAGGCTCAACCCCTTAAACAAACCCTGGCTCCAAAATTACTGCATTGCTTGCAGAATTCCTTACAGGTGCTTAAATTTGCAGATACAGAAGTTCAGTATTTCAAAATAACCACAGTTAGTGGAAAACGCTATTAGTATCCTTTATTATTCCTGTTTCTTATTAAAACCAATTGCCTTAGATGACTCTCCTTTAAACATTGCTCATATATTTAATGCATCCTGCTCAACAAATCTTTTTATTAATTACTACCCTGGGGTCAATTCTAGGCATTGAAGTGTGAATGGCTTTAGCTGCTGAGCATGTTGCAGAAAGACTCCTTATAAATTCCTCTAGAATACTATAGCAGTGTTTCCAGCCTTATTTATCCACAGCATTGGCTCTGAAAATAAAGGCTGAGTCAAACCTGAAAATTTACAATACACTTGTTCCACCTACAACTCTTCAAAATTCTTTAGTTCTAAATTGTTCAGTACTGACAAAGAGCTTTTCTCTACAGAGTTAAGCTCATGAGGCTTCTAAGAAGTGTCTACTTGGGTAAAGACTACTACAGGAATGACAGCAAACAACATTAAAGTTGTGTGTTTTGGACATACGATTTCCTATGATCATTTTGAGCATCTCAAACTACTTTTCCAACATTAAGTAAGCAAAACACGAGGTAAAAGAACCCATTACTATTTGGGACAGTGGATTTCTATTACAGGAAGCAGATCTTTCTGGTAGTATCTATGATACCTCTTAGAGTGATAAAATATAGTTGATGATGACATTTATATTTAGATTTTCCACCTTCAGAACTGGTTCTGTAAAAAAATTTTCTTTGGTATGAATGTTATACACATATTTATAGGTGGGTACTGTAAATGTATTTTCTTGTGGAATAAGATGGATTTATACATGAATTACAGAAACTTCTAGCCACTTCTAGATTTCCTAAAGTCTAAATGAAAAACAAGTTATGCATATTTGTCTTCTACAGACAATGAGTTTTTCTGGAGTAACACTTGTCAGAAGAAGCAAGAGAGTTTAAAGACAGATCACCTGCTTTGTGACATCTTTACATACCTAAAATAAAGCGCAGTTTCCACAAGGTGTGATCTTTGTTATCTGAAAAAATAGTAATGAAAATAATTAGGATTTCTACTCTCCTTTCACACACGCATCACTTCCCATCGCTATACGACTGTGTTTTCCCTGAGTACACTTACAGATCCCTTCTACACTCACAGTGACAGAAGTCTGCCTCCCAGACAGCCAAACCTGGACATTAACTGGAATATTATGATTTATCATCATAATCCTTGGGAGCAGACAAAAGCTGATATAAATGCTTCTTGATTTCTTACATCCTCAGTGAACATATTCAGCTTTAGTTCCTTTGTCTAATAAAGTTTAGTCTTCTACTAAAACCCTTTCTCTGTAATCTAGCCAGCAAAGAACAATTAGATATTTGTTTAGCTGATCTGCACCATGTGTCTGTAACAGGAATAGAAACAGTAATATTTTAAAAGCTATAAAGTATTTAACAGTCATGAACAATTACAAAGTAATAGGAAGGACTGCTCTTAAACTGAAGTACACAAGAGTACAATTAAACAAAAATGAGGCACTACAAGAGCAAAGGGAATTAAACATTCTTCCAATTTGCAATGTGCTCCCAATATCTGCTTGTTACAGTTCAAGTTTGTGAAGCTCAAGTAAACTAGACCGTTTATGTTCAGCTTATGTGCCTCTACTAAAGTATGAAATGCCCAGGATCCATGCCTATAACCATTTCTCTGTTCACTGCTGATTAGATCCTACTATTATATTAGCAGTCCTATTTCATACTTATTTAAGTCACCACAGATCTGTTAGAATTGGTCTTGGGTGTAAGACCTCCATGAAAAAAGTTGCTGGACTGATTATGCCATTTAAAATCCTCATGGGGACGTTTTATTCCAATTAAGAGTGCTGAGACTACATCTTCCAATACTAGGAGAAGAGCAGTTTGTGAGGGGGGAGGTTCCATTTTTAGTTAATAACACTTGCAATGTGATATAAGCAATCTGGGAAGTGTATTCTTACTCTGGGATAAGGCCGTCCTCATGGGGAGTTTTACTGGCGTAACCGTGCAAGTATCATTGTGTTCATTTTGCTTCCCAGGCAGTTCTAATACTTTTGCAGACTGAATTCAATTCTGTCTGAGTTCCACATAAATAAGATCAACAAAACAGAAATCGAGACACTGGTAAAACTCAGGGAGAAGGCTGCTTTAAAGCATCCATACCGCAAAACGCCATCTAAGAGCTTGAAACTCTTCTGTTTGAAAGTTGCTGGGTAACTGCTGCCAACTACACAATGAAACACTACAAAACAGAGCGAACTTTTCCAATAGTAAATTCACAGAACACTGCAAGTCTTCAATGACCAAATGCTGTATCAGTAAGTCGTAGGATACAAAATATGAGACACTTCAGGTTTATTTCTAAACTAACGCAGAGATCATTCACTACTCTGAACACTACACTTCTAAAGCCTGTTACAAAACAACAATTATTTGCTTTGATGCATTATGAGATAAAATGGGAATTATGTTAAAGCAAAAGGCGTATATATTTGTTTGCTTTTAAAAGAAACATGAAGGTCTTATTTTGCTTCAGTAACGACTCAGATATTCCCAGCTCACTTGACATAATCTGCCTTGCAAACTCGCTTCTTCCCTATTCAACCCCTTATCAAAACTCAACACACAACAACTGGTGTACAAAGGCAGTTTAAGTTATAGATACGACATACTAAAAACACACTAATCCTATGTAGAACTTAAAACTGATGCTAAACCATTTTAATTTGAAAGCACTAAAAATTCTTTAAAAGTACTTCACCTTACTTCACAATTGTGGTGATTTCGTTTTTCCAACAACCGTGCCAATCTTTTCAATCCAATGGCAATATTCTTCTGCCACAGGACATCTCAGATTTAGGTAAAATATTCAGTGCAGTTCCTTATGTGAAGCAGTGAAAACCTGAAGGATTTTGATCAGATTGTGAACGTTGCCCCATCACCCAAAGTAATCAATCATTTCCGGATGACAAACTCTTTCAGGTTTGCATGATAGCACTGGATCCACTCTTCCACAAAACCAAGTGAATTTTTCTGCAAAGGACTTCACGACAGTATTTATAATCTTATTTGGATCTTGTTCAAAACTGTTCATTTCCAATTCAAAAAGCTCTGAAAGGTAATACCTGGCAGCAAGTATTTCTATCCACCATCAAACTCCACTCTTTGGTGATTCCATTGTTTTTCAGAATGTCTACAGAAGGAATTTTTTCTGCTTTGTGTCACGCACTCCCACCATAATTTCAGTCTCTAATGTGCTTTCTTGGCTTGATTTTCATGTTCTTTTGATGACTTGTGTAAGCAGATCTGTGTATATATTGCACAAGGTAACAACCTGCTACTAGCATACTTAATACAGAGTAATGTTAACTGTAAATATTAAATGCATAAAACAGTCAGACTCCCATCTCTTTTCTTCAGAGTCCTGAACACAGACCACTGAGCATACAACCACCATCATTTTCTTCTTTTCAGAAGAGCAGCATATATAGTTGACATACACCTCCTGTGCCAGTGATTGAACTTCATCCATCATTCAAAACCTGTAGAAATGTCAGGCAATTCTGAGTGTGAGATTGCCAGGATATGAACAGCAGTGTCCACCCACCAGTTTTCATTCATATTCAGCCATTAAAAATAAAAAAGTGGAAACACACTAGTAACAGACATCAGGACTGCATCAACTCTTTCTCTCCCATCCGCAGTTCGCTGAAAATTCCTCACACCAGCAAAGATGCAGACATGCTGCTTTATTGAATCCTTCATCAAATCACCTGCAACTCTTCAGTCACAGATCTGCCATTTATTTGCCTATATACCTGTTGATGAGTCACACGTTAAAGTGTTAAATAATCTCTCTACCCGCCTACTTTATTGTTCTCAGCACACAAATGGCTTTAGTAAAAAAGGGCTGGTCCTTCGCAAATAGCACTGCTCTACCACTGTCCGATGAAAACTCCTGGGGCACAACAACGCTGTCGGCAACAGGGCGACAGAACAGTGATCCCCCAAGCCATGGGAAGAGGCCTCGCACAGCGAGTCCTACAGCCCGACACCCCAACCCGCCGCTGCGTCAGTTTGTTGTGCTGGCCGACTGCACAGGAGTGAGCCGTGGCACCGAGAGGTGACTGCGTGAGGCAGGAAGCACCCTCTCTCCTCACAGCGGCGGCCCGGCGGCCCGGCCTCCATCTTGCGCCCACAAGGAGCGCAGCTCGCGCGCTTCTCCCTCTTTCGGCGGGAAAAGCGAGCGGCCGCGGGGGCGGAGCACGGCGCATGCGCGGGCGGCGCCGGAGGGCGGGGGGGCGCTCCCGCTCGGGCTGTGAGTGACGGCGGGCGTGCGCGCTCTGCGCGTGCGCGCGTTCTCGGCGGGACGAGAGCGCATGCGCAGTGAGGGCAGGGCCGATTTTGGCGCCGGCAGTCTCCTCTGCCTTTCCCCCCGTGTTTCCCTCCTCGCGCGGAGCTCTCGCCGGAAGGCCCGCGGGAAGTCTCGCGAGAGGCGGCGGCGGGCGGCGGTGGCGCTGCGTGCAGCTCCGGAGGGTCGCCTCAGCCGCTCGGCTCCCCGCAGCGCCTGGGCCCTGCCGCTCGCTCGCTCCCTCCCCCGCGCTGCCCCCCGTCCCCCGCCGCCGCCGCCGCCATGTCCCGCTACCTGCGCCCCCCCAACACCTCGCTCTTCGTGCGGAACGTGGCCGACGACACCCGGTGAGTGGGGGCGGGCGCCAGCGGGGCGCGGGGGCTGCGCAGGCTTTGGCGGGCTCGCTAGGCCGCGCGGGCGGCCGCCGCCGGAGGGGAGCCGGGGCGCTCCCGGAGCGAGGGAAGGGAAGGGCGCGAGGCCGGCCTGCGCCCTGCTTCTGCTTTACCCTTCTCCCTGCCTTGCCTTCCGCGCCCTTCTCCATTTTCCTCTCCTTCCTCGCGATGCTGCTCTCGTTCCCTCCTCTCCACGAGGATGGGTTTCAAAACAACAGCCAGAAAGAACAAAGCTGGGCCGGAAGAAAGTGAAACTCTGGTAGCCGCGTTTGAGTTTGTCCAGCGGGAGATGAAGGCGGGATTCGCATGCCGGCTGGAGGGATAGCCGCCTGTGCCCCTGAGCAATGCTCAGCAGCCGCTGGAGTTTCGAATGCTCTTTTGAAATACAGCGATTGTTACTAGAAGGGAGAACACAGCGCGTTTGCTGCGGGTGTCCCCAGAATTCTTGGCATAGTTGGCTCCGTTAGTACGGTAATTGCTGCTAGTTCGGGTGGAATGTTGTTGCATTAATGTACCGTGTCCTCTTACGACAGTCACTATAGAGTGGAGGGGAAAACAATGCTTTTTCTCCGTAATAATTGTATTGTAGCGAAAGTCCATAAGGGCTAAATATGTGCAGCAGCTTAGTGAAATAACTTTTCATAGCGAATTGAAATAATTAAGAAGTGTGTATTGCACAGGTTCTTATTTAATGCTTGGATATTTTTAGTAAACTGCTAGATTTCTCTATTTCTGTTTTGCAATTTATCGTCTCCTTTTAGTGTTTATCAGCTGTGAAACATTTATAGAGCATGCTAGCATAGAATGCGTATGTGAGTTAGAGCATGCTTACGTTGTTAATTATTGTAGAATTTGTCTGGAAGTCCCTGTAAGGTCTAGTTATATAAAATGCAAGCATGAGTTTTCAAACTTTCTCCCTGGGCAGCTTGCACCAAAGTTGTTCAGCAAATAACAGTCCCATGGGCACAATGGGACGAATTGGAAACCTTATTGTGGTCAAAAGTGTAAATAACTTCAAATTTATTTTTTTTAGTGGATTTTCTTTCCTCTTTCTGGTAGTTTATTTTACTGTAAGAACAGTCAGGGAGGACTGTTACTTCCAATCTTTAAAAAATATTGTGGGTCCTATTGAGGCTTTCACCGTAAGCTTGTGATTAGACATTCTTCTTAGAGGTGGTTTCATTGTGAGATCTTGATGGTGGTTGTCGTAGTTGCCTTCTGCCGTCACTGACTATATGCACTGCAGATTCTGTCCTAACCAATGAGAAAGAGATATGAATAGTAGTAACTCTTTCGTACCACATAAATATGGTATTACATCAGTCTTTGTCATGCAGGTTATTGTCCTCAAGTGACAAAAATACATGTAAAGAAGCTGATGTGATTAAGAAACCTCTCTGCTGAGGAGACAATAGTTGTTCCAAGTATAGTTACGGATCTCTTCAACAGTTTTGTGCTCGGCTTTCTTAAAGCCACCTCTTGGGAAAAGCTATCCTAAGGGCATGAATGGTTGCTCACTCAAGTTTTGTTCTATTTGATGTGGTTGTAAGTATTGATTATTCTATGGAAATGAGTGTGTGACTGGTTTATTGTTGTACTGTTTCTTTGGATCTTACAGTTGATGTTTGCATGTTACAAAAGCATTGTCAAGAGTTACATGAGGTACTTGAATAACAATAATTCTTGGATCCTTCTTTTCACTCTCTGCCCACCTTTGCTAGTACATCCTGCATTGAATTGACTAATACGGGTCACTTCTCCATTTACACTTCTATTGTAGAGTTATGCTGAACGCTGGTTTCAAAATGCCAGGGTATATCTTAAGCATCCTGAGTCTTGAGTGATTCAGAAAAGCCTAGTGTGTTGCTTAACAATGAACTGCTCAAACACTTTTTTCCCCAAAAAATGTTTTGCTACATGCATCCTTTACCAGCTGCTTCCAAAAAGATGGATGGTCGTATTGATTGTTGGGTTGTTGGTTTTTTTATTATTTTTATTATTAATAATATTAATATTATAATGGTGGATGTTTTGTAACACTTAGTGAAAAAACATATAAGATATTTGTGATATTCTAGGTCTGAAGACTTGCGCCGTGAATTTGGTCGTTACGGGCCTATAGTTGATGTATACGTTCCACTTGACTTCTACACTCGTCGTCCCAGAGGATTTGCTTATGTTCAATATCCTTTCTTCAGATGGCTGATTAGTGAGGGGTGTTGAAGTTTGAAATTCAAGTTTGTGTAAGAGGTAACAAATCTAAATGAAAAAGCAGTTTACTTTTGTGTTGTATCTAATAAGTGTCTTACTTATATTGTGGTGTTTCATTATTTTTGAAGATTAACTTCTCTCAATTGTTCTTTGCCTTTTTGCGAAACTTAAATCAAGTCCAGTAATATAAAAGCTTGCTTATGTCACTGAAATTAATACTATATGATTTAAATGAAAATTTGTCACTGACTCAAAATTGTCTAGCACGTTTTTATTATCACTGGTATGTAAGTAAACTTGTGCTTAGCAAACTGTGGCTGGTATTCATTGTTAATTTAACAAATGGAAACTGGAATCACTTGATCAAAATCAGTTTGTATAAAAAATTAGGTGAACTTCTTTCTTTAATATTGTCCCCTAATTTACTGTCCTCTGTTGTTGCCTCAGAATGTAAAGCTGTACAGTAATGGCGACCCCAAAGAGAAAGCATGAAAGAACCTTTAGAGTAGAGTTCAACAATTAAGGCAAGTAGACAAGCCAAAGACCTCTTAAGGATCAGGCTTGAAGAGAAGGGAGAGTTTGGGAAAAGAAAAAATAAAGAAAAGCTGGAAGAAGGACAAGCCATAATGGGAGACAAAGCTTCGCTTTATCTACAAAAGGGGGAAAAGGTTGTTTTTCAAAGTAAGAGATAAAGCCATCTGTCATTTTTGGCCAAGCATCTCATGACAAGTCCTTCTGACAAGCACTTAAAGAGTTAAAGGTCAAGATGAAGTTGAATGGTGGCCAAGATTAAAGGAGTCATACCTGATGTATCCTACAGAATAACAGTTTTTCTTCTATTTGTCATGTAAGCAGTAATTTGATGAATGATTCTGGTTTAGTCCATTGACAAAACCTGTAATATTTCTCTCGTGAGTGCTGTTGTAACTGTGGTCTTGAATGAAAGCGCATTCGTTCTTGGTTTATCAAGATATATACCTACAACGTGATAGTTTAGTTTCTGCATAGATGATGCTGATGATGAACCAAAGTTGCTACAAGGAGAAAGGCAATTTTGTTCTTTCAGGTCACATAGCTGGAAGAAGGTGCGTGAATTACAGTAGTAGTCAATCGCGTGGATTAAAATTAGTAACGTCTGTGTTACTGAACATCTGACCTGACTGATAGTATAGGGGGTTTAGTGTATGCTTTTATCTCAGACTGTTGAAGGTCTGTATACATGTCCATGGCGTTACGTAATTTAAACTTAAAATCAGTTGGTGAAAAAAAGAAAAGCTTTATCCCAATTATAAAATTAATAGACACATGTTAATTTTTACTGTTGGTATACCTAACATAACTTAAGAACTAGGGTTTAATTTTAGTAAAGTCAATGTAGTGGAGAGAACTGAATGACCATTAGCAAATGTATTTTGAAAAGGATATCCGGTTTTTTTCCTTGCATAAGTACAAGTGGGAGAAGAAAAAAGTTAGAGTATCACATAGCAACTGCTTGCTGATGGATAAGTTCATGGTCATGTTAGAGATTTTAATTTTGTTATAGGAATTCTCAGATAGCTGGTGGTTAATTTAAAAAAAAAAATAATTTACGAAAATAACTGATTTTTTTTTATTTTAAATACCAAATCTGTAAACTACTCAAATTCCCAAGTACCTTAACACTCACCACATTTGAAGATGTCCGTGATGCAGAAGATGCTCTCCATAATTTGGATCGAAAGTGGATTTGTGGTCGGCAAATAGAAATCCAGTTTGCACAGGGGGATCGGAAGAGTAAGTGCCTTGCATGTATTTAATCAGACTATGACTTTAGCCTTAACGTTTAGTGCCAGGCAACATTACATGTGTTATTAATTGTTGTGATATGTTCTTGCTTGTATATAAATAGTATGTGGATGTTTTGCTTTTTATCCAGTAACTATTAATGACTCATTTTAATTAAAAACAGCTAACTAAGTATAATAACGGTCACTTACCACAACGTGATTCTTGCTGCTAGCTGAAAATTAAGAGCTTTCTGTGCAGCTCTATCAAGCTTTCTTTGCAGAAACACAGTGTTGAAAATTCTCCCTGTCAAAATGAGTAGCCCAGTTTTAATGTATTGTGATGTTGATATTGTGTTGAAGTGTATTAGTGATTCTGTGTTGACATTTCCCAGTGCAGTCCAATTTCCAGGATTTGAGGTAATGTCTTCATTTTCATTTGGCTTCAGGATAAAAGTAAATTTCAAAGTATCTCAATTCAACACGGAACTGAAATCTTATTTTCTGAACAGATAATTGTAAAGACAACTTACATCTTTTCCACCTGTTATTCATATACATATTCTTAATATATAGATTGATACAGATATTATATAAAAATAAAACATGCTGTTGGTAAACCTAACACCTACTTGTTGATCTAAAACAGGACTATAATACTCATGTACAGCTTGGGAATAAAAGTGCCTTAAAGATCTTTCAGTTAAAGCTATCAAAGAAACACCCTAACTGTCCAGGTTTCCCTCAAATGTGCACATTTAACTTTTATTAAAGTCAATGGAAATTATATGCTCTGAAGGACAAGCTTCTGTCCTGTATATAAACATTGGGACTTCTTCTAAGTTTCTGAACAAAAATTAACTCTACCGTAGTGTTGTGAACAGCAGCAGTTAAAACATAAAAATTGTAGCTGTTTAGTACAGGTAGCGTTCATTACAGCATATGTTTAAAATACTTTGAGCATGGTCTTTGGGTTTGAATGAGAATGAGATTTAATACAAAGGAAAGATAACTATGCTGCTTAGAGAAACTACAACAGAAGACTAGTAAGTTAATTCATTCTTCTTAATTATTGTAATAACTAAGGTACAGAGTGCATGTGCATTGTTGTACTGGCGGGGGGGGTACTTTTAGAATCAAACTTCTCTGTGTGGCATCCATTGCTGCTTCTGCATAAGCTGTCTTTTAATGATTAAAGACAGCTGTGGATCAGGTGTAATGCATGGTGCTGTGTAGTCAAGAAAATGGATGTTTGTTTAATTCCCTGTTAGCTTTCACTTTTTGGGTAAATTCAGGAACATTAGAATGTTTCAGTCATGGGTTCAGCCTGTCATACCAGTTTCCAGGTGGCCTGAAATTACCTTAGCCAGTTCTGTGTTGTGGTTTTATGGAGCATTACTCCTTCCTTACTGTTTTTTGGGGGTGGTTGTTGGTTTGGAGTGGTTTTTTTTTCCCTAGATTTTTAATGCCCACAAGGCTGCATTACATTAATTTTTGTCCAGTGGTTAAAGCAGCAAAAAGCAAATGGCATACAGCACTCTCATCTGTCCTTTTCATAAACATGTCTGCTAGAATCATGAATTAGGCTTTCTGCTAAATACCAAATATACAGATTAGTAGTGTCACTAAAGGGAAAGTAGGGCATCTTTTTTAACTTAAAATGTTAAATATTGCTATTTTTTACAGCACCAAATCAAATGAAAGCCAAGGAAGGGAGAAACCTATACAGTTCTTCTCGTTACGATGACTATGACAGATATAGGCGATCTAGAAGTCGGAGTTACGAAAGGAGACGGTCTAGAAGTCGTTCTTTTGATTACAGCTATAGAAGATCGTATAGTCCCAGAAAGTAAGTGTAGTGTGTGTTTGGCTTCAACTGCACAGCAGTCTGGAGGAGAAACACCACATTGACTATTTAATTGTTAAAATTTTGAATAACCTTTTTCTATACTCACTTTGTAATTACTTGTGGGAGTTATGTATCTTGCATGCTACATCAAATCAGAAATATTGAATGAAATGATTCTGTGCTTCATTGAAGAATAACTAAAAGCAAATGCACAGCTTGAAAAATAATTTATTAAGCATTTGTATACATACATAGGTATTTGTCACCGTTTACTTTTTCTGATGTACCTTTTTAGCAGTAGACCTACTGGAAGACCTCGTCGTAGCAGAAGCCATTCGGACAATGATAGGTAAAATACTTTTTACATCCTTTAAATTGAAAACTAGATCACTGTATTCCTTTAACTATAGGTTTAAAAAAAAGTTTCTCCTGCAAAAAACGGTAAACAATTTTTAATGTACTAGATGTCTAAGAATAGTGTTTTTACATTCAAATCTCCTCTCTCCCCTTTATTCTGATAGGTTCAAACACCGCAATCGATCTTTTTCAAGATCTAAGTCCAATTCAAGATCACGATCCAAGTCACAGCCCAAGAAAGAAATGAAGGCTAAATCACGGTCTAGGTCTGCATCTCACACCAAATCTAGAGGCACCTCTAAAACAGATTCTAAAACACACTATAAGTCCAGCTCAAGATATGAAAAGGAGTCGAGAAAAAAAGAACCAGCTAGATCCAAATCACAGTCAAGATCACATTCTAGATCTAGGTCAAAATCCAGATCAAGGTCATGGACTAGTCCCAAGTCCAGTGGCCACTAACAGTGTATCCATGTTGTTTTTAGGCATGTAAGATTCATTTACACACAGTTCAGTTTACTTAAATTATCAGGAATATGATGTTGCAACAGTGCTAAAAAATATTTTCTTTGTCAGTTTTCCCTGTAGCCAACAATGGTTAAAATTAAAACAGTGTTGAGAAGCCACTGAGAGAGAGAGAGAGAGAGAGAGAGAATGTCCACTTGGTTAAATGTCATGGGCAGCTACTGATTTGGTTGTGGTGTCTCTATGTATATTTTTGTAAAGATTTGCATTTTTAATGCTTAGATATTGGTGATGACTTGATTGATCGTAACTTGCAACATTGTCCGATTAAAAATGTCATACCCGTAGAGAAATTGGTACCAGTTTGTGCTGAACAGTTAAACCAACTGTTTAACTTGTTCTTTAATGCTAAACTTTGTGATAAAACAGAAAACTGGACAGCTGTAGTGCAACACTGACTGCTGTGAAATGCAGACTGGCAGTTTTACGTTTCCATTGTTCAAAGGCAGGTTTCTGTGTTCTCCATGCCCACTGACACAAGTAGGTTGGTAAATGGAGCTCTATGGAGAGATATTTTTGAGATTTCTCTTTAGCCCTGCCATCCGGAGAGATGGTACTAACATTACATGTACTACATGGGGAGAGAGTTGGTCTTGGAAGCTCGTGCAGAGATTTTGCAGTGTCGTGACTTGTCAGGATAGAGGCCTCACTGCTTTTGACCTGGCTGCTAGTACTAAATGTGTGAGGAAAAAAACCACCTTGAGATGGAAAATTAAATTCATATTTCAGCAAATGGCAGAGCAACTAAATATTAGGTTGTGTGTACATTTTATGCAGTTTTTGTATCTATTCTAAATTTTAGTGAGCAGTTAACCATAAAATTGCTTAGTTTTCCTGCTGTTAGATACCAGTAGATTGTTTCTAGTTGTGTGTGTACAGTATATAAGAACTAAACTTTTATGCCAATGACTCCTGTGGTTAGTTGGTGTATTCATAGGTATAAAACTGTAGCCATCTCTCTTCCTGAGTAACAAAGGCTTGCTTTTACACATCAAAAAGTATTTGGTCAAGCAAGTCTGAATCGCTTCTTCCTCAGAATGGATAGTGGTTTGGTTACAAGATTTCATTTTACTTAAGAACAAATGTTTGAAGTTGGATATGAACAAGAGCTGCATCTCTAGCTATTTAGTTTATCACTAATACAGTATATTTAGTAAATTGAATGTGAAAAATAACAAAACCAGTGTGTAATCTTACCAGTATTTCTCTAGAAGGCAAGATACTTTGTTATGAAAATGGCTTTTGGTGTTGTTTTTTTCTATTTACCTTCAAAAGCCAGCATCAAACACCTAGTGTTCCTTGCTGTCTTATGTAGTAGCATATAAAAACATTGATTTCAAAAAGTTCCTTTTTAGAGAAATGTTTTAGGTTTGGGTTTTAGTGTTTCCAGCAGGGCCTTTGAAGAAATGCAGATGGCTTTTAAATATTGGCAGTGGAACGTGCTTAGGGGGTTGATTCTAGGATCTTTGTACATTTGATAGTATTTCTAACTTTTTCTTTACTGTTTGCAGTTAATGTTCATGTTCTGCTATGCAATCATTTATATGCACGTTCCTTTAATTTTGTAGACTTTCCTGGATGTATAGTTTAAAAACAGCAAAAAGTCTATTTAAAACTGTAGCAGTAGCGTGCAGCTCTAGCAGAGGAAAGTTGTGGGATTAAACTTTGTATTTCCTTTCTTATAGAGGCTTCTAAAAAGGTATTTTTATATGTTCTTTTTAACAAATACTGTGTACTACCTTTAAAACATCAATGTTTTGATCAAAATAACTAAAGACCCAGCTTATTTTCTGCTTGCTGTAAATTTAGCAAACATGCTGTAATAAAAAAATGAAGGAAATACTGATCCACTGGAATTATTGTAGCTTTAGAATTTGACTCCAGAGCATGGCTAGGAGTAGAGCTATGCATCCCTTATGGAGTAAAATCCTTACTATGGTATTTCAGTAAAGTCAGGAATTTATAATTTAATGTCTGAGTAAATATCATTTCACATTTTTAAAGGGGTACTAGACAAAATAAGCATGATAAGCATATGTTTTAGTCTAATATATTGAAATTTCTTTTCCATTAACTTTTGTTATTGCTGGATGGACTGCCCTATGGTTATAATTCAGATATTATTAGCCAGGTTATGAACTACTTCAAATCAGCAATTGAAATATTCGTATAGAACCAAATTTCTAGTATCACCTTATCAATTTATGCTTGCCGTATCAAAAATTGTGCCAGCAGTGGTTCTCTAGAAGGTGGTCAGACTTTGCTGATGGTGTTTAAAATCTGAGCTGCTTCCTGGCACTTTGGGTATTTATAACTGGTTCTTCTTATGCCACTGAATGAAAACAACTCTGAAAAGCACTTAATTGCTTTGATAAACCCACTCTTGGACTTTGTAAGTTGAGCTGTGATTATCTTGTAGCTGTCCATAAAAATGGCTTGTAACAGCAGAAAACCCCACCCTTTTTCAGCTTTCTTAAACGAATATAGTCTTCAAGACTAAAATCCTACTGAAAAGTGGTCCACCTGGCTGTGTCATGGGAAAGCGTGGTTATGTTTTTGTCAGCAGCCTGCAAGGGATTGCTGTAACTGATGTTCACATTAGTCCAGCCAGAATTACAGCTGGATTGGTGGGGAGGAGGGAGAAGAACATCTTTGTGTCCAGGCTGAGGTTCTAATTTGAGACTGCAGAGTAACAGTAACTATACCTTAACTATTTTGTCAGCATGTCCGTATATTGTGTGCCTCAACATTTATGTATAGCACAGTTTAAATTTTTTTTTTGTTTTGAAAATCCAATTCATTGCAAGTATAATGTAGTATCTGACAGTTCTGATGGTTCTTTCTTTCTCTCCCAGAGGTAGGACTAAACTTTGACTTGACTTGTGTATATGAACAAGCCAGAAAAGCCGAACACAAACCCACGATGTTTCAAGAGTGCATGAATAAAGATGTTGTCCTAGTTCTTGCTCCCATGGAAAAATTGTGAAGAAGCTGTTCTGTGGGCCTTTCAGTTGGGGACGAGTTAGCAGGATGTGGCCAAAAGGGCAGGGAATGTTTACGCATTCATGCAAGTCAAGCCACAGCCCATCTAGATAACATCTCCCTTCCTTGACGCAGGTATCCTAGTCCTGCTCTAAAAAAAGCAGTAGCCTGTCTTGTGCAAGCTACCTGCAGGTTATGCACAGCTGGAATGCAAGAACATACGCAGGCTACAAAAGATCATGTATAGGCATCTTTCTTTTGGAGTCTCAAGAACGGTGGGAATTATGTTTTTCTGTGGTAAAACTAGATTTTGTCATTCCTGCAAAATTTGTAGAATTGAAGTAGTATGTAAAACTTCTGCTGAAAGTAATGGCTGTGCTCCAAAATATCTGCAGCGTATTGATTTATCTCAGCAGTAATAGAAGGCTCTATTGGAACTTCTTTTTCACCACAAGTCCATGCACCCAACTGATAATTAAAAATCTTAAATTTAGTGGTTAAGTAGCTGGGTGTTTAAATTAGGGACTATAATAGACTGGTCTCTGAAAGCTAAATGTTATCCTTTCTATGTCTTTTAAAGATGTTTAAATGTACAGTATAATGGCTTTATTGAAAGTGGAAATTTTCAATTTAAATGTTATTTTGAGCTCTCTTCTTGGAAGGAGCTGCTTTTTTTTTTTTCTTACTGTTCAGTCTGGGGTAACAGCTTGAAATATGTCCAGAGAAGGGCAATTGGATTGATATACATCGCAGCACTGCTACTTGATTTTTTGGCAGGGATGTTGCAGATTAACATTTTGAAGTACAAAGGGATAAATTTACACATTTTTAGGACATAATCACCCATTAATAATTGCTGGTTTTCTCCATTTATCTTGTAACTTGCTTAAAAAGTCTGTAGTCCATTGCTATAATATTTGTCTAAAGATGCTCTTACTGATGAGACTATTATAGGAAGGGAAGACTATGTACCCTGTAGTGTGTTTGATCAAAAGATGCTAATGTTTTATTCATACACATCCTTTCTTCTTGAGTTTTGTGTTCCATCTGTGCAAATAACCCTGTGAATTGGGAATAAAATGTACAAGTTTTGACTATAACTTGAGAGCACCTTCTGACTTAATTAATACAGCCGTAGCCTGTTGGAGATGGATCACCGAGCACTGAATCCCCAAGAAGTTCCCTCTAGCCCAGTGCGCTGAGCCAGCGCCCCATCCTCAGAGCTAGCGGAGCGTGATCACAACTTGGCTGAGCTTAAGCTGCATCTACTCAGACTAGCTTGTCTCGCTTACAAGCCTAGCTTTCCTGGGCAGAGCCTGGCAGCCCTTTAGCAGGCTTTGTTTCATCTTTGTGAGTAACGTCAGCGTTCCTTTTCAAGCCCTGCGTTCACAGATCACTGGCAAGGCGTGAACGAGAGGGCGGTAGTTGGAGAAACCTCCTTCATTGTGATTTCCAGCTTGTTCTGGCACAGGGAGCATGTGCCTGGGCTTGTCAGGTGGCTGGGTCTTACCTAAGATGGAGATAACTGTAAAGAGTTCCTTGCCAGTTCAGGGGGCATTTCACTACATTAATCAGTATTCTGAGGTGTCAGAGCTTCACAGAGCTCCTTGAGCTGCCAAAATGCTGTAATCCCACTTTTCCATTACCATCCTAAAACAAACAGATGCTTTTAGGGGGTGAAAAGTTTAGTTTATTTAAATTTTTGTTGTTTCCAATTTGTACATATACCATCAGTAATTGACAATTTGAAGTCGAGTATACACAATTGTAACTGGGCTACAGCTCATCCACTGGTGAAGGAGCAGGTCACAAAGACTCAAGTTTCAAGACCGCCAATTCTATCTTATTTGGAGCAACAGATTTGTAAACATTCAACCAGCTGCCAATGCATTTTGAATGTACAGAAAGACATCACAAAGAACATTTCACCATCTGTGAAACTCCCTTTCAAGTTAAAGCACTTTTTTAGTAATTATTTTTATGTAACCCTGGATTCTGTTATCACAGTTCAGTTGTTTCTGTCACAGGATCAGCTGAATTGTGACAGCACTGAAAGCTGCATGCTGGCAACTGCCCCATCCCCATTCTGAAGTTGACAGATTTTAGCAAATATTGGGACAAAATAATGTAGCATTGATTCATTTTAGAAACATTGTTATAATACTTCAGTTTCATCAACCACCTAAACTCAGCCATGTGCATTTCCCGTGAAACATCCAATTTGATTTTGAACACCTTAGTTTTCATCAATACGCACCTCTCCTGTACATTCACAATGTGAGTATCTGAAACTTGAGCAGCTTTTTTTTTTTTTAGTTTTTCATTTTATTAAAAAATTCTAAATAAGCCTCTTTTGCACTGAGTTTACTTTAAAAATGAGATTACAACCAAGTAAAACGTGCATTTTCACTGTATGTTAAGTGCAAGGGCACAGCCACAAATGTCTTTTTTTTTTTAAAACAAAATATCTTTTTTTAAATCAGGCCACGTACTCAACATGGTCATCTTACATTCAGCAGTTTTGTACTAAAAATACCTCTGTGCAGGAAAGCCCAGCGTAAATTTACATATGCTACAAAGTTTTACATTTATTTACATGGCTCTGTCTTCCCTACGAAAACATTTTAATACCTGCCACAAGCTACTGTAACTTAAGACAATTATTACAGGGTAACCAATTTAAGACCAATCTAAGGAACTACACCTTTTTCACAATTTTAAAAACAGATACAAAAATGTCTTTTAGAACTCAGCAGTGCAATCTGAATACAAAGGATTTTTTTTTAGAGTTTTTTGGCAGTCATCTGGCAATGCAGCATCTGGTTGGCACAGTCTGACTTGTGGAGATAGCAATGAAGTATTGCTAGAGCTGGAGAGCAACAATTACACGTTTGCCTCATGCGTTCTTCCATCTTTCTAAGAACATGCACCAATACGTTTCCTAGATCTCAGTTTTAGTCACAGGCTTGAAATGCTTGTCTGACAATTCAAGAGTACCAAATAAAGCCCGCAGGTATAAACAAGAGAATAATCTGCATTTTGCCTAGTGCCTAGGTGGACGTCTCTGCTCAGCAAATCTGCTCTGCAGAGCTTTTATTTAACAAATTTTATGCAAGTTTGAAAAGCAGCACAGTACCTGACTAAAGCTTTCAGTGTGTTTTTTTTCCAGTTAATGCTGCATTCAGTTAGGTGAAAGCTGGTTTTCTAACACCATACCAACAAGTAGTCATAATGCCAATTTTGGGAGACAGTCCCGTTTACTCTTAGAATACGTGGTGACCGTTCAGGATTTGATTAGCTTGATTATAGAGAAAATACCCATTTCACAGTGAACACAGCACACAACTTTTGAGGTAAAACATTAGGGGAATGTAATCTTCCACCCCCTTCTCTTCCAAGTAACTAATTACATGCAGCAAGAACATCTAGTTCTGTACACCTGTGCATCTGGAGTTAGGAATAGCAACTCTCAAATTTGAAACCCTGTAAATTTAAATAACTTTAAAAATATGAAAAGTTGCATCTCAAGCCTGGACTTTAAGTAATGTTTTAAGCTGAAATGTCATTATTTCCTTATCAGAAGGTTTAAAAGAAACAGGTACCCAGTGGCTTGGTGGCTTAGGAAGAACACTTGGTGAGGGTGGCTCACTAAATTTTGCTCCAGCATAGTTCTGATTGGTTTGAGGTGTGAAAAACAGGTTGCGATTCGATAAAGTAGGACTCCAATTTTGATTACTGGGGAAGTGAACATTGTTCTTTCCCCCTTTTTGCATGGCCTGCCATGCACCAGATGATGAGTTGCATCCATGTCCTCTTTCTTTCTTCATATAGGTCTTCATCTGCGAATTCTGGTCTTTATTCTTCTGCCTGTTTTTAAGTTGTTGATGGTTCTTGGTGGTATTTCTAGACTGGGGAACTGGAATGTTGAATCTTTCTCCACCACCCATCTTCAACTTAAATGTCACCTGTAAAAACGGGAAAAAGTCGGGAGTTTGCATTACTGCTTTTTAAAAAAAAAAACAAACAGAAAATATTTCAGAATGTTTAGATTCTAAGCAAGGGGACTGAAATCAATCTAACCAAAACTCGTATCAATTGAAAGTAGTGTTTTTTCTCCTTTACTGGATGCCACTTCAATAACACCTAAGAACTTTGCTGACACACTCATGAGAACTGAATTATAATGCAGCATATCTTCCGAGTGGGAGATTACTGACTCTACAGTAGCTTAACAATTCTGCTGCTGATACCAATCCATTCTTCCGGAATTGTACCCCAGTCCCCTTATCAACAGGCACAGCTTTGTCTACTTAGTTATGAAAACGCTGGTCCTCCAGGCAGCCCAACTACTAAATACATGTGAAACACAATGTTGCTCGCAAAATACAATGCCAAATTTAAGGTGTTAGTACTTAATCCTGAAAACATTTAAACCAAGCTTGTTACACCTAAAGATCTGGGCAAAGTTTGCACTGATAAAGCCACTCCCCAGTCTTTCTGGTAAGTCCAAGAATTACTCTGATAAACCCAAAATGAACTGAAAACAACCTCAGATGAAAAGCAGCCATCTGTAACTGAACTTCCAAAGCAGACAGCCAGATACTATCACACAGTACTTAGCACCTTCAGAATACTGTTCCTCTCCCACCTCCATTTACCTTTCAGTTGTCTTCTCAGATTCCACACTCTCCACCTCTTGCCCCCTTTCTTGCTTCCAAGCCTGAAAGAGTAGGTGCTGCCTTTTGCTGGATTCCTTCCTTTGGCTAGGAATAGAAGTTTTCATGGGCTGATCTGCTGTTTTCAGCCGCGTAGCCGAGCCCAACATCGGATTCTCGGCACAAAAGCTCCAAGGGAGAAGTCCCACTGCATAAATGAGAATGAAGTTTCAATTTAGGTTAAGGAAACACTTATTTCCCTTTCAAATGCGGGGGGGGGAGCGGCGGGGGGGGGGGGGGGAGGTGAAATAATTCGGAGAATTCATAAAGTCAGTTGTGTCTCTTATTTGTTAAAGATTACAATATACTTCAAACTTAAAAAAAAACCACCACACCAAAAGACATGGCAGTATTTATCTTACTCTATATAAACTTCACCATCATACTTAGCATTTCACAAAGAACAGCATTTTTATCATGCTCTCTCTATATATGTAAGTATTTTAATAGGCAAGCAAGAACCTTATACTTTTTTTTTAAAAGAGAAAAAAAGTCAAAGACAATGGAAAATACTTTGGGATGAACTCTTAGGGAACTAGCGCTTCAGTGCATCACTCGAGCACAAAGAAACCCTGAAAACTACCCCTTAACAACTCGCCTACCTAACTGTGGGACCAGAACAGGAAAACACCGCCCAGAATTACTGCCCACAGAAACTACCCCCAAGTGTCCCAACACTTCCCGTGAAACCAATCACATCCCCAAACCCTCTCCAGCAATTACAACAGAACTCCATTTCTACTCGGTCAGCTGTTTTTTTTCACCTTCGTTACTAATTTCTTATTATTTTAATTCCTTATTAACTCTTAAAATAATTTCCTGTTTAGCCCATGGCTCATCCTCTCCTGAAATCTTTTTTAGGATTTTAATCTTAAGGCACTCCAGTCTATTCACCTCCCCCTAATCGATGTGTCACTCTTCAGAGTCATCAGCACCCCCAGCCCACCTCTCCCCAAAAGCTCCACGAAGAGCCGCCCATCTTCATTTCCAGCTTTCGCCTGGTTGTGACTAGAAGTAAGGGCCGAGGTAACGTCATTAGCACAAACCAAGCTGCTGTTTGCTCCCACCGCAGCGGCCCTCACAGGCTCGCGCTTGTCAGAGCTCCGTCCGTTCATCTCCAAACTGTCTCTCTTCTTATGTTGCCTACAGCCCCCGATCCCTCGTCCCGCCTGACCCCGCAGGGAACCGGGAACCCCCGTCCCCACCTCCCCAACAATGGAGCAGCCCAGCGAACACAACATGGCGGCGACAGCGCCCGGCCCTTCCCGCACCGTTCCTCCCTTACCGACTTCTGTCCGTCTCGTTCGCCCACAAGCACAGACACACACACACGGGTCTTTAGGAACCGACCCCGCTGCTCCTCCGCCGTCACTCTCCGACACCCCACCCCCCCCCCCCGCAAAGCACAGCCCAAACCGCTCCACCAACGCCTGCTGCTGCCCCTCTAGCTCCCACACAAAATGGCGGCCGCTTCCCTACGCCGTATAACACCCTCACTCTCCTCCCCCCTCCCCAGACCACCCTGCTCCAGCCAATAGGAGCGCGCCGCCTGCTCCGTCCACCAATGCGAGCCAAGCCCCGCCTGTTGCCGGGAGGGGACGGGGCAGACTGGCCGCCGTGGGCGGGCGGGGCCGCCGTTTGAATCTCCTCAGCGCAGGGCAGCTCGGGAGCGCGGCCGCCCCGGGCCGGGGCCCTTTGTCCCGGGGCCGGCCCCTCCGCCGGCCGGCGTCCGCGGCACGGCCCGAGGGTCCCCGGGCTGCGCTCCCCAACCCCCCGGCCACGCAGCCAGCTTCCCCCCTCGCTCGGGAATTAGCACAACAGAAGGAGGGGGATGGCCGTGCCAGCTGCCGCCTGGGGCTTCAAAGAGGTAAAATAATTAACACACACCCACCCCACCCTCCCCCGGCTGTGAGAGGGTCCCCGGGAGCGGGGATTCACTGAACAGAGGACAAAGAGCAAAATCCAGGCCCGCAGAGATCCCCTGCAGCTTTCAGATCGCCAAACGGAGTATCTCCGAGTAAAGGGTTCCTCGAGCCCATACCCCACACCTGCATTTATTTAAATTAAATAATTTTAAAAATTATTACAACTAATTTAGAGGCATTTTCAATGTCAAAATGTAGGGAAATGCGTGAAGGGAAAAAGCTTCCACAGTTTTAAACGACTGTTGTGGGAAGGGATTCAAACCTGCCGAGCCCCTGGCAGTGGCTGCTGTCCGTGTTTATATTCACAGACTCTTATCTTGCCTCAAGGGATCGTTTACACTGAAACCCAGGAGATTTGGCCTTTACCGTGTACAGGCTGAATGAAAATTAATACATACAGGAAACCTGCACACTCTGAAGAGAGCTCAGGCTCCCTGTACAGTCAAGCACTGTACACCACATTAAGGACCAAAAAAGAAATCCCAAAAGAAAATTGAAAGCTCCTATTTCAGTTTGCTGGGGGAAAAAGTACTTAAAACCAACACAGGAACATTCCAAGGTTTTATTTTGAAGAGAAGCCTTGAAGAGTTCATTGAGGCACCCTGCATTTTTAGCTACAGAATGGAAAAATTACTCTTTCCTCCTTCATCTGTAAACCATTTAAACAGCTGGTTTCTTACTGACCAGCACCTGGTTTTACAGGGCTCTGACCCATCATAGGGTCTTCAGGCACTAAGAGGACAAAGGTAAGCACTCTAAAGAGAAGCTGCATCTTTAAGAAGTTTGCACTTCATTATGCAGTGTTATTGAAAAAAAACATGCTATGTTTTAATATGCAAAATGTGTTGACATAACCAAGCCCAGACCTTTGTTCATGTTCTTTATTGTATGTTTGCACAAACCAAGTTGAGATTAATTTGTTTTCCTCCCTTTGCTCTGTATTTCTTGGCACAATGTTATGGCTAAGATCCTTTCGGTAGCTTTCATTTAGATAGAAGACAACAATATCTGCTGTAACCAAACACTTAAGCCTTTAAATTCCACCAGTTATCTCAAACAACTCTTCTACAATGCACATCAGCAGATTTTTGCTTTGGTTCTATCTTTAGTGTGTTTATATCTGCTAAAACATCATCTCATCCCAGTGTATAGATGTGTTTAAGTCAGGACATGTCACAGATTTAGAAATAGCATTTTGCTGGCTGCAAGTGTGCTCTCTTAGCTAGGGAGCCAAACAGCCATGTACTTTTCAATTCAGATCAAGGATGACACAAGGTCTGGCAGTTTTTCCTCACTATGTTTTAGATATTTCAAAAAAAACATCTTGTCTTTCAGAATTGGTTTTGGGGTCAGGCTGACATTTAGCCAGAGGGGAGCAGGAAACATAAGTGATAAACTAATCCTGTACTTGTCAGAAACCATTTCACTGAAACACCAGGAAACCAGTTGAATGCTACAGTAAATTGTGTCATTCAGAGTTCAAGTAAGAACACAAGGGGTATTTTTTAATCAAAAGGGCAGGCAGTGCAGAATGTCCAAATCATCCAAATCACCACAATGCCCAACTTGCAAGCAAAGAGAAAATTACCCATACATCACACTTCAGCAGCTAAGACCTTGGGCAGGTTTACTCTCCTGCAGTGAAAGAAAAGGAGCTATTCCCACAGCTACAGTAACCCTAACATGTACAGAAGCACTCAAGTGCCTGCCATGTGCTGGACTGCATGTCCTGAAGACACAGCACAGACTCAGTCCCAGGGTTTGGTCTTGATTCCTTATCATCAAGATCTGAGATGCCTTCAAGAGAAGCTATGTCACTCCCTCAAATAATGATTTTTAAACCCTCTTTCTTTTTTTAAATGGCCTCAACACAGGACTTCTTGTTCCAAAGCCTATGGCTCTATATTCACCTCAGTTACTCATGGGCAGACTGTCCAGGCTGCAGCGAGATGTGAGCTGCCTCCAGGAGCAGCTCATGCCCACCATTCATGCCATGCAGCCCTCCATCTGCTAAAGACAAGGTCCAAGAGGCAGTGCCCTCAAACACACTGCTTGAACAGGGTAGTACCTCCAAACCTGACTTTGCTGTGCATTGCCACGTGGCAACAGACTCAATGACCTCAGCTCCACTACACCTTTGCTACATGTTCTTATAACCTATTGTACATAGTTTTTCTATTGTGCAAGTGTCTGCTTGGTCTGGATTATTCTGCTTCCTTCAGGTAATCCAAGGCTGACTGCAATAACTACTAAGTTTCATCATGTTCCCAGTTTCTTCAGTAGGACCTACGTTACTCAAATCCTCCTCTCAGCCCCCCACCATACTTTTGCTGCCACAGTGACAACTACTCAAGGTTTTCCCTAGCCACTATTATTTTTCACTCAGCATCTCCATTCCCTCTCAAAGCAAGTGTTAATACCAGCCCAGGGAAGCAGGTCCATCTGTGCCAGCATTACAATAACTAACCATTTGCACAGAAGTTCCAGTGAAGACAAAGTCCCCAGAGCTTCATTAGCCCCAAACTGAAATGCTTCCACCTGTGATCAAGATGCATGTAACCATGCACATATTCATGCCAGAGCATTTCAGTGGAACTACTCACTGATGGATGCTGCAGGAAGCAAGCAGCACAGATGAGTCATTTGTTAAGTCAATAGTGAACCATTGCCCCAGTTTTAGTCACAGGTGACAAGCTTCCAGTAGCACACAATTTTTAGAGCCATGAAAAGTAAACACCTTGGGGTTACTAAGAGTCCCATGACACACTTGAGACTAGTTGGATGTTTCCATCCAAGCCAAACATTAACCAGGGTAACAATCTACCTAAGTTTTCCTCATGTGGGAAGTGTGTTGAGTTTGTATTTTCTTAAAAATCTGCACAAAAGTATTGAGCAAAGAGTAACATTTAGAATAACTTTTATTCTGTTTGGCAGAGGACCCCTGTTTCTTGATCAAATAAAGCTCAGGAAATCCATAGCAGTGATCTACAGGAACTAGGTGGATATTTGAATGTCTCCAGAGTAAATAGAGAAGAGGTACCAGGCAAGCACCCCAACAATTCAATAAAACTATGTGCTTTAATTGCTTAAAGCTCCTTATAAGTTCATTGTTAAATAACACAGAGACAGGATACCCAAAGATACTTTCTATATAAGCTGTAGATATGAATTAAGTCAGTGTCCAGCAGTACCCAAGTTGTATCATCTCCAGAATAAGAGTTTCCTCCTCTGCACTGCTGAAACCAGTTACATGCTCAGGAGTGTTTCTGAGAACGTATCTCCTTTGGATGACTGCAGCATGCACATTTGTATATATATGTATACACAGAACACAACAAACTCAACACCAAGAGTAAAAACACCATGGACACACACAGCTCATTGGAGACCAGTTATCCAAGCCCGAGCCTTATGGCCCAGGGGGGTTTAAGAGCTTCTGCTAAAGCAGCTTCATTGCAGCTGATGTCTGAACTTTGTCAGTAAAAGCACATCCAGGCATGACTCCCAAGTCACACCCTGTAGGCTTTCTGTCTCAACAGCTCCCTGTTCAAATCCACACCAGCACTGAGTCACAAAAAGCCTGCAGGAACCTTCAGCCCATTTAAATCAATATGCCTGGTTCACATCCTATCATCAGAAAAAAACATTTCCACCCTCAACCCACCTCACTACACAAGGGCACACAGAGGTGTTTCTCCAGCAGGACAGCTCACCCAGGGCACAGGTACTGCCTTGGGCATAGAGAGGGCAAACTCATCAGGCAAGCCCTGCTTCGCTCACACAAGCTATGCTATACAAGAGAGTAAGTCTGTTTTTTTCTGAGCATTTCCTCTAGGAGGGCAGTATAAAGTCACACTGGCTCTCTGATTCACACCTTATCAAGGTGAGCAGTGCCTCCACCCTCAGCCCTGTCTGGGCCACTCAGTTTTCAAATTCAGCCCCAGCAAACACTAGAGTCAGAGAAATACAAGCAAGTCACTGTCATCCCACAAAGCACAGCCACCCTTTCTGCAAGTGCTGGTGGCTAAGTGCCCCATCACATGAGCTATGCCCTAACAGCAGCCCCAGGGGTTGTTCCCTGCTGCTCTGTGGACACACACTACTACTGAGCAAGACCAAGCTCATAAGCACAGCTTTTCTTTGAGCCTTCCCTCTAGCAGACAGCAGGCCCAGAGCTAGCAGCTCACCAAGACACAGCCCCAGACCATCACCTCTGCAGCCAGAGCTAGTACCTGTGTAAGGTCTGCAGGGAAAGCATCCCATCCAAGGTCATCTCCCCCACTTGCCAGTTCTGCTCAGCCTCACTCACTTAGAGAGATGTGGTACAGCCACTAGCAGCAAGGCAAGAAATACAAATTGCTGCTAAGACTATCCCAAAGAGCTCAACAAAATCCTACACTACTAGCTACATACCAGCTCAGTTGTGCCTGATTGTGCTTCTGGCTTAAATATCATAAAATCAGGTGCACTGAATTCAGGCAGCCCCACCCAATTGAGAGCAAGGCCATTTAAAGCCCACCCAGCCAAGGCAGTCCCTTAGAGCCCTCCTTCAGGGCTGGTGCTCCTTTAATTCCTGGTAGTTATGTGTGGACTACTTCTGCTCAGTGCCAGCAGGCAAAAAGGCAAAAGCAGAACATGACCTTTATGGGAATGTAAAGCTGATCATTGATCCCAGATGTTGACCCTGGGTATGGGGGGTTTCCCAAAGCAGGGCTGTTCACAGCTGTGTTAGCTGCAGCTGATGCCAAGGGGAAAAATCCAAGCTAGAGAGGAACAAAAAGCCCGTATGTTACAGAAGTCAGCCTTTAATGGTTTTCTTTTACTCTGGTAGGACAATTTTGCTATAAAAGAGAGTCCAGAAACCAAATTACAAGTTTCTAGCCATGCTGCAGTAATAATGTTGCTTTCTTATACTACGCACTCCTTTGACAGAACAGCTCTCTTTGCAGATAGAGGAAACTTGGGTCTATATTTCACAGGATCCTGCTGGATGTGAAGCTGTGACAGAGCAGGGAATAGTTTGGGGCTGAGTGCTGCTTTTCTAACTCAGGACTAGTATAAAGTATCTTTCTGTTTTTCACTAGCTATTTACAGTCTCATATTTGTTCTTGCAAAGGACCATTTGTCAGTTCATGGGAACTGAAATGGAAGCAGGTTTTTTTTGAGACAGAGCTGATAACCTGCCTCTTCTCCTTTGCTTATACAATAGTCCGTGATGCCTTTCATCTTTATTGTGGTTTCCACACGAGATCCAGAGAGGGGCTTTCAAAAACACCCAGCCCTGAGCAGTGTCAAAAGGGTCAGACAGGTCCCAGGTCCCAGCTGTTCCCAAGCACCCCGGTGAGCAGGGGAACCCCTTTTTCCCGGCCAGGGGGCAAGAGGAAGCGCTGGGTTCCCAATTCTGCCTCTTTCTCAAGCGTCCGCAGGCCAATGTCCCCACGAGCGTTGCGGGCTCCCCTGGAGAGGGCAGCCGAGCATTGCTGAATGCAGGCGCACGTCTGAGCTCCAGCAGCTGCTGGGAAACTCCTGAGCCACAAATAATGGCAGAGGGGAAATATGTGAAACAAAGATTTGGAGAGCTGGAGATGTAACTGCTATTCAAAACCATCGCGAATCCATCGAATGGGGGAACTGGGATCCAAGCAGGAGGGAAGGTTGAGTTCCTGCTTGGGAGAAGACAGGTTGATGGTGCTGGGATGGGCTGTGGGAGGAGGTTGCAGCTGCTCTGTAGGATGTCAGAGTGGGACCTGCTGTGGGGCAGGGTGCACTCGGGGACTAAGGCGCGTGGCCTTTCCTTTGCAGCCAGCACAGCGTATGCTCCCTGCTACAGGTTGTATGGTCTGGCCCAACCATAATGTGTCCAATTCCTTTGTGATTTTGGGCAAACTTGCATCTAGCCACCGACACGGAGTCTTGAATAACAGGCGATATTCTCCCCAGTGCTCTGGTGTCCCTGCTTTCTAGCAGCAACAGCACAACCTGCAAATAATGAGCTACAGGCTGCTGCTGCCCAGCTGAGGGGGAGAAGTGGTTAGCTGTGAGGAAGGATAGCTGAGAGCAGGTAGAGCAGAGACCTCAGCCTCTGCAGCCTTGGGTCCATCATGACCACAGCGGTGTGATTGTGTAACTTAAGACCTAAAGCCATTTCCTTTCCCTTCCACTTGCTCTTCTGGCATTAGCAGAGCATGTTTCTGTACAGAGAAGTGGCTTGCCCACTTTCTGGGGCACAGAGAGGTGGGATTCTTGCTGTTAATGGGGCTGGCAAACACGCAGGCGGCAAATTTCTGTGCTTGCCCTTAGACCTGCACACAGCTAGGTATATCCAGATTTTTCCATGTCTGTCTCCTAGCTCTTTTCCTTCACCTCCTCTTCCACTTCCCCAAATAAATCAGGAAAAGACCCTGAATGTCTCTTGCCTCAAAGACTGCAGGTACATGGAGGAATTGGAGGGACTGAGCAAATCATTTCAGCGAGTTGGAGGGTTAGGGTGGTTGTGAGATGCGGCACTAGCAGGCGGAAGCAGAACACAAGACCCAGAACAGAAGTGGGGAAGAAAATAAAACCTGACACGCATTCACCAAAAGAATGCAAAAGAGAGCAAGAAACCAGAATGATTTGCACTGATGGATTTCCAGCCCAGGGGAATAAAACAGAATGGTACAAGAAACCCAGATGACACCAGAAGTGATGTGAAAGGAGAGGGAAGCAGGTGCCGTCTGCAGCTGCACAAACTGCCCTGAGAGCTGGAGGGATGGGAAGTCCCCAAGCATCTCCAGCCTGCGATGCCAGCGAGAGGAGGTGAGTGGTTTGCATTTGCTAACCCGTGGGGAGATCCTGCAGCCAAGGATCCTTTTTCTCACAGTAAAACACATCGTACCTTTGAGCCCACGGTGCTGACACACATGCATGCAGACTGGGGAGACTCCGCTGTGCAGGGTTTGTCACAGGGTGTTATTCAGGATAAACTGCAATGTAATGTGTAACAAAGGGTGGGAAAATTGTTTTTTAGGATTAATTCTTTCTTAATGAGAACACGAAAGGTAAGTGTTTAAATAGCAGACTGCAGACTAACTCTTTACAGCTGGTTTTAGGGAATATTAACATTGGCTATGTCAGAGGTATTTCCAAATGTCTCGCAAGCATGGGTATGAGCTCCCAGGCTGAGGGTTCTGCACGAGTTAGTGTATATTATGACTCCGCATGTGGTGGTTTTGGTGGAGTGAGAGAAGCTCTGTTTTGCCATGCTTTGTACCCGAACTGGCATTCGCAGTGCTGCTCTGCACCCACACACCCGTGTGCTTCGAATGCTGTCACCCTGAGCAGTCACACATGGACAGAACTGGACTCCAAAAAGAAATAAAGCATATAATCTTCAGTGTGGCATTTGTGCCAGACAGTTCTTACATCAGGGAGGTAACTCTGCTTGGCGTTATTTAATATGGTTGGAGGGACAAACCGGGATGAACAGCTATGTCCAAAATAATGGCAAAACTTCTGCAACTAAAACAAGAAATCGTATACAAACTAAAATATTTGTAAAGCAAAAGATATTTTGCTTTTTCAGCGAGTGAAATGTCCAAGCATTAATGACAATTTTTGCATAAATCACTTCACGTGTTCATATTAGGCAATCGCTTAAGACATTTTATTTTATTGTAAAGATAAAATCTCTCAGAAATTCTGGTGATGAAATATGCAAGGCCAGCGCTTTCAGAGTGCTGCAGGCACATTGCACTGGCTGATTGCAGCAGGAAAATTTAATTTTACATTATCTAAGCAACTGGTATGTTAACTTATTAATCACAAGGATTCTGAGATGTCTCTGTAAATGAAGAAACCATCCCAAGTGATATCAGAAACTGTACTGCTGCGTGCAAGGCACTGTAAGTCTGACAGCTGAAATCAAGCGCAGCAATGCACTGAAATGGAAAAGGACTTTTTCACTTGTAGATTTAATTTCCACCGAAGCCAGCGGAGTTATTAGGCTGGAGTGTCAGGGCTCACAACCAGATGTAGCAGGGGGAAGGTTTCTCTGCTGCTTCTGGGCAGACTTTGTAGTCAGTGAGGCTGTATCAGAAATATATTGTGTTCCCAAATGTCTTATCTGCATTTTGTTCCGAATAGCTGGGCTTCTTGTTCATTCAATGTGTTGCCTCCATTTGCTGCCTCCTGGGGCTCTGCTATTGTTATTGGCACTGTCTGGGGGTTTCTCCATTGCAAGAGATGGGGTTTCCATTGCTTTATTTTGGCAGAATATTCCCCACCCCGGGAGATCCTGCTGGCAGGAGATGTTTTGCTGTGCTGGGAGGAGAATTAATCCTGTGCAGAGGCCCAGGAAATCCCCGCTTGGCTCCTGTGCCTTCCAGGGACCCAGTCCCCCTGTACCATAGCCTCCTGGCTCTAAAGGAGGGCGAGAAGCCCCTTCAATCTTTCTTGCTGAGCTGAAACGTCAGCCCAGCAGGCAGGGGCTCTGGGCTTGTTGGGCTGGTTGTGGTGGGGATGCACAGCCATGCCTGGGGCTGTAATTCCCAGGGAGGTGGAGATGCTCCCCCTCGGAAGGGGGTTTCCACCCTGGAAGCGGGACTTGCCCCTTGGAGGATGCTGCAGATCAGCTCTCCCCTGGGATCCAGATACGGGCTGGCTTGTTTCCCAGGAGGTGAAGCATGCAGGAGGCATTGGGCATGAACAAACACATGGTTGAATTCAGGAGCCCATCTGACAAGAGAAAAATGTACCCTGGGCAGGAAAAAACAGCCTTATGGCCAAAAAAGAAAAGGGACAGGCAGTGCAAGGAGAGGGGCTCTTGGTACTGCCCATGTTTTCACACTCTGGAGCCTCTGCAGAAGAGATCTTGTGCTGGAGCAAAGCCCCGTGCTTTCCCTCACAGACATGGGAGCTGGAAGGAGGATTTGGGGGAGCTTAGTCAAAAGTGCAAAGAGATTCATCCTTGCCATTCAGCCTGAGACACAACAGCTGCGGGAAGAGAAGGTCTGGGCTGGCTGGCTGATTGCTACGAGCCCAGCACAGTATTTTGAACCTGAGGGCTTATCTGAATTATGTCAGCTTAATGGAGAGAGCTGTACCAGAACAGTCAGTGCAGGAGTTATTTTGCCATTATAACCAAATTCTCTCCCCAAGCAACATAACATGAGCATTTTGCTGGCCTTCAGTCTCTTGCATAGCGTTCAGTACAGTTTCCAAGCTCCTAAGTATCTTGTTTGGACATTGCACAACTGCAGATACTGAGAATTTAGGATGGTCCGGGAATGCTGGCTGCAATTAATAGGTGTCAAGGTGATGCTAGAGTCTGCTTAAGTAAGAGATGTCTTGGTTTGGATGCTGGAGTTTTGGCTGGGGAGTTTTGGATACTCAAGGAGGCAGTTGCTGCCCCGGTGGCCCTTGGTGAGCCCTGAGATATGTTAAAGTCCATCTGTCCGCTAAATCCATCTCTCTCTGGAGGGAGAGATGTTGTCAGGTTTAATAACAGCAGTTAGTAATTACTGCTGCCTTTGTAGTGTTTCTGTGAAGAGCTGCAGGAAACAAGAGTCCTGAGATTAGACTTCAACATCTCCGGCCCAGCGTTATTACCCCATGCCGGAGTCTGATGTAAGAGGAGAGAGGCTTGCTGCAATGCTGAGCCACATTTCAGCCCAAAGTCCAGGACTCCTCCAGTCTGATATGCCAAGAAATGCAAATCAGGGTTGAACTGCTCTGTAACGTGCACCAAACGCCCTGCAACTGCCGATGGTAGAGCCCCGCCAGGCAGGCAGGACCAAAGTGCTGGGGCTCAGGCTCTTCTCCATGAGCTCCTGGGCAGCATCTCAAGTGCTCTGGGGTATTTTGCAACTACTGCGAAACACAGAAACAGTGATGGGTGCCAGGGGGTGGGGGAATCAGCAGGGAAGGAAGTAACAAAGACAGGTATAAAATACGTGTCACTGCTAAGATGTTGCGGACAGAGGTTTCTAGTGTGTTGGTCACGGCTGGCTATTGTCGCCTCTAAAGACAGCTGCTGCCTTTGCTGAATTTCAAAAAACAGAGAAACTGCAGATGGTTGGCTACAGGTACCTGGAGCCCAGCAGCGCAGCAGCCTGGCCCCTGCATCGCCTGGGCGCTCACTCTGCTCCCCGGGTAGCTGTAGTCTTCACACATCCCATCTTCCGCGGCTTGCACGTTTTGGACATTTCCTCTTTTGAAAGAGAGCTGAGGGGAGGGAGAGATGGTGGCTTGTTTGTTCTGAAGGAAAGGGAAGGCTGCCAGCTCAGTGCTTTCCTCCAGCAGCAGGAACTCATGGTCCCATTGCCTGGATGTGGGATCCTGGATACTTGAAGCCAGGCAGATGCTTTCGGGAAGGGGGATCCCCATCCCATGGGCTTTTGCAGCAGGGCGGTATGACCTGCCAGTGCATGGCACTCGGGACATGGCATCTCTCTGCTGATAAGGCAGCTTTAGTGTATCCAACAACTGCCTCTTCATCTGCTGTCTATAACCTGGTCCAGGATAACCTTGTTCCCCCCGTTACACAAGGCAACACAAGGCAGCTGAGCCCTCGATGAAAGTGCATTTGGTTTAAAGCACGAGTATAACTGAGAGCAAGAATAGGAGAAAAATAACATCTGAAGGACAAGCTCATCAGTGTAATGAAGATGAAGGGATTTAAATGCATTAAGCTGCAGAAGTGTAGAGAAAAACATGACTTTGCTGCCACAGAGTGCACTGAGCAGCTCAACATCTGCCTAGAGGAAAATAAGGCATTTCCCTCCATCACATCTCTGCTGAAGCTAAAAATATTCATAAAATTAAGCTAATTCTGGGCATGGACAGGGCGTCTTAGGTTCAAGTGGTCTAAATCCTGCATGTCCCCATTTTTATATCCAACCTGCACTCTAATATTGGTGTAAAACCATAACTTTTAATCACTCTGACCATGGGACAGACTGACTCATGACACAGGGATTATGGGGGGAGAAATGCAACTTTAATGAGGCTGAGCTTTATAAAATGGCAATGGGCAAGCTTAAATATAAAACCAGTCATGTCATTTTGTGTGTTCAAACAGCTTTGGGGAAGAGTAAATGCTTCCAAGTGCACTTTGTGTTCCCAGATGAGCCGCACCGAGTCCCCGGCAGTGCAATATCCCTCGTCCTTCTCCATCCCAGCCATCTCCCAGGGCAGCTCCACTCGCACAGGCTGTTCTCCAGGGCCTGTCCGCAGCCACGGCACAGTGTCACCATGAGCAGTCCCTTCCACCGCTGCTGGCCCTGAGCAGTGAATCTGGGAGGATTGGTAAGAGCTGGCCCAGGATTTGTACAATTCTCAGCGTTGCTGCTTCCCTCTTGTGGTGAGGAAACAGCCCGAGAGACAGACGTGGTATGAATGTGGTATGGACGTGGTACGGACGTGGTACCCATGGGCTGCGATAGACAGGTCTCAGCCAAATCACCCGTGGGACAAAGCCTGGATCTCTGCTGGGAAAGGGTGGAAGCTGGCTCCAGCATTTGGGCTGTGGACCTGAAAGCAGGTCTCCCTGGGCTATTTTCCTTTTGCTTGCCTCCCTCTAAAGAGATGGATGTGTCCCAGGGGGTTGAATTTATTGCTTGTTGTGCTCCTGTAAGTCCCCTTCCCCTTGGTCTTTTTCAGAGCATCTGAAGAAGTGCAGAAGGAAGCAAAAAAGCTCCCTGCAAGTTCCTAGCTCCAGTTAATTACAATGGATATTTGTAAGATACATGAAAACGTCTCCAAATGCAGTGTGAACACCATGGAGTGCTTCATGGTCCTCAGCACGCAAACTCAGAAGATAAGCATTGCCACACTGTGCGGCTTCTTTGGGACACTGTGCATTTTTGAGAACTCTTTGGTGCTGTACTTGATCTTCTCCTCCCCCGGGACCAGGAGGAAGCCTTCCTACCTCTTTATCAGCAGCCTGGCCTTGGCTGACATTCTGGCCAGCATCATCTTCGTCTGCAGTTTTGTTAACTTCCATGTCTTTAATGAAACCAATTTCTCTAAAGAAATGTTCCTGCTGCAGCTGGGAGGGGTGAACACATCCTTCTCTGCCTCCCTGAGCAGCTTGCTGCTGACAGCCCTGGACCGTTACATCTCCATCAGCCGACCATCTGAATACAAGCTCCTCATGACGAGGAAGAGAGCGTGGATAGCCCTGGGGGTGCTCTGGGTGGCATGTGCGACCATTGCTTCCCTGCCCCTCCTGGGCTGGAACTGCTGCATGCTGAATTCAACCTGCTCCGAGCTGTTCCCGTTTGTGGACAACAACTACCTGTCGAGCTGGGTCTGCTTCGTCATGGTCCTGCTGGGGTTTATCATCTACGCCTATGCGCATGTGCTATGGAGGGCTCACCAGCACACAGCCTACATGGAGAAGCGCCAAGTGCAGGTGGGAAAGCAAAACACCAGGATGAGGATGGATGTAATGCTGGCCAAGACCCTCGTCATGGTGCTGACTGTCCTCGTGCTGTGCTGGTCTCCGGTCCTCGTTCTCATGATCTACAGCATCTTTGCCAGGCTGAGCAATCACCTGCGCAAGGTCTTTGCCTTCTGCAGCACCCTCTGCCTACTCAATTCCATGGTGAATCCCATTATTTATGCCCTGCGGAGCAAAGAGCTATATTCCTCCCTGAGGATGGTCTTTTCTCGGTTCAGGAGGCAGCTGAAGGCCTCTGAGGAAAGCCCAGAAGGAGAGAGCACCCACAAGTCCTCCATGATAGAGACCATCTGTGAGGACATGCGTGTAACATAGGGAGGCAGCCATGGAAAGTCCGCACTTGGGTTAGCAGAAACAGTCTGTATCACTTTTTCTTTTCTCTTCTTATGGAGGCCCTGGGAGATGAGGGATCAGATAGATGCCTTTCATGGAGCCACCTCCTGCTGGTGTTATTCTTAGATGCTGGGACATAAAGTGCAGAGACTTACACAGGCAGCTGGTCCCCCAGCTGCAGAGATACCAGTGCCACATCAATGTGCCAGCCATGAGGCAGCGGATAATGCCATGCCCCAAAACAGCAGATCCTAATATTTTATGACAAATCCTCCTGCCTGGCCTCCCGCCTGTCCCCCAGTAACCTCCTAACCCATTTTTCTTACATTCAGCGATGTCTTCCTTACACTCCATAAAACATAGCTAACCTCAAGTAAAACACTCCACAGACCTTCAGGTTCTCTAGAAATCCCCAGGTATCATGTAACTCTCTCTAAACCCCTTAACCGGGCACGGGCAGAGTTGTACAAGCACCATCAGCAAAGCGCTAATAGCACATCGCTACGTAGCAGAGGTACATCTATTTATCCCAGATTTGAATGCCATCCCAGGGTGTTATGTATTAGCAGCATGGTGACAGTAGGTCTTCAGGTCCTGGCAAAGGTGACAGAGAACAACACCGAGTCGTGACGAGCTCCTGCCGACGGTGAATGCCTCGCTGCATCGCGTGGGAGCAGGACCGGCGGCAGCAGGAGGTACCTCGGCCCTTGCTGGGAAAGGTGCAGATGGTTTCTCTGGACTCGCTTGCAGACAGTCCTGGCTAATCGTGTCTCACAGCATTTAGGATCGTGTTGATTTTAGCATCTAATTCTTTACGGAAAATGGAAATGCTCTCACTGTGGCTTATGGATTCCGCCATAGTTGAGGATTTTGAGGCAGACAGGACCTGCAGGCAGCACATTTCTTTCAGCAAATTTAAGGAAAGCTAACCCATGCCACACAGGTGTTTGTTGGATGTTATGTGATTAAACATTAAAGCCATTTTTCAGCCTTTTCTTCTATTGACCTCTGGGGCACAAACTCCTCCAGGCGACAAGTTTAAGCCCAAGCTGGGGCAAATACTCAGATGAGGAACTTATAGATTTTTTTGCATATTACACAAAAGCAGCACCTTTACCTGCAAAACCTGCAAGGAGAGCAAAGCAGGACGGGGCCCTTCGCCAGTGGCCCGGGGAGCAGCAGGGCTCCTGCCGGCTCCCAAAATGCCTCCAGCGGGATAAGCCCAGCCCGGGGCACGGCCGCGAGGCCCTTGGACTCTGCCCTGTTTCCCCAGAGGATGCACCCGTCCCTCACGTGTGGGTTTTGGAGCCAGGCCCTGGGCCTGCTCTGGCTGCATGAAGGGCCAGGGGGAGAGGGGTCTCATGGAGGCTGAGCTGCCATGGGGCCAACCCCACGGGCTCGCTCCCGGCTCCTCACGGGATGGACACAGGGGCTCAAAACGCAGGAAGAGACACACAGGCGTCTAATGTGGGGCAGAGCCGGGCTGGGAAGGCGGGAGGAAGGGGACCGCAGCCTCGAACCGGCGGCCCCTCGGTAGCCATGGCGGCGTCCTGGCGCCGTTGCCTC
This sequence comes from Ciconia boyciana, assembly GCF_034638445.1. Lineage (NCBI taxonomy): Eukaryota > Metazoa > Chordata > Aves > Ciconiiformes > Ciconiidae > Ciconia > Ciconia boyciana. The sequence goes on from NC_132954.1 coordinate 5,052,527, forward strand.
GGTAGCCATGGCGGCGTCGCGGCGCCGTTGCCTCGGTAGCCATGGCGGCGGTGGCGCTGACGTCACGCGGCAGCATGGCGGCCGGCGGGCTGCTGTGGCTGGCGGCGGCGCTGGGGCCGGTGTTGGCCGCGCCGCGCTACCGCCCGGACTGGGCCAGCCTGGACGCGAGGCCGCTGCCGGCCTGGTTCGACCAGGCCAAGGTGGGGGTGTTCGTGCACTGGGGGGTGTTCTCCGTCCCGGCCTGGGGCTCCGAGTGGTTCTGGTGGCACTGGCAGGGCGAGCACCGCGCCGACTACGAGCGCTTCGTGCAGCGCCGGTACCCGCCCGACACCACCTACGCGGACTTCGCGCCCCGCTTCACCGCCCACGACTTCCAGCCCTGCGAGTGGGCCCAGCTCTTCCAGCGGGCTGGTGCCAGGTCAGCGTCGGGTGCTGGCCAGGGCGGTTGGGGTCCCTGAGGGACGGGGGGTCCCGGAGGGGATGAGTGCCATGTCCGGGTGTCCCTGAGGGTACGGGGGAGCCATTTCTGGGGATCTGTGAGGGGATGGGGGTCCCTGGTCACTGAGCAGATGGGGGAGCCGTGTCTGGGGGTCCCTGAGTGGATGGAAAGGCCTGGAGAGGATGGGGGCTGTGCCTGGGGTCCCCAAGAGGATGCAGGGGTCTCTGAGGGGATGGAAGGGCCAAGTCAGGGGATCCCTGAGGGATTGGGGGTCCCTGAGCAGTGCTGAGGGGTCATGCCCAGGGTGCTGAGCAGATGATGGGTCTTGCTACTTCCTAAGTCTCGATTGTTCATTCTTTTCAGCATTCAAATCCATTAAAAACCTCTGCTATTCTTGTAGTTGCTTCTAAATTTAAAGGGTAATGAAAGAGGGCTCCTCACAGCGTGGTTATTCAGTCCCTTGCTTTTTTAGTGACTGGGTTTGCCAGTGAGGCTGGGGAATATTTTGGGTAGCTCCTTTGTCATCCTGATTGAGTACTTTTTTTTCCCTCAGGTACGTGGTACTGACCACGAAGCATCATGAAGGCTTCACCAACTGGGGGTCGCCCGCGTCCTGGAACTGGAATTCTCTGGATACGGGGCCCCACCGAGATCTTGTAGGAGAGCTGGGACAAGCCCTCAGGGAGAGGTATGGCATTGCCAAACTGTGCTGTTCCTTTCATCTGTGTGCATCAAATTCTCCTGGCTGTTCTTGACAAACGGCGGAAAATTATGAGTTTAATGTGAAAAAAGTAGTGCTTGCAAAGTCATGAAATCTGTGAAATAATAATGCCAGTAATCTAATCTACGACTGGTTCTTAATCCCTACTGCCAGCCTAACTCTTTCCTCTGTGTTTTCTGTCCTTCAGCAACATACGCTATGGACTGTATCACTCTCTGTTAGAGTGGTTTAATCCACTCTATCTAGCTGACAAAGCAAGTGGCTTCAAGACTCAGAACTTCGTTTTAAAGAAGACCATGCCAGAACTTTATGAACTTGTCTTAAAGTAAGAGCTGCAACCGGTTAGGAATCAAGAGCATTTCCTGGTTTCGGTACTGTAGAGAAAGATGCAAAGCAGATGCAGAGAAGAGAGGTGACAAATGTTAATTTTTGCCAAGGCAAATCTGTTTACTTATCGGTAATGATTTGCAGTAATTAGAAAAGGTGTTCACATTTGCTCTGTGGACAGTCTAATTTGTAGAATAAGGTAGGGACAAATTTTTCATGCATGAGTAATTCCCGTTAATACTGCCTTTGAGCAGGGTGGCTTTGAAAGTGGAGCAAGCTGCTTAGTATTTAGTAGAGTAGAAGAGCGGTTTCATTGTGAATTTACATCCTTGCCTTGCTTCCCCTTGTTGACAAAAATACAAGGCTTGGACACGTGTTGCTCAGAATGGCCGCTGTCCCAGCTCAAGAATGTGCCTCATAATTGCCTTTGAGATGCAAACTTCTGCTTTTTCGAAGAATTGCATCCTCTCTTGAGCCGTGATCGCATCAGTCACACAGCAGTTTTTGCTGCTGCAAGAACCTCACTTAAAGCTTTGTCTGAAGGGGAAAGTGATAGCATAAACCTCCTGGTAATGTCAGGCAATAGGAAGAGGAAGTGAAGCTAGACTCCAGGTGCAAAAAACACAGTGCTTCCTTTGTGGTGGGAGAAAATAAGCCATTTTGAAATAACATTCATCTCTCTGTTAGATATAAACCAGATTTGATTTGGTCGGATGGAGACTGGGAAGCTCCGGAGTCGTACTGGAATTCTACCTCTTTCCTTGCCTGGCTTTATAACGATAGTCCTGTCAAGGTATCGCTTTCAGCTGTCCCTCATGGCCGCTAGCATTTCATGGGTATGGAAGGTCTGGCAGCGGTGAGATATGAATGTGATCAAATCAGAAACCCGCTTGACAGATGCCAAATGTGCTTTATTCTTTCACAAAAAATAAGAAGCCTACACTGTGCTCCTGTGAGAAGATTCTAGTGTCCTTTAGAGCACACGTGTGGGAGGCTCAGAGGCCAGGAACCTTGTTGCCTGAACTTCTACCCGAGTGAATAGAGAGAGGTTCTCCCAGAGAGGGATTCAGCCTTCTCTGGAGGATCCTCTCTCTCTTTCCTTTGATTACACAGGGGGTTTTAGGTGCTTACCTCCTAACTTAGATGCCTTTGCTAACTTAGGAGGGATGAGTGAAAAGTCCAGGACAAAACATTCTCCCTACTGAACTGCGTTTCTTCTTTCAGGACACTGTTGTTGTTAATGATCGTTGGTGTAATAACTGCTCTTGCCATCATGGAGGTTACTACAATTGTGCTGACAAATACAAGCCAGGGACCCTACCAACTCACAAGTGGGAGATGTGCTCCTCCATTGACAAGCTTTCCTGGGGCTATCGAAGCAACATGAACGTTGCTGAGTTAATGGATGAAGCAAGTATCATTGAGGTAAGAAATCTGAAATCAAAATAACAGGTGTGGGGGAGTTACTGAGAATTAGAGGTTTCCTTCATCATCCTACTCGCAGAAGCAGTTGTCAAGTGTTTTGTACAATCAGGCTGGAGTTAAAGGAGCAGTTGAGGACAAAGCCCTCCTCAGGTTTCTTTGTTGTCAGAGGTGAAGATAATGCAATTTGTTACCTTGGTTTGTCTGTCACAGGAGCTAGTGCAGACTGTGAGTTTTGGAGGCAACTACCTTCTCAATGTGGGACCTACAAAAGAAGGGGTGATTGTTCCCGTCTTCCAAGAAAGACTTCTGGCCCTTGGGAGGTGGCTGGACACTAACGGGGAGGCAATTTATGAATCGAAGCCATGGAGAGTACAGATGGAGAACAGCACAGACACGGTCTGGTAAGGACTCCGTTGCTCAGTACCATCTGGGCTGGGACTTCCAGAGCTGATGTTTCTTTCTTATTTGTTCTTAAATTTGGTACACTCTGAAGTGTTACCATCAGATGCAGATGGCATTTAGGTAATATCCTGCAATGGGAGTGCTCAGTTACTGCCCCAGGGTGTTACCTAAGGAATATCTTGCTTGAAAGAAGAGAATAAAGATCAGGACTTCATCTGTCTTGCTTTATTGGGAAAAAAACAACTCTTCCTTTAAAAAATTTTCCATGCTGCTGCTGTCAGGACTGTTTAAGTAGTCATCCTGGCTAGTTTGAATTGCACAAATGTAGTTCATCTAAATGCATACAGTTTGTAAATGTAGTGATATTTGCTTTTAAGCTGTTATATAATAGTACTAATCACTGTTACCCAACTGTTAGATTTGTACTGACTGAGAAGGGCATAGTGAGTCAAGAGCCAGAAATTGCTACAAAACGGAGTTATTTTTTTTCCTCAAGTGTGCCCAAGCGTGTTCAGTCTAGAAACGCAGAGCAATGATCAGGATAAGACAGCGTATCCGCTCTGTTGACCACAAGCTGAGGCAAGGACAGATCGACAGACGACATTTGCTTTTAGGAAGCACACACGGACTTTGTTTGGGTTTCATCAGCCGGTGCTGACTGCCTAAACGGTGGGTCCAAAGTGACAGATTTTGGAATGAGGGGAACGTAGGTGACCCCTGTGTGGTGACAGTAGGCAAGCCAGTGTTCTCGTGCTGTCTGGAAAGGTCAAGCTTGTGTCTGGTTCCCTCTCTTATGGGGCTCTTCACCTTGCTGAACTCTTCCTCTTAGGTACACTTCTAAGGGACCAGTTGTCTATGCCATCTTTCTGATCTGGCCTCGGGACAACATTTTGGAGCTGTCCTCGCCCTCTCCATCCCCAGCCACACAAGTAAGGAACTTGAAAGAAAGATAACGCACTCTGAGAGCCTGCCTTGGGCACATGTGGGCTGGGAAGGCCCAGGCTGACTTCATTTGGAAACTGAGGAGAGTGTGGAAGTTGTCATCCCGTACTTCTTGTTGTGGGGTGCTCTGGCCTCCCTCCAGATCCTTGCAGCATCCCAGGTTATTCTCCAGGCTTTAGCTCACTGTTAACACAGAACATTGGATAGGACTTGCCAGGACAGGCTCATAGTCTGCCATAAAATAGGCAGAGACACTTCTCCCCCCGAGTATTTTGATCCTATTGACACAGGGAAGTGAAGTAAATAACAAGCCTCACACATAGAAGGGATCACTGGTATTGCATCTCAAATTCAAATCAGGTACACTGACCCGCTAATTGTAAATGTAATTGTGACGCAAATGCTAGAGTGCCCTTTGCTCTGAACAAACAGAGGTAAAGCCTTCTCAGTTAAAAAAAAAAAAAACAAAAAACCAAACAACAAACTACAGTCAAACGTTTGGCCCCAAAATATCCTGTGTGTTGCCTTTTGTGCACTGTGAGTGATGGGTGGAAATGTGCAGGACTGCTTTGAACGTGTGGGAAATGCTGTACAGAGACTGCAAATGTGTTTTGGGGTGTTCAAATGGGAAGTACCTGTGTGAGCTACAACTCAGTGATTCCCTTGCCCTCCTCTGCAGGTGACAATGTTGGGTTTTGCAGGGACTCTGAAGTGGCAGAAATCCCCAGGTAAAGGACTGCTCATAACTTTGCCCTACATGCTTCCATCTCCTCTACCTCCTCAGTCTGGCTGGACTGTCAAGCTTGAGGGTGTGAAATGACGGCTGCGGGATGAAGACAGCAGTCTCCCCCTGCCTTTCTTTTAAATTGAGACTAAGGATTTTTCATTTATTGTTGAATAAATTGTTTTTCTCTTCAGATAATTTATCTTCTAATCCCTTTTGTCTGTGATCTGTGTATCAGTGGACCTTGTTTGGCAGCAAAGAACGGACCCCTCCGCTCAGCAGTGGGAAGCTGGGACGTCCTTTGCAGTATTCTGCTGGGACATGACAGCCCGCGAGCCAAACATCTACACTTGGAACAAGCAGATTTTTTGATGTAAAGCTGGGCTTCTTGGAGGATGTTATGGCTTCGCTGCTGTGATGATAGGTGATAATGCTGGACAGACTCAGAGGTGGTGGGAGACTGAACAGAGTTAGTATGGGGCAGTTCAGAGGACCTGCTTCGGGGTGTCAGGGCAGGCCACGTGGCACCCAGGTATTAGTGCTTGAAGCTGCCAAGGGGGTGCGTGTCTGCCAAGGAGGAGATGCACGCATTAACAGTGAGAGGATTTGGACTGTTAGAGCAGCTCACAGGACGTGGAGCAGCGGGAGCTGTATCCACGTTCACGTGTGCGTAGCCAGCGCTGGTGAGCCAGGCTACGCAAGGCAGCCGGGTCCGCACCTCCCAGGCAGGAGCAGGCCCTGCCGCTTCCCTGGCTTAATTACTCATTGAAATTAATTTTGATAACCAATGTGATACTCTTACATGTGGAATCACGAAGCCTTGCATGTGATGAGCATGTTCTAATGAAGACCAACTACAGTGCCATCGCAGATTCCTGAGTATGAGGTACTTGCATAGAAATAGGTACTCGGTAAGATGCGTTGCATTACTTTGTTATTGATTGAAACAATTATGATCACATACTTCCATCATGAATAAATATAATGGAAGCTTGTTGTTTGAAGAGCTCTGGAAGAAATCAGCTATAGAAAATCATAATCTAATACAAATCCATTAACGAACTTTTATTTATATTCTGGTGGAGAGAGCTATAAGCAGAAGAGTTGTTCTTAACATGAATTTAACAGAGAAGCTACTGTTCTGAATCGAACCTCTGACTTCTGCTGTTTCAGTGAAATAAGATTTCCTACATTGATGCTGAACTTCTCTAAAAAGACTTGAACAATATGTACTTAAATGATGAAACTCCTCATAATGGCGTGTGTCTCTCCAGCACAGTTGTTGTGAAGGCCCCACAACATTGCATATAGGCTTTATTTTGTTACCGTGCAATGTAGTGCAAGCCAAAGTTGCCAGAACACTTCGAGTTTAGCGCAAGCTAAGCCCCGGGGCTGGGAGATGTGCTGAGCTGGCGTCGTAGGGGCCGTTACTCAATTGACAAATAATGATCTGTACTGACGAATCTGTGTGGACTTCAGAGAACTGGCACTGACTGCCAGAGACCCACTTACTCACAGGAGCATCACCCCGGCTCCGGCGATGACGCTGGTACGAACACAGAGGGGGAAAAAAACGGGACAAGAGAGCGATGGCCTTTTTGTCTCCCAACCCCATCACGCTGGTAACCTCTGGTGCGGGGAGGAGGCCCATCCAAAACAAACACGCCGTGTTTATTTAGCAGCACGGGCCAGCAGAAAAGCCATCGTATAAGTAAGCGGCTCCCGAGCAGCCGCACAGTGCCGGTGTCGGAGGGAAACATGCCACAGTGCGCCACTGCGTCGCTCTCGCGGGACGGCCCATGGGGACAGGTACGAGCCGGGCCTCTCTCGCTCCCCCGACGGCGGCTCGGGGCCGGGCGGCTCGGGCCCTTCGCAGCCGGAGGGGACGGAGGGGCAGGGGCGGCTGCGCGGTCCCGGTCCCGGTCCCGGTCCCGGTCCCGGTCCCGGTCCCGGCCTCGGCCCCCCTCGGGGGTCCCGGCTCCACGTGGAGAGCGCGGTAACGCGGCTGTCATGTGACCACGAAACCGCACACCCCCCTCGAGTCACGTGTGGGGTGGGGGGCGTGGTCACGTGAGAGCGGGCAGAGATGGCGGCGGCGCGGCGGCTGCTGCCGCGGTGGGCGGTGTCGCTGCGGCCGGTGAGCGGGGCCGGGGGGGGCCGGGCCGGGGCCGGGGCCGGGGCCTGGAGACGCGGGGCTCGGCTGACGCTCTCCCTCTGTCCCCAGGTCAGCGCCGCGGCGGCGGCCGGAGCCTTCCCGAAGCGTGTGAAGGTGGTGGAGGTGGGGCCCCGCGACGGGCTCCAGAACGAGAAGGTACGGGCGGGCCGGGGCTCCCCGCCGCACTCCCGCCGCCCTCAGCCTCCCGCCGCGGCCCCTCAGCACCTCGCTGCGGGGTTTCTCTAACCAAATAGCCGAAACGTGCCGTCGTGCCCCACCGGCAGGGTTGGGGTTTTTTTAAATGCCGCGTTTTGGTGTTGAATGATGAGGGGTTTTGCAGCGGTGGAAAAGTTTATTGTGAGAGTGATAACTTAAAGTCGTTTTTCTTTTCTTCTTCTTCTTAGAACATTGTACCGACACCAGTGAAAATCAGTTTAATCAATATGCTGTCAGAGACGGGGCTTCAGGTTATAGAGGCCACCAGCTTTGTTTCCCCCAAATGGGTTCCTCAGGTCAGTATTCAAACGGGATTTACGGCTGTATGTTATAAAAATGCCTAATAATAGATAGTAATCCAATGAAAGGATTCTGCTTGCTCCAAAATCCTTGTTACCGTGGCTTGTAACTGGGCAGGAAGCAGCAAAGCCAAATAAAAGAGCTTGCGATATCCCAGGCCTTCCCTTTGGACCCTGCGAAAGAGCAGACGTCCAGCTCAAATGCAAACAGCTGGTTGTGCACGTGTTGGCGCTGGCTTGGCTGGGTGACTGAACTGTGATCCTTCACAGAGTGCAACGCTGTTTGCTCTTTAGAGGCCCATTTCTCTTATTCCTAAATAGTTCTGTTCCCATTATAAAAAGAAATTTTAAAAATTATTTTATAATTTGCAGAAACGGATGTTGTCACCCTTAGAAACCTTTCCTTGTTTTCTTTGCAGATGGCTGACCATACTGAAGTCATGCAAGGAATTAATAAGTTGCCTGGTATTAGTTATCCTGTGCTGACCCCGAATCTGAAAGGATTTCAGGCAGCGGTAAGAGATCAGGCAGCGTCTGAATGTCCACAGTGTTGCAACGGTGGTTAAGGGTGGGAAATGCATCTTTCGTTCTGGCAGGCAGCAGTCTCGTCTTGTAGTTCCTCTGCAAGGGATCGTTTTGCTGGGGAAACAGAAACCTGTTGTTTATAATAGAAAATACCTTGATACATTTTTCTATTATTAAAAAAATAGAAGTAATCTATTTTAATTGACAGCGATGCTTTCAGTCTTATCCGCGTGTCCCCCAGCTCGCCACCCAGCAGACGTGGCTTTACTGCTGCATCTGTAACTTTACGCTTCCTTTGAAGACAAACGTGGATGTGTCATTAGGTTTTTGTTGTAGAATGAACTGAGGAAAGAATTGGGTTATTCGGGGAAGAATTGGGGAAAAAAGTATTTTTTTATAAAATGAGAGAACTGTAGTCACGGTTGTGCTTGTCATTTCCCTCGCAAGAGAAATCAGCTCGCTTTAATTTATGCTTTCTGTTGGCAGGTGGCAGCAGGGGCCAAAGAAGTGTCGATCTTTGGAGCAGCATCTGAGCTCTTCACTAAGAAGAACATCAACTGTTCCATAGAGGAGAGCTTGGAGAGGTTCGATGAAGTGATGACCGCAGCGAGAGCGGCCAGCATTCCTGTCCGGGGGTAAGGAGTTCCTGCTGCGAACTTAGCATCGAGCAGGTCGTCGGGGAGACATGACTGCTTGAATTTATCCCTTTGGAGTCCAGCCCTTGCAGCGCTGGGGAGTGGGATTTCTTTTAAACTTTACCTTTTTTTGGGGGGTGCCTCCACCTGGATGGGTGCAAGCAGATGTGAGCTCAGTGCATTGAGAAGCATTAATTTGGAAACACCACCGCACTAACGCGGTTTCAGATGCTGGCTTGGTGCAAAGCCTGTACTGCTCCTGACAGTTTACATTCTTCCAGATGGGTTCACCCTTCGTGTAATTATTCTGTCTTCAGCTTTACCAAACGATCCAAAATAATACCAGCTTCTTGGCAGGCGTTCCACATTGAAGCGTGTAGATCAACAAGCCTAAGTGTCTGGCGTACTCTTGTCTTGGCAAATTTTTCGTGTCCGTAGAAGAAGTAATAGTTGAGTAGTTAATTGTGTACACTTTGTCCACTGGATTGATTTTTAGAATAGGAAATTAATTCTTCCATTGTATAGAGCATGCAAGATGCTGCACAAGTCCTGACTAATTCAGCCAGTATAATCTCACTTCAGTTCTGTAGCTAAAAGCATGTATTTTTTTTAACCATAGATATGTTTCCTGTGTCCTTGGATGTCCCTATGAAGGGAAGATTTCTGCAGCTAAAGTGGCAGAGGTGAGTTCATCATAAATATAACCAGAATTTCTGAGAGGTTTTTGTCTCCCTTTTATGAATGTGAATTGGGCACCGGGGGCTGGAGGATGTGTCAAACCATTTAACCAAAGACCAAGGGAAGACTGGGGAAGGTTACAGCTAGCTGTCGCTGCAGGGAAGGCTGGATCCAGCCAAAATGAATGGGGGAGTTCAGGGAGAGAGTCTCCTGGCTGTTGTCACCATGGCTGTTGTGCTCCAGGGAAGCACGCTCTGATTCCTCTGTATGGCGGGTCTCGGCTCTGGGGAAGGGAATGACAAAGCTGCCTTTTCAGTAAGCATCTTGGCTTTCGGACAGGTCTCAAAGAAGATGTACTCGATGGGATGCTACGAGATTTCTCTCGGTGACACCATTGGCATTGGGACCCCAGGGAGCATGAAGGAGATGCTGACAGCAGTCATGAAAGAGGTGCCAGTCGGGGCTCTTGCTGTTCACTGCCATGACACCTACGGGCAAGCTCTTGCCAACATCTTGGTAGCGCTTCAGGTAAGATTCTTGCTTTGCCGTGTAGTATCCTTCGTTGAGTTTCTTCTGTGCTTGCTTGTGAACCGTAGATTTGAGGAGCAGGACCACAGCTTGTCCTTTAAGATGACTTTACTGATAGTGGTTTTGTTTGCAGATGGGTGTGAGTGTGGTCGATGCTTCTGTCGCTGGCCTTGGAGGCTGCCCCTATGCCCAAGGAGCTTCAGGAAACGTTGCTACCGAGGACTTGGTGTACATGCTGAACGGCCTGGGCATCCACACGGTAAGCACGAGCAGCCTTTGCCTGCAGCAGCTGAGCCTCTCGCACAATGGCTCTGTTCAGGCTTCAGCGGGGGCTCAAAACTTGGCCCAGGGAGCCTGAGCATAGCTGCAAGGGTTGCTCTGGCTCTGCCTGAGGGCCTTGTCTTGCCATGCCAATCCCACCCCCCCCCGCTGGGAGCATTTCCTCCTCTCCCTTTTTCAGTGCTCTGCGATTTCACCCTCGCTATCAGAATCGCAGTAGTGAGCAGCAGGCACTCAGGGCCTCGTTGAATTACCCCTCAGGCTCCCTCACCCCCTGCTAGTCTCTCCCAGTGATGCCAGTTGTTACTGGGCAGCTTTACATGACAGAACCAGTAGCGATGTGTGTCGTATCTTTTTTTTTTTCCCATGAAGGGTGTGGATCTACAGAAGCTGATGGACACGGGCACGTTTATTTGCAATGCTCTCAACAGACGAACCAATTCCAAAGTGTCCCAGGCATCTTGCAGACTCTAATACTGAATTGAGTTTCTCTTTGGATCAAGAAGAAGGCAAGGATCTGGCGCTGGCTGGGTTTCCCTCCGTTCTGCTGCCTCTGATCTTCAGTGCTCCTTCCAGGCTCAACACTGGAGAGGAAATAGATAATCCAGCAGACTCTATGAAGAGATGAAAAAAATGAGAATACTATATTCAACCTTGAAGACGTTAGCCATTTGCGTTAGAGAAGGGAGGACGCGGGTGGGCTGAGGGAGAAGTAGCGGACGCACCACTTGCCTCTTCGCAGAGAGCTGCAGTCTCCGGCACCAGCTCAGAACAACATCTGGTAACTTCTACCTCAAGATTGTGTCGCCATAAACTACCAGCAAAGGATAAACCACAGCTTTTCCAGTCAGAGCACTTCTCCAGGTCAGGCTTGACCCTTCTTCCCTTCTCTCTCCTCACTACAAACATTGAGACTGACATCGAAAGCCTCCCCTTCGTCATTCACGTGTCAAGAGGCGGCTTTGGACCAGCTGTCTTAGCATTTAGGGATTGTAATAAAGGACTGTATCTGTTATAAGATACTTCTAAATACTAGGAGTAATAGACACATTACTTAATATTCTAAACTATTAGAAATTTGGTTTAACTAAACCAGTTCAAGAGCTTTTGCTGCTGGTTTGGTTCCAAGTGCCTCTTCTACCACCCCTCAGGGTGGAAATGCTTCATCATTGTGGGGTTATTCTGTACGCACATGTATTCTTCACAGCTGACAGGTCCTAGGGAAGTCTCCCCTTATCTCCTATTTAAGATAATTTATTTAGTAGTTTATTTGTGAGACTGGAGACAAGCGCAGAAACCTCGTCCTTCTGTGGGCGGGGCCTGGTGTGTAGCTGCACGCTGCGCCTTTCTCCGACTGTCCCAGCATGCTGCGCACGGGACCGTCCCTCCGGGTGTCTCCACATCACTTAAATAAGCTGTAACAATTAAATAAACCGTAACGCTGAAATAAGCTGGAATCGGTGAGTAAATGCGTGGGTTTTTAAGCCCGGGGCTCCGTGGCCTCCTCCCGCCGCCAGGGGGCGCTGCGGGATTGAGCGCTCACCGCCCCTCCCCGCGGGTAGTCGGTGCGGCCCCGCCCCCTCTCCCGGCGGGCCAATGGCCGCCGTCCCTCTACGCTGCTCCCCGCCCTGGTGGGCGTGGTCGCTCCACCCCGCGCATGCGCGCCCCAAGGCTTTTTGTCCCCGCTGCCGCGCCGTAGCTGGTGACACGTTTCCATGGGAGAGCGGTGCGCGTGGCACCGCGGGGGGCGGGGAGCGCGGCCGGGCTTTAAAGGGGCCGCACCCGGTGCAGGGGCAGAGCGAGCGCGGCGGCGGAAGGCGACCGGAGCGGCAGGTGAGAGGCCGCGGGGGTGGGCGGGGAGCCCTGACCCGGGGGCGCGGGACGAGCGGAGGGAGCTGCTGCTGTGCCCTCCCGTAGCGGGGAGCTCCCACGGCCCGGGCCCTGAGGTAACCCCGGGCCCTGAGGTAAATCCAGTCCCTGAGGTGCATTCAGCCCCTCGGGGGCCCCCCAGCCCCTCAGGTAGGGCCTGGACCCGACCCCAGCCCCCCAAGCAAGGCGCAGCCCCTCAGGAGACCCCCGGCCCCACAGGCAGCCGCGGGCCCAGCCCCTCGGGTAACTCCCGGCCCCGGGCCCAGACCCACGGGTATCCCCGGCCCCGCGGGTAACCGCGGCCTCCCAGGTAACCCTGTCCCGCGGCTGTGCCACGTCCCCGCCCTGTCCCACAGCCCCGTCCCGCTGCCCGCTCACCTGCCTGGCTACAAGCAGCGTTATTTTGGCTTTCCAGCCCTCGCCTGCCTGGCTCCAGCTCTGGCCTCCCTCAAAGCAGCCCTGGGGCCGGCAGCAGACACAGGGCAGGGCAGTTTTGGGGTTTCCGTTTGGTTTTCATCCTGAGATGCAGCTCTGAGAGTGACTAAAGTCACCCAGGGTGGAAACTTCCCCTGTGCTGCCTCCACGTGCCTTGGTAATAACGTGGATTCTCTCCTCCCCACTGGGCAGGAGCTGCGGCTCGGTTCACGGGCACGGGGGCTTCCTTGCGGGTTAGCTTCCAGGGTTCCACTTTGTGTATGCCAGCAAACGTCCCTGCAGTCTGCGGTGACCCAGTGCCCACCTTCCTGGGAAGCAGGCGTGGAGTGGGGCCAGCGCTGGGGCAAGGGAAGGGAGGCTGGAGGGGGCGCTGGGACTGTTGTAGAGAGGGGATTTCGGAGCGGGAGAAAAAATGGGGAATGGGGGGAAGAGGGCAGAGCTGATGCCCCTTGAGGAGACCACCATCAGATGACTCCCTGCCCTTGTGCTTAGGGGTGAATTAGCCTGAGGGATTTGTGCTGTAGGATATGGGTGACACCAGGATCTTGACTACATTTAACAGGAAGAACAAGGGGTTTTGCCCCGGTATGTGACAAATGTCAGATAAACCCTCCCTGCCCGGGAGGTGTGAACCACGTCGGCAGGGTGTGCCACAACCTGCCCAGCCCATTCCTCTCTGGATGTCGTCCTGGCACTGGCCGGGCCAAGCGCAGGGAGTGCCTAGAGGCAGTGCTGACGTGACAGTGTCCAGGTCCTGCCTGCCCCTTCCCTCCCAGGGCCCCTGGCTGTCGTGCCCAGCCCAGCCCGCCTCACACAGCACTCTGCGCTGAAGGGCCTTTCCTCCCCCAGGGAACCATGGCAGAGAAGATCCTGGTGACCGGCGGAGCTGGCTACATCGGCAGTCACTGTGTGCTGGAGCTGGTGGAGGCTGGCTATGTCCCCGTGGTCATAGACAACTTTCACAATGCCATCCGAGGTACGGAGAGCCTTCATCCCTTCCCATGCAAGGGGCTCGGCCGCTCTCAGCCTATGCCGGGACCTCCAGCTATCCCAGTGCCTCACCCCCTTTCATCTCCCCAGGGGCAGACGCACTTCCCGAGAGCCTCCGGCGTGTGCAGCAGATCGTGCGCAAGCCCATCCTCTTCCAGGAGCTGGATATCACTGACGAGGCAGCGCTGCAGGAGCTCTTCAGTAAGGTGAGAGCAAGAGCAGCAGTGCCCCAAGGTGGCCTCGCCTCGTGGGCTCCGAGGGGTGAGAGGGGTTTGTGCTGGGGATGGGAGCCAGGAGGGAGATGTGGACTGGGCAGGAGCTGAGCGGGGAGGACTGTGTTGAGGAAATGCTGTGACTGGAAAATGTTCCTCTGGGCCACGGAGACCACACGGGCTGGCTGAACAAAACTGCTGGGGAGACTTCTGACTGATTTCTGCCTGGAGCTTCTATCTCCTACCCCTGTGGCACTAATGCCAAGCTCTTTCTCCATCTGCAGCACCGTTTCTCAGCCGTGATGCACTTTGCGGGGCTGAAGGCAGTGGGGGAGTCTGTGCAGAAGCCCCTGGAGTACTACAGGGTGAACCTCACCGGGACCATCCGGCTGCTGGAGGTGAGCGGAGCTGGGAGGCGGCATGTGGTGCTCGGGGCTGCACAGGTGCTGAGTGACTGGTGCTGGGTGTGATCCTGCTCTGGGGTGGCTGTGCTGGCTGGCAGTCTGGTCCCTGCGGTGCTCCCCATGCCCAGGCCCTGTCCCGGGGGTGTAACGGTGCCTGCATGGTGGGAGCTGCCGCCTGCGGAGGGCTGAGCTGCGCAGCTGAGCTGGAGGGTGCGGAGTTTGCTGGTTCAGTGGCAGCTGGTCCCTGCTCCCCAGACCATGAAAGCCCACGGCGTGAGGAACATCGTGTTCAGCAGCTCTGCCACCGTCTACGGAGACCCCAAGTACCTGCCCCTGGATGAGAACCACCCGGTTGGAGGCTGCACCAACCCCTACGGCAAATCCAAGTATTTCATCGAGGAGATGATTCGAGATCTCTGCAAAGCAGAGAGGGTGAGGAGCTGCCCCAAGGCACGCAGGGCTGGGAACCAAGGTCTTTTCCCCTGTGGAGCGTGCTGGGGTGACCAGGCAGCGCCACACAGCACTACACCCTCCCCAGGCAGCAACATTTGTGTGTCTCCCCAGGACTGGAACGCTGTTCTCCTGCGCTATTTCAACCCCATCGGTGCCCATGAGTCAGGCATGATTGGAGAAGATCCTCAGGGGATTCCGAACAACCTCATGCCCTACGTGGCGCAGGTACCACCCTGCTGCAGCCTTTGAAGACCCCCGGGCTCATGGTGCCTGTGTGGGGCACAGGCTGATGGGGCTCTCGCGGGCTTGTCCCTCTGTGCAGGTGGCAGTGGGGCGCCGGGAATTCCTGAGTGTGTTCGGGAACGACTACAGGACGGACGATGGAACGGGTGCGTTGCAGAATGGGTGGAGCAGAGATACCCTGTCCCCCGGGGCAGCTGTCACAGCTCCCCAGCCTGGCTGCATCCCGGGCAGAAGGGCTTTGCACTCACCCTCTGTGTCCCCACAGGTGTCAGGGATTACATCCATGTCGTGGATTTGGCCAAGGGCCATATCGCTGCTTTGAAGAAGCTCAAGGAGAACTGCGGCTGCAAGGTACCAAGAGGGCTGTTGTCTGGGGTGCAGTCAGCCCTGCTGGGGCTGGGCTGTCGGAGCCCTAGGGGAGCTAAAAGGGGGCCTGGCCCTTCTCCCCTTGTGAAAGAAGCTGAGCCGTGTCCCTTATCCTCCTCCCAGATCTACAATCTGGGCACAGGCACTGGCTACTCCGTCCTGCAGATGGTCCAGGCCATGGAGAAAGCCTCAGGGAGGGAGGTAAGGTCTGACCCGCAGCCTGTGGGGCCACGGGCACAGAGCCAGCTGCTCCCACAGCCCCCCCACCACCACCCCGAGCTGTCACTGGCACGGCATCCCTTGTGCCTGTCTGCGGCAGCCACTGGCACTGCTCCCTCAGCTCCTGGGCCTCGGATGAGTCCCCTCTGCCGAGAGCCAGGAGCCCCCAGACCCCACAGTGGTGCTTTCCCTGCAGATCAAGTACAAGATCACGGGCCGGCGGGAGGGAGACGTGGCCTCCTGCTACGCCAACCCGGCGCTTGCTGAGCGCGAGCTGGGCTGGAAAGCTGCCTTTGGCCTGGACAAGATGTGTAAGAGCATCCCCCCTCCCCAGCGTGCCGTGTGCCGCTGGCTGCCTCTCTTCTGGCCCACCCCTCACTGCAGCTCTCTCCCTGTTGCAGGTGAGGACCTGTGGCGGTGGCAGCTGCAGAATCCCACAGGCTTCAGCAAGAACTGAGCCGTGGCCCGAGGGCTCGCCTGGGTGCTGTGGGCTGCTCCGAGCCAGCCCTACCTCCCCCCGCAGCCCCAGCGAGGCTGTGATCATCCTGGGTGCAGTGCCAGCTCCCTCTCCTGCCTCTTGCACGGGGCAGGAAGGCAGGAGCAGTCCCAGCCTCTCCACTCCTCGTCCCTCCAGGTCCTTTGCATCTCATAGAGCAGAAACACAAGGAAGAATAGAGCCAGGGCCCAGCTTTGGCACCCAGGGTATGAAATCCCCTCGGGGGGATGAGAAGGGCCCCCTTCTCCCTCGGGAGAAGGCTGGGCCCTGTGGCCACTGCTGGAGCTGCTCCTGGGCCCTCCCTGTGCCCTGGGAAGTGGGCACATCCAGCACTCAAACACTGAGTCCTGTTGAGCCCAAGCTGCAGAGGAAACCACCCCTTCCCTGCTGCACCTGGTCCCCAACCCTCCCAGCTCTGGGAGCCGGGGATGTTCCCGGTCTCGGGGGTGAGGCTGGGGCACCCCCAGCCCCAGGCACGGAGAGGGCTGCTGAGCACCTACCTCATAGCCTCAGGCCCAGGAACCCCCAGACCCCCCACTCCCACAGGGACCAGTCACATCCCAAGGCCACCATGGCTCATTTCCCCAGCCCAGCTCCCCTGGGAGAAGGCCCTGATGGCTGCCAGGGCCTGTCCCCTTTCTTTCCCCTGTCCCCCAGGGTGGTTTTGGGGACCAGCCTCATCTCCCATGTGCTCCTGCCGAGCCAGAGGAGCCCTTCCCCACGGCTGAGAGCGCCCTGGGCACGGCCAGCCTCGCCTGCCTGCACGCAGCCCCCCTGCTGCTGTTAGATTTGGCTGGTGCCTGGTTTTGCTTCCATGTTGCCTGTGGCAGCCGCTTCCGTAATCACGTTGCCAAAGGCTGCCCAGGAGAAGGCTCTGCTCAGCTGTCAAATACTGGTCCTATTTATTACTGGCAGCTCTAACGGCTTCGTTAGGCAGTGATGACGCAGTCAGCCTGGTTTGCTGTCACTTGGATTAATAACTTATGCTACTAAATTATGAATTGAGCTTTTGATTTGTTTTTAAATAAACTTTCTTACTTTCTAAGTGGCAGCTCTGTTCTGCTTCCCCTCAGCCAGAGCTGCTGCCCCCAGAAACGGCACCCTGGGGCCTCGTGCTGATCCGCTCCCCCCGAACCTCCGTTACAGAGGTGCTGACTGCGCTTCCTGCCCAGCCACGAATGACGCCAGCTCAGCTCTGGGAGAGGTTTACTCTTTATTTAACCTTGTTTCTGACTCCGTGGAACACACACACAAAAAACCCCAAACATTTACAAGGAAGACAAAAGAGAGAGAGAGAGAAGAGAAGAAAAAAAAAAAAGAAAGCTGTATTGAGGAATGGAGAGAAGCCGTTCTCCCTCCCGGGTCCTCAGCACGGCCCCGGCCAGGCGCGTGCTGCTCAGGCAGGGAGCGAGCAGGAATGCTCTGCAAAGGAGCCAGCGCGGCCACCCGTGCCGTGCCCAAGGATGGCCACGAGTCCCAGGCCCCCGCCGGCCCCCGCTACGCACACAGTTCCAGTTCACAGTCAAATAGGTCGGTCTGTCCGTCCGCCAGCCCTCAGGTCACCTGCAGGGAGCTGCGTTCCCGTCCCAGCCAGCCCCTCTCACCTCCCCACCCGCCAAGCGCAGGGAGGGGAGGACACAGCAGCTTTAAAACAGACAAAGTAGAAGAAACAGCAGGACTGAACCCCAAGCAAGGGGAAGAGCCGGGCTCCCCCCGACACCAGCAGCAGGTTTGCTGGTTTAAGACTTCCTAAGGGGGGGGGGGAGGGAGGAAAACCAACCCCAACCACCCAAAACAACCCAAGAAAGCAACCAAGGATGAGTCCGACAGATCCGACTCTCCGGAGAGCGGGTTATTGCTTTACGCATCCCAGGAGGGGAGGGCACGGCTGGAGCAGAGGTGCTGGCACTGAGCTCCCCACCTGCCCCCCCCCAGAGCAGCCCTCGCCCTCGGGGATGTGCTGGCCACAGCAGCGTGAGCCCGGCCACAGCCCGCTGCTGGCCACAGGGCACCGAGCAGAGGCTCTGTGGGCTCTGCCGGACAAGGCATCAACCCACACAGAGCCGGAGCACGCGGGAGGGAGCGACAGCCCTTAGGCTAGGTGGGTTTTGTGGTTTTTGTTTTGTTTGTTTTTTGTTTTTTTGTTTTTTTTTTTTTAAAAGACATGTACAGCTCCAGCCCGGAAGGGCCCAACAGTGCTGCGGGCTCAGCCCATGGAGGAGAGGTGAGAAGGGCAGTGCTGCTCAACAGCAAGTGCCCTCAGCCCTGCGGGAGGGGAGGGGACGGCCAGGAGACCACCCGCGGAGGAGACATTCGGGGCCCTGTGCCCGGGGAGCTGCTCTGCTGGTGGGGAACGGTCCTGGTCCCGCGCCCCAACCAGCCACGGCTGCCGGCATGGCCAGGCCACCGCTCGAGAGAGGACAAGTCTCGGCCGCAGCCTCCAGCCAGCCGGGCGAGGGGCCCCGGGGAAACCTGTGATTGTACACGGAAAGGCCAACAGAGCCCGCAGCCCTCGCCCTGGGGAGCACGGAGACCCCCGCGCTGCCCCGCAGGATGGGGCGCAGCAGCACCCAGGCGTTAGATGCTGGTGAGATGATGGCTGGGAGCAAACCTGCTTCCTCCAGCTGCGCCAGGAGCCATCCCTGGGGACCGGGGGCCTCTCCTCGCCTCTCCTCTCCCTCCCTGAGCCAGCCCGAGTCCAAAGGGAAGGAGAAGTAGCAGCAAGAGAGACGTTAAGGACCGGGCCAGCGCCGGGCGGGCTCTGTGGCAAAGCCATTCGGACGCCGGCTGTAAACGGCAGGGCTTTGGGGCTCTGAGGGCGCAGAGAGAACCTGTGGGACACCCCGCTGGGCTGAGGAAGAGATTGTAAAAGCAACAAGAGGAGGAGGAGAAGGAAGGAGGCGATTATCGCGAGGAGGGCAGAGCTGCCACAAGCCGAGGGCTGAGGCTGCTGGAGCACGGGGCGAGCCCGCTGGGGAGTGTGCGTGTGCGACAGGGCAGGGGCCGGGGCCCCGTGCGAGGAGGTGCAGGAGCTGCGCGGACGCCTTTCTGCCGGCCCCGGGAGACGGGGCAGCCTTTGGTGGTACCGGCCCAGAGCAGAGCCTCTGCCCTGGGCCTTGAGGCATTCGCAGGAGAGTCCCGGGTTCCTGAGCTCTGATTGAAAACCCGTGAGTCGCCTGAGCAGAGGCCGAGAGTAGCCATGGAGAGGACGGGCTGAGGGCAGAGGAGGAGCACAGGCTGCTCCGAGCCAAGGAGGGCTCCAGAGGGTGCCCCAGCCCTGCCCTGTGCCCGCACCGCTCCTCCCGCCGCACGGGGGCACATCCCACCCCTAATACTGTTACAAAAAAACCCCAAACTCAACAAAAAAAACCTCGCCCGTGCCATGCCAGACCCACACACTGCGGTGCCTGAACAGGGAGTTGAGGGGATGGTGACCCCCGCAGAAACCGCTCGGAGCAAGAGGAGAGAAAAGGCCACTGGAAAACTCGCCTTAGACAGCTCCAATCTCAGCTCCGAGAGCAGCAGGGAGAGACGGGGCACCCCCAGCCGGAGAGGACGCGGTGCGAGGAGACGGGGAGAGGCGGGGGCCGGGGGTGCGGCGGGAGGTGCGGTGGGGTGCCATGGCTTCCGTTTGCAGCGGACGGGTCACGGGGGAAAGATCAGCGGCTGCGACCTCGGCGTCCTTCCCTGCAACAGTCTCGATTGGCTCCGCTTAGATCCGGGGCAGCAGCTTCTCGATGAACTCCTTCACCGCCATCATCTCCTGCGGATAGCACAGAGCCCGTCACTTTGGGGCTCCTCGAGGGCCGTGCATTGTCCCACGCGTGGGGGCACGAGGGCTGCGCAGCCTCCCCGGAGTAAATCGGGGAATAAACACATCCCGTGTGTTCTGGACTCAGCAATTTCCCTGCCCTGCCTGACCCACCGTGCTGGGGTGGCTCCCAAAGGCGAGACTAACCCCTGACAGCCCCGTCCCCTCTCTCCGCGCCGAGGCACTGACCTGAGGACAGGAACTGTGCATCACGCCAGGGTAGGTTTTGAACTGGACCTTGGTGGGGGTGACGACAGATTTCAGCTTCTCAGCAGTGAGGGCCCCGAAGCGGACGGGGATCATGGGGTCCATCTCCCCATGGCACTGCAGGATGGCGATGTCCTTGTTCACGCCGTTATTTGCCGCCTGCAGCGAGGAAGGAAGCGCTCAGAGGTGCCCAGGAGAGGGGATCCCCAGTGGGGAACGGTGCAGGTGTTTTCTCTGCGTCCCCGTGCACATCACCTGGCAGCTCCCCTCCTCGAGAGGGACGTGGGAGAGCTGCTCACACAGCGCCTGCTGCCCTGCCACCAAACGCCTCCTCCCACGCTGCCACTAGGACCGAGCTGCTGCCCAGTGGGCACGAGGAGGCTTGGGGAGCAGATCGGCTCACAGATCGGCTCACAGGGAGGCAGAGCCCTCGTTTCTCCTGTGCCCTCACCCACCCCAGGCCCCAGGAGCAGGGGCGTGGGATTAAGCCCCCACCACAGGCACCTTGTGCCTCCAGCAGCCCCAGCAGCAAACTCCGGATGGGAAAATTTCCCCCCCCCACTACCCCAGCCCTCCCTGCGGACACACGCAGCAGCAGCAGCGCAGGGTACCTGCGGGAAGGCCTTGTGCAGCGGGAGCCAGCAGCTGAGCGCCACGATGCCGGCCAGCTGGTGCTGGCAGGTGAGAGCCGTGTACAGCGACAAGGCACCGCCCTGCAGCAGGTGAGGAAGGTCCGTTAGTGCCACGGGGGGATCCGCGGCCCCGGGGCACCCACCAGCCCCCAGCTCGCCCAGCACCCACCCGCCTCCCTGCCACGGATGCTCCCTTTGAGGGGTGTCTTCAGAGAGGGAAGAGGGAACCCAACCCTCAGTCTGCTCCACCTCAGCCCCCTGCAGCTCAGCTCACCTGTGAGAAGCCCCCCAGGATGATGCGGTTGGGTGGGATCCCGTTCTTCATCTCATGCTCGATAATTGCTTTAACTGCAAGACGACAGAGAAACAGGTCAGTGAAAGGTGGGGGGGCTGAAGAGCAGCACCCGAGGCCTGGGGGTGCACACAGGACACTCAGCACGTCAGGGAGAGGCAGGTGCCGGAGGTCCCAGGGACCGAACGCACTTGGCTTCAGCCAGGGAGAAGGTGGGCTGGGATCACAGGAGAGCAGAAAGGAAGGAGAGGTGGAAGGAAGACATCTGCTCCTGTCCCAGCGAGGGAGAGGCACCCAGGAGCTCAGTGCTTCCCTCTCCCCAATGTCTCTTACTGTTTTCTGCGGCTTTCTTGATCCCAGCTTCATCCTCAGGTGCATCCGGAGTCAACCCCATCAGATCAAACCTGAGAGAGGAAGCAGGGTCAGCCCCAAACCTCTCCGAGCACCCATGGTGTGGGGAGGTGAGAGCTGGGTGTGCTCTGCCCTTCCCCTGACTCCTACAGGGCAGTGGATTTTGGCTCTTCAGTCCCCCCATCCCTCTCACTCCCCAAAATATACCCTCAAAAGGGTCCCACCCACCCCTGTCACCCAAAGCACTGACCAGGAGGGCATAACCATCTTCATGTTGAGGGTCACTGGGATCCGGGGCCTGCAGAGAAAAAACAGTTTGGGTGTTTTAGTTCAAGTGCAAGAGAAGAAAGTCCGAGCCAAGGGGAGAGCTGGGTGACCGGCCCTCTTGCCCGCAGCTGCAGGACACCTCTCCCAAGGGACAGCAGTGGGTCGGTGCCACCAGACCCAGCCTGGGGGTCGCAAGGTGACCTCAGGAATCATCCGTGAGCCCCGAGCAGATCCCGGCTGAGCTGGCAGCTCTAGGGCATTGCCAAGTGGCCTGCCTGGAGAGGAGAGCACCTGCGTCCCTCTCCTGTTTGCTGCTGCCGAGCCAGGAGATGCTGACAGAGCAGCTGCCTCTGCTGCCGAGCCGGACACTGGGAAGCCGAGGCCCTGCTGCCGGGGACACTGCTGCGGCGGAGTTCCCCCAGCCCGGTGAGTGCCCCCCTGCACGGGCTGCTATCGACACGGGGGACACATCGGGGAGCGTTTCCTTCCCTTTCTGCTGAGCCCCCTCCTGCCTGACCAGGGGGACGGGGAAGGAGCTCCAGCGCTTTTGGCTTTCTCTGCAGCCATTGGGGAGAGGCAGAGGACAGGATAAGGGAGAAAACAGACTCAGAGCAGCAGCTCCTGCACTGATCAGCTCTGTGGGGAACCACTCTGCCTGCAGGCAGAAAATGACAGGGCTGGGGCCCTGGACGAACCGGCCACAGCAGGAGAGCAAGCCTCACTGCACAGCCCCACAGGTAGGTCAGGGCACCGGCCACCATCTGCCTCCCCAAGCAGTCTTGGCAGCAGGCACCAGCGTCACGGCCCACCCAGGCCCCCCAAGGCCCTTCCCGAAGCAAGAACGACACTTACGCGTGAGGGCAAATATATTTCACGTAGGGGAGGCGGATGGAGGAGAGAGCATCAGCCCAGCTGTGCCTGGGGAGAGACGAGAGAAGGGAGTTCAAGGTTTGCCTTAGCATTGTGGAGGATGCTGGTGAAGGTGAGGGATTTCCCCCAAAGACACGTTTTCTCCGAGGCTACTGGCCTCCTGCCCCTGCTACAACGTTATTTTACCAGGTCCTGCCCACCCCAGCAGCCTGAATCCCACATGAATCCCCAGCACAGATCTCCTCTGCGGCAGGGCAAAGGCAGCGCACAAAGCCCCGCAGCTGGAGGCAGGGAAGCTGCTATCAGCAAGGGAGGAGGGAGAATCTCCTGTGCAGGGAGAAGCCTTTTGTAACTGCTGTATCTCACGCTGTCCTCTAAGGTGGCCTTGCACATTAGAGGGATGCACTCGCGTAGACACAACCCAACTCCCAAGGACTGGAAAAACCGCAGTGCTTATCTGCTTGCCTTAAAGAAAGCAGAAAATCAAATCCGCAGGAGGCGGGGGGCTGCCAGCCTGCTGGGATCATAAATATTCAAGTGCAGGCAGCTGCTGGCCGGCGATTCCCTGTGAGGGTGGCGCAGGCACGGCTATCGGACTGAGCTCAAAGCCCCAGACAAATCTCGGAGCTGCCCCTAGGGAAAGCAGCACTGGCGTTTGCAGCAAACAGCCGGGCCCACATTCAGCAAACCACGCGTCACAGCCAGAGCCAGCTCTAGGAATACTCACCCCGTGTCTCCAAGGCCATGTAAAAAAATGACCTGTTAAATTAAGCAGAAAAACAAAAGAATTAGCTGGTGCGACAGCCAGTGCCCTGGGAGAGAGGCAGGGCTGGGCTCGCAGGGAAGCGGCAAAAGACCACTTAGTCACTAACTAGAGGAGACTCAAACAGGCAGAAATTAGCTGATGCTAATGACACGTCTCTGCAGCTTTGAGCATGACGGATGGGTGGAACAGGCACATCACCGTCATCATGCCACAGAGCCTGCTGTCACGGCCAGGTTCGTGGGCGTCGTCGGCCCCTTGGCTGCCAGAGAGCGATGGATCGTCCCGCCAGGCTGCGTGGCACCATGCTGAGCAGAGGCCGAGCTTGCCAAGGACTCACAAAACCCATCTCTACAGGCTTTTCATCTCAGACTAGAGCAGCCCCTAAGCAACAGGGAGCAGAGGGAGGGCAGCCTGTGGGGCCCCAGGGAAGGACAGAGGATTTTCTTTGGGGGATTTGCTTTTAAAAGCTTAAACAGCTAAATCAGATCCAACTCCCACTGACTTCCCTGCAGGTCAAGGCTAGCTGTGAGGCTGGGCCCGTGCTTCCACGCTGGGCCAAGCACCAGTAACAAACAGCCCAGCCCAAAGGACAGTTACTTTTCCCCAGCAAGACAGGAACTCGCTGGTCCTGCATCCCCTTTGATGCACCCAGACGTACATCTGAGGAGCTGAGGGATTACAGGCTCAGCTCCTGGCCCCTCTGAACCCCACAGAAGCAGCTCCTTATCTTCAAGACTGCTAAAAGGGAAGAAGCAGGTGAGGCAGGAGGGGTCCGGCCCTTACCGCGGCAGTCTCCCGCTCTGCCCCTGAGACAGTCACTGCGTCAGCGAGGAGGGGGACAGACATGTTGTTACCACACATACACCGAGAGGGACTCAGACACTGGCACCTGCGGGACAGAGGGACAAAGGTAAGGCAGGAAAAAACTCCCTTCTTCCTCCCCCAGCAACAACTTGCTCCAGAGGGACCAGCTATTTGGGGGAAAATTAAACAAGTACGTGAAGGCTTTGATGTTTAAGCCCTTGGGACAGCCCTGCTCCGTCCCTGGCCTGGCAATGCCGGAGAGCCAGGAAGCAGAAAACACTTCCCACATCGCAGCACCAGATGCGTGTGAGCGGGGATATGTGCGTGGGGTACTGGAAGTGTTAAAATTAGCTCTGTTACACCTCAAAGCCAAAGTTATTTCTGTGACTGTAACGACGTGGGCAGAGGGCGGCCAGGCGTCACACAGCCTCAGCATCCCTTCCCGGCTGCCAGCGGAGCCGAGGAGGAGCCTGACCCACATCTGCTCCGACAAGGAAGCAGGAAACGCTGGCCCTCGGCACGCAGCAGCACAGGCTTTACAGCACTAATAAAAGGTCCAGCCCTCTTTTATGGAGCCGGTTGGGGATAAACCAGAGCGTTCAGGCACTAGCCTGAGACCCAAGCCCCTCGCTGCCTCCCAGAGCCTGCGCCCCCCACAGCGAGGCCATCCCTGTCCCTCCCCACCAGGCAGCCAGGCAAGGCCACCGCCGCTGTCCCCACCACAACGGTCTCCTGCCAGCACGAAGGGCTGATTGTCACCTCCCAGATCCCGGTCACCTGCAGGGCAGGCAGCTCTGGCAGAGCTAGCAGCCCCCACGACATCCCCTTCAGACGCGACAGCCGATGGCGTTTGTTCCCAGTGCAAATCACTAAAACTACCACACTTCACGTGACAGGCCCTAACCCCCGCTTACCGCCCAGGACTAATTAGATCAGAGCATGTTTACAGCGCTGCCATCATCTCCCAGGAGTAAGATCAGCCCCCCGGCTCCTGCCAGAAGCAAGATCAGACCCTGCGGTCTGCTCAAGTCCTCACATCTCACAGCAAGCACCATCCCCAGAGGGTTTCGGATGGGAGGGGACCACCCAAACCCCCCCAAACTCCCGGTAGCCCGGCAGACAGCCTTACCCAACAGAAACAGCCTCCTCCTCTACCAGCCTGGGCCAAGACCTGCCCGACTCGTTTCACCAACTGTTCGTCAGCTGTTTCCCCGACTCAAATAAAAACACCGGGAACAACAAGCTCCTCAGGTCTGGCGAACCTCACAGACACACAGCCCACGTGCTCGTGTGTACTCCAGGGTCAAAACAACCAGCGAGGACAAACAGCACCTGCCAAAAATCCTGGCAAGAAGAGCCATAAATAAAAGCATCTTCCATGACAGATGGAGACACTGAAACGCGCTCCCTGAGCAGACACAGACTCGCGTCTTGGCCTTATTCACAGAGGCTTCAGGGAAAAGAGGGATTTCGAGGGTTGAGGCTGCCCGAAACACCCCACGGGCCACCCCTTGGAGACACCCGAGATTTCTCTGGGGTGTTTCTGCCCCACTCCCGGGGTATCTATCTCCCAGGAGGGTCCACGGCTGCTGCCACAAGAACAGCTCGAGCAGAAGCAGCCGTGAGGCCAAAACACAACATGGGAAGGATAAAGCCCCCAAAAAGGGTCTGTGCCTGCATAAAAGCACCCCCACACAAAAAAAGGAGATGAACTCGTGTCCAGTTTGGGCTGTTTCAGTGGCAGCCCCAGAGCTATCGCACCCCACAGCTACCCCTCGCCCACGAGAGTGACGCCGGTGGGAATCCCACGGCCCGGCCCCGGGGTCAGGCATCGTCAGGAGGGGAGCGAGTTGCTGATCACCGTTCATTAACGTGCCCCGGCCTCTCCCCCAGGCCCGAACCGGCAACAGGAGGCTGGAGAAATCCCGCCTGGAAGCGGAGGGGCGGGAGGAGCGTGGTAGGGCGCGGGGGGCGGCCCGAGGGGAGGCGGGAGCCGGCCTGAACCCCACGCCCGGCTCGGTGAACCCCACGCCCGGCTCGGCCGCCCCGCGAACTTCCCACCTGCCGCGGCCGGAACGGGAACGCCAGTTTTCCGTGGAAACGGGGCTTTTGGGGGTTTTCCTGAAAGGCTGGAGGGCTCGTACCGACCCGCGGGAGGCCCCTGGGCGTGGGAGGAGGGGGGCTTGCGACGGGAGGGCGGTTCCACGCTGCTCGGAGCGGCCCCGTTACCGGCAGCGGGCTCCCCCGCCGCCCCGAGCACGAGGCCGCAGGGCGCCGGGGCCCACCCGGGACCCGCGGGGCCGGACCCGCCCTCAGCCACCGGCCGGAGCCGGAACCGCGGGGTGGGGGGGGGGGCCCGGCGAGCGGAGACCCGAATCTCCGGCCTCTCTGACGGAGCGCCCTGCGCCCGGCCCGCAGCCGCGCCAGCCGGTGATCTACCGTCCCGCTCCCCCCGTTAAACAGCCCGGCAGCGCCGCGGGGAAGGGGCCCCTCAGCCCGCCCCGGCCTTCCCGCCGCCCGGGAGGCGGCCCTGCCCTCAGGGAGCGCCCCCCGCCCCGGCTCCCCTACAGGGCTCCCCTCAGAGCTTCCCCCCCGCCGCGCCCCGGTGGTACGTCCCACCCCGCACCTCTCCCGCGGGCCCGGCGCGCGCTCTCCTCCCGGCTCCCCCGACGCGCTCCCACCGGAACTTCCGCCCACCGGGTCGCGGCCGGGTCAGCGCGGCGGAAGTGACGCGCCACCCGCCCCTCGGGGGCGGCCATCTTCGCAGCGGGCCCCGCGGGGCGGAGGCGAACGCGGCGGGGCCGGCCCGGCCGAGGACGCGAAATGCGGGGCAGCTGGGTCTGCCAGGGGCCTCATGGGGAGAGAGGCCCCGGTCCCCCGTCGTTACCACAGCGGCCCGGCCCCCGCCCGCCTTCCCGGCTCCGCTGCCGATGAGGCAGCGGGCGCCGCCCCCTCCCGCCAGCGACAGCCGCGGCCCGGAGCCGTCCCCGCTGTCGCTGCTGGCTCGCCCCCGCATCCGCCGGCTCCCCGCGGGGACAGGAGGGCCGCTCCAGAGCCAGGCTGTGACCCACATTCAGGGAGAGGGATCTGGGTGACCAGGCCACAGCCGCAGCTCTGCACCTCGGTGTGTGTTTTATTGGCAGTCAGAGAAGCAAACGATACCAGACACGAGCTTGCCTCTGCCTAAAGACCGAGTCTCCCGTTAACGAGAGCAGATCTGCTGCCTTCCGCAGGACCCAACACGCCGCTGCCCTCGGCGGCCGCCTTCGTAGAGGCATTGCACACACTTGGCACTCTGCTTTCCAAGGCAAAGACCAAAACGTAAAGCTGATCCAACACTCCAGTGCTTCAGGAAGCCATTTCTGTCCGAGTCAGCCCATCACGTCCGTACACTTATACCAGAGCCTGCGGGAGATTCCCGACAGCACTGTTAGGAGATGAAGTGAGTCTGTGGGGTGATTTGTTCCAACTTGTGATCAGCTGGGTTTGCTGATGCTTCGTAATTGCAGATGGTGACTTCGTGGCGATGAGCCTGCATTAAGATTAAACGTGTTAGTCCAGAGGAGAGCAGAATTCAAGTCCCTCCTAAAACACCTGACTGGCAAGAGCTGAGCAGGTTCCCATCTTGCAGACTCTGCATTGCAGACCTTCCATCCCCATCGCCACACTACCCTCACCGTCTTCCTCACCGCTAGAGCTCAACTTAAGCTATGATTTAAAGCCCTTTTTACACTATTAGCACAGTCTCGCTCATCTCTGCTCCCACCTACCTCCGTCCACTCTCCTTTCAGGCCTATGTAAAAAATCTTCGTTGTCTCTGCTCCAAAGTTCTTCGGAAAGTGGATGGAGAGGTGGTAAACATTGGAGAAACGGGCAATTCTGAAAGAAAACACACTCTGAAACCAGAGCTGTGCGTACAAGCTGACACTCTGCTGCCTTGCCACCTCCTCAGCACGGCGCTGCGGCCCCGCACTGTGCGTAGCTCCTACCCTAATCTGAGTCAGACTTGGGAGCAAAGGACTTCAGTGTGCAGGAGGAGCAGCTTCTCTCACGCTTGTGGTGAGCGGGCCAGCAACAAGCTGTCACTGGGGGGCTAGGAGCAGGGCACACGACACCGGGATGATTCTGCACCCTGAAAAGTCCTGGCTCACAGGCACAGAAATCCCCCTGGCTCCGGGGAGGTGGTTTCAGACCAGAGCTCCCACCAGACAAGGGCAGGACGGAGCTGGGGAGGCAAATTCTACTCTGGGCAGCCTTGAGATGCAAGGGAAGGAACCACCCTCTGCTAACACTTTCCTAAAATCTGGCGGCACACCAGCAGGCTGGATAGAGCAGCTCCTGCGCTCGGGGGGGAGCAGCCCCCCGCACCCCCCGGGTGCATGGGTCTGCATCGTACTTGGTGGGGTACTCCAGCTCGCCCATCGGATCCCGGTTCAGGCTGAACATCTGGTCCGGTTCCCTGGCTGCGTCATCAAAGGACATGTGAGGAATGTTCTTGAACCTGGGAAGAGAGGGAGGAAACCCAGGAAGTTATTAACACACAGGTCAGCTAATTGGTTTCCCTCCCCATCCATTAGCGCTACCCGGATTCTTCTCAACAAAAAGAAACTGGATTTGCTTTGTCTTCTAAGGGAGAAAATACCAACGCCACCACAAAGCATCATCGTGTTCCAGAATACCCAACACCCTGAAGAAATGACAAGGAAGAGTGAGAACAAAGCTGGGAGATACAGATCTTGGCATGCTTGGGTACATGAAGAAACCCAGACCCTAGTACACTGGAGACCAAGGAAAACAGGGGCTCCATAAAGGTGTATTTCTTTCCCCACAAGCAAGAGCTGCAGAGTACTCACTACTCTTTAATTAAAAAAAAAAAAAAAAGGTAGTATTAAGAAAGCTCTCTCTCCCTTCAGGAGATAAAACAGGCCACGTGGCTCAGCACAGCCGGACCGCTGCCAAGAGCCTGACGAACCTCACCTGTCTGCAGGACATTCTGTCACTTGTGTCCCTCCCTCCCAGGCCTCAGAGTTTCCCCCCAAAGCGTAACCCCTCGGCCCACTGATCCTCCCGCAGCCCGCTAAGCCCATAGCAGGTTGGTTTCTTCACAGCACAGCCAGCGTCTCCACCAAAAGTTGTCTTCTAATTAAAGTCAGTGCCCCATTTCTCTAGAGAAAAGGCAGCAAGTAGCCACACTCATCTCTGTACAAGTTACTGTTTCTTTTTCCTCCTGGGGCTCTGCAATGCCTGAGGTGCTGCAGAGTAACGTTGCTTTCTCCCATGCTGCGCACCCTCGCCGGGCGCTTGGACACCCAACAGCGCGAGAATCGCTGTTGTCGTTAGCTACGAGTCAATCGGTTCAGTTTAGGCTCCAGCAAAGTTAACGCTCGTTTTACTTACAGTCTCATCTCTGCTGGATGCGTACCATCATCTTCTCCCATCACAATTACTCCTTTTAATTTCACGTTGCCCGTAAACCTGCCGAGAGACAACGAAGCAGCGTTTTCATGTCCGTTCTCTCCGAATCAGCCCCGGTTACAGCAGCACACAGACGTGCCTCGTTCCCAGGAACAGAAAGGCAAGGAAGAAGCCCTCCCAGCAGCCAAAACGATGCCAAAGCTGCTCAGGGAAAGAACTTACGGGATATTAAACAGAAGCTCCTCATCATCGTCGCTTTCTACGAACTGGGGAGAGAGAGGAGCGGGTCAGGGCTGGCCCCGGCCGCGCAGGTACGCGGGTGTCGCAGCGGGGGCCGGGGGAACACGGCGGGTAACCTCGGAGGGGCCCAGGGGCAAGGCGGGGACCCACGACACCTCGCTTACTCCCGGGCCCACGGTCCCCTCCCGCCGCCCGGCTCTCCTCAGGCAGCGGCGCCGCTGCGGGCCCCGGCCCGGCCCGGCCCGGCCCGGCCCCACCTGGGCGCGGTCACCGCGCTCCTCCCAAGCGCGGAAGACGAGCGCGCCGCTGCCCTCGCGGAGTTCGTTGAGGCACTGCAGCCGCTGCCGGTCGATACGCAGGTAGAGCCCCCAGGCCGCGCCCCGGTCCCCGCCGACCGCCGCCGCCTCCTCCCCGCAGCAGCAGCAGCGGCCGTGACCGTGCGCCATGGCTGCGCCGCGCCCCCGCCCCGCCAGCACCGCGCCTGCGCGCCGCCGCCGCCCCGCCCACCAGCGAGGGGGCGGGGCTCGGCGCTGCACGTGCTCGGCCCCCGGGGGAGCGAGCCGCGGCGAGCGGCGTGGCCCGGGGAGGGGGCTCGGCCCCGGGAGGGGGCTCGGCCCGGGGAGGGGGCTCGGCCCCAGCCCGGCCGCGGACGGACCCCGGGGGAGGCCGGGCTGCGCCGGCAGTGCCGGCCGCCGCGGGAAGGGCAAGGCTGCTTCTCTTGAGCGCCGGGAACTCGGGGGGGGCTCGGTCCAGCCGTGGGGGGGAAACGGGAGCACCCCCCGCCGCTGCCGCTGGGACAGGGACCCTCCTAGGGGGCACGGAGAGCTAATTTTGCTAATGAATATTTAACATTCGTTGCTCAGAGACAGGAAAGAACAAGCAGACGCGGTCCAGTGTTTGGCTTTTATTGAGACATGATTTTCCTCTTTTCATATAACTTATCTAATTAAAATATTCATCTTAGTTACCACAAAAAAGGAACATAGAAAATTGTATATACACAGTTAGGGACCAAAATACAAATGCAAGTCAAAGTCACTCCCCCTCCTGCCCACGTTACTCATGGGGCAGCGAAGGGGGAAGAGGCAGCTCTGCTCAGTTCCTTCGTGTGTAGCGTAGCACAGAAACATTGCACGAGTGTGACACCCCAGGCACCCAGAGACTGGGAACGGAGCAAGCACTTTTACCCTAGACTTGGCTTAGTTTGTGCCTCCTGGCAGTAAGCCCTCCTCTCTTCCCAGCTGAGGGCTGGTACCCACCTCTTCCAGTTGTGCGGTTTTAGTGTCTGAGCAAAAGGAAGAGGAGGGAAAGGAGAGTGGCTGGCATCGGTCCCAATACCAGTGGCACCCGCTCAGCGCAGAGCGGAGTCAATTCAGACACGGTGTCATGCCTGATCCCCTCTGCACCCCCCTTCCTGCAATCCAGCCAAGAAAATACAGGCACAGTTAGCAAAGCCTAGAGCAGAGAGGCTGCTCGGAGAGGGAAGGTACATCACCCCGTAACAGCAATGCTTTGGGCAATACCCACATCTGAGTATCTAGCTGTAGTATTAATTAAGTGGCAGTTTAGCAGTGCGCAAGATTATTCTTGGGCCTCACCCAGGTCCTTTGCTCAAGGCTCCAATGGGGCCTGAACACAATGCCAGACTCCGCTTCCCTCCCCTCTGCCCCTACCCCAAGTACAGAGGAGAAATAAATGGTAGCACAACGGTCAGCAGAAGATAATATATTGTTATCTAATTAAAAATACAGCAAAATTAAATACAGCAAAAATGCAAGAGTAAGGAGCCAGTATTTTACAGCACAACACACACTGAAATGCTGCACGGTAACATTAAAGCATCTGGGACTGTAACAAACTTACAGCACATGAGAGTCTGAGAACATTTTTCCAAGACCTTCAAAATAAGAAAAGAACAGACCAAATAAACAAGAGACAGGTGTTCAGAATGGTTTAAAATTTAAAAAAAAAAAGGAGAAAAAGAAAGAAAGAAACAAACAAACCAACAGAAACCAGAAGCATATAGGGATTTTTCTAGAGCCTGCCAGGGAGGGCTCTTCACAGCAAAGTTTCCCCCGGTCAGTACGCACAGACAACTCCACCGGTTCAGGATTTGGCAGCCACGGAAAGCCAGGAGCAGAACTTCTCAAAAAC
The DNA here is from genome assembly GCF_034638445.1 of Ciconia boyciana. NCBI lineage: Eukaryota > Metazoa > Chordata > Aves > Ciconiiformes > Ciconiidae > Ciconia > Ciconia boyciana. Next base: position 5,084,318 of record NC_132954.1, read on the forward strand.
TGCCACCAACAACAGTATCCACTACCAGCACCTCTTCCACCTAGACAGCAAAGTCTTAGGGCAGCAAATATGGCTTGGAACAGGAGAATCTCTCCCCTTTCCAATCCAGTCAGACCTCCAAGCGCTAACAGAGGCCGTCTCCCTCACCACATGACCTGGGTCTAACCAGCTCCATCCTCTGCTTGCACCACCTCTGGGTAAGGTTGCTTTCCAGGCAGACGTAACCCACAGGCAGAGACATTCACCGCAATAAGGCTTCACGTTTAATAGCAAGTACCTAGTTGTGTCTGGCTCCCTGCTCTCTGCTGCAGCCTCAGCGAGTCCACCTGAAATCACACACCTCATGCAGCACTCGGGCTCCTGACCTCCCCAGAGGAGCTGTGCTCCAGGGCACCTCCTCACACTTCCACCAACCCCTGGGTCTGCCAGGTCACATCGCACACCTTTTCCTTCCAGAGCTCCGGTTCCTCAGACACCAAGTACAACCGAGCTTTTTGAACTCCTGCTATGAAGTATGCACACATTAAAAACAAACCACATCCCATTATTCACTTCCCTCCAACCCCAGTCAAGTGGTTTCAGGTTCAAGCCCTTGCTTTTTCTAAAGAGGGGGCAGAAGAAAACATACAGGGAAAAGAGAGGATTTAAGCACCAGCTTCCAAACTGGAAATAAATCCTTCCCAATTCCACACAGAAAACAAGATAAAAAGTATTCCTTCTTTCCACTAAAAGAGGCAAACAGATGCCTTTGTTGATATTTAAAAACTGTTTTTAATTTCAGAGGCAGACAAAGTCCCCTCTCTCTCAAAAAAAAAAAAAAAGTAGTTAAAATCTGACTTGGTGCACAGTAAAGTTTCTCCCAAAGCCCCTCGTAGTTTTATTCCCAGTAGCCAGCAGAAGACAACAGCAGCAGAGAAGAAGTCCCCAATGGCTCTTGGCATCCCTGCACAACAACGTAAGCATCTGTACAAGATCTACAGTAACAGCAGAGAGAAGGTCGAGAGCTAAGATTTTATTAACATACACAAGTAGAGAGCAAAGCCTCAGTATTTGATGTGCTTGCCAAAGGATCGATGAGCAGATGGGCCACCGGTCCTACCTGTCCCAGAGAGTCCAGGTGGGACTTTGGGCCCAGCAGGTACCAGATCACGAGGAAAGACTTTTCATGACACCCAGTGTCCACTCAGACAGATGGATTCCTGCCAGCTCGAGTCAGAGAGGCTGGCCCTCATACTGGATTAGGAGGGGGGAGACTACTGGGAGCAACATAAATAATACCAGTGGGATAGAGGGGCAAAATATTAATTAAAACCATTTTATAATTTATTAAGAGGTTAAATAGTAAATAGTCTCTGGATCTTCCACTCTCAGCAGGTGCCAAGACTTCACATTTTCTCGTGTCAGGAGATTCTGTACACCCTTCTTTTGACGGATGACAAAGCCAGAAACAGGATGTTAAGGGCAGGGGGAAAAGAGGGGGACTTGACACTGAGAAAGGGACCAGAATAAAAGATAAAATACTGTGCTGTCGTCTTGTGCAGATCGAAGCTTCTCCCAGCAGCTGCAGCCTCCAAAGAGTTCAAAGAAAAGAGCTGTTTGGGTACCTTCTCCCCCTTCAGTGCCACTCCCCCACAAGAGGGAAAGTCCCAGATCTGCACTGCAAACTTATCTCCGAGAGAACCTGTTTTTGAAAGCTTTGATAGTCTTTGCCATCATGGGTGCAATTTCTGCAACAGAGAAAGAGAAAAAAAAACCCAAATCAAACAAAACCCCCACACATTAAAGCGGCAGCCACAGACTAGGAGAGCAGAGAGCAATTCAAAGCTGCAGCCCTGGCAAAGCAGATGCAAGGCAGGCGTAAGTGTGTGCTCTCTGATCACGGCCTATCCTATTTTCAGGTCACAGACTGAGGAGAGCCCATTCTGCTTTCTGCACTGCAATACAACAGATCTCTGGTTAAACTCTCCCTGCTTCCTTCCCAAGGGAGCTGCACTACAATGTCATTGTTCCAAACAGCTGGACAGACACAGAAGGACAGCAGGAGGGAAAAGTACCATCTGCCTCACTAGCACCATTAGGACAGGCTGATACAGTCAGCACTGAGCAGGCAGGCGAAACAGATGTTTCCCTATGCTTTTTCTTGTGCAAGAAGTTTGAACAGCCTTTACCCTCTCCTTAGGGAGAGGACAGAGGCCACCAACATCAACCCTCCTGCATAGCCTGGATTTCTCTTACAGCAGAAGCAGCAGATTTGTGCATTTGTAAAGGAGGAGCTCTAGGAGACCACGTGGATGTTCTGCAGTTCGTACTTACTCTTCACTGGTGGTTTTCTGGGGTCATAGGAGGAGAAGGTGCTACCTGAAGATGGGACAGAGTGGGCACTGCTGGTGCTGGGCCCATCATAGGACTGTTCCTCACTCACACGGGTGTGGCTTTTGCTAGATGTGTACAGGACTGGTTTTATTCTGAAACAAGAGACGGGACAGACGTTTCAGTCAGGAGTCAAAAGAAGTCACAGTGGTTTGATGCAATTCTTCAGACACAAGCCACGTTTGTTAACAGCAGAACGGCTGATACTGCATGGAACCAGCAGTGACCAGGATCTCCACACTTCCCAGCAAGAAATCTGATGTTATAGTTACAAGTTTCATGGCAAAAGGACCTCCTGGGTACACAGTATCCTCTCCTGCCAGGATGCAGAGCTTCAGGGGGAAGCTGGCAGGAGCCCATGGGAAAAGAGGCCCTGAACAGCAAGCACTACTGAGAAACACTCACTTGGTCTTCTCTGGCAGAAGAGGTCCTCCAGTTCCAAACTTCTCTTGTCTCCTTCGTACATCCCGAGGGGGCTTTGCTGCAGAGTTCACAAATGCCATTTTGGCCACTCTACCTGTAGGAGGCCAGAGGGAAACATTGCTTAGATCCAGCTTATTATAAAGGGAGGCTCCTCAGTGCTTGTCTTATTACAGCAAGCTCCAACCACCTCTCCCCAGTCCATCCATTTCAAAGCTCAGGCAACACCCTCCTCCCTAAGGTTTGAACCTCTTGCAGTCACAACTTGGACTGTGAGAAATCAGACTGATCAGGCCAGTAGTTCTCATTATGTTCACCAAAAGAGCAGGAATTCTTCCCTCCACCTCGGTATTCTTCAACCCCAGCAGGGAGAAGCCACTCTAGCAGAACAGGAGGTGCCTCTGCAGCACTACATGTTCTTGCTATAAAATATTGCTCTGTCTAGTCTGCATCAGCAACACTACGGATGAAATCTAGAGCCTACTAAACCATTAAGCAAAGGCCACCACAAAGAACAGAGAGTTAAGCAACTCCTAAATTGGACTAGATTTACACCAGCCACTCCAGAAGACCTTCCTCCCCACAAAGACATCCCCTAGGCAGCGTTTCCAGACCCTTCTCTGATCATTCAGCCCTACTTTACCTTTGGGTTTGTTGGCATGAGCTGAGCCAATGTTCCGTGCTAACATGAGCAGCCGCTGCTCTCGTGCGTCATGAAGTCGAAGATACATTTCCCGCCAGGACTCAAACTCTTCTGGCTTCTCATTCTTGAAGTCTCGGAGACAGTGATTGTGCCACAGTTGATCTGTATCCTCAATGAGGACCTGAAACAAACCCACACGTAAGCTGGGATCCCTCCTGACACCTTCACTCCCCTCTCCCTCAGCACCAGTTAGCACCAGTGTCACTGGAATACCACAGAGGACAAGACAGCTTAGGGGCCAACTTGCAGCAAGAGATGGGCAGATGGCAAATCCAGGAACTCGGGACTAGCAAAAGCCACCTCTTGTTATAAAGAGCATTTGTTCTTTACTATTCTGCTATTGCAGATGAGGACAGAACATCATTCCCGCATGTCACCATCCCTTCCCCACGCCAAGGCACTCACATGATTACATTCCTCAATGCGATACAGCTGCTCTGGGGTGCATCTCTCCAATACTGGCTCCAGAACCGAGAAAGGGACACCACCCACTTCATAGATAGCTAAAGAGAAGCAAGACGCACAGAGTATTTATCCTGCTCCTTCCTTGCCAAGGAAAGGGCTTGACACCTTGAAATGCAGTGGAAAAAACAGTAGTGCAGCAGAAAAACCAACATGACTAAGACAGATGAGGAAAGGGACTTACAGTCAATGTTGTTACTGAGGACTCTGATACATTGTTGATACAGAGACATCATCTTTGGGAGGTAGGCAGTTTTAGAGCCTGAATACACTTGCATCTTTGAATTCAACCGGCGGCCTGTAAAACCCGCTTCGCTCTCTTCCAGTGGCGAGGACACTGCTGTAAAGAGAAAGACTTGGAGTAAGAAGGGAACAGAGAAAAGAGCAGCCCACCTTGATGAATGGCACAGGATACACAAATCAGAGTCAGCCAGAAGCAACCTAAAGGGCCAAATCTTCTCTAAGAGACCTGCAACCTAGTTCAGGAGGGGCAAGTCCAAAGCCTCAAGAAGGGTCAGCAAAGGATCCTTCTCATTTCTGCTAGAGCACATGAGAAAGACGACACCTTTTTCTGAAACCTGGGCTCTGGCCATCAGAGGCGGGACACCAGACCCAAAAGAAAGACTTGAATCCATCCAGCATCCACTTCCTCCCACAAACAATGGCTGCAGCCCAATTCAGACCTATTTTCCTGCCCAACATACCTTTCCTTTTTGTCTGGGAGCAGGTAATGGACTCGATCGAAGGAAGAGGGCGGTAGTTGGCCTGAATCGGCGGCAGTGGGATGTCTGGTAACGTTGGTACCACATCTAGAAGTATCTGGAAGGAGAGGATGTACATGCAAGTAAGATGAGAATAAGAAGAATGTTACATCCTGCCAGTGTACAAACAGCACTAAACTGCATTTTGTTTCATATTTTGAATAAGACATTCAATGCTGATCAGCTTGCACCAGGAAATAGCCTCAGAGGGAGCGTGCACTTCTGCCACATTACCGTGGCTCTGTCTAGGCTGTCAATACAAAGAAGCCAAAATTCAGGATCTGAATCACGCAGCACCCTCCAGTAAGAGCCATCCACATCTAACCTACTAGGTTCAGTGCTAAAGGCCTCTGGCAAGAACCCAAGTCAGATTAACAATGCAAAGAACTAGCAAAAAAACAGAAGAGAAAGCTGGCAGAAACATTTCCTTGATCTCCAACACTCATTTACCTGTTCTGTCTTCTCCTCCTCCCCTCCACCCTGCAAAAAACTCCACAGTGGTAGAGAGGGGAACCTCACAAACTGGGAGAAATCTAAAACTTTGATGAGGCACTTATTAGAATGAATGGCAAAGCAGGACTTTAAAAGGCTGCTAAGATTCTAAAGACACTTTTTGAAGAGCAAAGTGTTTCAAGTTGAGTAAAAAGATTAAGCAGTCAAGGTTTTACACATTAGTCCCTTATTTATATACACAACCCTGGCACCCATGTGGTAATGAGTATATACAGAAATACTGCTCATTTTTCATGCTTTCACAAAAGAAGGTCAAGAAGGTCTGTCTTCTAGAATAAGCTGCATTGTAACACCAGTTCTCCCATTTCTCCCCCGTTTCTGGAGACCAACAGATTTAGTTAACAAAACTGCAGTACTGATAAAGATTAAAAAAAAAGGTCAATTTTAGAGAAGCATAAATACTTGAGAGGAGAGACATGGGAACCTTGCCAGCAGGTGGAGATGCACTGCATATTAGGCCGGATACTAAGCTGACTCACATCTAAAGATATTCTGCGTGCTTAACAAATGTATCATGTCCAATATGTTTTCATACAATTATTTAGCTGGAGGTGTTTCCCTCTTACTCTCCCCCATTTCTGAATAAAGAGGGTTTTGTCTCTTGCATTTCTTTTTTCCCCCTCCCTCTTCACCCACTTTTCCAGCAGAGTTCCACTCTAACAGCACAAAGCGATGCCTGCGGCGTAGGGCATACGAAACATACGGTGTCTCCCAGCAGGAACCAGGAGTCACAGACCTAGATACCAATGAGACACCTCAAGCACAACCCGATGCAGAACACAGCCCGGCACCTCCAAGGGGAAAACTAATAAGCCCCAGATGGCAGAGGACCAAGAGCAGCTGATCCCACCTTCTTTGTTCATTTTCAGATCTTCAAAACCTTACCCTGTTTGGTTTAGGAGGCTCTGGTAGTTTCTTTTCTGCCTTTTTCTCACTTGTTCGCTTGTGGCTTGGACTTTTCCGACTTGAGCTTGAGCTGTTGGTACTGGCTTTGGATCCGTTCTGTTTGCTGTGCCCTCGGTCTTTCTCTCCAGTTGACACAGAGGGTTTGACCACTTTCTTTTTCTTTTTCTGGGGCTGGTCGTAGCTGAGGTACGACTCAAATGACATTGTAGGTTGTTCAAATTCATCCTCCACTTCCCCCTCCCCAAAATTTGAGGAAAAGCCCATCGATTTTTTGTCCACATCGGAGACTTTGCGCTTCCCCTCTGAAGATTTTAAGCTCCCAGAAATCCCCTTTTCTTTAACCCTATTTGATGAGTCACTCTCAGCTTTCCGTTTCTCCCGCTCTGCGCTAGAGGTCTCCAAGCTCAGCTTGGGCTTTTCCAATTTGCTTTTTTCAGAGTCCCGATGTTTTTGCTTCTTAACGTGGTTGTCCAAAGACTCTTCCAAGTGCGGCAACATGTGCAACTTCTCCTTTCTGGAGGTGCCGCTTTCTCGGTTCTTCTCCTTTTTGGTGCCATCTGACATCCTCTGCTTCTCCTTGCTGCCCCCTGCCACGGGAGCTTCTCGGAGCTGCTCTTTAAAAGAAGTCTTGTGCAATCTTTCTGGGCTGAAGGCAGTGGTCCTGTCCTCCCCTCTGCCATCAAGTCGCTGCTTCTTGTGAGAAGACTTGTGCTCTTTGCTTCGACTCACGTTCCCTTTGTCGTAGAACTCAGCAGGGTTCCTCTCTTGGCCTCCCCCCAACTTCTCCTGAAAGCTGTGGCCTTTACTGGCTTTCCGATGAAATACTGTTGGTTCTTCCTGCTCCTCAGAGGCATAAGGGTCTGTGTACATATCCTGAGGGCTCTCACTTGGCTCAGGTGACACAGCTTGTCCATAGTCCGAGTACTCCTGATCTGAAGAGAGCACTGGGGAAGATCTGCCCCAAGCCTTCCCCTCGTGGCTGCTATAGCCATAAGTCTCGTGGGCTCTCTCAGGCCTAGGATACCTTTTGGGCTTCTTTTCCCTATGATCTGGGCTATAGGACTGGCTGCAAGACGGCTGGAAGGGTTCTGAATACTCCTGGTCAGGTTCCTCATCCTCTCTGAGGGAGGGTTCTTGATGTCTTTTGCTTGAGCTGCTCCTCTCGTAGTCACGGTCTTCAGAATCTAGGTTATTTCTGAAGGGATAAGAAAACAAAATAGTTAGATTAAAACTTCCCAATATGAAAGAAAAGAGCCACTCCCCATGGACCATGCGGACGGGGACCTCTCTCACAGAAGACTAAGGTTGTATTTGGTAGTTTTGTGGCAAGAATACCAATAATTCTCTCAGGCACAGCAACATTCAGGGGTTTAGAAACTGCATTTCTAGTGCAGGAATTGATTAAGCATTTTTATTAGGACTAGGGACTTCACAGTTCACTTAGAAGCAGAGAGAGATGTGTAGAGAGACATCTCCATGCCTACACACTCCTGGCTGCGTGGTGCCTATGGGAAACACGTCCCCCAGTTTGCCAGTTAAGCATGCAGGGATACCACAGCCATCAAAATTATCATGAATAACTGGGTCTTCATCACTCACATCGAAATGATCTCATTGCTGCGTTCAACACAGCTTTGTTACTACAATATGCTGACTAGCATTAACTTTGAGTTTCCATAGGATTTTTGCACATAAAAGCCTTCTTTCAAAGCAAGCCACTTCCTTTACTTGGGCCTAGAACTTCCTCTCTTTAGCATCATAAAACAGGAAGCAAGGAGATTGCATCTCTTGCTTTATTAAAGGCACTTTTCTGGCCTCTGCTGTTAATCTCTTCATCAAACTGCAAATTCTTGAAAATCGGTCCCTACTTTCATGCAAAACTGCAGCCATCAGCAACCCAACGCTCCGTGACGAGCGGAAGCAGGAAGTTTATGCCAAAACAAGGCAAAAATCCCATGCAGAGTTAGCACACTTGTGTTACAAGTTTTTCCAGAGCCTTCACTTTGTTACCTTGGTCAAAGAAGTTTATAATCTCTACTGCAAAAATATAACAGAGCTTATCCATCAAGACAACCGAACGGGTTCACTTACCTGTCTGCCTCTTGGGACACCGGCACTAGCTTCTTCCACCTGGCTACGAGAGTCTTCGCAAAGTCTCCTACAAGCTCGTGTTTCCGTAAACTGTTCACAGTCTTCCCAACACCCGTCTCCTTCACGAGAGAGCCAAGACATGAATTAATCTTAGCAAAACAGTCAACATTCTCACCTCTGCTAAACTTCCTACAAAGTGAATAAAGTTAACCCACTACCTATCGCTGCTAGGTAGAAATAAACTTCCTTGATCTAATGGCAAAGATACCACATATAATATGTTATGTTTTCAGCGACCATTGTATCGTTTACTACAGTTCTGTAAATCAAAGAAGACTTAACTCTGCCTTAGGCAAACATTAATTATTTGTATTAATAAACCAAGTTAGTATTTACCATGGCTGTTGGTAAGTTTGAAGACAGAAGTCACTAATAAATTTAAGGATTAGCACTTCCTAATTTCATGCCGATTCAGTTATCGTTAGGAACTGCTCCAACTCTCATATCCCAGTCAAGTGTTAAGCTTTTGGAAGAACTGAGGATGACAAACTGTCCTCCATGGCTTCACACTTGCTCTGACACGCTCCTTCCCCGTGCCTGGAATCTCTAGAACCTCATCACAATCATGCCTGGGACACCAGGCTGTAGCAGGTGGCCAAGGCAACACACCCCATTCCAGGGAAAGCAGCCTTTCTGCGGCAAAGAGTTATCCTGTGACTTGACAGACACGATGAAAGTGTGACAAATTTCACAGCTCTTACCACAAGAATGTCAACTGTGATGGGCAACTCAGACAGCCTCTTCAGACTTTTCAGCAGCTGCAGAGACAAGAAGGAAAGTGTTCAGACTTGTCATACTGAACCACATACTGTGATTAGAAAGGAAGAAAATTCTTCACTGCATGAGAGCTTGTTAGAAAGATCCAAGTGGCAGACAGCTGCCGTCTTGCTCCAAATCAAGCTCCTGAGAAGCTGAACACAAGGGCCAACTGTAAAGAAATTATCACCTCTTTGCCTATGAGGGCCCATCTGAGAATCTTAAAACGCACTCAAATATTAATGCTTTCTTCACACAGGACTGCAACTTATCTTTGGCTTAAAGCATCAGGAACAGAGACACACAACTCTGCTGCACAGCAAGTGGAAGAAGGACTCGGAAGCTTGTGACTCTCAGAAGGTGGTGCTGAGAATTGCATCACTTGTTGAGAGGAGGGGAAAAAAAATATTAAGAGTTCTTTCTGAAGTTTTGCAAGCTAGACACTGAGGGAAGGAAGATTTCTAGATGCTCTTAAAGATCTAAGAGGGAACTCGTATCTCCCCTGCAGACCCTCCACTCTGTCAGTGCTGCTGACAGTCTCTTCTCTCAGCTATAGCCTGTGCTAAAAAGGCAACTGATCCCTTCCACAACCACTGCCTCTTGCCCCACTCTTTTCCCTTCCCTTCACCGTACACCAGTGAAAAATGTTGTTTTCTTTTTCCCAAGCGAGGTCCTGCCAGCGCATACAGCTGCTCTGCAGGCCGGGGGGAAGAGGAGTCCTCTCAGGCTCGCACCTCGGCGAGGGGCTGCAGGTGAAGGGGACGTACTTGCACCTCTGCCACCCAGGTGGTTTGGGACATCACTTCACCGAGATGTCTACCGACTTTTTAATGGCAGTACATCAGACAGCACCGCTGCCCCTCACATTGTTTCCCACAGCTCAGCTATAGCCACAGACCAGCCTTGTCAGCGTTCCCATTATTATAGCCCCTATACAGCCCAGGCTTTGTTCAGCACTGCTGTGCTATATGCCATACAAAGGGCTGTCCCTGATCCAGAAGATCTTCTCTTTAAAGCACTGTGCTCATGCTCAAATTAGCACTGTTGGCCTAAGCCGTTCCAATCACCCCCACTTCCACCGTACAAGGATCAAAGAGGTTTAGAGGTTTCCTTCCTTTTGAAGGAAATAAGTTCTTTTAACCTATTTGGAGACTGCTATTACTTTCAGAGAGAAAATACTCCTCAGCACAGAGATAAGGGTTCATCTAGCTTAAGCAGAACCACAGGACAGTTTCTGTTCACCAGAAACCACTGCCCCATCTCCATTATATTTAGGAGTTCATTGCCATGACCAAAGGTTTAGGTTTTCTTGTTTGTTTTAGAAGAGTGAAACACTGATACCAACAGTAACTGTGTTTCAGCACTCTTGAGCTGGGATGCTGAAGGGGATGCAATAGTTCTAGCTGTGCTGTAACCATAGCTAACTGCATCTTCAAGCCCTCTGTCCCTCCAACTCTGGGCTCATGGTAATGCAGAGTCTCCCCTGGGATTCATGGGATCTGGGGCAGGTAACGTGCTCCACCACCTACCTCAACTGATGGGGGGGTGGGGAAAGCAGCCAGTTGAGCTAAAAATCCCAACATCCTTTCAGTTTTCAGAACTGCTATTACTTTGCCAGCACTGCTGCTTGACAAGCTCACTGGCAATTGAAGCCGTCAAACAAGAAGCAGCAGAGGTAGAGACACAGCCCACCTCTGCTGCCTCCCTCAAACTGCCACAGCAAGGCCTGCCGGAGCTCACGGGTTGGGATCCCACCGGGAAGGCCAAGATCCTTCTGGCATCAGTAACAGAGGGGTTTGGATTAGTGTGCACGAAGGCTCTGTTTGGAAGGGGATAGGAAGGGAGGGGAAGAAGGATGGATTTTGTACTTGATAGAAAAGAAAAAAAAAAAAAAGTAAAACTGGTCAATATTAAAACAATAGCATCTCTGTAAGCAGATTACCTTCCTAGAGAGGTTGTTTCAGAGCTTACAAAATCCCACCATGAGAGTAAGAACCAAGGGAAAACTCGTTATGGTATCCTTAAAGCCTCCCAATTACTTTCTAGCTACACTCCACTGTAGCATCTTCAACAGCTCTTTTTGCTCTTTAGTTATTTGTTGCCTTCAGGGCTGAATTCCAAGAAGAAAAGCACTATTCTCAACAGGGCTTATCTCAGGATTTTTTTTATAGCCAGGGGAAGTGTGGTTTGAGACCAGGGGACCCACGCATTTGATCCAGAATATGTCTCATGGAGAACTGGCTTATTCCACATCCACTGCAGTCAATGGTTGGAAACCTCCACACATCTTAAAAAAAAAAAAAACAAACCAAAACTGGCTTTCTGAGAGGCCACCATGCACATACCTTTGCCTACGTGTCACTTTACCAAGCTTTTACACCTGTACTTTCATTAGAAATGTTAGCACAGTTTGAGTTCAGCAGACTTCCCAGCCAAGCAATAAAAATCTCAAAATGACGCTGTCAGGAAACGAGGCATTTTTGTTACCTGCGTCATCAGCAATGCACTTATCTGACAACCTAAGATATCAAAACCTGTGCTTATTGACGCTGTCCAAGTGGCATGCAGCCTGGCAATACCTGAGTAGGGATATATTTGGGAGCTGTGGACGTACAGCACAGCAAAACCTTGCTTTGCTTGCAACCTCTGTGGACCACAGGTCCACGCGCATGAGATGCGCCAAGTGAGACAGCTCCGATGCAGTGAGGCTTAAGAACTTGTACTAATCTGTATTTCCTATGGAAACAAGCTGATGCAGTACACCCCACTGCCTTCAGCTGAAATCAGCCAAGCAGACTCAAATCCAGCAGCTCAACTCAGAAATAAGTGAGATCCTACAAGTCCTATGAGAAAAAGACAGCCAGGTAGAAGACAGAAAACACAAGGCTTGTATCTTGCTAGACACCAGATGAAATACATATGAGAAAGCTCTTCTAAAACACCCCAGCACTGGGCAGAGTTTCAATCAGCCACAAGACACAAACCATAAAAGCTTCACCTAGTTCCACCTCCAATAAAGTTTTGTTTAATACGGGTGGATTGTTTTCCTTTTCTAAAAGAAGTCAGCCACGCCGTTACAATGCTAACAACACACGTTAAGATCAAATTACTACAGCACAACCTGGCCTCTTCCTCTCCATGATGATGCTCTCTTCTTTGCGTTTCCCTTACCCTCTTTCTTCTCCCAGAAGAGAAACACTCCTGCAGCAGAGTTTGTGTCTTCTCTGTTGGAAAAAAAAGACCGTTTCCAAACCGTTACAGCAGCGTCCAAAGTTTCACTCATACAGTTCTGTGCCAGCAGCCCAATTTTCACCCAAAACCAATATTAATACATAACACCTTTCAGCAAGGCAATATAGAGTTGTACACAATACTGGGCAAATATTATTCTTTCACATTACTGATAAAATATTTCAAAAGGACAAGGCAAGAAAACCAAAGACTGGAAGTGGCATAATGTGTGGGTAGCACCCAAAGGTACCGTGGATTTGTTCTGCTGACAGGGTAAAGCTGTAGCTGCTACAGAACTGTAGCAGAAACAGTTATAGCAGAAGAGACAAAAGCCATTTTCTGACATAGGAAGGTGCTCAGAAGATACACAATCTATCAAGACAAGGCAATGGCAACTAAATTCAAGCCTAGAAACACTAACACTTCCGAGGATATAGCTGAAAAGGTATCAGAAATAAAAAGAGTACAGGTCATGGGACCTTTCTGCTGGGGAAGGGAAAAGGTTTAAAGTCACTATCCTAGCTAGTAACAGCTTGCGAATGCTTACCACCTCTCCCTCCCCTTGCAAAACTGCATAGGATCAACAGAGACAGAAATGACTTAACACCGCAAGGTTACTGGAGAAAGAGTCAGCCTGTGCAAATAGTGCCCGAAGACTTACAATGCCCAAGAAACACAGACAAGCAGTTATTGCCCCAAGCTGACACAAGGGTCAGGAAACAGGAGCACTAATTCTCTGTGCGCAGCATGCTGAGCCAATATTTGAAGTCTTGCACATGCTCTCAGCACCACAGAGCCCAAGGCCCCCTGGAACTCACTCCTCAGCAGTCCCTCAGCTCCATTCGGGGCCCCACCGGTTAAACCCCACTCTGGTCTTGGCTTAGAGGGTGAGAAAAGGAACCAGACCCCCCCATCGCTTCGCCCCCAGCTGGGCTGGAGCCGGGTACAGGGGCCTCCATTTCAAAGGGTCAGCACTTGAGCACTTCAGTATCCGTCCTTCTTCATGGGCGGTGGGAGGTCTTGGAAAGCAAGCAGCTCTGCAGGTGTTTGTCTCAGTTAAACAAAGTTAGCCGAGTGCAGAGCGACTGCACAGCCCTCACTGCCCCGTCTGAATTAAGTAAAACATGAACCAAACACCTGTAAAGAGTCACAACAGATGCTCCCCCTATAAAATACAACATTCTAGATAATGGATAACAGCACGCAGTGAGCCTACACCTGAGCTCAACCCTAATTCCAAATTTCAGTTGAAAGAAACGGCTCAGAACCCTGGTGCCCAGCAGGAAAGTTGCTGTCAGCAACAGATGCAGCCAAATGTCACCAAACAGATTCGAGGACAAGCGCAGATCAGGGCAGCACGCACAGCAGCCGCTCCACAACAGCTGCTGCGGGCAGCAGATTTCGGCAGCAGACACGTTCCCTCGTGGAGATGGACGAGAGGCGTCGAGCAACTTCCCCAAGGCCCAAGGGGGAACCCACGCCAGGGGCCGAGTTAAAACTCGGCAACTTCTTGCCCTGACCCCAACTCCCTGGCGATCGTGGTGGCCTCGCCACAGTCCTGGCCCTCCCCAGCCCCACAGCAGGGCTGTGTCTCCCTGTCACCTCACGCCAGGGACCGCAGCTGCTCGACCATGAACACGTCACCAGGGCAAGACTCTTCCGGCAAGTTCTCCCGTTGCCCGCTTGCCTGCCTGCCACCCTCTCAAACCGCACCTCGCCGACGTGCCCACGGGGGGACCCCACGCGAGCACCCCGGCATACCGCAGCGGGCCTCCCGTGGGGCAGCCGGGACCTGCCAGCCCAGCCCGGGCCGGCAGCAGCGCGGGGGGCTCCCACCGGGGTCACCCCCCCGGGCCTGCTCCGCTGCCGTGGCTTGGAGACGGGGGGGTCGCCCGCCTCGCCCCACGGACCGCGGCCCCGGCCGGGCAGGAAACTTCGCGGGGGGTGGGGGGGGGGGGCGCGGCGGGGGGCAGGCCCGGCCCGACCCCGCTCCCCGTGCCCCCCCGCGGGGTGGCCCGGGCCCTCCCGACCCCCGGCCCCGCCGCGCCGTCCCCGTCGGGGAAGGGGAGCCCCGGCCGCGCCGCGCCCCCATCACCTTCTTGGGCTCCGAGCTGCCCGCCAGCCGCGACTGCAGCTTGCCCACAACTTCCAGCACCGACTCCGCCATTTTTACTGCTGGAGAGGCCGCGGCGGCGGAAGCGGCTTCACCGCCCGCTCGCCACACGGCGCTTCCCCACCGCTGCCGCCATCTTGGCTACGGGCAGGAAACGGAAGCGGCGCAGCCGTTGCCCCGGCCGGTGGCGGCCATGGCGGGTCCGGGCAGAGTTCGGCGGGTGCCATCTTGGGGCCTGGCAGCGGCGGCGGGCAGCGCCATCTTGAGTGCTGGCAGAGCGCTGCTGAGGGGAGTGCGGCCGCCATGGCCGCCCCTCACTGGGGCAGTGGTGCCATCTGTGGCCCCACAGTGGTCAGGACAGCCTTTCCTGAGACAAATGTCCCTTCATACCTATTCCTGTTGCCTGCCAACGGCTCCACCATGGCTGTTGGGAGTGAGTGGAAAGTAGGTTTTTAGATTCGTTCGTGGTCAAAGGCAAATTGAGCAGGACCGCAGCTGCCCAGGCCGGGGGCTCCTCAGGCCGGGACCTGGAGCTGTTGTCCCCTCCACTCACTCAGGAGAGTGCATCAGGAGGGCGATGTCCCCCCCAGCTCCCTGGTGAACCCCTCTGGGGTGGAGCCAGGCCTTTGGCTGCCTCCTTGTTGCCTTTCCCTTGGCAGTGGCCAGGTAATCATGCCCGGCCTTTGGTTTACTGCCTTCTCCTGTTGCTGGCTGCGACGATGCCCTTGGCCGGAGCAGCACTACCTGAATCCAGCCCTTTCCATGTCTCTCGGGACTCGGCTGAGGGTGGCTGTCCTTGCATCACCCCAAAGCCTGCTGTAAATGTAGAAGTGATAAGAGCAGTCAGCTGGCTGGGAGGGGAGGGGAGGGAAGGGAGGAGGATGTTGCGTGGGGAAAATTGAGGGTCTCTGTCTCTCAACCTGCAGAGCCTTGTGCTGGTCAGAGCTTCCCCTTGGACTAACCGGTCTTAACAGCAAGGTAAGGAGCAGACCCAACCTATAGATGAGTCATGGAGAACCAGGGCTCGCCTAGCAGGATTTGCAGAGACCTTGCGTAGGGCACAGGAACTGCTGAATAATGGAAATAATGGCATGGGAAAAGGCTTTGTTGTTTTCTAAAATGGGGCTGGAGGAATTATTGGCAGCAAAATAGTACCCAGAGCTGCAGTGTCCAGGTAGTTTTCCAGGCCAGCCCGGTGTTTGCTGTGTCTCAGACCCTGCTTGAACACAGGGTTGGGAACACCAGAGGTAAAGGAGAGGGAGTCTGTCTCTTTGGTTAGATATTAAAGAAAATAAGCTTGCCATAACTTTCTGAAGACACAGTATCACCCAGCGTAGGTCCTGCTTTGCTGTTAGCTCAGTAATATGGTGCAGGGCTGAGATTAGCAGCACTGAGAGGATGTAAGGACAACTACTGTCTTTTAAGAGAAGTTTAAACTACTAGAAAAAAGCCCTGTCTTCCCTCCTTTCTGTCTGGGCCCTTTGAAATCTCTTCAAACCATTCCAGCTCCCTAGATTAATCCAGCAGCCAGGATTAATCTGTAGGAAAAATAATCCCCTTCAAGTCACAACAGTGGTATTTCAATCAGAAGGAGCAATGATGTCCCATTTTAAGTTAACTGCAGGCAGTAAAGGTCTGCCCTCCTGCAGCCAGACACTGGAATAACATGAACACGTGCTTCAAATCGGAGTCTGTCAAAGGTGCCCAAAGGGGACAGGCAGGATCCCACGGACATCAATATGAGCCTAAAACTTCTCACAGCTCCGCTGTACTTGTGTGAAGTGTAATGCAGTTAGAAGACCTCTGTTTTATCCCAGAACAACTTCCGCCTTGACTCCTGAGTGGAGTGGACAGGGGATGGAGAAAGCCAGCTGCATTGCTGGGCTTTCCAGAAGGAGTTAAGAAGGCTTTCGGAAATCAGCTTGCCCAGCTGTGATGCTGGGCTCCACACCAGGCCCACAGGAGCTGCTGAGCACTGGTGTCACCTCTCTAAAATGGGGTCTGGAGCTCATGAAAGGAGGGTGAGCAGTTTTATGGACAGAAACAGCGGCTTTCTGCAGATACTGTGCTTGTTTCTGTAAAAAAAGGCCAAAATCAGGGCAGTCTGGGGAGCCGAAGGGATCAGCCAGATCCTCAGCGCAGCCCAGCGGGAGCTGACACCCAGGTCACTTATGTCACAAGGCCAAACCCTCCTGCCCTGGCAGGTTGCAGACCTCAACCTGGCACCCATCCTGCTGGGACCGGTCTCAGCATGGGGGCAGCAGGATGGCCACCTTCCTCCAGGACAAGTCCTGCTTCTCTTTGGGTTTGCCCTCCTTGCTGCTGCAAGGAGGTTTTTGCAATATTGTATTGCAGAGAGGTACAGCTCTCATCCCGTGAGGCATCTGGAGAGAAGGCCTGGAAAAATATTTTCATTTCCTGGGAAATTCCAATATTTAACCTATATTGTCACTTCAAATCCAGCTGAAAAGCTGAAACTGCAAATTTTCCTGGGGAATGGATAGTCTGAACAAAATGCATGTTTGGAAACATCAAAGTGTTGTTGCTCTGAAAGGGTAAATCCTAGTTCCTTTTCCCAATCCTGAGCTGGGTGTCAGAAACAGTTTCATGTCCAAACACGCAGAGAGAGTGGCATTTGCGTCCCAGTTTCAGAAGGACTGATGCCCGCTCCAGGATATGACACTGTGATAGATGAGCCCTCAGTGGTGTAAATTGTGGTAGCCCCATGAAACACCACAATACCAGGGATGGCTCAAGTGCCTGGGACTTTTCTCCTGAATCCGCTTGGCTTCTGTGTAAAGCCAGGAGAGAGCAGGGTCTGCGGGTATCTGTGTCATCCCTACTCCCTCTGCTCACCCCAGCCAGCTGAGCTCAGCCGGGCCAGCCCTGCTGCTCTCCCCCTCGAACTCAGCCCTGAATCCTCTTTCCTGGCAGGGACTTCTACTAAACTTTTCCCTTCTCCATATTTTTGCTAAAGTCTCATAATGCCCCCCTTCTTTGCCCGGTGCTAAATACGAGCTGATTACTCAGTTCCAAGAAACCTGATCTTTATGGCCAAGCGTAATAAACAGTACCCAGACATGTGAGACAGTGCAGTTACAGCTATTTCTGGTCGGCAGATTTGTTCCCTCATATATTGGCTGCTCCGAGCTCCCTCAGAGGAGCTGAGGTCACTGCCGAGTTTCAGACGGGAGTTTCAAGCTGGAATTTGGGAACATTCAAAAGCTGAAATTTTGTTGTTGTTTTTTTTTTCCCCTTCACCTGCACTCTGAACCGGTCACCCCAAAGGACAGCTGGCCCTACTGGTTACCCAGCAGTGCCTTGCCGTGCCCAAGGGCCTGGGCGGGGAAATGAACACCCTCTTCTATGTGGTCCTGCAATGCTGGGCTTCATCTTACCTCGCTGCTGTGTGGGAACCTCCGTCAGAGCTGCTGGGACTTGATTCATCCCATCTGACGTGCGCTTGAGTCAGGCAAAACACACCCTGCGATCACCCCCTCGTTCTACCTGGAGTCTGTGTCACCCCAGACAGTGGAGCTGTCAGTGGCGCCGAGCACAGCTCCACACTCCAGGAACCAGTGGGTGCTCCCAGTTTCCCAAGGCAACTACCCAAAATCCCCAGTCCTTTGTCAACATGGTGAAGGCGCTGGTACTGGTTGAGAGTTGAGGATCCCCTCTTGCAGTCATGGCCCTTGATGCCTTTAATGCAGCTCAGCGGGGTACAGGGCTTGGGAGGCGGCTTCCATCCTTCCCTTGGCCTGACCCAAAGAATATATGAATCAGTGGGAGTTCTTCCTTTGCTTAACTGAATGTCTTAAAGAGCAGAAGGACACCTGTACCCCTGCTACAAGGCTCCTCACCTCTCCTTTGTCACCAGGTCCCGTTCCGATCCTGCCAAGATGGCACCCAAAAAGAAAACCCCCAAGAAGCCCAAGGTGGATAAAGAGGATGCATCCATCACCCCGGTGACGGTGGAAGATGCTTTGCTAGATGTCGAACACCTCAATCACTTGAATGGTTTGTACGACAGCAGCTCCAATGGCTTCCACTGCACGGCCACGGAGGTTGAAGCGCCGGACCACGGAGCCAGCCTTCTGGAGGGGATGAACCAGATGCGCCAGAAGCGGTTCCTCTGCGATTTCACCATTGCCACCAAAACGAAGTCCTTCGAGGTGCATAAACTCGTCCTGGCTTCCTGCAGTGAGTACTTCCACCACCTGCTGCAGAGAGACCCTCAGCTGCACCAGGTGGAGCTCCATGATGTCTCCCCACTGGGCCTCACCACCGTCATCACCTACGCCTACACAGGGAAGCTGAGCCTCTCACTGTACACCATCGGCAGCACCATTGCCGCAGCCACCCAGCTGCAGGTGTCGGCACTGCTGAACATGTGCAGCGACTTCCTCGTTCGGGAGATGGCCGTGGAGAACTGCATGTACATCGCCAACATCTCAGCCACCTACGGCCTCAACCAGGTGAAAGAC
Source organism: Ciconia boyciana (assembly GCF_034638445.1). Classification (NCBI taxonomy): domain Eukaryota; kingdom Metazoa; phylum Chordata; class Aves; order Ciconiiformes; family Ciconiidae; genus Ciconia; species Ciconia boyciana. Next base: position 5,103,188 of record NC_132954.1, read on the forward strand.
ACCACCCGGAAATTCATCCGGGAAAACTTCCTGGAGTTCTCCAAGACCGACCAGTTCATGAAACTCCCCTTTGATCAGATCAATGAGCTGCTGATGGATGATGGTCTGCAGATACCCAGCGAGGTTGCAGCCTTCCAGATTGCTGTCAAATGGCTGGAGTTTGACCCAAAACGGGTTCGATATGCTGCTGACCTCCTGAGCAACATTCGATTCGGCACAATCTCAGCTCCAGACTTGGTCAACCATGTGCAACCTGTGCCACGCATGATGCAAGACCCGCAGTGCCACAAGCTCCTCGTGGATGCTATGAATTACCACCTGCTCCCCCACCAGCAAAACAGCCTTCAGTCTCGGAGAACCAGGATACGGGGAGGCCAGAGGGTCCTTGTCACAGTTGGGGGTCGTCCAGCTTTGACCGAGAAGGCTCTTAGCAGGGAGATCAGCTACAGGGATGCAGAGGGAAACTGGAACAAGCTGACGGAGATGCCAGCAAAAAGTTTTAACCAGTGCGTGGTGGTGATGGATGGATTCATCTACGTTGCGGGTGGTGAAGACCAAAACGATGCCAGGAACCAGGCCAAGCATGCCGTCAGCAGCCTGAGCAGGTAAGATGGGCTCCACCTGGCCACACAGACCATGGGGAGGGGTTTAGAGCTGTGCTGTGTCTGCCTGTGCCCCAGCATCCCGCACGGGGTGAGGGACAAGCGTGTCAGAAAGGTTCCTCTTTGCTATCAGTAACCGGGACGTAGGTCTGGCCTCTGGGATAATGCTGCCAGGGAGGAACAAACGCAGCGAGGCCCAGTACAGGGTGCTGGACTGAGACACAAGAGCTGGAAACCACTTCCAGGGATTTGGTCTGCATGACCCCAGCCTGGGCCTCCCCTGGGGATTTTGGAACCTGGGCTCTGCTGCCGGTGCAGGATGAGGGCAAGGCAGGGCCTCTTCAAAGCTGCCACGCTCCTGGAGAAATGGGAGCCCTCATTATTTAGAAGTAACCCATTTTGTTACTCTGGGCAGCTCCCTTTTCGCCCACTCACTGTTCCTCCAGCCAGTGCCAGCCTCAGCCCGGTCTCTGGTTTGTTTGGATTCATTTTACGGTAGATTTACTGTCTGTAGGATTCCTGTTGCCCTTCAGGTTTTCTTCTCTCCACCTCCATTTCTCTCTTCATCATTTAAACGACAAGGTTGCTTTCCTAAATCCCCATAAACTTGTCACTGGATCACCAAGGGATTACTGTTCAAAGAAAGGAGGAGTAACCATGGCAACCTGACATGCAGTATTTTGTTTGCAGCCTAAACCTGAACTTCCCAGTGGCTCTGCCCACGGCTTGGCTCAGCCACCTGAGGCTCCACACGTAACACTGTTGGCACCGCTCGAGGCCAGCCCTTTGCGGCCCCAGCTCACCACCCCTTGGTTAGGAGCTGTCATTGGGCTCTTTCTCCTGCACCGAGTGAGGTTTCAGCGACCCACTGGCAGGTCTCCTTTCTATTTCTGGCCAGTAGCTTATCCACCTTTCCCAGCCTGGCTGTAGTCCCTGTGGCATCACTTTGGGGACACAGCAGTTGCAGTTCCCTTTGCCATCTCGTGGGCACATAAGGAGCTGACTTCTTATCACGTGCCTGGCTTTGGCCTGGCAGGGTGGGCAGGGAAGGCCTTCCTCTAGGTCTTCTTCCACCTGCCAAGACCCAACAGAGGGGACAGTGACAGTGCTTGGGGACACCTCAGATCAGTAGCACTCGCCATTTCCAAGCCAGGCTGGAGCTTGTGGTAGCAGGAGCAATGCTGGGCCGTCCCAAAGGTTAGAGCTGCAACAACCCCAGCAGTCACAGGTAGGATCCAGTCCTGTGCAGTGCTGTCGTCTCCATCTGTACTGCCTGTCCAGATGCTTTTTTACTGCTGGAGAAGAGAGAGAGAGAGGGTCTTCCAGAGCACGAGTTGTCTCCTCCGAGGGCACGTTTGGCAGGCCCCACTTCTCCCCATGGCTCTGATGCTAGTCCTGGACAGACAGATCTGCCCTTATCCCCCAGGTACGACCCACGCTTCAACACCTGGCTGCACTTGGCCAGCATGCAGCACAGGAGGACACACTTCAGCCTGAGCACCTGCAACGGGCTCCTCTACGCTGTCGGAGGGCGCAATGCCGAGGGCACGTTGGCATCTGTCGAATGCTACGTCCCCACCACCAACAGCTGGCAGAGCAAGGCAAGCCTGGAGACGCCCCGCTGCTGCCACGCCACCACCGTCATCGACGGCAAGCTCCTGGTCACTGGTGGCTACATCAGCCATGCCTATTCCCGCACCGTGTGCTGCTACGAGCCCAGCACCGACACCTGGAGGGAGCAGGCAAGGCTCAGCACCCCCCGGGGCTGGCACTGCGCAGCCACCGTGGCTGACCGAGCCTATGTGCTGGGTGGGAGCCAGCTGGGTCCCCAGGGCGAGCGGGTGGACGTGATGCCCGTGGAGTGCTACAGCCCACTGACGGGGCAGTGGAGTTACGTGGCACCCCTGCCCATGGGGGTCAGCACGGCCGGGGTGGCTCTGCTGGAGGGGCGCTTGTGCCTGGTGGGTGGCTGGAACGAGAGCGGGAAGAGGTATCAGAAATGTGTGCAGTGCTACAATCCTGACCTCAATGAGTGGGCCGAGGACGAGGACCTCCCCGAGGCCACCGTGGGTGTCTCATGCTGCACTATCATCCTCCCACGCTCCTCGAGCTCTGGGTCCCGGCCCAGCTCTGTGGCCTCGGCAGCAGCCAGCATGTAAAGAGCCCTGGGTGCCACATAGCTTATGGCAGCAGCTAGGGAAGGAGACAGAGCTGAGGAGTAGGGGATAGCTGGATGGGGAGGCATGCTGATGTTTGGAGTCACTGCAAAGTCTCAAACACTCTTGTTCCATCACGGCAAGTTTTGGGCTCTAGGAAAGTGTCTTCTGAGCTGCCTGCATCTCCATCCCACAGCTTAAGCAGGGATTGCTCAAGCAGGACAGACACGGAAGCAAGCAGGACAGAAGAGCTTTTCTCCTCAGCCTGCAGCACTGTATTGCAGCATGGATTGGAAAAAAATGGAAAAAAAAAGAAGAAAAAAACCTAGAATAACACAAGAGAAATTCTACTGTAGGAATAGTATCACGAGACACTTTCAAAACAACAGTAGTGTTGGCATTAGGTACAAGAAAGTGACAGGTCTAGAACAGACCCTGTTGCTCACGTAGCATTTGTTCAAGGGAAAGACATTTAATATTTACTCGTTGAAGCTAGACACCTTCAGACCAGGAATAAAGTGAATCTTGATAGCAAGGAAGAGATCTTTTGGAGCAACTCACCAAGATCTCTTGCTCTTCCAAGTGCTGTGCTCTAGCTCAAGCTGAGGGAATTGGGGAAGTGCCCTGAGGATGCTATGAGACTCCAAGAGATTTGAGAGGCAAATGGTGCCCTGAAAATAAGTATCAGCTGGAGCAGAAGCCCTTCATGTCTAAACCAGGAGCTCCCGCAGATATATTCCTAGCCAGGTCCTGTTACTTGTACCATCAAGCTGACAGCTTGGTTTTTAACTCAGTCAGCGCTTCCCCATTACTGTAAAAGCAGAGTCTGACCTGTAAAAGAAGTGATTAGGAAACTTGAGTTTCCAGGGGCAAGCACTTGCTCAGTGCCTGGGGTCCCTCCCTGTCACTGCATCCGAGTGAGACAGTTACCAGTCTTTATTAAAACCCTGGCTGCCCTTTCAGAGGGCCCAGGGGCTGCAGATCCCCCTTACAGCACTGCAGAGCAGAGTCACGCTCTTGGGCCGAGTACATCGGGACAAACCACACCACAGCACTCCAAACCCTGCCCCGGTGGGTCTGAGACACAGCCTCGAGCAGCAAGAACCTGTGATGAGCAGGAGGCAAGGCTATTTCCTGGTCTCAAACCCTCAGTCATTACAAGACATCACACAAGAGTCACATGCTGAGGCCAGCATCTTCTGCTAACAGGTCCTGTTACTGGAGCACATTCACATGTGATCCTAGACTGACTCACCACCTTCGTCTCAGGTCAAGGCAGCTACGCGCTGATGAGCATCCAGGCAAACACCTTTGGTTTTGTTCCGGTCTTTTTTGCACAACACAGTGAAATCGCATCCAGGAAGCCAATGAGCTGCTCAAGGGAACCCCGACGTACCCTGAAGATGCCAAGACAAGAGCTTCAGCAAAGCAGGCTGGTTGTCACTTCCTTTCACAACTCACCAGAACTCAGCAGCTTGCAGTAGTTACAGTTCACATAAAGGTATTGCTCTTTCTCTGAGAATTCACAATCTCAATTAAGAGTTCACATCAAGCATAAAGCTATACTGAGGCAGAAGATAATTTCTGTTCAAGTTCTACCTTCCTCTGTGTATTTTAGCATGTGCAGCACACACTGCTCTGTGTATTTTGGATGGGCTCAGTCCTGAACAGCGCTGGCAACCTCCCCTGGTTTACAATTCCAAACAGGCTGGACAAGGGAACAGTCTGGTCTTTCAGACAACAATGCACAATCACTGATGGCAGAGCGTGTGCAGTCTTGTATGGAAGCAAGTTTGTTCCTTGATTTTATTATAACTTTTTACTGTAAGATGCAGGAGAGGACCTAACACTAGAGGCAGAGGCAAGGGTGTTGCTGAACTCCACTTGCGTGAGCTGTATTGTCCTGCAGGGGATTTTCTCTTTAAACAATAAAGGCTGTTCCTTTGCAGGGGAAAACTAACTGGCTGTGTAATTACAGCAGTGTAAGTTCACACTCCTGAAACATTTTAAGAAACCAGTCAAGATTCATCCTCTCCATTCCAAGCACATCCAGTAATTGCTTCAGGATTTCTGCAGCACATTGAGAGCACCACAATCTGTGGGGTAGAAACAACTCTACCAGCTGCAGGAACAGGCACTCAAGGTCACTCACACTACCCACAGAAGCAGCACGGATCAGGGGTTTCTGCTGGCTCATCTCAGCACCCTCACCAGTCCCCCGGCACTGCCAGCACCACAGGCCTTGCCCATCCCCTCAGCCCCTTCCAACCAGTCCTGTCATATGCTTGCTTAGACAAAAACCCTCAGCCTCATTTTGGCTTTATGGCTCTGCTTTATTAAGAGGGTACATGTGCCATTTCCTTTGGCTTCCTATTGAACTTGCACTCCCAATAGTTCCTAGAGCAACCAAATTTCTTCTGCTAATTCAGAATCCCTCGTTCATTAAAAGGCAGACTGCCCTTAAGACTGCAGGTTGGCCTGTGGAGGATCAGAACCAGCACGCTGACTTACTTAGTTCCCCTCAGGAGTTTAACCCTCCAGAAATTCTGCTCTACAACTCCAGTGGTCAAAAAGCATGGGGTTTTTTCCCCCCCCGCCCCCCTTCTTCTACACCCACCTGCAGACTCTAGTAAAAGTTCTACACATTATTTGTGCAGTTGGACAGTCCAGAAGTGGAGACTGTATCCATGCAAATCCAACACCTGCTCCTGGAGAACACCACATTCTCTTCAAGTGCGCAGCATCAGTCCATGTCTTTCTGCTGCCTTGTCAGTGTGAGTGACCCTTGTTCCCAGCAGCTTCCCAGGTCAGAAGGAACCCCCACAAAATTCACAACAGAAGTTAGGGGTTAGAAAATTTTATTTGGTTTTTTTTTTGGTAACAGGAACTGCTCATTTACCAGGAAGGATGATGCCATCATACTGTGAGGGCAGGGGGAAAAAAAAAGAGAGAAAGAACCAAGTGAGAAAGCATTGTCAGGTAAAGGTGCAGTACCGCGGTGGTGAAAACTGAGCCATCATGTTCATTCCAAGCCAGACAGATAACACTGACAAGAAACACCAGTTCTCCTAGGTGAGCAGCTAACTGCCTGTCTACTTTGCTACTGTGCTGTTAACTTCCAAGCGGGGCTTTGTTCAGATAAGCATTAAACTCCGCTCATCAGCCCAGCGAAACAAGAAGCCCCACCCTTCACAGGCTCATCTGACCAGAACTACACTCATCTCTTTTACAGTCCCGGAATTTGGCCCCTGCAGGTAACTATGTCACAGCAAGCAGAACCGGGCATAAGGGAGGAAAAAAAGCCATTCAGCAGGAGCAGGCTGGGGCCCACCCTGTGCAGGGTGTGGCCAGTGTAGATCCAGGCAGAGTAGCCAGTAAAGAGCGTCCAGACAGACTGCCCACCCCTTCCTCCTCGGAAAAAAGTATCAGTAGTCCCCATCTCCCAGAATTTCCAATCAAGCTTTCAGCATCTCCCATTCATTATCCAGTCTGTGTCAGAGCGCGCTATGGACAGATAAACCCAATAACTTGTTTTATTTGGATCGCTCCATCCTCTAAGTCTGGCAGCTGAGCTAGGAGCTGTGTCAGATAAACAAATCCTAACCCTGCCTTGTCACTTGTTCTCCACGCACACAGAGCACCTCCAAAAACCATGGGAGACAGATTTACACAAGAGCTGATACTTCCAGCTATCCTGCAAGAGCTGCTCTTTCAGCTCAGCACACAAAATAAGGGGCATGAACAGCACTCATGCTCAAATGCAGCTTCTACTGCCCCAGAGCAGCAAAAATCAATGATTTAAGCATTTAAGCAGGATCAAGATCTCCTGCCCAGTGACTTGTTCCAGTCCTTCCACAGCAAAGCATTTTGCCGATACCTGCTAGGAATCTCTTGGGATACAAAAATAAAGATGGACTTTACCTTTTGCTGAAACCAGCGCATGGCTTCTTCCTTTCCAATTCTGTGCTTGGCTCCAATGTTGCCAGTCCTGCGTTTCTTGTCAGCAATGCTGAAACCAGGCCTGCCCAGCACCTGCCAGGAGAGGAGAGCAACAGCACTATTTCATTCTGGCATTTATTTATTTTCTTAAACTTAACAGTTTTCTAGGAGGGAAGGCTACAATCAGAAACATCTTGTTGTCTGAGTCACATTCAAGACTGAGAGCGTTATCCTCTACAGCCTCAATGTAAACTGCAAACTAAGTAACTTCTGAGCAGCCAGGTAAACTGACAGCAACAGCTCCTAGGCTGGACAACTTAGCACCATACACTGATTAGGGAAACCAAAATGGGTGTGGAAGATTCACTACTCCATACCCAGAGGCCTCAGCTCTTGAGAAAAGATACACTGAACAGCACTGCTAACATGTATGGAACAGCTTCCCTCTATTTCAGAGATTTAGAGTGAGGCACAGCAGAATGGAACAACTCAAACATGCCAGCCACCACCGCGACATGACCCATCCCCAGCCCTCTAAACGCGGGGAGAATCTTCCAGCAATGCAGCCCGTCTTTCAGTCCGCATTCCTAAAGCCCCTGCTGCTCCTTCCTTCCCCAAACCTAACACAGCTGTTTCAGCGTTATCCCAGGAGTACCAGTAAGAGCAACAGTATTTGCTTCTGAAGAGGCTTTCTGAGACACGTCATAAATCAAGGATTTTACAGCAGGCCTGGGAATCTCAGTTTAGACTTGGATTTTGATGACATTTTTCCATCTTCCAGCACCGGGCAGCAAGTTAACGTGAGCCAGTTATCATTCTAGGTTCCTTCTAGAGCCTTCACACAAGCCCCGTAGCTGCAAGGAAGCGGGGAATACGCACCACGTAAAAGTCCAAGCCGTAGATACCAATACTGGGATCGTATTTAATCCCCAGATCGATGTGCTCCTGGATTCCAAAGCCAAAGTTCCCAGTGTCTGAGAAATTGTTTTTTCTCAACTCGTATTCTCGCACCTGAAACATTTATTGTCAGTCACTATTTCATTACTGACTGCAAACAGAATAAGTAGTCCTGTGTGTTCCAACTGCTGCCAGACCCACAACTTTTCACATGCTACCAAGTCTTTAGCCCCAAGATTTTGCTCCCACAGCCTGCTCATAAATCACAGCAGCACAGACAGAACCTCAAGAGAAAGCAGCAACTTGCACCCACTAGCTCTTAAATAAGGATGAAGCAGCACAAACACAGCAGCCTGCGTATCAGACAAAGCTGCTACCCCAACCCTTAACATCCAAGACCGACTTGTAACTAGATCAGATGCAACATTTCAAAGCATACATCTTTTCAGTTGGTATGGATTAAGTTTTGTTCTTTCACAAATCAAACATCCAGACCAGCCAAATTCTCACCTTCAACCCCTTCTCCAGAATCTCCTCTGCTTTGGCCCCGCGAACCGTGCAATGAACAGCAATCTTCTCGTTTCTCCTGATGCCAAAGGATCTTACAGTGTATCGTGCTGTAGGCCGCAATAATTACACTTAGAGGCTATTCAAAGAATTCCCACTCGGGGGATTCAGAGCTTGCTTAAGAACACCAAAGAAATTACTTTAAAGGAAAGAAAAAAAGAACCAAGGCAACCACACATTCCCTCTTTGGGGATGAGGGCAGAGCAGCAGCCTGAGTCTGGAGGCAGAACTGACCTGGCAGAAACGACCACCAGCACCTGAATATTTACGGCCCCCGACTCTCACAACAAGGCCCAAATCAGAGCAGACCTCCCCACACTGGCTCTGCCAAGGAGCCTCTTCCCTGGGAACCACACTGCCACTTCCCCCTCTGCATGCTCAGGAGAGGGAGAAAAACAACCACTGCTGCAGCCAGAAAACAAACTGCTCCTTTGCAGCCCGCAGCCCCCCTTGGAAAACCCACCCCTCACCTTTGGAGAAGACGGGGGTCTGGCCCGTCAGCTGCTCCAGCACTTTGGCCGCTCGGGTGAGCCTGTCCCCGCTCTCCCCAACGCAAATGTTGAGGCAGAGCTTGCGGATGCGCAGCTCCCGCATGGGGTTCTCCTTTTCACCTTGGTCTTGCTGTGGAGAAACGACACGGAGGCTAATGGGGGGCACCCGGGAGACAGCCCACCGCTTGCCCCAGCGCCCGGAGAAGGCTTCGCCAGGCCGCTACCGCAGCCTGACACCGAGCCCTGCTCCAACCCGGGGGCGAACTCCAGCGCCGCGGCCCCCTCTCAAGCACCACCGCGGCGGCCCAGCCACCGGGCAGGCCGCGGCCTATCATGGCAGCCGCTTCCCCAGGGCGGCCCTCCGGCTCCTCCCTGCCCATACCGACCCCGCTGCTCTCCCTCCCGGCCTCCCCCGCTCCCGCCCGCACGGGCCGTGGCCCAGTCGTGCCCCGCCGAGGGCGGATGGCGGCGGATAGAGACGGCACAGCCTGCCCGCGGCCCTCGGGCCCCGGCACTCACCGCCATGATGGGGGCGGGGAAGAGATCAGCCGGGCGCTGCCGCGGGGTCTTATGGGACGGCGCGGGAGAGGGCGGTGCCACCGCCAGCGCCCCCTGGCGGCCGGAGGGCGGCGCTGCGCCGCGGCCGGTTGCCGGGACAACCGCGGGCGGGCGTGGGTCCCCGGGGAGCCCACGCGGCCATTTTGTCCCCCAGGCCCGTGGGGACGGGAGTGCGGAGGGGCCGCCCGCCCTCACCCCGTGCCCCGCAGCCGGGCCGGGACCAGGGCCCGGCTTCCACCGCCGTCAGCTGCTGCCTCCGCCGTGGGGCTCGCTCCGGAGTGCGCTGGGGCAAGATGGTGGCAGAGGGGGCTGCGGTCCTGCCAGGAGCCCTGCTCTGCCGCTGAGGCCGGGAGGGATGAGCCGTAGCGGTTTTGTTGGGAGATGCCACACCAGAAGGTGTTGGACCTTCTCCATTCCCAAGCAGCATCGCGTGTAGCTTACCCAAGCCTGGCTCCTGGAGCTTCTCCCCCGCCCTTCCCATGCCCCTGAGTTCCTTGAACCAGACCTGGGAACATATTTCAATTTTGCTTCACTCTTTCAGGGAAGCGTTTGCAGGTTTCAGATCTCTGCCTGGGATCTGGATCCTCTTTTTGCACCATTTTGACTTACAGCCCACTCTCTCGCTGCGGTCAGCTGGAAGCAGAGCATAACACAGCTTCCCTGGGAAGGGGGCAAGCCAAATTCACACCCCTTTTTGGGTCCAAACATCTCTTTCAGTGGCCATGTCCTGAGCTGAATGCTTGCAATGAGGCTGTCGCTCAGTAAGGATGACACCAGCTCAAGGCTTTCCCTGCCTGGGAGGTTGGACTAGATGATCTTTAAGGTCCCTTCCAACCCAAACCATTCTATGATTCTCTCCCCTTCCCTGTCTCCCAGGGGCTGTGCTCAAGGCTGCCAGGTTGAACTCTGTAATGCCCTCACTTATTTTTTGCCCCAGTTGCTTCTAAAAGGGGATAAAGGATAAATGAATAATCAGTTTGTCTCATTAAGAAGAGAAAAAAAGTGTTAGGAGTCTCTGTGCAGAGGGTGTGAGAAGCTGCTAGTTAAAAAGTAACGTTACTCTACTACTTCATTATCGATTTACTTAATCTAAGAACAGTTGTGCTGGAAACAGCTGCAGGCTCCTTACAAACTGACAACCAGCTTTACCAGCTCTCTGTGGATCCCGTTTAGGATCTGTCCAGGCTGCAGCGTTCCTTCCCGGGGCAAAGGCTGAGGGCAGGGTTACATGCACAGCAGGTATCACGGGTCGAAGGGCTGGTGCCTCCCCAGGGGAGAAGATTGGGATCAGAAGGTGGACAGAGCTGGGTGAAGGTGCTGGGCACTTCAAGAGTCAGAGTGCAGGCAGGGCTGCGTAGCTCGTGCCATCGCCTGAGGATGCTGCAAGGGCCCCAGGAGCAGGCAGGAACGCACGGCTGAGCTTTGCTGCGCAGGCGAGAGCAGGGTAGTGGAGGGGGCTCCTGCCTGACCTGTGCCCGTTTGCAGCCTATTCCCTGGTGTACCTTCCCGTGCTTGTGGCTCTCATTGCACTGCGGTGTCCTCCCTAGCCCAGTCTTGGATGGTCCCGCTGCCAAAGGCTATGTAGAATATCAGGCCAAACAGGTTGAGGGCTGCAGATATGAAGAAGGCATTCCTCCAGCCAGTCTGGAGATCCTGGGGGGCCAAGAACAGACCACAACGGTATCACCCTTCCCTTTATCTCCATGTGGTGATCACCCAACTACTGCTGCCCAGTTCACTGGCATTAAACTCATCTCCATCCTCTCTGCTTGCTGGTGGTACCAACAACAGAAGAGCTTTGCTCAACTCAAGACATATGCCAGATCCCTTCTTGTTGGAGATGCATTTCCTGCCTTGGCATTTTTGGAAACATTGTGTGCTGTGCTGAATTCAGGAAGCTTTCCTGCCTGGCACAGAGCTTCCCCCTCACCCCACTCCCTCGACTCTCTCCCCATCTCTAAGTACATCCAGATGGGGCCCAATGTGGAGCTCTTCCTGCTTTCTGAGTCATCCCCACGTCCTCAAAACGGTCCAGAGCTCTGGTTTGCCGGGTGCTACATCCCATGTGTTCGTTGGGAGACGGGGCTGGCTTGGAGTAATTTTTGATTCAGTGCAAAGAAAGGAATCCATTTCTGAGAGCAGACTTGTGTTTTCTTCCAGGGATGTGCTTGTGCTTTGTGTCCCCAAATTACCTGGCTGACAAGAAGTCCAACTGTGGTAGGAGCAATAATTCCTGCGACTATGCCAAAGGTATTGGTGATACCCAGCAGGAACCCTGCATATCTGGGGAGAGGAAGCAAAGGTTTCCTGAGTGAGGCAGAGAGAAAACTGTCACAGGAAGGGAGAGAAGTAAGTGCTGCCAGTCCCTTCCCGCATCTGCATGAATACTGCTTGTCGTGCTGAGCAACGCTAGGATCTTCCCTGCAAGACTGGGGGGGATTTTAAGCCTTTATTTTACTCCTTAGCTTACAATGCCACCAGCTACAGAAGATAAGGGAAGGGAGAGTAGGAGTTGCAGAAGCCTTGGGGGATTTGGAACAGTAAGGACGCAGAGCCAGGGACGGCACAGAGGTCAGACCCACTTACCTGGGCGCTATATCGATGTGGTTAATATTGATGCCTGCCCCTGTCATGCTGATTATTGTCAAGGCCAGCGTTAGAAGGACCACAACCACTGTGGAACTGCAGCCAATATAAGGCACAGCCACCAGGAAGATGGCTGGGAGCAGCATCCCTTGGGAGGAAAAGGGGATGTGTTTTATAACAGGCCACACAAGTGTGTTGGAAAGGCTGGATGGCAGATGAAAGCTTGTCCTTACCGAGTGCTGAGAAGAGCTTCCTGACAGCTGCTGTGCCAAGCACCCGCCTGGCCAAGAGGAAATCAGCCAGCAGCCCAGCCAGGATGTGCCCCAGCCCATTCCCAACATAAGGCAGGGAGGAGAGGAGCCCATTCTGCAGAGCAGAGAACAAGGCATTGTCACGTCCATGGCATGAAGGAACGGAGCCAAGACCTCCAAGACTGCAGCTCCCTTGGTCCCAGAGCCACCAGTCTTCAGGAAGAGATGTCCCTGAGGAACCTCCATGTTCCCAGCCTACAGAGGGACCAAGTCCCGTCGCTGTTGCAGGGACCAGCCTCAGCTGCAGGGCAGCACTCACCTCTCTGAGGTCAAAGTGGAGGACATTGCTCATGAACGTGGGCATGGAGGTCAGCAGCATGTAGAACAGCCAGTCCGTGCAGAAGCAGGCAATGGTGATCGCCCAAAGAGGCAGTGATTTAGCCATGGCCACAAGTGGGAGGGAGCAGCCATGACAGCTGCCCTGGAAGGAATAAAACATCAGCCAGTGCCTCCATTCCTGTTTCCCATCCCCTGGGCAGGCTGTCCAGGCTTTCCTCAGCCTCTCCACCTGCTGCTGAGAAGACTGGGACTAACCCTGGCCGCTGTATAAGGAGCCCAGCTGAACTGACTCAGAGCAGTCCCTTTGCCACAGCGTCTGCAGCGTGGTCAGTCGTGGTTAAAAGGTTTGTGTGTACCTGGTGAGCCAGCGACGACACAATGTACTCCTGCTCCCCGGCACTAATCCATGGGTGATGTGCAGGGTCCTCGTACACGAGGAGGAACCAGCAGAGGCACCAGGCACAGCCAACGCCACCTGCGAGGAACGTGGCTCTCAGTGCCAGCTCCTCTTACGGCGAGCTGCGGCAGAGCTGAGAGCCAGGGGGATGGAGGCTGGTGCTAGCGAAACGGCGAGTGCAGGAAGATGGAAAGGGAGAACTCCCCTTAACCCATTGCTCACAGTGGAAGGGGCCGAGTTGATGGCACAAAAGGTTCAGCAAAGGCATTTTCCCTAATAGTACCCCAGCAAAATGGCTTCTTCTGGCCTGGCAGGTGAGAGGGGAGCCCAGAGCTCTGTGTGGGACTAGTAAAGACGGAGCTGGTCCCACAGGGCTCTGATGGGGAACTGTTGGGAGCTCTGCCAGCAAACGATCTGCAGCGGGGTTGGAGTAGAGGGACAGGATGGGCCATCACTCACCAAAGATGTAGAAGACAAAAGGCCACCCCAGATTCTGGCAGATGATCCCAGCCACAAGGAGAGCAAAGAAAGACCCAAAAGTGCATCCTAGGGATCAGAAACCAGAAGAGTCATTTTAATGAGACTTTGTGTGACCAGTGGCGAGTGGGACAGACCTACAGCCTCCAGTCTGATTTATGATGGGAAAATGTGGTGGCACAAATGAAGCGCCTGTACAAACAAGCACCCTTGTATCCAGGTTTGCTCCCTTCAGTGTCCAGGTTCCCTCTCCTGCCTCAAGCTGACCTGAGCCGGAGACAGAAGACACAGGATGGGAGGAAGAGAGGCGGAAAGGCTGAACGCTGCTACGCTTCTTTGCCAAGGACCCACGGCCTTGAACTTGAAGCTGCTACAAGGACTGGCTTGGAAAGAAGGGGGTGATAGGAGGTCCTGCACTTACTGAATCGGTGGTGGGGAAAAGTCCTTGTGTCTTACCAGCATCAGCGACGTTCATGAGCCTGCTGCGCTCCAGCGGAGGGGCCCATTTTGCCCAGAGCGTGTATTGAGCTGGAAATATCACCCCCTGCAAAGGATAACAGGGAGCATGGAGGGAAGGGACACGGGGAGTGCAGCTAGGGATAATCAGAGCAGGTTTTGTAGCCTGGAAGCACCTGGAGCCACAACTGACCTCAGCCAAGCCCAGCAGCACCTGCAGCCCGATGAGGAAGCTCACGCCGAGCTCTGCTGCTCGGGGCATGAGGAGGGTGAGCACGGAGGAGAGCAGGAGCCCGCTGCCTAGGACAGGTTTCCCCCCGAACAGTCCCGAGCAGTACCCGCCCAGCGCCTGCGTGAGGCTGTAGCCATAGAAGAAGGAGCTGAGGATGATTCCTTGAGTCTCAGGGCTCCAGTTGTACACGGGGGCCTGGAGGAGACAGAACATGTCTGTCAGACAGAGATCTCTGTTTTCCAGGTGCAGACTCCTCCAGAAGGGGAGAAGCAACCCTGAGTACAACAAACTGAGCTCTCTGCTCCTTCACCCCCCTTGTCCTCAAGGCTTTTCTCTGCAGCTTCCAAGTCTGTCCTCATGCAAAAGCAGGAGCGGACTGAGCCCAGGAAGCGTCTTTCAGTTATCTGCATCTGCTTTCCACTTACGCCCTGAGCAAATCCTGGGTAGGAGCCATGGGGAGCGCTGCCGGACCAGCCGTGGGGATGGCTGCTGTTAGTCATGGCAACGATGGTGATGCTGAGGCTGACCCGGAGCGCGTATGCCATGAAGAGAGAGACGTGCAGGACCAGGGCCAGGCCACAGCGAGCGGAGCAGAGCCCTGGGGAGGGAGAGCGCCCACAAACCAGGGCTGGTCAGAGAGGCCACGGGTTAACTCTCACCCCCTCCTACAGATCCGTGTCGCCAGGCAATCACCTTACTGCAGCAACAAATGGCTCTGTCCAGGTACCCTCCAGACATCTACCACTAAGCCCCGGCCCTCCTCCTCTGAAGGGATGGCAGTTTGTATCTTCAGAAGGAGAATGGAGGGGCAGGAAGAAGAGCAGGCTTGCCGAAGGATGGAGGGGACATGTCACTGGCTCCCGGGCCCTGCTGAGGACGCGCTTCAGCCCGCTGCTCCCCAGGGAGCGGCTTTACCTGTGCGGGAGGAGGGCTGCTGGGCAAGCAGAGGGGCTTCGTCCTGCTCTGCCTCCGGCCCGTCCCCTGCCTGCGTGTTGTCCACGTGGCGCTGCATCCTCTCCTGCCTGCAATGCTGCTGCCTGCTTCTCCTCAAGATAACGTCCAGCCCTGTTGGGAAGTGAATCTCAAATATCAATGAACACGGGAGCAGCCAGGCAGTGAGCCCTGGCATTTCTTCCCAACGCTGTTACTGGCACGGCGAGAGCAGAGCAGGCTGCCGGTTGCAGACGCCTGCACTGGGACCCCCTTACTTGCACCCATGGTTTATAACCCTCAACCACAACAGCCTAGCAGGGCAGCGGGGTCTCTCCCACCCCGGGGTGCTCCTGCAGACGCCCGGGGGGTACCCGCTGCCCTCCCTCGGCTGGTGCAAAGGGAGGCTCCTTCCCCGTCCCCCCGGGGTAGCTCACCTCCGGGGAGAGGCGTCTCCCCCAGCCCAGAGGGGACCGACGGGGCCGTGGGTCTCCTGGGGCCGTGTCCCGGGGCGGGTAGCGGGAAGGATTTGGGATTTCAGGATTTCACGTGCTGCGGCAGGATTGGGGATCCTGCCGGTCAGGGACGCAGGTGGGACGGCGCAACGCCGGGCCTCGAACCAGGCCAGGAGTGGGACGGACGGACGGACAGACGCACGCACACACCCCCCCACCCCCTCCCCCCGCACCCCGGGCCTCGCCCCGCCGCCGCTAGGCCACGCCCCGCCGCCGCTAGCACCGCCCTCCGCCACAGACCCCGCCCTCCACTGCGGGTCCCGCCCCTGTCTAGTCCCGCCCCCGCCAGGCCGCGCCCCCGCCGCCTGACCCGTGCCGCGCGCGAGTCATGTGCCCAGTCAAGATGGCGGCGCTCAGGGCGGCGGTGGTGCTGGGGCTGTGCCTGGGCTGCGCGGCTGCCGCCGTCCCCCTGGTTATCTGGCACGGCATGGGTGAGCCGGGACCGGCAACGGGGGGCGGGGCCGATCCTCCGGTAACGGCTCTGTGGGCGGGGCGGCGGGGCCTAGCTGGCCCGGCTCGCGGACAGGGCCGTGCCGGGACCCGAGCAGGCCCGAGGGGAGCTCGCAGGCCGCCCCGGTGTCCCCCCCTCCTCCTCCAGGCCGCGGGTTTCTGCGGAGGCTGGGAGGTGCTGACCCTCCTCTCCCGGGCCCGTGTGTGCGTTGGCAGCTCCTGATCCCGTTGCAGCAGGGGGGTCCTGCTGTGATGTTTGTGGAGGCGGGTGTGGGTGAGGTGAGGGCCTCGGCGGTGGCGTGACGGTGCTCCGCGGTGTTCCCTTTCGCAGGAGACAGTTGCTGCAATCCACAGAGCATGGGCTACATTAAGAAAATAGTGGAGAATAAAATACCGGGGATTTATGTTCTGTCTCTCAAGATTGGAAACAACCTGATACAGGTAACTAACTCTGCTGTCACTCACGTTTCTGCCTGGCAGGGTGGTGGCCAGTGTGCGGATCTGAAGGTGCGATAGTTATTGCAATCTCTGTTATTAACATGGCTCCACAAGGATTTCTGTTGTGCTTTCCCTGCCTTTTTTTTTTTTTTGTGAAGTAAACAGCTTTGACAGGTAGAAACCAGTAAAGTCTAGATAATATCTGTAGAAAAGAACTGGGGAAAAAGAAATTCCTACTCTAAATTGGATTAATATGCAAATCCACTGATTAGCACTCTCAGCACTCCAGGTAATACAAAGGCATGCAATAAGATACTGTGCTCTTCAAGGCAGAGCTTTATCCCGTGCCATCCTTTTTGATTTACAACCATTTATTCACTATATATCTTCAGTATAATAAAGATATAGACTTCTTCTGCGCTTTTGTGTTTCGTGACAGTTTTGTGTAGCCCTACGGAATTTCTTTGAATAGTGTCTCAGGATAATGTGCATGTATGTTATTTTCTCGGATCTGGAAAAGATGGGTGAAGTTTGAGGTTTTTATTTTTTATATATATATACAAAATACTATTTTATATATATATATACACACACGAAATTTTGTATATATATATACACAAAATCTGAAGGGACTCAAATTGCCAACAAGTTTGGGGAAATGTCACTTCCATATGAGAGAGTTTTGCCAGGCAGAGTAGGAACAGAAATGGGATGAAGGGAAGTGTCAAAACTTGAATTTCACTTCTGTCATGTTGTGAAAGTTCAGGTCGTCTTTCAAAAGCAGAACTGTTAGCGATCTAGTGGTAGAGATTAAAATAACGTAAACCATTGTAAAGGTACAAGTTGTACTTTCTAATCTGGATAATCCATCAGGATATGGAGAACAGCTTCTTTATGAATGCGAACGATCAAGTGAGAGAGGTGTGCAGCCAACTCGCAAAGGACCCTCACCTGACAGGAGGCTACAACGCAATGGGCTTCTCCCAAGGAGGCCAGTTCCTGTAAGTTTACAGTTCTGTTCCATTTCCAGTGATTTTTGTTGGGTTTTAGGTTGTGATTCAAAATTTTTTTAAAGTACTAAGCAGATGTAAACTGACAGACCCCTTTGTAAAGGTAGGCGTGCTCCAAAGGCAAGTATGTAGCCCAGCTCTACCCGGAAGGGTTAATTCTCTTTGCAAACGTTACCCAAGTGCCCGAGCCCACGCAGGGGCAAGCTGAGAGCTGCCTGTGAACCAGCATTGGTGGCCTGGGCATGCTGAGTGCCAGCTCAGCTCCTTCATCTTTCTCCACAGGAGGGCAGTGGCCCAGAGGTGTCCTTCTCCTCCCATGCTCAATTTGATCTCCATTGGGGGGCAGCACCAAGGTAGTGTCCTCTTAAGTTACCGTACCTGTTAATCCCTGTGAAGGGTGGGGGGCTCTTGTTGGCAGGAGGAATGATTTTTTTGGCCTCTTCCTAAAAACTGACTGTTTTTCTGTGAATTAAACTGTCCCTTTGTTCCTGTCTGAATCCGGTGATCTGCTTTGGGCCAGCTGTTAGCCAACTACATTATCTTCTGTCTTGGTCTTGCTTAACTGGCAATGAGAAGGGACCTTTATAAGTAGACGACTTATTGTCTGGGTAGAATTCTCATATACTTTGGAAGCACTTGGGATTAGTTGTTTTGGGAGAATAAATTTCTAACTAACTACAGAGCAAAGCCTTTGTGAAACTAAACCTGCTAGGTCCCAAGCATATTTTACAATCGGCATCTGGAAGGCTAAAGCCCCAAGGAAAGGGAGGTGCTTTTTTGCAGTAGATTAAAGAGGCACTATGAAATGGAATTTAAGAGGTGTGCAGTTAAGAGTGGCTGGCAATGAATTTCAAATACTCTCCCCTGAGAAGTTCCATGGCTTGAGTCTATTTCTTTGTAGTGTTGTGGGAATACTTATAGGGAACCATCCTGAGACCTCCGGGGAACACACCAGGCAAGCTGGACAGTATTCCGCTTGTCTGCATGGCCCCATTCTCCAGAGCAATACTCTCAGTTCAAGAACATCATCCATTATCTTTGTGTGTAATAGTGCCCAGGGGCAGGAGGGCTGTCTAATGAGATTGCAGGATTAAAGGCCGCCTGATTCCCTGGGTAATTCTTGCCACTGCTCTGTAAGAGGGTGGTTCTTTACCAGCCGCTGAGATTAAGGGATTTCAGTTTGGCTCACCGAGTTGTTACACGTCTCCATACCCCAGGCGTGTATGGCTTTCCACGCTGTCCTGGTGAGAGCTCCCATATCTGTGACTGGATCCGAAAGATGCTGGATCTGGGCGCCTACACGCAAGCTGTTCAAGAACAGTGAGTATATTCATCAGGCTGCAATGACGGGGGCCAGGCCCACGTGAGCAGCTCTGGGTTTCCGGTCTGATCTTTTGGTTTCTCTCTTCTCCAGCTTGGTACAAGCAGAGTATTGGCACGACCCTCTGAAGGAGGAGGACTACAGGAAAAACAGCATCTTTTTGGCTGACATAAATCAGGAGAGGGTAAGGACCTGGTTGATGATTAAATACTAGCAGTGAGTTCCTTCACATTAGCTCTCTCTGGCAGTAGTTTTGCTGGAGTTTGAAGGGGAGCGTTTTTTGTTCTGCATCCCAGGAGCGTACGAAGTGTTTTTGCTGGTAGATTTATGAATGAGACTTGTCTGTGGCAGAGCAGTTTCTGTGTCACTGCACTCTTTTGGAGTGGTTGGTGTAGATATGCCCCGTGCTCAGTCCACCTATCACTTTTAAAGTGGGCAAATCCTGGGCACGCTGGGCCTGCCTTCCCAGGGGAGGCCCATCCCCTCTTCACAGCCTGGAGATGAGGCTGAATGCCGTGAGCACAGCCAAGGGAGGCTGGTGACAGAAACGCATGTTCCTGCCTCCTAGGCTGGTGCAGTCCAGGGTTTCCTTTGCAGGTGCTGCAAGTTGGAGCAGGCGGTTTCCCCGACCTGTCTCGGTGGGCTTTCCAGTGACTTGGATCTGTTCTCTGTTGCTTTCATCCAGGGCATCAATGAGACGTACAAGAAAAACCTGATGGCTCTGAAAAAGTTTGTGATGGTGAAATTTCTCAATGATACCATGGTCGACCCTCCGATCTCTGAGGTGAGGCAGGCAGGGTGGGTGCTGCTTTTGGGTGGTGTTTTGGTTCTTGCTTGCTCGTTTCTGGTTTGTTCTTTGGTAGCAGAACTTGAGGTTGGCGAGGAGCAGGCTGAGCACAAATGTAGGCCTGATACTGCACTGTCTGCAGCCGCATGTCTCCAGTAGAAGCTGGTGAAAGCCTGTTTATCTCCTGGGAGCCCTTCAGCAACTGTTTCCTTGGTTTTCTTCTGACAGTGGTTTGGGTTTTACAAAAGCGGCCAAGCCAAGGAGACCATCCCGCTGAAGGAGACCTCGCTGTACACAGAGGTATGTTCTGCTGAGGGGTTTCTGCTATTTCCACTCTATAGTGTCCCTGGGGTCTTGAGGAGCTCTAAACCCCACAGCTCTGCTCTGCTGACCCCCTCTGCCGTTCCTGAGGCATTGCCTCCTCTTGCCAGGAGCTGTTTGGGAAGGCATTTCTCTCCAGGCCAGTTCTGGCAGTGGGAATTACCATGGTGGTCTCATGGCTGGCTCAAGATCCCCTGCAGCATGTGCTTAATGAATTCTACTCCTTTTTAAAGCCTTACTGTAAGAGTAATCCAAAATGCCTTTTTCCCCCTCTATGAGGAGAAGCTTTAAAGAGCAGAGGTGGAAGCCACTCTAGCCTGCCAGCCACTTCTCCTGCAACAACGGTCTCTGACCATCAGCTCTTTTGTGCCAGGTTCCCCAGCCATTGCCAGCGTTTGGCCATGGCAGGGCCCCAGGAAGCTATGGTCATACTTCTCTCTGCAGGATCGCCTGGGGCTGCAGGAGATGGACAAAGCAGGAAAGCTGGTGTTCCTGGGGGTGAAAGGGGATCACCTGCACTTCTCAGAAGAGTGGTTTTACAGCATTATCCTCCCCTTCCTCCAGTGAAGCTAAGGGGAGCCCTGTGAGAGCACTGGGGAGGGTCTACCACTGTAGTTAATGCAGCTGCTACTGTGCAACAGCACTTTCTGCGTACAAGCCTGCGGTGATCTGGGGAAGGGGAAGAAGAGGGGGTTTAGCTCAGCAGTTCCATGGTGTGCAGAGGTGGCACCTGTTACACTGCAGTAAGAGACCGGGATTTGTCTGGGTGTAACTACACTCCAATATGGGTGGACTGAGCCTTGCACGAGTTCTGACGCACTCCATCCTGCACAGGCCCTGGTAAGTCTACTTTGGTTCTCAGAGCTGTGGCTGTTCCGGTTGCTTGCTGATGGCAAAATGCTTAGCTGCACAAGAGGTTTGTTCTCCCTGTCGCCTGTTCCTCACAGGACGCAATGGCAGTATTAACTGAAATCACTAGAGCATGAATGCTGCATCTCAAAGGGATCAGCAAGTAGACTTACATGGCTGTATGCAGAGGAAAGATATTACAGCCTATCCTTCAAGATGGGGAAAGGGCCAAATTTAGGGATTTCTGGGGAAAAAGGAGGGTTTTGAATTAAGCAGGTATTAACAGCTTGAACAGTTTAACTAATGGCTTGTTTTATGCACTTTTGTACAGCAACTGAAATCAATAAAGAACTTTACATCTAACCAACCAAAAAAAAAAAAAAGGTGAGATTTGACAACTACTGACAATTTGATTTGAGGGGAGTTGAGGGAAGTCTGTACTTCAGGGGAAAGTATTCAAAGCCGTCTAGGCAGGGTCAGGCAGCAAGGGGCGTCTTGTCCTACCTGGGTTCCTGTCTGCCCCCAAAAGACTAAACAAGAGCCATTGTAATGAGCAAGTTGGCATTAACTTTATTCTATCTTCTGTATAATCTTAAGTACATAAGAAAGTTTTTTTCACAAGCCTCAGGAGAAGACGAGTACAAGTCACAGGACAGTCTCAAAATAAAAAAATTGCATATTTTTTGTTAAGTTTTGTCCTAGAGAAAAAGAACATTGACACTTTACAGAGGAAATGCATTTAAGATATGCTTATGCCACCCAAGGCGTTGGAAAAATGAAGGTCAAAGCACGTGCAGCTCCCTTTATGGGTCAGTACAGTACTGTGTCTTAGATCCATCACTCTGCTCCAGGGCCCTGGAACAGAGGCTGCAAGCTTCCACCAAAGTAAAGAGCCAAGCAACAGGGGAAAGAGGAGGTTGAGAGGATTAACTTTATGGGGACTGATTGCAGATGAGGAAGAGTGATGAACCGACTTGATCCAACTCAGGTATTTACAGTACTGCACTACTGACCCTGGAATGAAGGAGACCCTTCCTCTGCAGAAGGGGACAGGTTCAGAAGAACTGTCCTGGAAGACTGAACCTGAGTTCAGCTGCTCCGAGAAGGAAGCCCTGGGGCAAAGATTCCCTTGTGAGGGCGGAGGGCTTACAGAATAAGAGGTGCTCAGCTCCAAGCTACCAGCCGGACTGCTGGGGGGGGTAACTGCGGTTACTCCACTGCAGTCTTCCTGTGGCACTGGTTAATATAAAGCCTCCTGTCATGGCACAATCAGAAATACACTGAGCTAGTAGGAATGACGAAAGAGAAATCAGGGTGGAATGCTACGGCCCAGGTCCTCAGCCTTTGGTCCAACAAAGCCATTCCCATGTCCTATAATGCCACCAACTAGTACACAGAGCTGGAATTAGCAGCTTTCAGGACCTTCTTGAGACATCTGCAATAGCAACTGGGTGCACTGGACCCTGACATAAACCATTATTTGTTAAAAAGGGGACAAACATTCCTCTCTCACATGAACAGTTTGCTTAAAGGCAATACAAAACAACCCGAACAACACTTTGAAAGCCAACTGCCAGTACTGGCTGTGAAGTTCACCAAAAATCTGACTTGATCAATTGGTGCAGTTAGATCGGACAAGGGGAGGAAAAAAAAAATACACCTTCCTGCTAATAGATGTGGACGATAACTGACCCGCCACCTACACCAAACCCCAGCCAGAGGTATTTCAGTGACGGCAGGTAGCTGTGTCTCTCAGGTAGAAGAGAAGCAGTTTGAGAGCAGAAAGGTACAAGAAATCTAAGATAATCATCTGAAAGCAGATTTGTCCCACAGCAGGGCCAGGGGAGGGCATGAGCCTTGGAGCTTTTCTGCTTAGCCAGCAATTTCTGTCACAGTGGTAACCAACTTCTGACCGTTCCACACTGTCTTGAACTGTTCTGGGACAGGGAGTTCAGTCTGGAGGGTAAAAATAGAAATCTGTTGTCAAGAAACAGTTTATGACTGAGACTAGTAACTACTCCCACTGCTTTAGGCATTTCTTTTCTTAGATACATGCTATGTCCCCTCCGGTACCACAAATGCTGCCTGTTCTGCCCCCAAGAGATCCTGAGGAAGAAGAAACTCTCGCAAAACAGCAAGTATCTCACCATAAAGACAAACAACTCGATTTGCTGGTTTTAGCATCTGACCATCATTCACAACCTCCAAGTCTAGAGTCTAGAACTGTCCCTCCAGATCTCACTGTAACCGTGACATTCCCTGCAGGGCTCAAAATACAAATCCTGCCCTGCCTTACCCCAACCAGACTACAATGATTTCAAAACTTAACACTTACAAAGTCACCACCCTCTGTGGGAATAAGAACATTCATCTCTGATGACTTGGCACTGACGATTTCGCAGTCTAGGGAGTTCTTGCTCAGATACACGTGGCAACCGTCTGTCTTGTTGATGGAAATCGTTGGCACTTTACCCATTACCTAGCAGGGTGGTCAAAGCAGCAGTTAGAGGAGCATTAGCTTGAACTGGGCAACCACAACTTTTTTTTTTTTGCACTTGCCTTCACAAGGCAAGAGGTTTGACTCCAACCCCCCTGCCATAGACAGGCTGAATTCAAGTACTCCCACCTTTGGCAAAAATCCAAAGTAATTTCTTGTTTTGATCTCTTTAGAACCAAACTACAGTGAACGGTGGGCAAACTGACCATCCCAAATCAGATACCAAACTGGAATCAGAGTAGCTTCTACTGTTGGCCTCCTACTTTGGCAGTCACATCGTGCTGTCCGCCTCACAGAGCCTAATCTAGAGCCCTGAAGCAGCTCAGTGAGGCAAATTTCAACCCTTTCCTAAGGGCTGGGCAGGGTGAGGTGCAGAGCACTAGGACAGATGGTGTTTCATGAATGCTCTCCACAGATGCACATTCCTGTTCTGGAAATAAAACTACTCAAAGAAGCAGATGCTACAGACGCCCTGTTGTACAGTGCATCAGTCATACTCCAGGCAGAGAACAGGTTGTAGACACTCACCTGAACTTTAACATCCCTGCTGTTTATGATCTCTACGATGCCCACCACGTCATCGAACACCAGCCCTAGCTTCTTACAGTTATCTGCAAAGACAAGACAGAGTAGCTCACAGAAAGGTTTTGGAGATTCAGCCTTCTGCAAAGAGACCAGCACGCAGAAGCAGTTTTCAGAGTTTCTCCACTTACCAAGGGTGATGGAGTTGATCTTGCCTTTGATTTGGAGTGTACTATTTGTGCACTTGAAAACATACGCTACCTGCTTCAACTCTGTGTCACTGATTACCAGGTTAGTGGCATTCTCCTGGTTTTCCTGAAAAGATGGGGAAAATGCACTTTACTTTGGAATGCAGACCAATTAATCCATGCGAACAGCAGAGCAGTGCAGCCCCTTTAAAAGCAAACTGCAGGTACCTTCAGGCTGGTGCCTCTTACAAGAAAGGTCTTCAGGAGACCCTCCTTCCCTGCTGCAAAGCTCCCATCCCTCCAACCCACTCATGCCAACACCAGGCACTCACCACTCTCCACTTTTTGCCCTCTAATTCTAGCAACGCAGGTGCCTTTGGAGAGGTTTTTTGTGAGGGATTAGCATTACAGGCTGGTTTGGGAGCAGTGAAAGGTTTGGGTCCACTTCTCACAGGACCCCCTTGGTTCTTCAGTGCTGGATTCTTGTGGGTCTTCATGTCATCTGAAACATGTCTTAAGCCTGCAAGGGAAGTCAAACCTGAGATCCAGCTCTCCTCCACAAATGCAGTTTCACAAACACCAGACATCAGCGATTACAACAATCATCATGATAACGTTTTTCAAAATGCAAATAAATTACTGAGACTGGGCCTAAGTTGAGTCCAAGCATGAGTGACAGCAAGTGAAAGAGGGAGCAAGAAACACTGATGCAATACTGACGAGAACACAAGATGTACCATAGAACCAGACGGCGCCAGCTCTTCCACTCTGCAGCTGGAAAAAGCCTCAAGCCAAACACTTCGCCTTTGTTTCACGTCTGTCCTGATACGCTAACCAGGTCACACAAAAAAGGGATAAGTTTTGTGCAAATATGAATAGGTGCAAAATTGCACCTTTTGTGTTGGAGACGTGCAGGCAACCAAAGGGCTCGCTCTCTCCATTCCAGCTAGAGATTAATCTCTTGCTACACTTGACAGATGAGGCTGAGAATTCTAACTCAGATGTGCTCCCTTTGTCGCTGTGAACCGCCTCAGGGCTGCTGCTGGCTCCCAGCCTCGTACTCAGACCAGATGCTCTTTTGTTACTGCAAGCCTACTTTCTAAGCAGGTGTATTGAGGGACAGCAGCAAAACAAGGATTCACAACACAACAGTACTCTCGCTCGCGGCTGCCCTCCCTCCGCTAGCTCTTTCCACCTACCAGAGGTGATGCCTTCTCCCCGATTGATCTGGGCGAAGAGCGCGGAGCGGGAGGCAGAGTCATCGGTGCTGGAGCTCATGGGGGCAGGAGCAGGTGGGGGAGGAGGGCCCGGTGGGGGAGGTGCAGCCCCGGCTGGGGGAGCGGATGGTGATTTAGCCCCTTCTGTTGCTACAGGACCCTGTAAGAGACCGGCAAGAGGAAAGGCAATTGCACAAGCTCCAGATCTGCTGCAATAATCATGCAATACTCATCTAGGAAGCTCCTGCAGATGTAGCCAGGACTTACTGTTTTGCTCCAAGTCAGCCCTGTGGTGTGATACTCTTTGATATAGGCCTGCAGTTCTGTCCAGATACTCAGATAAGCTTTCACCCAGTCCACTTGCTTTTTATCTCTGAGGACACAAGGAGATCACGAGGAGTGAGCAGATGCATTTTGCCATTAAAACCCAAGGACTACAAACAGTTCTTTACATCTCTCCACCTCTCAGCCTACAGGCAGCACAGCAGCCTCGCACCTCCAGCACTGTGTTCTAGCTTCAGTATTAATCTTGCCCCTGCGGGCAGAAGGCCACAGGCCTGCTCTGCGCTGTAATGCATTTTAATTGAGGAGTCTGGTACTTCCAACAAGACCCATTTCCGAGACACAACTTGCTGCCCTGGGAAACAGTTCAGCCACCAGATGATGCTGGGACAAGAGCAGCAACACACTTGCTACCAGAGATTCCAGCTGCAACATGAATGCAAGGAATCTTGTCCCTAAGGATCAGGAAAGAACAGCTAAGTGAGGCTTTATAAAGATACCCTGCCTTTAAAAAGAAGAATGAATTAAAGACCAAGGCAGCTGTGGTTAGATACTGGAGTAGCCCCTACACACCCAGTTGGCTGTGTTCAATGACATCTTTAAGAGAGAAGGTGAACTTACACATCCTTGTACTCCTTGAGGATCCGGTTGGTATAAAACATGGCAGCATCGGTCATTTCCTTCACATAAGGACCAGGCTTTGGAGCCTAAAGAAGAACGAACACATTGGCATGGAACAGCTGACCAGGGAGCCAAGCTTTTCCCACCAGCCCAAGGAAAACATTTCCCACTGGAGTTCTTACCATGGCCACCCAGCCCAGGGCTGGGATGCTCTCACTGACTGCTGATAAGTGATTGAACAATTTGCTGCCACGGTTCTTCTCCCTGAAATTCTGCACCACTTGGATTTGCTCTGAAATTGGTTTCAGAAGCGATGAGAACGCATTCTGCAGGACAAGAGGGACAATAACAATTAAGAACATTAGTATTGCTCTGGAATGGCTGCACATCGTCATTGGTGGCTCTGCTGAGATGATGGTCACTCGGAGGAAGATTCCAACTGGCACAAGTTGCTGCTACAGCTCCTGTCCAGGCTTGGCCCGCCCTGCGAGCCGAGCTCGGTCCCACAGCCTAGCTCCTCCAGGGCTGAAGTCATAGCTCCCAACCAGATTGGTACTATGGGAGTATGCCAAGAACTGTGACTCATGTTCAATCCAAGAGACACTGACAAAGCTTGTTAGTAACAAGGACAGAAATAGCATTTGCCTCTCCTGGATTCTTTTGTTCCAAGACAGTGTCAAATTTTTCCTCTCCTTTACAAACCCTCAGAGAAAGGGGGTGCTATGCAGGTTTTTGCAGTTTGGGATCTACAGCCTGCATTACAGTTGGAGTCACAGCAAATTCTCAACTCAACCTATCAAGCTGGACTTCAGGATTCAAGTTACTGCTCAAGTCAATCCAAGCCTTCAATATTTGGATGATAAAAAAATGTTTCTGTGTGTTGTTCACTTGGAAGGCTGACTGAAAGTGCTTAGAAGTCTGCTGAGGTCAGAGCAGAGCAGCCAATTACACATTTCCACAGATGCCTCTTGGGCAACTATTCTTTCCTCTAAAATAAAAAATTCTCCTGCTGGTGGCAGCAGTGAGGGACAAATGTGGGCAAAACTTGCTTTTCAAAGCCTCGGCTTTTCCATTTGCTGTCCCTTCCTCTGTTCAGATGAAAACAGAGAGGTTCCAAGGACCACTGGCCAGGCTACACTTTCAGAAGCTCCAGCCTAGTGCCACTGTCAAGTAACAGCATGGGGAAGTTCTTCGCCACAAGCAATGAGTGTTCGTACATTTTGCATTTTACCCTGGCTACTCCAGAACTGACTAGACTCCCGCAAGACAACCTGCACACAAAGACCTACACTAGATTAAGGTGGTTGTTTGTTCATAATCCTTTATTTAAATAATGTGTCAGTGGAATTTGTAAGCAGATTCTCAGACTAGAGGCTATGCAGAGCAGCGTCCCAGCAAGCCTGGTGAAAGATAAACAACCCTCCAATGCTGAGCTTGGGGAAAAAGATGCAGATATATTTTGCAGTGAATAGGAAGGTATCACAGAAATCCAGCTACCACAATGTAACAGTAGAAGCTGTGACTGCAAAGATAATAACTGCAAAGAAAAGCAAAGTGGGATCCTGTTGCTCAGGAAAAACAGTTCTCAGCAGGGAAAAGCCAATGCATTCAGGATCAGATTCTCAGTCACACATCCTGCTGAGAAGCAGCAGCCTAGGGTAAAGTGTTAAATTACTTGCTAAGGACAAATCAATCCTAAAAGCCTAGCTATTACTCAGAGACCATTCAAGAGAGACAAGTGTCTGTTATACTTCAGAAGGAGTTTAATGCCTGAAAGTCTATAAGCATCACATAATGAAAAGCAGGCTCTACGCAAATCCCACTGCAGCTCCTGTCTCAGACAAGTTCCTGTCTGCAGGTTGCATCTGAGGGAACACTGATTGTGCAGTGTTGGTGCAAGGTGAAACTTGAGACAGACACTGTGAGAAGACACTCACAAGCTGCTCGGACAGCGACAGAAAACTTGTTGCTCCAATGACTGGAAAATGCCAGTTCTAAGAATCAGCCTCTGGAATTCTGCCTGGTATTGGGTGAGCACCTGGAACAGTTCACAGGTTCAGCAAGTGCCACCTCATGGATGCAAGTGTTGCCAGTCCTCCTCCCGTTCCTCTTTTGGAGCAACTGGAACGGCCCAGATTCCCCTACAGTGGCAGTCATCCCCGACTCTGAGGTAAGGGCATACAAGGTTTCTGATGAGTGATTTCCCAGACTTACCTCTGTTGGCTGCTGATGTTGAGATGCCATCACCAGAAGAGCCCTCTCACTCATCAAGCCCGCATGGACCATCTCAGCCTAAGAATGGAGAGAAACATGAGAGAGCTTCCCTTGTACCCAGCATAACGCTAATAGTCATTCAAGCTCCCACTGCTCGCAGTTCCTAGTCTGTAAGAAAGTAGCTATGCTGATCCCAAAGCACATATTCTTGGAAACACCCATCCTCAGAGAAAACTTACAAGAGTATAACAGCTCTTGGGCTGGGTAGTTTACAGGCCTCCTAAAGGCATGCGCCAAAGTCCGTAAAGAGAGCTAGGCACCTAACTAACAAAGATTTCAAGAAAGAGGTTTGATTCGTAGTGTGTGTAGGTGGCAATCTGCTGGAGGTTATCTGGGCATCTGCATCTGTTTTGAATCCTCAGGGATTCTAAACATTCTAGAATACAGCGCTAAAGGAATGCAAACACCGAGAGCAAACTTGGCCCTTAACAGCCCTGAAGAACAAGCAGCATCTATTTAGAGTGGAGGGAGAACGTGAGTCCTTACATGCTTCTGCACATCCCCACCAACTTCTTTGCTGATCTTGATGTACTCGGCTACTGGGCCAGCCAGAAGGGCATCGAAAGCCTGCACGTACTGAGCCACTCCTGCAGAAAAGGAACAGAGCACAGGTATCACCGAGAGGCACCGGGTGGGCTCCTGGGCTGGGAGCACTCGCACACGTGCACCTCCCACCCGCTCCACGCTGAACCTTCCCCCCGGCCAGCCCGAAGCACGCAGCTGAAGGCAGACGAGGGAAGTGCTGCAGCCACAGGAAGTCCTTGTCTTAGCAGGACGGTAACCGCAGGCCTCTCTGCGTTTGCGCAGAATCTGCTGCGAAACTCGCTTCCCCTCTGCGCACAGCCAGTTCATCTAACAGCCGTTTGCATGCCCTGCACGAGCACCGCCCGCTCTGCAACAGCTACTGCTGATGTCCGACACTGCCGCACCGCCCGGCCAGAGCTTCAGTACAGGGACTCCCGTGGGGCAACACTGCTGGGGAGGGGCTTTGGGCCTTACCTTTGGAAGAGCCATCTCCACACATGCCAGGTCCTTGGCACACCGTCTCCAGGCGCTCCACAGCCTTCTCCAACCGTTCAACCAGTCTTTCCATATCTACCGCTGTCCACAACCTGCACAGACAGAATACGATTACTCACATCCTCTGACAGTATGAAACTCATACACCAAATATTGAAAAGGGTTTATCAGCTGTTTGG
Source organism: Ciconia boyciana (assembly GCF_034638445.1). NCBI lineage: Eukaryota > Metazoa > Chordata > Aves > Ciconiiformes > Ciconiidae > Ciconia > Ciconia boyciana. The sequence continues at coordinate 5,132,557 of NC_132954.1, forward strand.
TACAAGCTCTACCAGTTCCCAAAGAATAATTTCTACCTAGCTCTGCACCCTGATGATGGGCAGCAGGGTACCCTCATGTTAGCAGGGACATTCGGATTACGCAACAGCCATGCACACAGCCACCTTCTATTGCCACAGTCGCTCCTTAATGGCCACATAGTCGTATTCCTTTGTAAGGACTTCTTACATGTACAGGGATACTAAAACTTATATCTTCTAACCTTGTATTGACACCACTCAATAAAACAAAGGTCTGCACAGAATCTCACTGCAGTCAGTTCTTGGCCAAAGTCCCAGCTGTGACCACGTAGCAAATCAAGTATGAGTGCTTCACGGGGAGTTCACGCACTTCAGGTTAGAACTAGTGGTTTTGATTCTGCAAATGCATCCGCAGGGACCTCCAGGAGTCCTGAATTCCTCCAAGGAACATCTCTAACTCCAGCATCGCTACAGTACAGAGCATCAGCGTGCAAAACGAGCCACCCTGGCACATGCTAAGACGAGCAGCTGCACAAGCTAAGAAGGCATAGCTGCTTCTACAACAATGCGCCCCTGTTCATACTCTCCCTCTACAGGCTTTGGTATCTGAACTGCAGAATCTACTCTGCAAGCACTGCACAGGAAAGCGATTTAGGCACATAAGTCATTTGAAGCGTCTCATCTGGAAAAGTCTTAAGTGTCATATAAACTTTCCATTAATTACTGCTTTGCAGAGACTCTGCACCAAGGAGCAAGACAAGTCACGCTCCAAGCACACTAATGCACAGGGAATGCAGGGAGGGAGTAGCAAGTCACCAATCACATTTTTCATCTTATCACCACTCACTGGAAGATCTTACAATATGAATCACGATTATAGCCTGGACACAGCTTCCTTCTTACTGCAACAGCCTGCGAGAGCTCAAAGCCCTGCCTGAGGAACGACCTTCCCAGCACATTCCCCAGCATACCCAAAAAGGAAGGCAGGGTTTACCAGCTGCGTTCATGAACTGATACTAGATCTCCCTCAGAAACGAAACCTGAAGTTCTAACTAGGGTTTTGCTTTTTCTCACAAGCCTTCTCAAGCCCTGCTCCAAAGTGCATGTTTTCATCCAATTTCCAGAGGATGTGGGGCAGATCCAGTGTTAGTCACGAGCGGCACTGATGTCAGAAAACAAACAAGGCCATTTTCCACCCCTCTTTCGCCTGCTTGCATCAGGAGAAGCAGCACTGATGTGGGGGGCAGGGGAGAGGCCACCCCCCTTCCAAGAGGAAGAGAGCGGTTTCCTCCTCTGTGCAAGAGCGAGCCAGAGGAGATACTGTGTGTAAAACTGGACAGCAGTAACTGGATGGCTTCCAGATACAAAAAAGTTCAGAGAGGCTGAAACTTGTGGGCGGTCACCCATATAATCAACTGTAATGAATACCTTTTTTTTTTTTTTTAATTCCATACAACGTAGAAATCCTGACCACAGGATTGCCAGTGCTTTGCTGCAGCCGAGGACGATGCATCCAGAATGGGGCTCACGTCTTCAAGTGGGAGCGCAGCCAAGAGCAGGGCTCTGCCTCCCCCGCTCTCAGCACGCTAAAAGAAGGGTGGGGTTCCCCCCCCCCAAAAGAGCCACCTGTTAAGGAAATTCTCCCGTGCTTTGAGGGCGCAGCAAGATAGAGGGGTGTAACGCAGGGATTTCAGGAAGGACACCAGGTTTACGGAGCGCTGGGCAGACAAAGCTGCTGTTCTGCACCACTGATCCCCACCACATTCCATGCGAGGCTCTAATCTGATCAGCCCCATTACCGAGTCGCAAACTGCATTTCAAATCAGGATTACAAACCAGAACGTCCAGATGGAGAGCGGCTTCCGACCCCCAGCAATAAAACATGCTGTTGCGAGGAGCATATCGCATCAATTCTAGATATGCTGTCGGGATTAATGTCCTTTAACAAGACAGCATTCCATGAGATTCAGATTCCTTCCAGTCCCCTTGCTGTTTGACACATCCTTCCTGGGCCTCAGTGGGTTTCCCTGACAGAAGCCATAAAGTCACAGTGCTCGATACCAGCTTTGTAAACCTAGCGCTATCTGGCAGATGGTGAACTCATTTTAATTTCTGTTTAATGGGCAGCATTAGGACAACTCACAAGATAAGTCACTTGGTAAATTGGCAGCAAAATCAGAACTAAGTGCAGGCAGCACAAAGTCCTAGAGCAGGCAGCTCGCTCTCAGTCACTCCTTGCTAAAGCTATCTCGACTCACCCTTACTATGTTCTTTGCCCTGTGGATGCAGCTCTTTCTGCTATCTACATACCCATCCAGAATGAAATAAAAATATTTAGTTGTACAGACCAGAACCTAACTAACATCAACAGCCAGAGTCTGCAATCCAGAGAGATTAATGTTTAGCAAGGAGGAAAAAAGAAAAAGATCACAGAGCAGACCTCCTTGGGCTACATCTAAACAGTGTTTTTCTGCTGATCACTCTGAATGTAGAATAATTTGTCAATAAGTGGCAAAGTGACTTCACAGGTCTCAGTAATAAAATAAAGGTGGGAAATGAGATCCCAGAGAGGAAGCTGAGACACACAGGTCATCAAAGAGTCATTTTTGTTCAGGGCATCGTCCCGTGCTCAGGAGGAATGAGGAAGGCTGCCAAGCTACGCCGTGCAGCTGGGGGTTAGAGTTCTCCAGCTGACAGAAGTGGAGTTGAGATGAAGCTCTCCCTTTTGGGACTATAACACAGGATTTAAATCTAGGTCTTGTTTAAATTCAATTGAACTTTGATTACCAATGGAGCGGAAGCTATGGACTTGCAGCAAACACACATTTCACCCTGGGCCAGAAAGTCCATTCATTTTCATAGCACATTTGGTTAATCTATTAGCTAGCCTTTATTTCCATCAAAACTTGGGAACATGGTTTTGAACACACTGTACAGCAAACAGGGTTTTATCTACACCTAGACTGTTCTGATATACTGAGTGGAGCAATAAAGGGAAGGGATTTTATTTGTAAAAACACCAGCTATCCCAAAGCCGATCCTGTACAACACAGCAAGAGGATTTTCCTGTTTGCAGAATATCAAGGAGTCGGCATATCCCAGCCAAAGGCCGGTCCTCAGAGGAGCGAGCAAGTTCTCATAAAAACGGCATAAATGAAATTATTCCGGTTGCCTGAGACAGCACACTAAGCCGAGTCCTCACTTCGATATTCTGGAAGACGCAAATGTGAGTTTTATAGCCAAAGCCAGTCAAACCTACGCCTCTGTTCACATTCAGCTTTTGCGAAGCCCGACAAACTGCTGTCAGCAACGTGAAATTTGCATCGGCTACTTCCTGTTTCTACAGGCAAAAGGAATAAAGATGGGACAACTAAATTAAGAACATACCACAGTTTATTTCTGAGCTGACACTGGAATATCTCAGGGGATCAGCTACCAGATGATTTCCAACATTTATATGTTCCAAAAGCCCAAAGATTTTTCTTTTTTTTTTTTTTTTTAAACAGTTCAGCTCATCAAGTAAGGAACTATTTGAAGCAAGACAGGACTGAAATGCCTGATTTTAGTCAGTTGTCAGGACCAGCCACGAACACAAGACAGCTATTGGTAGTCCCAGCAGCTGCCAAGACAGAGATCTCTGCTGTTTATAGTACAATACTTGTTGACATTGCTCCAGAACCCATGGTGTCTACTTCTGGTATTTCAGATCTACTTTATTTAGAAAACCAAAAGAGCTTAAAAAAAAAAAATCCATCTGGACCCTATTTAAGCGCTCTCAAATAACAATTCCTACTGAAATAATTAAAAATGTTATTTGGCATTTTTACTTCAAACATTAAGAGACGGTTAAAGTATCACTTCACTCCACACTAGAGCAAGCGCAAGGACTCAAGGACTCCTTTTTCGTCACAATTATATGAAATAGGAGATTTGCACTTGCCAGACTCTGTTGCTATGCTCCTCTCATTTCCATTCCCTGTCAGGGCGATGAATCCACCAGGGAAGTAAGTGAGGATCTCAGATCTAAGCTAAATTGGATACAGTACCAAGCTCCATATCAGGAATTCAGAGCATCGAATCTCGTCAGCATCCCTCCTGAGCTGTGCCTGCTCAAGCAGAGGCTGCTTGGCTGAACTTTGTTACGTGAATAACAAGGGGTATTTTTGGCTTTCAGAAAGCTCAGCAATATTCCGGGGCTACGAGGATCGCCTCAGGAAGAGAAAGGGAATACAGCAGTTTCTCGAGGTCACCGATTCTTGGTTTTTCAGCGATGTGCATCTATAGCCCAGCTCTTGGGGAATTCCAGAACCCGACGTGCAAAACCCTGTGACCTGACGCATGCAACGTCCGTATTGGTTTTTTCATTTCACTACCACAAAATCCAAAGCAATCGCTTACACGTTTAACCCATCCTAATCACCACCAAAAGGCAAAAGGCAGAAGAGAAGTCAGCAACAGGCTAAAGACAAAAACCACCCTGGAAGATGGCGGGAGTACCTGGTATTTGGAAGGACAAACCACAGAAATATCCTCGCTTGAGGCTGCGGCAAGTCAGTCCTGTGGCACAAAGCTGGACATATCACCTGGGCACACCCCCACCGCCCCTGTGAGTCACCCAGGAGCTGCCGGCCCCGGTAACCTACCGGTTCCCCCGCTTTCCAACCCTCCCGCCGGCCGGGGAGAGGCGGCTCTTGACCGAAAGCTGCCGGCGGACCGGCCCCCCAGCACACCCCGACCCCCCTTCCAGGGGCCACAGCGGGCAGGACTAAACGCTTCTCGCTGGGGTTGTGGGGGCAGACACACGCCCCCCGCCCGCCCCTCCACCGGGCCGGCGGGGACGGACCACGGCGGCCCAGACCTCGGTCATCTGTGCCCCCCCCCCCCCGCCCCTGCCCCCGCCCCGGGCAGAATTCGGGCGCAGAGACACCCCCGGGCCGGGGCTCCGCGGCAGGAAGCGCCTCCGCCCCGCGCAGGAAGCCCCGGGGAGACCCGAAGCTGCCCCGCCCGGTGCCACGGGTGGCGGCGGGCCCCTGTAACAGCCGCGTCGGGGAGTTTTCACCGTTCCGTGAGTAAATTAACCCCAAACCTCCCCGTTAAACCTCCCCAGCAGCTGGGCCGGAGCCCCTCCCCCCTCCCAGCGCGGCCCCGGCAGAGGCGGACAGAGCCTCCCCAGCCCGGGCGGGCCCGACCCCTCACCGGCGCCTCCCGGCCAGCCCCGGGGCGCAGCGCAGCGCAGCCGCTGGCGACTCCCCCCCCCCCGGCAGTCTCCTCCCTCCGACACCGGCTCCGCGGCAGGGCCCGCGGCCCCGCGGGGAGCCCGAGCCCGAGCCCGAGCCCGTTGCCCGAGCCCGTTGCCCGTCGCCCGTCCCCCGCCCCGCCGCTCACCTCCCCGACGCGCTCCCGCTCCGCCGCCGCCCGGCGCCGCCCAGCACCCCCCGCGCCCGCCGCTTCCGGTCCCCGCCCCGCGCGCCGGAAGTACGCACAGAGCGGCGCGGCGCGGGCGGGGCGGAGCTTCGGTCAGGCACCGCCCTGCGATTGGCGGGTGGGGTTGGGGGCGTGGTCGAAGAGGGCGAGGGGGTGGGGTTGGAGGGGCGGGGTCGCGCTTGGGGGTGGGGCCACGGAGATGGGGGGCCGGGGAGGGGACTCAGGACCCCCCCCGGAGGGCCGGGACCCCCGGAGAGGGGCTTGGGGGGCTCCGGGGTCCTCGAGGTGCCCGAGGCCTCCACAGAGGGGCTCGGGGGGCCTGAGAGCCCCGGCAGGGGCAGCTGGGACCCCCCAGGGCAGGGCTGGGGGAGGGCTGCAGACCCCCCAGGAGAGGGTGTTGGGGGTCTGGGACCCCCTGAGAGGGGCTGGGGGTGGTTCGGGGTGCTGGGAGCAGGCGGGGAGCCCTGGCAGAGGGGTTAGGCTGGAGGTTGTGGGCCCTAGAGATGTGGCTGGGGGCTGCAGCTGGGTCCCCAGGGTGGGGCTAGATGGGATGAGCCACCCTTGGGGAGGGGGCTTGTCCCGGCCTTGCAGGGGCAGAACTGGGCTGGGGAGCAGGGCGGCCTGGGCTGGGGCTAGGAGGAGGTGGAAGGGACACATCGGGTGCTCCTGAATAGCATCTGGCTGCGTCAGGGGGAGCTGAGGTCCAGGCCCCTCCGAGCTACGGGTGGTGGGTGCGGGATGGGAGAAAAGTGCCCCTGGGGAACTGCTGACGATCGAAACAGCTACGCCCTTTCCTCAGGGTAAATCCTGGAGGGCTCTGGGTCCCTGGTGCTCTGTGCCAGGGGTGGTTGTCATTGCTGGCTCTGTGCGGCAAAGGTGGTTTTACTTTTGGTGTGTGCTGGCTCATCCCAAGCATCAAAAAACTCCTGCAAAGCTCCTGTGCTTCCCTGGGTACGGAGCACTTTGGAGCCTTGTGCTCACAGACGCTCTTGGATCCGAGGGTCTCAAAGCACTTGGCAGAAGGTGGATAAATATTGTTGTCCCAGCTTTGTTGTTGGAGAGACTGAGAACAGGGAAGTCGAAGGAAAAATAACTCAAAGTCAGGAAGAGGTCCCTGGAGTCAACATGGGATTGTTCCCACAGAAGGCTCCGCTGTCTGCTTTTACCATTAGGGCAGGACTTGCTCTGAAAAGGTGCGTGCTGCCACGGTTAGAGAAAGGGCAGCGGTCCTCCCTGCCTGCTGCGAGGGACCTGGGGCTTCGCTCTGCATTTTTGGGTTCCAGCAGCCCCAGGGAGGGAGTTGAAGCCACCCTTGGAGCCGGGGGTCTGTGCAGACAGACGGAGAGAGCGTCTGTCCCGGCGAGGGCTGGGAGATGCTGACAGGATGGGAAGGAGGAGAAAACCCGGCGAGGTCGGCTGACTTTACCACCGCTTCCTGCCCTCTGCTCTGCTACCATAGATGGTCACGTCTGCCGCAGCACAGGGTGGAAGCAGGGCCCATCCACCGCCGAGCTCCTGAGCAGAGATCCGGGCTCCATCTGTGGGATCCCAACCAGGACAGGCGAGAGCGGGGCTGAGCCTGGGATCGGCCGAGAGCTGGGAGCGGGATTGCCGGGAGCGTGGCTCTGCTGACATCTAGTGAGGTTGTCTCCTCCGGCTTTGCGCTCCCTGCGAGCTGGGGAGGTGTTCAAAACCCTTTGAGGAGGTTGATTTTTTCTGAGCAGCCAGTGGATAGGAGTTGTGTGTCTTCTTGGTGAAGATGCAGCTCACCACTATCCCCCCTCCGCTCCGTGCAGCCCCCCCCGGCTCCCAGCCGCTGCCCTGGCAAAGCACACAGAGCCGAGCGGGACCTGCACCACTGCCCTCGCATCGTCCTTCCCAGTTAGGCTGAAGCCTGTAGAGGAGACAAGCAGCTCCCTGCAGTCACCAATGCCATTTGCCTGGTTTTCTGGGTTTTTTTACCTCGTTTTGCACCCTGCCAACACCTGATCTGCCTCTTGCAGCTGTCTCCATCATGATCAGACACCTTAGGATCAATTGACATGATGCAAAACAGAAAATAAGACACAACCACCTCTTTTCCATGCAGCCGATGACTTATATTTTACAGCATCTTATAACGGTCACAACAGTGAAGCACCAGCCACGTCCTGCCTCGCCGGTGCAGGGGCCGTGGCAATCCTGGTGGGCAGCACAGGCAGGAGCCGTCTGCCCGGGCTGCATCCGCGAGGAGGAAACAAGACTGGGGAGAGGAACTAGAAATAACCGGAGAACAGGGAGAGGAAGAGCGCTGCTCACTGGGGATATTGCAGCCCAGCCCCAGGCTGGTGTGTTTGCTTCTGGGGTGGGTCCGTTCAGCTGAATGCAGTTCCTGAAGGAACAAAGATCAAGTTGCTGGTAAGGCTGGGTCACGGAAGAGCTGCCTGTTTACAGGAGGACTGTAAACCAGGTCAGTGCTCTGTGGGGGATCCCGGTGCCCATAAACCGTGCCAGCCTGTGGCCAATACTGTCCTATCTCCAGGGAAAAGCTTACAGCTTCCCCATGCTGCTGCCAGGTGGTTGGTGCCTTGTCCCCCTTCAAGCGCCATGGAAATATTTGCTTTTTTTTATCCATGAAATGGCTAAAATGCCTTTGTGTCCCCTAGACAGCGCCCTTTGGCTTGTTGCAGCTGAAGGAGAGCACTTGTCCCTGCTCTGTTGTGGTGTGAGGAGGGCACTTGTCCGAGCTCCAGCCCAGGTACAGTGGTACTCAGCAGCCTCCGGACTCCTCCTCCGCAGCAAACACAGTCCTGGCAGGGGCTAAGGCAGTCCTGTGCTTTCAGAGCTCCCCGAGCCATCTCTGGTTAAGGTTAAGCCTGAGTGCTGGCCTGCACACAGCATTTCATTTCCCAGCAAAGCAATTTAAAGCTTCATTCCTGGGAAAAGGGATTTTTTTTTTTTTTTGGGGGGTAGCAGGAAAGCATCTTGCTGCCCTATCAGTTTCTGGCCACGTACTGCAGCGCCTTGGCTGCTTACATCCCTGGAAACAGTGGTTTTGCAAAACATTAACTAAAGCCCACCAAAACAGATCGGTAGGCTTCAGTCTCTATTTGCAGATAAAGTGAGTGACCTCAGCCGGGTGGCACAGACAAGGTGACCTCCTGGGGACAGCCGTACCCAGCAATGCTGCTGTCCTGCGCTCCTCGGGCTGCGCAGCTGGCCCTGGGTTAACTCTGCCTTCCCCAGCCGGTGACAGAGCCCAGCCTGCCTGGGGATCTGCGTGCCAGGGACGTGGACCCTGCTCACCATGACCCACTGGCCAACGCCTCCGTCCCGAGCACAGCCTTGCTCCGGCAATCCTGCTTCTCCCCAGAGCTTCCCAGGCTGAGCTAATTTCCAGCTGGATCTGTTCCCCGATCCAGCCCCCCGGAGCCCGTACCAGCACAGCGGGGTGGCTGCGCTGTCAGACACCCCTTTCCGTGGGAGCTTGTGCTTGGGTTCAGCTCGAAGTGTCCCTGAAACCAGCCCCGGGTGATTTCTGCTGCAGCGTGGGGCACGCAGGTCCCTCCAGCCCAGGCACGAAGGGAAAACTGTCCCCGCCAGCAGCTGTTGGAAAGTTCCATAAATCTCTTCCTGCTGCGAGATAAACCCGAGGCTCTTTGCCCTTTCCCTGGGGATAAGGAGGGGAGTTATTCCTCACCCTCTGCAAGGAGCAACTTTTCACACTTCCACTTATCCCCCGGAGGGTAAACGGACACAGCATGGCCGCTCCCACCTTGGGGACTGTCCCTCCTGCTGCCTCTGTCCGCCTCATCCGGGGAGGGGTGGGACACCTACCTCTTGGCAAAGCCACCATTGGTGACAAACAGAGGATGCAAGTCCAATTTTGCAGGTTCATGTCCTGCCCTTTGGAGGCCACAACTGATGCTTGCTTGGTTTTGTCCCCTCCACAGTCACCTCCCAGGACAAATGTCTGGTTGGTGTGAACATCTGGCTGTGCCCCATCACCTCCCAGTCCCCTCTCCACCTTCCCCCGGCACGTCCAGCCCTGATGGCATGTCACTGGCTCACCTCGGTGCTGCCCTGCGGTGTGGCCAGGGCAGTATCCTCCTGAAATGCCCCGAGAGCTTTGTGCTGCAAGAGAGGCAGAGCTGCCCACCAGTCTGGGCTCAGCCATGTGCACTGGGAGCACTGGGTGCTGGCACCCAGCAGGTTTCCCCAGGGCTCAAGGTGAGCCTTGCAGCTTGAGCAGAGGCCCTGGGAAGGATACGGGGTGCGTTAACGTACTCTGATGAGTGTCAGTGGAGAGAGGGGTGCCTGCAGCAGCCTGCCCTCCCCACTGAGCAAGCCCTGGGTGCTGGGACATGGGCCTGCACCCCTGCCGGGCTCTTTCTACGAGCTCCACTGCTCACGGGCACCTTCACCGATGTACAATGAAAGGCTCTTTCCCTTGCGAACAAAAGGGACCAGACAACCTGGTTCCCTGAGCAGAACAGAAACCCTCCGCTCCCTTCCAGCATGGGCAAAAATGTCTCTCCCAGTTTGGGAAAAGGCTCCCCAAGCTCCTGGCACCAGACCAGTAACCACTGCCCCAGCTGGCCCGGGAGCCCGTTAAAGCCCATGAGCTGGGAATCAGGGCTGATTCCCAGCACTCACATATGGTTTCTGGGCAGCACAGCCCCAGCCCATATGCCATCATAGGCATCAGCTCAGCAGGTGCTGAGCACACAGCTGACACCCTGCATTTTCCATGTTCTGGCTTTGATTTCACAGGGCCAGCGCTGCCCCTACATCAGTCCTGAGGCATGGCTCACCCGGCCGGCACGGAGGACAGAGCAGTGATGTAACTCCAGCTCTGCAGGGGGGTGCTACCCAGATGCTCGGGTGCATTTGCTTCATCACCAAGGTTAGTGTGGATTAAGCCATAGCACAGCTGCTGCCGGAGGCCAGCTGTAGGTGCTGGCAGCATCTCCCCATGCAGTTCTGGCTGGGAAGACTTCCCATGCCAGAGACGCTTTCTTCATGCTTGGAATGAAAGTCCTCTGTAATCACAGCTGAAGCAAGACATGGTCTCTGCTTCAAGGCTGGAGTTTTGCCCAGGGCTCAGTGCTATCAACTCCCATGGTCATTTTTCCCCCCCCATCTATTTTCTTAAAAGCCTCAAATAGAAGAGGTGTGCTCAGCTAGGAATGTCTAGGCCCCGGTTCAAGCTCAGTATGCTTTTAGTCTCTTGAGCTGGCTGCAAAAAAACTGAACAGAGACTCCTCGTGAACCCTGCAGAGCCAAAAAAGAGGAGGCAAAGAATAAAACATCCCTGATTTCGGTGGAAACTCTTTGAAAACAAAAGCTAGCAGCAATCTTTCAAATCCTTGGAGACAGCAGCGCTGCCCACACCCCTCGGAGGCAGCCAGGTCACAGCAATGGCCAGGATGACTCCTCGCAAACCCGGCCAGCAGCAGGGCAGGGGTCAGTACATTTGCAACCATCTCAAGCTCTTGTGGTTGACTGGAGCGCTGCCACCCTCCTCCTCCTCTCACAGAGGGTGCACATGGCACCTACATGCCCTGCCACAGGGGCTTCAGAGAGCACTGGCTTTGACCTGCCCTTGTTCCTTCGCTGCAAGCTCCATGCCTGGGGGAGCAGGGAGCACCCAGACCAAGGCTAAGGCTGCCTCTTGCCCTCTGCTCAGCACAAAGCCAGCTCCCAGCCTCCTTGCATCACCCCTTTTGCTTCCTTCCATGACCCCCGCCATGGTGGCAGAGTGGGGCCCAGTTAAGCATTCCCAGCTAAGGTCTAATCCCTCTGGCTATTTTTAAAACCCCATCCTCCTTCCAGTCCTTTGTACCCAAACGTGGAACAAAGGATGAGCCGTCCTTCCCCCGAGCTCCCCTGCACAGAGGGGCCGCTCTCGACTCAGGCGCTGACCCCACAAATTTCTTGGTGTGACAAATGTGCTTAACAAAAGGCAACAGTCCTGTCCCCCAGCGCAGTGGCCGTGGGGACAGAGCAGCAGAGCTAGCACAGTCCCCTCACACTGGGGATTTGCCCCGGCTGTATGGGTGGCTGCTTCATCTCTGGTGCATCCTCCTTGTGCTTATTCCAGCCTTTCTCCCTCTGCATTACACTTGCTGCTGCAGGAGTGCAGTGCTCCCGGTCAGCAGGGGCAGGGCTCTCCCCATTTCTGCTGCGGAGAGGGGAGTGCGAGAGCAAGGTATAAATATCCATGAAGATTAGCGCTTGCACAGCACTCTGCCCTGGGAGAAAGTGTTGAGTGTCACCCACAGCCTGCATTCCCTTTCTCTCTGCTCCCCAGCTGCCTCTCCTGTTTCCAGCTTTGGGTTCACAATCTCTGCAGCCAGCACTTTCATTTCATTCCTCCCTCCACCCCCATTCCCTCTTGAAAGGGAGAAAATAATAGAGCCTTTGTTGGGTTGCTGCGGCGCAGGCACCGTGCAAGGAGCCACATGGGGGTAAGGGGCTGCCGGGCACGGCTGCCTGCCTGGATTATGGCATTTCTGCACCTTCGGCTCAGGGGAAGTCAATCCTGCGCCCCGTGGCAGGTAAAGGGACCCTGGGCTTGCCGACATCCGCAAAAAACAGCAACCAAACAAAAAAAATCCTCCACACCCACACTGCTGACTTCCTTCACTTTTATGTAAATTAATATTAATAGGTCCTCGAGTTTGGTTTCTGTACAAATATATACAAATAGGAAATAGTTTCATATTTACATCATTAAGTTAATTAGGCTCTATAAAAAAAACAGCTTTCCAAATTAGTGTCGTATGTACAGACAGCAGAGGTGAGCTCACGTCCTTGGCGCAGTCACATTGACAGTGTAATGTACACTAACCATTACCCCCAGTCCCACAGGCAATCAGCCCCACGCGGGCCGGGCACAGACAGGCAGCGGGCACGAGTGTTACGAGCAAAAGGATCCCGCTCCGGGCTTTTCTGCTCTCCAGGACCCGGCAGGGAATAGTGCTTGCTTCTCACGAGGCACACAAGTACCTCAGGGTCAATTCGTGTAATGTACACTACCAGCGCTCTGTGGATCCCGTGGAAGGCACAAGACCGGCACAGATCTCGTGTTCGAGTCGGTGGATGCTCTGCACGGCTTCTCCCAGGCGCTCCTCGATGGCGCACACCTACAGCGGCACAAGGCTGGTCCAGCCCCGGAGGGGCCGAGTCCTTCGGAGAGCCCCGGTGTGAGCGGATGGACCCAGCCTGGGGTCACACGATGCTGGCCAGTTCTGTGTTGTCCGACTCCGAGCTGCTGTTGCTCTCCTCCCTGGGGGCAAAGGGTTGGGGAGGAGGCATGGAGTGAGCCATGGAGCAAGCCCTGCCTCCGAGCAGAGCTCTGCCTTGGAGCACAGGAGCCTCCAAAGGGCTTGAGAGGGACGGCACCGCCTTGCACAGTCCCTGAAGGAGTTTTCTTTAGCAATTGGGGCGCGTTCCCTGATGATCTCAAACACTTCACGCCATCTCTTTGGAAATCAGGATTGGGAAAACAAGCCAGCCCTTCCCTCACCCCACCTCCCACGGGTCCTGGAGGATTCCTGGACACATCACAGTGTGTCCCAACCTGTCTGGGCCCGATCCTGCCCCCACACACCCCACGGGCATGCTGTGCTTGTACCTCCATAGCACACACTGACACTCACCTTAAGTCCTGCAGGGCTTTCTTGTTTTTCCTCCGCTTCTCCTCATCGATGGGGTATAGCTTGAACAGGAGCAGGCCCAGCAGGATCAACCCCACAGGCATGGCCGACACCAGCATCTTCAGGGTGAAGTGCACCTTGCTGGGCTGGGAGCAGCCCCGGGTCTGGTACCCTGCAAAGCTGCAGACAGAAAGGGACCTTCAGGCAAAGGAAACCGAGTTTGTAGGAGGCAAACCTGTCCCTGCAGGTAGAGGTTTGTGGAGCCACAGCTGGATTTAGACCCCCCCCACCTCCTTCCCAGCCCTTGGGAAGCAGAGATGCCTGGATGCAGAGGCACCAGGCTGGCCTCCCTCCCTCCTCCTCAGCCCCCACACAAAAACTCACTCTAAGCTGAGCGTGGAGATGCCCAGGGAGACCCCAGAGGTGAACTTGGTGAAGAAGACATAGAAGGAGAAGAAGATGGCTTCATGGCCACGGGACTCAGGGTGCTGCAGCTTGAAGTCATCTATGACATCTGGGAGCATGGACCTGTGCAGAGAGCGGAATGGTGAACGCTAGGACAGAGCCAACAAAGCATCTCCTCTCCCTGCTGAGAGGATTTCCCTCCAAGAGCTCCATCTTGGGCTGAAAACATTGCAAAAAGGCCTCCCAGGGATTTCTAACCACTCCAGCAGGCCCTGGAAGCACCTTACCCAGCTCTCGGGGTGCGGTGCTGAGAGCACCAGGACCTCGCACTCACCAGGGCAGGAGGAAGGCGGCTGCGACGCTGATCCCAGCTGCAACGGCCACGATGTAGGTGACGATGAGGTTACTGTCCAGGACAGCCACCATGATGAGGAAGGGGATGGCAGACTGGATAGGGGACAGAAACCAGGTTGTGTCAGCAGTGCCTGACCCAAACTCCTTGGCCTTTCCCCTTCCCTTCATGCCAGCCGTCCGACCGCAGGGACGGCCGGGGAAGCAGCAGTGCAGCCTTCCTCCCAGAGCCCCACAGTGGCCATTTCTGCTGGCCTTGGCCACATCCATGGCAGCACAAATAGCAGGATGAGGGACGGGCACCAAATCATCATGAGCAGCAGCCCCTGCCCAGCTCCAGGCCCCCTCGGGGGGCCCAGCTCTGCGCACACCGTGTGGGAAACACCATCCTCATGTGCACCTCTGTGCCCGAGGGGACCCACTCACCGAGATGCCCACGTAGACAGCAGTCTTCTTCCCAAAGCGGGTAAGGAACCACTGCCAGAAGGGAATGGTCAAGGTGGCCGAGAGCTATGGGAAGAGAAAGGGGTTGTGGTGTCACCAGCTAGCCTGGCTCTTCTCTGGGGGAAAAGCTTTTCCCAGCAAGGAGCAGCTCCTGGGCACAGCCTCCCCCATCACATTTCCAGTTTTTTCCAGCACCTCCGATTTCCACATGCTCCCAGGCCTGGGAGCCACGCAGCCACGCTGCCCGCTCCTGCCCTCACCCCATCCCTCGCCTGCCTCCGCTCCCGGGAAGGAGAGCTCACAACTGGAGCGGGCTCATGGGGCCACCTCCTCCCCGGTGCAGAGCACCCTGGCACCCAGCACCACCATCCTCGGGCACCTGGCAGGTGCCAGCACACCTGAGCCCAAACAGAGGGAGGGCCTGACTCGATCCTCAGTGCTGGGAGGGGACCTTGATCTTGTCACCACTGCCTGCACACAGCATGGCCAAGAGCCAGGCTCTGTGGGGACCGTGGCACCTTGGACCTCTCTGCCCTATCGAGCAGAGAGGGTGGGAAGGGCTCCCAGGGATGAGGCAAGCTGGAAAGGGCTCTTAAGGAGCTGTTTTGCTCCATCTTCCTGGCAGTAAACACTGAAATCCTTTTCTTGAGGCGAGGGGGAAGGGAGTGGCAGGATTCGGACAAAAGGCCCCCACGGCTCCTGGTCTCCCCCGTCTCTGGTTGCCTTCACACAGGAACAAAGGCTTCGCTGTTCCTGCCAACCCGCCCGGCCTTTGCAGGACATTTGGCAGCTCCTTCTCCCTTCCCTTCTCTCAGGGGACCTTCGGTCACTGTCCCCGCAACGGACTATTGCAGCCCTACAGCCTCCCTTCCCCTCAGCCCACGGAGCACCCATCCCATGCCAGCTCCTGGGGAGGACCCGGGGGATCCCACGGCGCGCGTCCCACCACAGTTTTGTCCCCGAGGGGCTCCAGGAGAGGGCCATACGCACCATGATGGCTAGGAGGATGTTCTGGAACTCGTTGCGGAAGCCCAGGGTGTAGGTGCAGAAGAGGGCAAAGTTGCCCTCCAGCAGCTGCAGAGGAGGCAGACAGCAGTTAGGGGAGGATGGGCACCCCGGAGCCACGCGCTCTTCTTCGCAAGGCTGCGCCCAAAGCGCGAGGAGGGGAAGAAAGCGGCCATTCACCGACCCATCCAAAGGCACGAGGCCACATCCCTTCCTCTCTGCTTGGGGCAGCTCCGGCTCATTGAGCTGCCACCTCAGATGCTCCCAGCCTGCCGGGATCCTATTTGGGCCCTACGTGGCTCGTCCCCCAGACATCTCCAAGCTGTGCTGCTGCCATTCCCTTTCCCCCATCCTCCAAGCCCCGCTGTGCTTACCATGAAGGCCAGCGAGGTGAAGAGGAAGCCGGCAATGAGCTTGATGTAGGGACCGTGGTTCATCACCAGCTTCAGCCCCTGGAAGAAGGAGACAGGCTCGTCCGACTGGAGCTCAGAGGACTCTGGGGAGCAGAGCAAATCAGCCCATCATTAGACCCGCTGAAACAGCACCCTTGGGTGCAAGGGGTGCAGTGCCTCACGCCTGCTGCTGAGCACCCTGCATGAGCCCCTGCCCACCTACAGCATCCCACCCCAAGGGAGTCAGGGCAATGCCTGCAGGGATCTCCCTGCCCTCACCCAGGCGTCCCTCAGCCCCATGGAAGGCAGAAGATGGCCTGGCTGATTCTGATAAGCAGAGCTGATCACAAAGCAGAGGGAGGGAAGGACAGAAGCTACTGGACTTTGGATATCGCCTCACCCCGAGATGCCCTAGTTGGCACTAGCAAGCTTGGCCAGACAAAACTGCAAGATAGCGTTTATCTCTGACGGTGCAGAGCAGAGAGCTAAGTCCTCAGGGCTGTGCTGCAACGTACCCTGGAGATGCTCTGGCCTCCTGCCCACAGCGCTGCCCTTCTGCAGCGCCTTCCCCAGGCCCCCATACCCAGACCTCAGCTCTACCTGCCCCTCTCCTCTGGTGCTCGACCCACAAACACGGGGCCAAGAGCTCAGCCGGGCTCCTGAGGAGCCCCTGGCAGGAGCCACAGCATTTCCATGAGTCCAGAGTATTCCGTCACGTCTCAAGCCTCACCTCTCTTCTCCCGCACGCCCACCGACAGGATCACAGCACAGAGGATGTAGAGTCCCCCGATGACCCCCGCAGCGATCATGTAGGCATTTCTCTGCGCAAGAGAGGAGAGAGCGGTGAGGGAGTGGGCTCATCCCAGGAGCCAGCCCGGTCAAAAAGGCAAGGAGAGTATGGCAGGGATTGCCAGCAGGTCCCCCCAGCTTACTGTGTCTGTGAGCGACCCGGTGTCATGGGTCATGTTTAGCTCCTCCAAGGCCACTGAGGAGTTGGTCTTGCCGATGAAGAGAGGGCTCTCGATGCACGGAGTAATCACCTTGCCCACGATCTGGCCCTGGATGGCAGTGCCCAGCACGGTGCCCAGCACTTCCACTGTCATACCTGGAGAGAGAGGCCGGTGGGACTGAGCACAGCCCTTGGGCACCCAGGACATGGGTGCAAAACCCTTCTCCACAGCAGAGCCTCCCCAGCTGCAAATCACTGCCCTTCACCAGGAGAAATGAGCCAGCCCAGCTCTCCTACAGCTCCCTCCAAATCATCAAGTGATAAAGCCTGTGCTACACAGGGAAGGAGAGTCTGCTGGGGAAACTGAGGCAGGGAGCGAGGCCAAGACTTGGTCATGCTGCTGCCTCTGCTGTATGACAGAGCAGGAGGAAAGACTTGGGAGCTCAGATCCCCCATCATCTGCTCCAGGCACTTGGCCATAACAGGGACCACCTCCCCAGCTCTCACCAGACTAGACAAGGATGGCTGCTGGAGGAGCTGGGGAAGAGGAATGGGAAGAGCTAGACCAGCTGCAATTCAAGCCCTGAATGATGTTCATCACACACGTCCTTGGCGTGATCAAATGAGCCCTTCCTGCAGGGCATCTGGAGGAAGATCATGCTCCAGCAAGAGCTGCAGCAAAGGAGCTGAGCACCGGCTGCCCGCCAGCCATGGCGAGAAAGGGAAGGAAATGCTCTTACGGTAGGCGGTGGCTGAGTCCCGCTCACTCTGCTCCCTGCTGATGAACATGGTCAGCGCAGAGTAGGGCACGTGGAAGCACTGCAACGGCACGAGGAGAATTAGCTCAGGCATGGGAACCTGCCCCTCTGCGTAGCTCAGTGAGGTGAAGGCAGGGATTCATCCTCTCCATCCCTCACCCACCGGCCCTGGTGTGCGCAGAGCCCAACTCACCGTCACAAGGGTCTGGAAGATGCAGTAGAAGACAAGGTACCACATGACTTGGCCTCTGGAGATGTCCGGCACAAACCAGATGAGAAAGTAGGAGATGACAGCAAATGGGGTGGAGAAGATGATCCTTTGGGAGAACAGTGTTAGCCTCGCAGGCACGCAGCGCCTGGGTAGCCCCACCAGCCCAGCTCTCCCCCCTACCATGTGTCCAGTGGGGTTCAGCCATCTGATTTTGGGGGGTCCTGAGCTGCCCTGGGGTGGCCCACCCTGCTCCAACACTTGGACAGGAGGTGGTTGCCACAGGGGTGATTCAGTCCAGGCTGAAGGCAGCAGCTCAGGTCTCACAGGGTGGGAACGGGAAGAGCTGACTCAGACTTCCAGGGAAGAGCTTTATTTGCAAAAACAGACATCCCTGCTTCGATGAAAGGGATTGATTTGCTCCTGCCTTCAGCTTCCACCCCCAGCCCTGACCTCTCTCCCCGGCAGCACTGCTGCGTGTTTAGCGGGACGTAATCACCTCCCTCGTCCCGGCAAGGGCTGGGGAGCAGCCAGGCAGCACAGCCCTGCTCCCCAGCAGCCTGGCTTTGCTGCCAACCCCCCTGAGCCCTGGTCCCAGGGTCAGCTCTGTTCTGCTGGCAGGGATGGGGCAAACCACCAGCCAGCAGCAGGCTGCCCAGCCTCCCGGAGCTGTGGGCACAGGGACACAGGATGCAAAGCACAACAGAGGATCAGAGGGGATTGCTCAAGCGCTGGGCCTTGGCAGCAGTCCCAGCAGGACCAGCCAGCTAGGGCGATCACAGCGGGAAGCCACCCAGAGCATCTCTCCGCTTCATCCAGCACATCTCGCAACCCTTGTCCTGCTGCAACCCAGACGGGAAACAGCTCTACCCCACACCAGCAGCCCGAGGACACCACAAGCACCCAGGTCCCCCCGTCACCCGGGAGGGGACGGGAGGAATTCCTCCTCCCGGAGGGAAGCGAGCCAGGTGTTGAGGTTGCATTCACATCTGTTTAGGAGACTGATTTTGCTTGGGGATTTACAAGCACCCTGCGCTCCACAAACTACTGGCCAGAGGCTGCATCCTGGAATGAAGCCAGCAGAACCGGACACGAGACAGAGCCATGCATGGTCAGGGCTGGCCCTCTGCCGCTCCGCTGCCAGGGTACGGCAAGATCTTTCCGTCCGGGCTGACGTACAGGATGTAAAGTTTAAATTTAAGGGGGGGTGGAGGGGGGGGTGGGGGAAGAGCGAGAAACCAAATCTCCAGGGATGGAGAACTGGCAGAGGCATTGCACAGGACCCAACACATGCACATTTTTCTGCGTGCACGTCACCCCGGCAGCGAGGGGGGAAGGAAAGGGGCGAGCCAGCTCCAGCCACTCCTCCCACCCGCTTATCACCTCATGCATACGTGGAGCCAAGGGAAATTTTGAATGAGTCACCGCAGCCGCGCGGCGGGAACCACGTCACTCTCACCATGGGCGCCAGCGCATGCACGTCAGAATCCCCCGCGGGCCCACCCCAGCACCCTGGGACGAGGGTGCTGAACCCTGGCCAGGGCTGACCAGCAGCTCCTGGCAGTGGCAGACAAGTGACTGCGAGTTACCCCTGACCAAGGTGATTAAGAAGCTGGAAGAGGTTTCGGAGGTTGTGGTGACGCGCTCGCCCGCTCATTGGCCGAGACGCGATGGTGTGTTCCTTTGTGCCACGGCTTGCACACCCCTTCCCAGACTGGCGGTTAACTGTTTGCAAACGGCTGCTGCCCCGGAGAAGGAAGGTCAAAGCCGAGCCTCTTCAGTCACCAACACATCAAGGAAAAGTTTGGTCACTGGGAAGTCTGGGATGGTCGAGGAAACGGGGACCTGCTCAGGGCTGGGGACAGAGCGGGGTCCCTGAGGCCAGGGGAGAGGAGGAGGCAGCCAGTGGATGAGTCGCTGGGACAAAAAGTGCCAAAAAGTGTTTCAAAAAGAAAGAACTGAAAGGGAGAGGGGTGATGGCCCTCAGGGAGGGTCTCCTCTCCCTTCTGAGTGGCCAGAGTAGCCCCGAGCTTTGAGCTAGAGCTGCCGGCAGCTGGCTGGGGCTCAGCCTTACAGATCAGACCCTCCAGAGCCCGGCAGAAACTTTGGACAATAAACCCTTGCACACAGGGGGATTACACAGGGTCACCTCACGGGTGCTGAGGGTTGGGGTCAGGCAGCAGCCTCTAAGGCCACCGCGCAGCCACGTCCTTCAGCACCTGCGGCTCCTGGCTTTGCACACAGGGAAACTGAGGCAGAGAGCAGCTCCACAGCCACACCAGCCTGGGGCTGTGCAGCCCCACCACAGCCAACGAACCCTGAGTTTGGGAGGTTTAAATTCATCTCAACTCCATCCAAATTGGACTCAGCTGGTTGCCCTTGAGCCATGTACAATAGCAGCAAGCTCCTCGCAGCCGGCTGCCCCAGCACTGCTGAGGGGCCCAGCACAAGTCAAAAGCTCTGGCTAATTTTAATGAAGCAGGAGCCGTTTGGAGGAATGCAGCCGCTCCATCCCCACCCCCTGACTCAAGGATGCAAGATTACAGAGAGCGGAGCTGCAGCAGCCATCCGAGCACACATGGCTATCCCGCGCAGCCCTGCCCGCACACCCGGGCGGCTCTGGGCAGGCAGCCCTGCTCTAATCTCCAGACCCCAGACCCCGCCACACATGCGGCTGCAGAGAAGCTATTTCAGGCCATGCATGGAGCCTGGCTTTAACAACAGCCGACTGCCACTGCCCAGAGCTATTCCAGGAAAGCCCGGAAGCAGAGGGTATAATCTGCGGGGGAAAGGACTGCGTCCCTCTAATTCCACTCCCCCCATGCCCACCCCCTTTGCTGCATTGTATTTCAGTAATCCCGCAGGCACTCAGGACGTGGGTTATTTTAGCGCAAGACATGCCACCATGTCCACACTTAGGCATTAGCACCCTGCAATGCTCCCTGTCCTGCGCAGGGGCAGGTGTTCACGGACATCCTAAGTCTGCCCTGAGTGCAGGCACCAGCCCTTTGGGGCTTCACAAACCCCATCCCATCTGCTCCGACTCCCTTCGGCACCCCTTCGCTCAGCACCCCGCTCCCAAAGGCGGTGGAAGAACTGACGTGCAGACACCCAGATCCATGACAGCTGTCTTCCTGCCAGAAGAGCATCCTCGTGACTGTCAGCAGGCACCCCACCACCACGCATCGACCGCTCACACCCCCATCCCTCCTCCCTATGGCTGCAATGCCACCTGCTCCGCTGGCAACGCAGCCCTGCCACCGGCCAGGGCTCAGCAAGTGCCAGGGGAACAAAGTCCAGTGGCGGAGCATGGCACCGGGGCAGCTCTCAGGGAGGCTGGAGCTGCTGCAGGCGCAGTGACACGGAGGATAACCGGGCCCAGCTCGTACGGGGATGGCTTGGGACCTGTCAGAGTAACAGGCACAGACTTGAAGCCCCAGCTATTGGCAGCACCATGGGCTTTTTGGAGCACTTGGCATCTCACCTGGGTGAGACAGGGTGTCAGCATGTCCTGCCCTACAAACCTCATGCCAAAGGACTGGAAGCGCTGTGACACATCAGACAGGGATGCAGGGTGCTACAGGCGGCTCTTACCAGGGCATCAGGCGGCCAAAGGGGGTCCACGATGTTTTGCTGATGAAGAAGCCCACCATGGGGTCCGTGATGGCATCCCAGGCTCGCCCCACAAACAGGATGATGGAGGCATAGAAAGGGTCCAGCTGCAGGAAGAAGGTCTTGTGTCAGGACACGCAAACCCCCATGCCCCCGGCTGCCCTTCCTGAGCTCCTCAGGACCTTCCCAACCGTACCGCAACCCCACTGCCCTTTGGGAGCAGGGGACAGATCCCTCGGCCTCTTCCCCTCGTTCAGTGGGATTTGAGGCACGGTGACCCGGTCCCTCACAGCGCTGCCCCACCACACTCTTTCCACACCAAACTCCCGCTGTCCTGGAGTGGATCTCCCCAAAACCCACCCCACAGCCAGCACGGGGGTGCCCCACGGGCACTTCTCCCTCCCCATTTCACACCGACCCGGAACGCTGTGGGTTTCGTGGGACAGACCCCGCATCCCACGGGACGGACACCGCAAGCCCATTTCGTAGCCTGAAGCACGGAGCGGTCACACGGCTCCGCGCGTGGGGC
The DNA here is from genome assembly GCF_034638445.1 of Ciconia boyciana. Taxonomy (NCBI): domain Eukaryota; kingdom Metazoa; phylum Chordata; class Aves; order Ciconiiformes; family Ciconiidae; genus Ciconia; species Ciconia boyciana. The sequence goes on from NC_132954.1 coordinate 5,154,253, forward strand.
CGGCCCGGTGGAAACCCCCAGCCTTCGGGCCGACGTCCACGCAGGACCGCGACTCCTCGTGACCGACACACCCTCCCTTACCGGGCACCCCCCGTACCTGCGCCACGTCCAGGAGGTAGATCTGGAGGAAGAAGCCGAGCGCGCAGCCCGTGATCTGGTAGGGGGCCCCCCCGACGGCGTAGCACAGCTTGCTGCACACCGACAGCCTCTCCCGGCTCTCCTGCAACCGGGCTCGGTGTTAGCGCGGCCGGGAAGCGCCCCCCGACCCGACCCGACCCGGTCCGCCCCCCCCCCAGCCCGGCCCGGCCCCGAGCTCACCCTGCGGCGGGGCTGGCGGCAGGCGGGCGGCAGGAGCCCCCCGGGCCGGGCCCGCTCCGCGCCGCCGCCCCCGGCCATGCCGTGCGCGATGAATGGGGCCGCGCCTCCGCCCGCGCGGGCCTTGTACCGGCAGCGCCCCGCCCCGCTCCCGCCCCCGCCTCCCGGGGCAGCGGCCTCCTCCTCCTCCTCCTCCTCCTGCCCCGGGCCTGCCTCCAGCCCCCAGCCCCTTCCCTCCGTCCTCCCACCCCTGCGGCCCTGGCTTTCCTCCACGCCTCCTCTGTCCCCCATCCCCCCTCCCTCCCTTCTCCATCCCTCATCCCCCAAACTTCCATCCCCATCCCTCCGTTCCCCCATCCCTCATCCTCATCCCCCAAACTTCCATCCCCATCCCTCTATTCCCCCATCCCTCTTCCCCCAAACTTCCATCTCCATCCCTCCATTCCCCCATCCCTCATCCTCATCCCTCCATTCCCCTTCCCTCAACCCCCACTCCATCCCTTCCCTCTGTCCCAGCCCTTCATCCGTCCATTCCCCCATCCCTCATGCTCATCCCTTGTCCCCCAAACCTCCATCTCCATCCCTCCATTCCCCCATCCCTCATCCCCCCACTCCATCCCTTCCCTCCATCCCAGCCCTTCATCCCTCCATCCCTCCCCTTTCTGCACCCCCCGTCCCTCCATCCCACGCCCCTCCCAGGTGCCCCGGTGGTGGCAGAGGCTGAGCGAACACCGCGTTGCCCTACAAGGGGTCAGGGCTGGAAGGCTCCATCACCCTCCCTGTCCCATGGGTTCCCAGTGGCACCAGCTAGTGAGGCCTGGGGACTGGAGACCCTCAGTGCCAGCCCCAGCGTGGCCCCGCTCTTAACCCCCCTCCGTGTGGGCCCATCGAAGGGGCTGAAGTGAAGCATCAGCACCCGTGGCCCCTGGCTGCTACACAACAGCTTCCGTGGGCGATGGTGGCTCCCGGGCCCCAGTACCTCTCCTTGGGACACCTGTGGTGTCCCCTGTGCTGGATAGCCACATGGACATCAATCCCAGCACCTCTTGGCTGTGCCGGGTGCTGTTTGCCCACCGGCGGGCACATGTACACCCATGCCGGTGCCATGTCACCACAGTGACAGCCACCGACTCTGCTCGGCTCAGGCCACCAGGGTCCAAAGATCACCGTGAGATGTGCCACGAGATGCAGCTGCATAGTGGGGACAAGCCAGCAGGGCCAGCGTGGCACCCGGTGCCATCGCCTGATCGCTACTTGGAGCTGCAATTACATGGGGAAGGGGACAGGCAGGGAGCATAGGCAAGGAGGACAGCCAGGGAGGACAGGCAGGCAGGACGGGCAGCTGGCGCCGAGCAGGGACCTGGGATGCAGCAGAGCCTGAGCGGGCACTGGGGACAAGTGGGGCTGGTGGCCCCTGGCACAGAGTGGTGGCACAGCAGCTCCGGGCACTCCCCGGTTTCAGGAGCACTGAGCTGGTGTCACTGTTGACTCATGGTTTCCGGCCCCTCGTACAACGTGTGCGGCGGGTTCCCCCTGCACTGCCACGTGTCACAGCCCTGTGCCTCGCCACGCTGGGCACTCAGGGATGCCACCCACCAGGGAAGGGGGCCCATGTGAGGCTTCGGGCTGTCCAAATTTGTTCAGTGACGCAAAATACCTTGAAGCAAGAGGGGAGCGAGGTGTGGGCAATGCCACTTGCCCGGCCGGTTTGGCAGATACCTGCCTTGGGCTCCTTGCCCTGCTGTGCCGTGCTGGCTTGGGTGCATCTGGCACCGGGCAGACACCCCAGTGCGAGCTGGAAGCCCCCCAGGTTCCCCAGGAGAAAGGAGCTTCATATCGGGGACGGGTTTGTACGTCTGCTGGCGCACTTGTGTGATGAGTTGGCTGGGCTCTGCCCTCCCTGAGCATCATAGCTTGGGAGATTGGGACGAGCATCATGACCCTGCACTGAAGTGAGCAGCACAAACAGTTTAAGAGGTCTCGGTTTCAGGGTCTGTGTGGCCTCCTGTGCCGGGTGGCCAAGAGGAGTATGTGGCAGTGCCATGTGGCTGTGGCCAGCTCACTGCTGGCTCTGGGTGCTGGCGCGGAGCAGAGGGCCCTGGACGCCTTCTTGCTGGGGATGACTGCGTCCCCGAGCAGCATCACTGCAGCCCCTGGGGACATCCACGTGAGCCTGCGTCCCTGGCTGAGCCCCGTCCTGCGCCACCCCAAAGCACAGATTTGGGTACCCCAAAGCGCTCTGTTCCCCTGCCACGCATAAGCAGGGATCTGCAGGGGAGGCATGTTTGGGTCAACACCCTCCAGGCTCGGTGTGGGGCCCCTGCTCTGTGCCTCAGTTTCCCTCACCACAGAGAAGGCCTCTTGCGCAGGAGCAGAGGGGAATCCCGTGGTGGCACTTGCCCGCCCTGGAGGGACCAGGCTCCCCGGAGACAGGGTAATCTTGTCCTCAGCTCCCCACTGTGTTTGGCCCCAGCACTATTGCGCTGCTCCCTTTGTCCCAGGGGCTCCTCAGCTCCTGATGCTTTTGGCATTCCTGTCCTTGAGCAAAGCGCTGGGAAACTGCCTCCCGGGCAGACGCGGCTTTAGGGGAACAATGAGCCGCCCTTTGTGCTGGAGATTGTGCAGAAAGAGCACAGATAGGTGTTGCCCTGCCTTACATATGAAGTAAGAGAAATAGAAAGACCAGGATTTCCCCGGATTAGGAGGATTTTCTCCCCGAAGTCTGGTATTGCACAATTTCTGGTGGGGGATTTTAGACCTTCCTCCCAGGCAGATGCTCTGGGGGATCCTCACAGCAATAAATGAGCTGCCAAGGGCTGATCCCGGTGGGGATGTCAGTGCAGCAGCTCCCACCAGGCTTGGGGTCCCCATGGACCCACAGGTGGCTGGGGCTGGGCCACTCACAGGGTCACCTTTGGCACCAGGACCAGCTCAGCGTGATGGTCTTGCAGGCAAGACCAGAGCTCAAATAACCCTCTGACGGTGATGCTACGCCATCCCAGCCTCCACATCCCTGAGCCAGGGACACCGTCGGGCTCTGGGGGTGACTCTTCAGGAGCTGGGACCCAAATTCTGGCCCTGGGGACATGGTTCAGCCCCGGGGACAGGGATAGGGATGGGGGCTGCTCCAGTGGATGATGGCTCTGCCATCCCGCCTGCCACCCACACCTCCCTGGTGTTGCGGATCTGGCACAGCCCGGCGCGGGAGCTGAGCAAGCGTGAGAGCACCCGAAACCAGACAGCCCTGCCAGGCCGGGCCAGCCAGGACAGGGAGCACGGGCTTGAGGGCAAAAGGCAGCGAGCGGGTCCCAGAGCTGTTGGGGGGCTGTGGACCAGCCTCGGTGTGGCTCCCTGGCTTGGGGATAGCCCTGCCCCACACACCGCAGAGCTTCTCCAGGGCTCAGGACATCTCTGGGCATCGGCCAGGGTGTGCTGGGAGCAAAATGGATCCAGGGGGGCTGAAGAGGCAGCAGGGCTGGAGCCGATGGTGCATTTTCCTCCCTCTTCTCTGAACTTCAGAGCGGGTGGCTGCACCCCCAGGGAGCCAGGGTGACCCAGTGTGACCCGGGGACTGTGAGTGCTGTCCCCTGCCCCATATGGCTGGGCAGTATTTCGTGGTGCTCCCATACCCTCCAGGGACTCGGGCAGGCGTTTCGCAAGGGCCCAGCCAGCCCCTGCAGCCACTGCCCGACAGCTTCACAGGGACAAAGGGGACGCGTTGCATGGCAGCACGCGGCAGCTGCCCTGTGCTGCCCACACCTCTCCCGTTGGGACTCTGGAGGATGTGTCACAAGGCTGAGGGGGACAAGAAAGGGGGCTGAGGACGTGTTGGCACAGGGTCTCACAGGCTCTGCTGTCCCTGGGGACCTGGGACCCCTGCGGGGATGACAGGGTGGCCCGAAGGTTGCTGCTACAGCAGGATGGGGACAGCTGGAGGCAGAGCCCAGCTCAGGGTGCCCCCAGGACACCCGTCAGGCTGGAGGTGGCCATCCACCATGGGGAAGTGCTTTGGGGCTGGAGCTTCAAAGTCCAGCCCTGCTGTCAGTGGGGATCCAAAGGGCACGGGGGCTGCGGGAACTGCCTTGCATCATGTGCCGGAGCCATGCCAGCGGCCGGCCGTGCCACGGCAGCTCCCACAGAGCTGTGCCAGCACCAAAGGCACGTGCTGGGTGCTGGCTGTGGAGCTGTGCCAGCACCCTGCGACTCGGGGGCACGGCGAGGTGTCGGCCTGGCCCATGGGTGGCCCCCCAGCCCTGTCACCCTCGGTGCCGCAGCCCCCGAGGCACTCACTGTTTGCACAGCCGGCACGGGCGCTGGCAGCGAGAGGTTCTCGGGTCCTGTTTGCCGAGTGCCTGGAGAGGCCGGGATGAAAGGGCTGCGTGGCCCCTCCAGCCCTCTCCAGCGGTGCTTTCGCACCTTTAAAGCATCCGGAGCCCCTTGAAGCCAGGACAAGCTCCTGCCTCACCCTGGGAAAAGCCGGAGAGGTCCCCGAGGCCATCAGGGAGGGGGAAGGAGACGTGGCTGAGAGCTATAGGTTGTAGGAGCCTTTGCTCCTGTGCCTGCGGATGTGTTGGTGTTGGAGCAGGTGGTCTGGGGCAGTGCCAGCTCTGTCCCCAGCTGTGACCCTCCATCCTCGCTGGCCCCAAAGATGCTGGGGCAGGATGAGCCCCCGCAGCCCTTGCGGCAGCTCAGCCCTGCCCTTAATACCGATGGGGCAATTTGTTTCCTAAAGACAAAGAGAGGGCTTCACCTGCACTTCTTGGGAAGGGCGAGGGGCTGGGAGCAGCCCTGGGGCGGGGGGAGCCTGGCTGGGGACACCCTGGGGACGTGCCCAGGGCTCCCAACCTGGCTGGGGACCGGGACCAACGCTGAGACTGGGACACAAAGGGCCCATCAGTCCGGGCTCCCCGGGGTTGTGTGGGTCCTGCCCCAGCCCCGCGGGCATGCAGGCGGGATTGGGATGCTCAGGGCTGCTCTGGGTGGGCTGGGTGGGTGTGTGGAGTGCTGGGGCCATCACGGGGACCCCACGTCACCCTTGTTGCTGGGATACCACAGCCCCGGGTCCAGCACCCTCCTGCTGCGCTGACCCAGATGTACGAGGCTGGCAAAGCTTGGCAAGCTCGGCTGCACCCCGTGCCAGCAAGGAAAGGGCCGGAGCAGCCCTGGGGCACCCCACATGCTCGGGGACCCTGGGGACAGCCGCCAGCCCAGCGTCCGCTCCCGCCCCTGCTCCTCTGCCTCCCTCGTGCCCTCTGCCGGCTCAGCGATGGGGAAACTGAGGCACGGAGCTGTGCGCAGCGGGCAGCGCCGTCCCCCCTCGGCTCTCCCCTCCGGGCTCCTGCTCCGGCTCAGCTGAGCGGGGCCGGGGGTCCCCGGTGGGCTGTCCCCCCGCCCCGTCCCCGCTGCCCCACGGGCGGTGGTTCCCTCACCGGCCCCGGCTCTCCCCGAGCCCCAGCAGGTGGCGCCCCGCGCCCGCCGGTGGCGGCGGCCGGTGCCCAGGACCGGGGGGGACCGGGGAGACCGGGGGGACCGGGGGGGCTGTGCTGGGCAGCGCTGGGATGTGCTGGTTCGTGCGGGGCTGGGCTGGGCTGCACCGGGTCGTACTGGGCTGTGCTTTGCTGAGCTGTACTGGGCTGTGCTGGCCCATGAAGGGCCGTGCAGGACTGGGCTGCACTGGGTCATACTGGGCTGTGCTTTGCTGAGCTGTACTGGGCTGTGCTGGCCCATGAAGGGCCGTGCAGGACTGGGCTGCACTGGGTCATACTGGGCTGTGCTTTGCTGAGCTGTACTGGGCTGTGCTGGCCCATGAAGGGCCGTGCAGGACTGGGCTGCACTGGGTCATACTGGGCTGTGCTTTGCTGAGCTGTACTGGGCTGTGCTGGCCCATGAAGGGCCGTGCAGGACTGGGCTGCACTGGGTCATACTGGGCTGTGCTTTGCTGAGCTGTACTGGGCTGTGCTGGCCCATGAAGGGCCGTGCAGGACTGGGCTGCACTGGGCTGTACTGGGCTATGCTGGTTGCTGGACTGGGGAAGATTGCTCCCTGCAGGGCTGATGCTGCAGCCCGGGGACACAGCCCCCAGCCCCCCTGACTCCCAGTGCTGCTGGCCAGGGGCAGATCCTGTGGCCCCGACCACGCTGGGTGGCAAAAGGTGGGTGCTGGGGCTGAAGTGGGTTAGCGCACGCCGCTGGGGGGAATCTGCTCGTCCCGTGTGGACTTTGTAACGTCACGTGTGTGTGTAACGATGCCACGGTCATTAGTGCGTGAGGTGAAAGCCTCACCGCATTTTCACAACATGTATTGCCCTTCCTAGAAGGACCTTGGCGAAGGACAGATGCAGCATCCTGCTGGGCTCACCCGGGTCCCCATGGACACAGCGTGTCTCTCTGGACCCCCAGGATGGATGTGCCAGGCGCCGCAGGGGCAAAGCTGAGTTCGGGCAGCAACGATGGCACAAAGTGCTGGTGGTGGGAGCTGCGTGTGTGAAAACAGCTCTGCTGCGTCCCGGGCCATCCATGGCTTCCCTCCGGCCCGTTGCTCCTGGCTTCACCGGCAGCTCCCAGCCCCTCCTGGGGGGGACAGCCCTGCAGCCCTTGCGCTGTCGGCAGGACGTCCCCAGAAGGCTGCTGGTGCCTGGGCACGGCCTGTCCTCCGTGCACAGACCACGTTCTTCTTGTGCATGCGGAGAGTAAAGCGTCACATCCCCCAGTGCTGGTTTTCTGACGTTCCCATAGCCCCTCCTTATTTTAGCCACCTCTTTGCTGGAGTTGGTGGCTTTCAGAGGGGCAAAGCTCCCAGCTGGACCTGTGAGAGCTTCGGGCGAGGGGACCTGCAACTGGGTGGCACCCAGGACGGCACCCTGGGCAGGACACAAAGTGACCCCACTGCTGCCCAGGGCCGGAACCGCTCGCCTGCCTGTGCCTGCAGGGAATGGCCACGCAGCAGCGATGGGTGGCTGCGGCGGAGGGTGGTAGCGGTGCCCCAGTGCGAGCTCGGGAGCGCAATGGGAAGTGGGGGAACAGCCAGGCAGGGGGGCCGGATAGGAAGGGCACTCGGGGGTGGTCTCTGGCAGCAGGCGATGCCTCCCTGTGACTTGTCCCCACTTGTCCAGTTTGCTTTGCCATCACACTCAGCTGGACGTCCCCAGGCAGCATGCGTGGCCTGAGTGTCCTCAGCCAAAAATCTTCCTTGCAGGAGTCCTTCCTTAGCACTTGGGGAGGGGGGTCCCCCAAACCCTGACCTTTGTGGCGGGCTCAGGATGGGAACTGGCGGGATGCTCTGGGGGGGCAGCGAGGGTCCCCCAGCCCAGTGCACGGGGTGGCCACTGGTTAATAGCCCCGTTAGCATCCCCGTTACCAAGACCGGGGAACCCGGGGGGGGGCGCGGCATCCCTCACCCTGTGCCCCCTCGGGGGGGGCGGGGAATAGGACAGGGTCCCGCCCTCTATGCAAATAACAGCCCGGTGATTGGCGGGAGGGCGGGGCCGGGGCCGCAGACAGGCTATAAGAGCGGGGGGGAAACAATGCAGCCGCGGTCCCGGCTCGGTGGCTGCCGCCGCCGCCGCTGCCCCCGCCCCCCCGCAGCGCCGGGCGAGGTGGGTGCACCGGGGGCTCCCCCGCCTTCCTCCATGGGGCTGGGGGTGCCCCTTCCCTGAGCGGGGCTGCAGATCGGGCGGGGGGGTGCCCCCTTTTCTTTTTGGCCCCCCCTCCCCCATGCAGAGATGGAGTTTGACTCGTACCAACACTACTTCTACGACCACGACGCCCAGGAGGATTTCCACCGCTCCACGGCACCCAGCGAGGACATCTGGAAGAAGTTCGAGCTGGTCCCCACGCCCCCCCTCTCCCCCCTGGGTACCCCCGGGGAGAAAGCCTGCTGCTCCGGGGCGGAGGATCGCCCCGGCTGGCTCTCCCGCTACTGCCTGGCCGGGGAAGAGCCGGAGTATCTCATAGGGACGGGGGAGATCTTCGGGAACCTGAGCGCTTTCATCCTCAAGGATTGCATGTGGAGCGGGTTTTCAGCCCGGGAGAGACTGGAGAAGGCGATGACAGAGAAACTTTCCACGGGCACGCAGAGGGTCACCCCCCACAAACCCTCCTTCGCGCAGGATTTTGGGTTCAGCAGCTCGGTGAGCGAGTGCGTGGATCCCGCTGCCGTCTTCCTTTGCCCGCTGGCCGACAGCAAGATCCCCGCATCCTCGGGATCCGAGGGCCAAAGCGATTCTGGTAAGGGATCGGGCTGCGGGCTGCCCCCGGCCCAGCCACCCTCCGGCCTTGCTGCAACCCGCGGGGAGCCCTGCGTGGAGGACACGCGTGTCCACACATGTGCGTGCCGGGAGCCTCCCAGCCAGGCAGCGCCTTTGTTGCGGCTCCAAGCGAGCCCCGGTCCCGGCCCCACGAACAAAGCGGGCTCGGCTGCTCCCCTTCCCGCGGGGCTTCTGCTCGGGAAACCCCTGCCCCTCGCAGGAGGGTGCGTGGGGCTCCCCCCCGGCCGCTGCGTGGGTCTCTGGTGGCCCCTCTCGCTCGTCCCGGCCCCACGGGAGCCTCACGGGCAGGTTGGCGAGGGGCAAGTTTGCAGCTCAGCGTGGAAAGTTTGTTGTTTTCGAGCGTTGCAGCGTGCTCTGCTGCCGGCTCCTCACCTCGGCTGCTTCCCCTGTGTGTCCCCCCCGCCCCGCTCACAGGGCCCACCCGGGACGGGTTTTCCTCGGGACAAAAGACAAAATAGCCCCTGGGGCCGGCAGGTTGTGGAGCAGCGGCCGCGTCCCCCGCGGCGGTGGCTCCGTGGGACGGGCAGGACCGTCCCGCATCGGCTGTGGCGCGTCCCAGACCACCCCCGCGGCACGTCCCGCGTGGGGGTGGGGGGGCGTGTTTACACGGGGGGGTCTGGTAGTGCCGACCCCCCCTTCCCCCCCCCCGCACCTCGGGCCATGACCACCCGTTTTCAGTCCCTATTTGCGAACACCCGCCCCGTAGCCCCCGTGGGGGCCGTCCGCTGTTCCCCTCTCCCATGGAAGCCAAGTTGACTCGGCTGCCGTGGAAGCGCTGACGCGGCCCCGCGGGTGCCCTGACCCCGTTAATAAATCTGCCGGTGGCAGCGACCTGCGCCGGTGAGTCACGGCGCGGGACGGGGACTTAATGCCATTAGGAGCCCGGGGACGGTAAGCGGGTCGCGGGCGTTAAGAGGCTTAACCCAAACTGAGGGGGCCGGCTGGGGGCGGCCGTGGGGGTCCCGGTCCCGGTGGGGTCCCGGGCTCGGTCCCGATCCGGATCCGGCCGCGCCACGTGGGCGCCGAACAAAAAGCAACAGATTGCAAACAATGAGAGGGGGCCGCGCTGATGGACAGGGGCGAGGGCCAATGGGGTGGTACGGCGGCCGGCCGGCCCCGCCAGGTAGCCAATGGGCGGCTCGGCGGGGCGGGGCCCCGCGGCCCGACGTGTGTTGCTGCGCGGCGGGGGGGTGTGTGTATACACGTGGCTGAGACCGGCCGGGTTGTGACACTGATGAGCGCGGCCGTCGGCCTGGGTGGGGGAAGCGAGTGCCCCCTCCCAGTAACTCCAGTAGCAGGGTGGCTTGGGCTTGCTGGGCAGAGCCCCCAGAGCCTGGAGGGAGCCGGGGTGTGGGTTGGGGGCCACAAGCAGGAGAGAGCCCAGCTCCTGTGGCCACTGCTGGCCCTGTCACGGGAGGGGTGGGGGCCAGGCCTCTGCCCAAGATGTTGGTGGGGGTTTGAGCATCTCGGGCGACCTTTAGTGAGTGGCTGTATTTTCCCCCAAAGCCTAAGAAAAAAGGTGGAAGCGCATCCCTAAAGCGAGAGCGATCGCAGGCACGTCTGGAGCCAGGTCACCACGCTGTCCCCAGGGCCAGCTTTGTGCCACTGGGCTTTGCTGTGGCGGGACAAGCTGCAGTGCCAACAGGCAGGGTGCTTTGGGTCCAGTTATGCTTTATTTGGGTCTCGCTGTTCACAGCTCTGATACACTCCCCCCCCCCCCCCCGCTGACTCCTGGGCTTGGGATGCCTTCGAGGTTCACCGAGTCTGTTGGAGGGACCCCTTCACCTCTCCCTCCCCCCTGCACCGTGGGGGATTGTCCCCTCTGTCCCCAGGGAGCCGGGGCTGAATGGGATTTATCACTTGTGAAAAGTAACAAGTCACCGAAGTGGGAAGCTGCGGCCAAGGGGAACAAAGGGCAGCTCTGCCCCCACGTCCCTCATTTACAATTCCAATGGCCCATGAAAGCGCCCGACCAGGATGAACTTTGGAGTTAGGCTGTCCCAGGTCCCCAACATCCTGCTCCTGCTGTCCCCCCAGGCAGGTGGGCTCGGGTGTTTCTTGCCCAATGATCCTTTATCCTGCAGAAGTCAGGCAGAAGTAAAGCCGTATCCCAGTTTCAGGGGACTGGGCACATGAATCGCAGAGGGAAAGCTCCTTCCTGGGCCGTGGTATTGGAAAGGCATTTAAATCACGTAATCCCTGCTGGAGGTCGCGGCGTGGCTGTGCAGTGCATGAGCAAACTTTTCTGGGATGGCAGCAGAGAGATCGTCTGGGGGCTGTGGGGAGCCCTGGTGGGGTAAAGAGGGGTGACCAGGGGTTCCCAACTGCTGGTGACTTTTTTTCCTGTGTCCATTTTGAGCAGAAGGCGAAGAGATTGACGTGGTGACAGTGGAGAAGAGACAATCGCTCAGCCTGAGGAAGCCGGTCACCATCACGCTGCGCGCTGACCCCTTGGACCCCTGTATGAAACGCTTCCACATCTCCATCCACCAGCAGCAGCACAACTATGCTGCCCGCTCGCCACCAGATGCCTGTCCCCCGCCAGAGCCACCCCAGCAGGACGAGGACGAGCCACTGAGCGCTGCAGAGCCGGCCCCTGCCATCACGCTGCCTGAGCCCGGCTTGCCAAAAGCCGGCAGCAGCCCTGGCTCCGACAGCGAGGACGTGGCCAAGAGGAAAAACCACAATTATCTGGAGCGCAAGCGGCGCAACGACCTGCGCTCACGCTTCCTGGCCCTGCGGGACCAGGTGCCCGGGCTCGCCAGCTGCCCCAAGACACCCAAAGTGGTGATCCTGAGCAAATCTTCCGAGTACCTGCAGTCGCTCATCAGTGCCGAGAGGAGGATGGCGGCCGAGAAGCGGCAGCTGCGGCTGCGGCAGACCCAGCTGCTCAAACGGATTGCTCACCTCAAGGGGCACTAGCATGCAATGTGCCCCCCACCCTGGTCCCCACGATCCCCCCTGGCTCCCTCTCAATTTGCACATTTTTTAATTTTTTTTGTTGTTTGTTGAACTGTTGGCCCCAGGGGGCTGGAGCACGCGGTGGTTGCTGCATGTGGGGTGGCTGCGGTGGTGCTCCCAGCTGCGGGAATGGGGCTGCAGTGGGGCCCCCCCTGTGGCATCACCTGCCTGGGGCTGACTTCTTGGCACTGGGTGTTGCAAGATTTTTTTTTTTTCCCCCATTCCCCCTGTGAAGCTTTCTCCAGTGACCGCTTCAATTTGCAGGCTCGATGCTATTCCTTCTCCCTGGTAGCCCCTGCACCCCTCTCTGCCGTTTGCCACCAACAGCATCGCTGGGAGCCGCCCCGGGCGTCCATCTCACCCAAAAAATCCCAAGCAACCATGATCTGCTTCGGTTCAGGGAAGCAGGCAGAGGCAGACATGGAGAGCCCAGCACAGGGCTAGTCTCTGGATGGATCCCCATGGAGATGGCAATGGCAGGACGTCTCTGTCACCAGGGTTAATGGCACCCTGTGGGTGATCCCCTTGCTCGGCTGGACCGTACCTCACTTTCTTACCACTTCACGCAGTAGCTTGTCTTGGATTTTATGTTCTAGAAACTGCTGCTGTAATTGCGAGTCTTATACTGGAGGCTGTGTTTTTATACTGTATTTTTGTACCACTTTTTGAGAAGTATTGGTAAAGAGTTTGCTTTTTTATATATATAAAAACTTTTTTTTTGGAGGGGGGGGTTCCTGCTCTGGGGGAGGGCTCAGTCCTGCTGCACTTTAGGGAGATCAGGAAGGGGCTGGCTCCTGCTAGACCCTTGAGCTGAGTCCTCGTGGAGGCAGATTCCCCCCTTGCAGCTCTCCAAACTACCCATTTGCAATAAGAGGGGATTTTTTTTTCCCCCTTTCCCATCTTTGTGACCCCCATTCCCACCCTTGTGAGCGCCCCTTCTCCAGCAGCCACTTAAAATCCCCAGCAAAGCTTTGGACTTTGCAGGGAGCCTGGCTGGAGGGTGCAGGTTGGGTGCGTGGGGGGCTGTGTGGCTGGTGAGGCTTCCCCCTCTCTGTGCCATCCTGCTGCCCAGCCTGCTGTGGGGTATGTGGGTGACAGAGTCCCCTGTCCCCTCCCAGGGGTGCTGGCAGGCGTGGTCCCGTAGGGCAGCACCCTTGGGTCCCCACTGACCTGCTGAGAACCGTTAGAGTTAACACTGTGGTTGGATTTAGCACTTTCTTCATTACCTCACACTTCATAAATAAATAAGTTTGCAACAGCCTGGGTTGGCTTTTTCCATGCAGGTGGCTGTGGGTTTCCATGCATCATGCCACGATGCTCCCGGGGGGGCTGGCCTGGCCACTCACGGACACAAACAGAAATTAATATATTTTACACCAGGGCTTGGCTGTCTCGCTGCCAGTAAGACTGAGCTCTTTGTCCTGGCTTTCTCCCAGCGATCGAAACAGAAGTGGTCGTGGCAGTGGGGCCAGGGAAATGAATCACCTGGATTATTTTTTCTCCTTTTAAGAGTCTTTATTGGCAAGGAGATGCGAAGAGCTCACGCTGGGCTTGGAGAAGGCTTTGGTGTAACTATAAACCCTCTTAATGGGGCTCGGGGCAGTTGGTGTGGGGCAGTCGCTGCCCTGTGGGTCAGGGGACGGGGCTGTGGTTGGCAGTAACCCTATAGGGAGGGGGGAATGCAATCCGCTCGCTTCAAGGAGCATCGGAGAACTTCATATACCCAGCTCTGCCGAGTGGATGAAATTATATATACGTGTGTTCTCCCTGCCGTCCCTGAACCCGATGCTTTTGGGTTTCCTTCATACTGGCGGCAGAAGTCTTACTCTAAATGCAGGAGGGACGTGGGATCCTGTTACTGCTGAGAAGTCAGAAGAGAGCTGCTGCTGCTGGAGACTTAATCACCCGGTGGAAGCCAGCCTTAAAAAGTAATGATTCTGCACGGAAGCTCTTAAAGACCTGTTCTCTTCGGTTCTGGCAACATTTCACACTTTCTGTGTATTGCATCACGCCGTGTCAAAGCGTTTTAGAGCTGTATTAAAAGGTGCTCACAGGAACCACAGCTTAAACACAGAGCAGGGTGACCTAAATCTGACACCTCGCCCATGCGCAGGAAACAAAGCCCAGATGTACCACTCCCTCAAACGTTTATTTTTGTTGTGTGTACACCGACACTTGCAGACCGGTGTCTTTTTTCAGCTCAAAGTGACCCTCCCGATAAGGTTTTTAGTAAGGTGTGCTTTTTCTTTTCATGCTGAAGGCACATAGGATGTTTAAAACATTCTTTTTCTTTCTGGGAAATGCTGTGCAGATCCCGTGGCCTGAGCGGAGACCATCATCAGTGGAAAATGTAGTTGGTCTCGAATCAAACTGAGGAACAGTTGCAGTTTCGCACGTACCTTTGAGTTCTCCTGCTTAAAGCCCACATACACAAATATATATCTACCTGAAACTTCCCTGGTTCCTAAAGCAGATGTCTCCTCTCGTATAGGCAGGGTAAGGACGAGGAAAGCAGACTGACAGTGCTATGAAGCGAACAAAATTAACACACAGGGCTTTTCCTCCTCGCCTGTTCAGTGCTGCAATTTGCTAGTGTCGGCTGTAACCACCACAATTCCGCATTTCTGGGCCCGATACGGTTATTTTTTTAACGTGGATTGCCCTGCTCACACCTTGCTCCTTGCGACCCGCCCCTTGCCTCTCCCACCATACCCCCCCAAACCACCTCTGCTTTCCCACCGCAGCTTTATTCCCGCCAGCCCCGGTTTTGCGTGGGGCGGCCGCAGCCGGCCCAGGGCTGCCGTGGGCGCGATGCCGCCTTCACGCCTGGGCTGGCAAATTTTTAGGCCGGTTTCCCCGAGGCAGCGATATAATCCCTTCCCCTCCGAGGGGGGCCGGCTGCCCGCACCCCTCCCCGGCCCGCAGCCTCCTGCTCCCTGTTGCTATGGCAAAGGATGGGTGTTGCCAGGGAGAACGGCGCCGCGGAGATACCCTCCTCCCGCCGTCGCCATGGCAACCGTCTCCCTGCCTTCCCTCCCCTCCGTTGCCACGGAGACAGTCGCCCGCTCCCCATCTCCCCGTGTTGCCGTGGCGATGGGGAGGACGAGCCTCCGTGGAGGCTGCCGTTGCCCACGGCAACGCGCTCCTCTCTGTTGCTATGGCAACAGCCCCGCTCCTCATCCCCCTGCCCCGTTGCTATAGCAACAGCATCCTTCCCACCCCATCCTACTCCCCCCCCCCAAAAAAAAAAGAAGGTACCGCGGGGCAGAACCCCACTCGTGGACACGGCGTGGGGCCGGGGGGCCCCGAAGGCGGGGGGTGCCCGTGGGACCCGAAAAGGGGCCGGGGGCACGGGGATGGGCAGGGCAGGGACCTGGCCCAGGGCAGGGGCAGGGGACAGGGATGGGGACCCGGGCCGGGGCCGGGGGCAAGGGGAGGGACCGGGCCAGGGACAGGAACCCCGCCTGGCAGAGGGACGCAGGGCATCGGGCCCGGCCCCGTCCACCCCGCGGGTGGCCCCGGCCCCGGCCCCGGCCCCGGCCCGCCCCCGTCCCGCCCGCCCGTCCCCATGGCAGCCGCCGGGCCGGGCCGGGCCATGGCGGCGGCCGCGCTGGGCCTGAGCCGGGCCCCGCCGCAGCCGCCGCGGCCGCTGGTGGTGATCCTCGGCGCTACCGGCACCGGCAAGTCGGCGCTGGCGCTGCAGCTGGGGCTGCGCCTCGGCGGGGAGATCGTCAGCGCCGACTCCATGCAGGTACGGCCGGGCCCGGCCTCCTGGGGCCCGGGGAGGCCGCGGGTAGGCCCGGGGGAGGCCGCGGCCGGCCGGGAGAGGCCGGGGATAATAGGCCCGGGAACCGGGAGACGCCGGGGCCCGGCCTGGGGCTCGGGGAAGGCCGCGGCTGGGCCCGGGGGAGGCCGCGGCCGGGGCCTGGGGCCCGGGGAAGGCTGGAGCTGGGCCTGGGATCCCCGGCGGGGCCCTGGGCCTGGCTGGGGGGTGTCGGCAGGCGGCCTGGCCTGGTACCGGGGGGGCAGTGGGACCTGGTCGGGGCCCGGAGAGGCCCAGTCCCAGGGGGTGCAGGCTGGGCTCCCCCGGGGACCTCAGGCCCCGTGGCCGGGTGCCTGCGGGGACAGCCCCAGGACGGATCCTGCCCGCTGGGTACGCTCCCGGCGCAGGGGCGGCCTGGGCCTGGTGCCTCTGTCGTGGGGAGGGGGCCAGGCGGCTGGCCGGGGTTCAGGGTGTTTTGGGTGATGTCCCCTCCTGTAATGTGTCCCCCAGCCGCAGGGCACGGCGTGGTTTGCGGCACTGGCAAGCCGTGGGCTCTGCACTCACCCACAGGGAGACGCGTACCCCTCTGCCATCCCCGGACCCGCTGGGTCTCTGCGCTGTGCCTCGCATCCCGGCTGGGAGACCTGGCGAGGCAGCGGTGCTGGCTGGTGCCGTCTGTCCTTCCAGAGGCTGTTTTATGGACGTAGCATAAGCGAGGCTTTAACGTGGCAGCCAAAGGCGAGCAAGCCCCTTCCCAGTCACCCAGCAAAGGGACACCGACAAGATCCGGGAAAAAGTATTAAAAATGATATTTGCTACTTGCCAGTGACACTGTCTGTGGTCTCGTCTCTTACTGCAAGCGGTAGTGTGGAATCTATGGGTTGTACAGTCAGGGTCAGGAAACACCGAGGAACTGAGCCTCGGTTTTTTGGTCCTAATTGTGTTCAGCTACAAGAGCTTTGTCACAAGATGTAGATTTCAGCCACCGCAGGGATTTCATTATTGTTTAGCAAAATGTTTTTCTTCCTAATCAACACTTTCACTGTCTCTTTCTATAACGCACGAACTTTCCATCAAGTTTAATGTTTAACGTATTTATTACGCTTTTTAAAAAGGTGTTTTCTACCAACAACGCCCTTTGTGCTGCTCAGAGATCGACTCTCGCTGTCCAGCCACCTCCTGGTTTCCTGCACCAGGCTGCCGATGCCGGTCACTGTTTGTATCCTAGAGAGCTAAATTTAAAAAACTCCCTCTCCTGACTTTGGAGCAAGCTATCGGAAAGCTTTAATTTTATGGAATGTTTTCCTTAAGCTCTTGGGGAAAGAGTGTTTGAGGTCTGAGCTGAATTGACAAAATCCTGCAGGGGCAAAACGTTCACCTGAGGGGTGGAAGCTTTGTCCAGCGCTGCCTGATTGCGGGCAGCCGCCCTCCCGGCTGCCCGGCCCAGCCATCGTGAACCACCAGGCATTGCCGGTGTTGCGAGCCCTTAATGCGTGCTCCCAAACGAAGGACCGGCGCTTCCATCTCGCTCTCCTCGAGCCCGGGGTGGGACTGCCTGCGGGCTGGTTTTCTCCGCAGACCCTCTCTGAGCTGGGGCGGCTTTTAGTCGGCGGCTGTTAAGTTTCCAAGGCGAGTTGCTCTGCTGCAGCGGCCGCGTCAGAAATGTCTCTGAGCAGAGCTCAGCTGCTGCGGTTTTACTAGTATTGGCCTTCCCGATCCGAACAAGCCCTAGAGCTTTTGTTCGGTTATTCGTGCCTATTTGTGTACTGTGAACGCTGAGGTTCTCGGACCTTGCAGTGACCGCCAGCCCAGCGTACAGCGGGCTTTAATATCAGGGAAAGGGCTGTTGACTTGAGCGATCCTGCGAACACAAGGCTCCTGCTGCATCCCGAGCTCTGCAGACGTGGCTGGAGCCGCCTGGCATGCTGTGGATTCTCATTTCACGCTGGTGGATGTTTTGAAGCGTGTATTTTGTGCTCTGGTTGTTTCAGGTCCCACTACGGGAATGCAGGCGCTGGGAGGACTCTGGCTGCAGGCGCCCAATGGCATCCAGGCTCGAGTAGCTCTTGTCCTCCTTTCCTTTTAATCTCATTCTAGCGTGACTGTGGAGCGAGAGCTGAGCAGCTCCGCTACTTTTATCCCGTAACGCAGCGTGCTTTCTGCGTGGCCTCTCGGGGCGGCGAGGCGGGGGAGCCCTGCCTCTCCACGGCCCGGCTGCCTGAAGGCACAGCCTCAAGCAGTTCACGTCTGCGCCTCCCCCACCACGCTCCACTAACCCCCGTGCCCCGCTTAGACGGCTGCAGACAGCCAACTGGGTCTGCTTTCTCGCTGACTTTGTTCCCGTGGAATATTGTCTCCCCGCTGCATTATCCCTCTGCCACGCAGAGCTGGCTCCGGTGTCCTTGCGGAAGAGTCGCTGGGTTTTAAAACTCCCATTGCTCATTCTCGACTGACAGCTGCCAGAGACCGTGTCGCCCTCAGCCCCCTCTGTCCATTCATCGCTGCGCCCCGTGCGGGCTCCGCGGAGCTCTGACAAATGCTGGCAGTGTTTTGGGCAGCTGCTGGAGCTGGAGCCAGGCTCGAGAAGGGGCCAGGGAGCCCCAAGCCCACCTGTTCCCCCACACAGGCACCCCTCTATCTCCAGGGTGTTTTCGTCATGGCTGTGGGTCGCTGTGGTCAAATTACAGACTTAGCTGCTGCCTTCATGCAGCTCAGAAGCTCTGGTTAATCTGATGGCCTCTTAATCTTTCTTTTTGTCCTTTCTGTTGCCGTTTGTCATCCCAGTGAGTTTCGTTTAGGAGTAAGTCATTCCCCGGGAAAGCCAGGCAGGATGAAGCCAGTCCTGTTTCTTCGTTCCTGGCTGAGCAGTGAGAGTGCAGCAATCCTGGTGCCAGCTTGCTGGAGGGCCCCGTCCGCTCCCGATCCCGCTGTCCCTTCTGGATTTCACCCTTGGAAGTGGCGATGGAGTCCTACTCCGGAGGCTGTTGTAGCACATTGGGTACATTTGCCAGTTAGCATGCCAAGTCAGGACATCTTGAGAGTCTTTGCTGGTGTCTTTCTCATGGCAGGGATCGGAGCGGGGAGTGAATCGTGCTCTCCTTGCACCCTAGCTTGGTTTGGGTCCTCCATGCCCCTCTCCAGCTGGGAGATCCCTTGTGAAATCTTCACACCCTTCCTGGCCATGGGTGGCTTGGATGTGTCTGGGGTCCTCGTGCTGCACAGCCGTCATGTCACCTTCAATACTGTGCTCCCTGCACTCAGGGCAAGGACAGTGCCTTTCCCCCTCTAGTGCAGGTGGGGACAAAGGGACAGAGTTTGGGATTGGGCATGAAACTGGCAGCAGAGCAAGGGTTTGAGAGAACCCAGCCTTCCCAGGTTGTGGGCTGAGGGTCCTCACAGGCACCGTTTCCTGAGGATCGCTGGTGTTTGTGTCTCCTGGCTCAGTTTCCCCACCCTTTAAAAGGGGAGATGGCACTGGGCTTCCAGCAAAGCGCTGTGAGCCGTGGGGCTGACCTGCCTGGGGGTTTCAGCGGCAGAGGTGGGAGGACGTCGTCAAGGCTAAGCATCTTTAGTCCCCGGCTTGTATTCGGTGTCTCGGAGGCCTGCTGCTCCAGGCTGCCGCTAATCTGTTTTGGGGCCTTAGAAAGCAACAAAGGCTTATCTGAGCCGCTTGCTGAAAATAGAAATGAGTGTCGGGAGGACGTCTCGGTGCGAGGCCCTGCCGACAGCCAGCTGGTGGAAACCTTCTCTGGGCTTTGCTGGGTGTGTGTAAAAGGCCGCCTTTGTTTCCTCCCAGCCCACACACTGACACCGCATTCCTCCTCCTCTTGTTGCCAGATATTCGGGGAGGCTCTCGGTGTTTAATCTCCAGGAGAACCTTGGGGGATTGGAGCCTGAACTGTAAATGCTGGCTCTGCCTGCGCAGAGCACTGGGAGCTCCCGGCTGCCTCCGAGCCTCCCCATCAGCCCTCTGTATTGACGGTGATTTCAGGCAGACGAGTGGGAGTCGGAGGAGCTGGAGGGCTGGACTGGCCCTTGCCGGGGGAGAGAAGGCACTGAGCCAAAGCTCACCGAATTCAAAGGCTTTTGGTGCCGACTGGAGACTTGCGTTGAATGGTGCTGCTCAGCCCGGGCTGGGTAATGGAAGGGGATCAATAGGCTGCAGCCAGCCACGGGGCATGTTGGCAGAAAGCTGCCTCTTGGGCCTCTCCTCCTGTCTGCTCGCAGTCCCCTGGAGCCAGCTGGGTTTCTGCAGGGCAGAAAGGAAGAGCATTTGGTTGCCCTCCTGCTCCCCCCTCGCTTCCTGCCCCTAGGCGAGCCTTTCTCCGCAGAGGGACTGGGAGCAGGGGCTGGCCCTCGCCCTCCAAGCCGCAAGTGCAAGAATTAAGCCAGACCGGGAGTGTCTGCCGGGCTGCAGCCGGTTCAGCCGCCCCAGCAGCTTGCATGACTGCTCCAGGCAGGGATCGGGCTTCCCTGCTCCACTAACCTCTGATCGTCCCTTGCTGCCGCTCTGTGCCCTCTGCCCATGGGTCACCTCTGTGTCACCTTGTCCTTCTGTCTGGGACCAGGGGAGGCAGTGGGTGGAGGCCGCAGTGCAGCCGGAGGCTTGGCAGCTTCTCAGAGGGGATTAGGGGGAAATTTGTTTCTGGAAGTCTGGCCCTCTGGCTGGGCTGGTTTCTGGAAATGAGTACAGCCATTTTCAGTCTCTCTCCCATCAGGCTAGTTTATCTCAAGCTGGGAGACTGCTCCAAGTGGGGAGGTGCTGAGAGCTAAACACATCCTCTCTGTGACCGCGGCACGAAGCAGAGCCTTAGCCACCGCCTGGCACGGAGGGTGCTCAGTCCTTGGCGTGGCACAGAGCTGGGCTGGACAGAAAGGCTTTATGTGCCCCACTGCGACCACGTGCCTGCTGCCAGCACCCTTGGGGTGAGGGTCCCCGCTCTGAGCCCTGTTTGTCTGCAGCTCTGCAGAGCCTCGCAGCACCCACTGACAGGCATGCCCGGGGCAGTGCCAGGGCACAGGGGCAGCCCACGCCGAGGAGGGTTGTGTTTGCATGCCATGGGGAGCAGGGTGAGGAGCCTTCGTCCCTTCTCCTGGGTGGAAGATGCTCTCATCTGAAAGGGCTCTGCTCACTGGACCCAGCCGAGCCATGGGGATGGGAGACCAAGCTGAGGCAGCTCCAGTGCTTGCACTGCCTGGGTCTGCGGGCTGAGCTGTGGCTGTTGCTTTATGCAGCCTGGAGGGTGGATTTGGGCTGTGGCTCGGGTGCGTGCTTCTGGGATCGCAGGTTGCCTTGGCTCTTTACCAAGAATGCTCCCGAGCGGTTGGTTTGGGTGGCTTTTCTTCCTGCTCTGCTTTTAGCTGTCTAGCTGAGGACCAGCATCTCTCGGCAGTGCTCTTCCTTCAAGGTTATATATCCCAAACTCGAGATTGAAGATGCACCTCGAAGCAGCAAGATGCTGCTGGCTGCGCTCACCAATGTCTCCTGGCACCTTGGTGCAGGACAGTGCCTCTTTTCCCCGGGGGTCGCTGGCCTGCACCGATGGGTTTTGCTCCTCTCTCTACCTCCTCTGACCAGCTCAGTGAGAGCAGGCAGCACGCCAGGCTTTTAAGGTGTGAAGGAGCTGAGACCATTTAGGAGGCTCCATGAAGTTGCATGTTGCATCCAGAGAGATTTTTGTGTGTTACGGGAAGCAGTCATCCTTGTCCCCAAACGAGACTCGGTGCTGTGCTGGAGACGGGTGTTTGGAGAGAGGCACACCTGAGCTTTTAGCTGGAATGGCAGCAGGTGAGGAGCCAGCAGCTTGGAGGCAGCCGCCCTTGTTGTTTCAGAGCTCTGTGCTTCGGAGCCAGGCTTGGTTGGTTACACTGACCCGGCTCTGACACCGCTCTCTGATCGCTTGATCGGCCTTTCCATCCCTA
Organism: Ciconia boyciana; assembly: GCF_034638445.1. NCBI lineage: Eukaryota > Metazoa > Chordata > Aves > Ciconiiformes > Ciconiidae > Ciconia > Ciconia boyciana. The sequence goes on from NC_132954.1 coordinate 5,175,480, forward strand.
ACTGCAGGGTTACATCAGACCAGGAAAGCAGTCGTGAACAGTCGGACTCACGGTTCGTCTCTCGCGGGCAGGAACAAACACCGGAGAGAGGCAGTTTGGCCCTGGCAGGAGCAGGCGTTGGCAAGATTCCTGCTGCCTCGCCTGAACGGGGCACGTGCCCCTGCCTGTGCTGCCTGCTTCTCCAGAGACCGGCGAGGGGCTTGGAGGGGTGATAGGGGCAGGCAGCGGCTGTGCGTGAGGGAAGGAGCGGTGGTCGGTGGGAGTTTCATGGGACGCAGAGGTGAATGACAGGCTCTTCTCTTCCCCAGGTGTACAAGGGCTTGGACATCATCACGAACAAGGTTTCTCCCCAGGAGCAGCGTCTATGCAGACACCACATGATCAGCTTTGTGGATCCTCTTGTCTCTAACTACACAGTGGTGGATTTCAGAGACAAAGCCGTGGCTCTGATATCCTTTCACGCTGCAGCCTGCCTGGCTGAGCAGATACCGACTTCCCCCCTCCACAGCCAGGCCTGCAAGAGAGATCAGTGTTTGCATCAGCCTTGGGCTCTCCGCATTGCAACTAACTCCGGTTTTCAGAGGATACTGCTGGCGAGGGGGGCTTGGAGCTTCTTTTTCCCAACTAATGCTCAGGGCAACCCCCCCTCAGCGCTGGCTGGGAAAGATCTCTGCTGCACTGCAACAGTGCTGAGCTGGGTATTGCCTGCCCTGGCAGTCCCTGGGTGTCCCTGAGTTTTGGTGGTAGCTGGCACAGGTAGCAGAGGATAGTGAGAGGTGGGGGACACCTGTAACCCTGACCTGCAGCCTCACTGGCTGCTTGGGGCTGGGAGAGTGGGGTCGGGGCCCCAGGCTGCCACTCCTTGCAGCCCTCCCTCCCTGCCGTGCATCTCTGCTTTACGCTCCCTGACAGTGGCACATTGAAGATATCTTTGCCCGAGACAAGATCCCGATTGTTGTGGGAGGAACCAACTACTACATCGAGTCCCTGCTCTGGAAGGTCCTTATCAACACCAAGGTACCATCGGGGGGGCTGCGTATCCCTCTGGGAAAGGGTGAGCCCCATGTTCAGGGCAGGCTTCCTGCGACCAGGCACGGTGCTCTCCCTGTTAGAGTGGGGCCAGGAGAACCAAAAGCCCCTCATTCACCCCGTGGGTCTGGGGGATCATCTTGCTTGTGCTGGCCTTGCACATGGATGAGTGGCTCGGCTCAGGGCTGCCTTGTGCCCCACAGGAGAAGGCCAGCACGGCCCCCGGGCCGGTCACTGACAGGAAAGTGGAGCTGGAGCAGTTGGATGGTGTTGAGCTCCATCGCCGCCTGAGCCAGGTGGACCCAGAGATGGCGGCCAAGCTGCACCCCCACGACAAGCGCAAAGTGGCCAGGTGAGCTTGGCATGGCGGGGACAGGGGATGCCAGGGCCCAGCACCCCTTCCTGAGGGAATCGTGTGTCTGGGAACACGGCAAGGTGGGCTCTCCCATCCCAGGTGGGTGCTTCTAGCCTCTTAGCAAGGTGCTTGGGGACCTTGGAGCACTGGTGTTGGGGAGCTCTCTGGGATCTGAGGCCTTTGGCCACGCAGCTTGAACTGCCTTTGGGGTCCAGGACAGCACATTGCTCCTGGCTTGTGTGCGCTGGGGCTGCTCCCGCTGCAGTGCCCCAGCAGCAGGGTTTATCTGTAGCTATTTAAAGAGCAAGCTGCCGTGCTGGCTGAGTAACATACCTGAGCTCTGTGGGAACAGCACGGCAGCAAGACCAGGCTTGCTGCTTTGGCGGGCCCATCCCAGCCGAGCCCTGGCCTGGGGGGGAGCAGAACGTCGCCCACCCCATTCGCACGGTGCAGGGGGATGGAGGGTTGGGCACCCCGCGCAGCTTCCTCCACCTCCCTGGCTGGGCTGGGCTGAGCTGGCAGTAATGCTTCACGGCATCGGCAACCGTTGCCCCTTCCCTGCAGCCCTGCCTGGCTGGAAAGGGCAGGGCCGGAGCCAGAACCCTGTCCCCTGCAGGGCTTGTCCTGGTGCCAGGCAGGAGTGGGCGGCTGTGCTCTGGGCTCCTTGGGTGCCATCGCTGTGCTCTGCACTGCATTGCACCCCCGAGGACCTGGGTGTGCTCGGGATGCCAGGCACGGGAGGGGGCAGAAACCTGCCCTCCCCCCACATGAGAGCGTTGGATCGCAGCAAGTGTCTGCGGTTCCCTTTGCTGGAGCCCCCAGGGCTGCTGGGGAAATGGAAAAGCTCATCCTCACCCAGCCTCTGAGCTCTGTCTGTCTCTGCTTACAGGAGCCTCCAAGTGTTTGAAGAGACGGGGATCCCCCATAGTGAAATCTTGCACCAGCAGCAGGAGGAGGAAGGTGGGGGACCCTTAGGGGGGCCCCTGAAATACCCACATTCCTGCATCTTGTGGCTCCATGCAGACCAGGCAGGTGAGAGCGGGCTTTGCAGAGGTCCTGGCTGGCTGAACATGGTGATGTGGTGTTAGGGCTGACTCCCTGCTCCTGCCCCAGCCTCCTCCCTGAACCAGCCAGCAATTCTTTTGGCATCAGTGGGCATGACAGAGGACTCGCTCCCCTCGCCTGCTGGGCTCTGCCTTCCGCAGGTGGATTGGGAGGCTGGCAGTGCCGAACCGAGTCCTAGCACATTGTCCACTGCGGGCCTCCTGAGGGCACGGCTCTGTGCGGCTGAGTGTGTCCGACTCTCCTCCTCCCAGCTCTGGACCAGCGGCTGGAGAAGCGGGTGGATGACATGCTGGCTGCGGGACTGCTGGAGGAGCTGCGGGACTTCCACCGACGCTACAACCAAGAGAAGGTGGCCGAGAACCGGTGGGTGAGAAGTCCCTTTCTGCTCCCAGTCCCACCTGCCAGACCCGTGCAGGGCCCGGACCAACTCTCCCTGCAGCAGCTCCGATGTATCGCTGCTCCCAGCCCTCTCCTGGCAGCGCCTGCTCCTGCAGCAGGGCCAGCAGACGGGACAGCTGTCTGCCTCTGCGGGGGCACCATCAGCGGAGAGGTCTGAACCAGCCAGATCCTCCAGTGCTTCCTGGCCTTCCCTGCTAGAACCCTTAGACCATGGTTGGTCAAACAGCAAAGTCCCTGCGGGTCTCAGTGTTGAATTAATTTTGCCTGGACCATACCTGCCACATGGTGACATTTCCACTCGGTAAAAATTACTTGGTGCTGCCCGAGTGTTCACACAGCAAAGCTGACATGGGCTGTCACTGAAGGCACCAGTCTGCATTCCTGGCTTGGCTTGTCCCCCAGCACCATGGGCTTGTGTCACCTGTGGGGGTCCTGCAGGGTGAGACACAGAGATCTGAGCTCTTATGGGGAGGGTTGAGGTCTCCCACTGTTCTGAAGGAGACTGCTTTGACCCCTGTCTCTTGTCTCATTCTCCAGGCAGGATTACCAGCACGGCATCTTCCAGTCCATCGGCTTCAAGGAGTTCCACGAGTACCTCATCAGTGAGGGGAATTGCTCACCCGAGACCAGCGCTTTGCTGCTGCAAAAAGGTGAGAGGAGCACCCTGCATGCCCTACGTCCCTCAGCCCCACGCAGCTCCAGGTGACGCTGTGTAATGGTCTGAACCAAGCTCAAACCTTGGGGCAGGTCTCGCTGGGGTTGAGCTGCACCTTTCTCTCTGCATTTTCCACGTCTGCCAGCCCAGGGGGCCAGGGACTCCTTTTGCAGTGCTTGGAGAACATCTCTGAGCACACCCAGAGCAATTCCTCTCTCCCTTCCCCCAGGCCTCCTTGCAAGATGTAGTGGGCACAGCGTGATTTGGGATTGGGACCTGGTCCACCAGTGACCTGGGTGATGGATCCCAGCTGGGATGTGAATGCTGTGGAGAACAGGGCTCCAAAAGGAGGAATGGAGCAGAACTCAGCATCTAGTTCAGCAGTAGCATGGTGGGAAGGGATCTGGGGATCTAGCAGGTCACAGCATGTGTCAATAGCAACGCGCTGTTCGATGGCACGTGTCATTCTGGAGTGTCTGGACTGATGCGCTGTTGTTAGAGGAGAGAGCTGCTCTGCTCCTCAGCACAGCGGAGGTCCCAGGTGGAGTCGGTCTGTGCCGAGGAGGGTTCAGTGCGAAGTGGAGATGGAGGCTCAGGAAACCACAGAAATGATAAAAGGCTGGAAAACAAGTCTGGTGCAGAAGGGTCTTGTTGTGTCTGCTCAAGAGACAATTACAGAGGGACACGATAAGTCCGGTACTAAATATTGAAAGGTTGTACAGTGGTAAACCATCCTCTGGGCCCACTTTGGGTAGGACAAGGAGTCCTAGGCTCTGTTTGTGCAGAGAAGTATTCAATTAGGCATTATGAGAGCAGTACAGCCCCTGAACAGATTATCTGACGGGCTAAAAGCTTCACGGCTGAGGTTTTGGGCCCTTTCCACCCAGAGTTAATTCAAGGGCATTTGGGACACCTTGTCCAGCCCTTCTGTGCTGCCGCTGCGCCTACACTCTGTCTGGCAGGGCTTGGCTGCTTTGCTGTGATGACAGCTTCTCACTGCTGGCTCGGAGACCTCCAGACTGACGGTAGAAATACTTCCCTTAAGTGAGCACGGTACCATCCCGCACAAACTTTAGCCTTGTGTGATTTGCTCACACCAGAGCTGACAGCCTCTTCTCGCTCTGCTCCGAGCTCAGCTTGCAGCGTGGCACTGACCTTTGTTTTTATTTTTTATTCCCTCTGTTTCAAAGGGATCCAGGCCCTGAAACAAGTGACCAAGAAATATGCCCGGAGACAGAACAAGTGGGTCCGAAACCGCTTCCTGAGACGTAAGTCCTCTCTTCCTGCCCTGCCTCACCATCCCTGTTCTCGCATCTCTTCTCATCCCTCTCCTTGGCGCATCCCCTGCTCCCTGCTCAGGAGAGGAGAGTGGTGGCTCCTCTGCTTCGGGGCGGTGCGTGTTTTGGGGGATGTGAGTCTGGCAGAGATCAGATGATCCTGCCTGGATTCTTCAGGCTGGCCCAGGCTGCCCTGGCTCTGCGGGTGTCTGCTGCCGGCCAGATCCCGCCAGGATCCACCCAGCAGGCTCTGCCCTGATTGCAACCCAAACACATGGGAAGGAGAGCAGCCGCTCGGCCCTCCTGAGACACTGCACCCAGCCCTGCCCATGTCTATCTTGCCCACAGCCCATCTGCCCAGACACTCAGGAAGCCAGCTCCTTGCTGCTTCCCCTGCACCCCTGGCTGCCTGTCAAGGGGAAGATCTTCCCCTCCCAACAGAAGTGCCGTCAGGACGGCTAATACCCCAACAGAACAAAGCAAGCAAAGGCTCAGCCCCATGGTGGGCAGCAGTAGATGATGAAGGCTGCAGCATCCCTGCAGCCTATCCTGCCGACGGCTCCCGAGGGGCTCGGGGAGGGGGTGCCAAGCACTGTCCCTCTCCCCACGCACCCACACATGCTCCCTGTGCAGGGCGAAAAGCCCAGTTGACAGCTGCCCTTCAGATTAGGAGCAGGAGCCCACTGGCTGCTCTTAGCCTGGGCTGTGCTCACTGCGGTGGCAAGGAGCCAGCAGGACTTCCCTGTCCCAGCCCCAGCCTTGGAGCAGGGCCAGCAGCAGCAGCTGGGAGCCGGGCACTTGTTGAAAGGTGCTTGGTAGGGGCAAAACAACAATAAAAAAAAATAATTAAAAAAAAAGGCAGGGAGAAACTTGAGTCTAAAGACGGGCTTTGAATGGGGTGCAAGAGCTTTCCTGGAGCCATGTGCTTGGTGGCTGTGGCTCACCTTTCTGGTGGCAGGTGTGCTTCAGATCAGGCCTGTTGGGAGCTTGTTTGTGGTTACAGCAATAAAAAGCAGCACCTGCTGGAGACTGGCACGCAGCAGCCTTTGATGGCTTTGTCTGAGCGGGGCCGTGTGCCCGATGTCTGCAGGCAGGTGAGCCGCGGCAGGGCAGCGATGTCGCCGGAGGGAGTGGGTGCTCTCTGATTGCAGCTGTCTCGCCCTGGCTGGGCTGCAGCGAGCACCCTGTGCCCTCGCGCTGGGCTGGGGGAGGCTGAAGGGGTGGCTTTGAAACTGTGCCTTGCCAAGCCGAGGCGTTAGTAAAGTATCTCCCACCGTGGCCTGCTACTGTGAGCTGGGAGTGTTGACCCCTGCAGCCGCACAAGCAATTATGGCTCTGAGTGGGAACCCGCACCCGCAGATTCCTCATCCAGGCTCCATGCCTGCATCTCCTTGTAAGCTTTGTGCGATGGCTTTGTGCCTTTTGATCTTCTGCGGCTTCCCGTGGACCACGGCTGTGATGAAGTGTTCGCTGTTACAATGGGCTGTCTGTGTGCTCGGATTTCCTAATGCTGTCCTGAAGGCCAACAACCATGAAGGTGCTTGCTTGAGGTCTTAGGTGTTCTTGCTCTTTGCGAGGGTGGTGCCCTCCAAGCTGACATCTCTGGTAATTTTGGCTCTGGAAAGGCTGGTGCCATTTGCTTCTGAACTCTAAAGGACAGCTAGGTAGGAAAGAGCAGATCCCCCCGGTCGCAGCGTAGCCCCGTGGGTGCTGGCACATGATTCTGGGGAGGTTCTGGTGATGACTTGCCTTTCTGTGTCTCCGTAGGTCCTGGGCCCAACGTGCCCCCGGTGTATGGCTTGGAGGTGTCTGATCTCTTGCGGTGGGAGGAGGATGTGCTGAAACCTGCTCTGGAGATTGTGGAGAGCTTCATCCAGGTACCGGGTAACTGGAGTTAACACGTGAGCTGTGGCTGAGAAGCCAACTTCTTGGTAGTCTCCAGGCCCCATAACTTGACACTTAGTCTCTCCCATGAGCAGGGCTGTCTGCGTACATGTCCAGCCTTGGGCTTTCCTCGCAGTGGCAGAGGCTTCTTGTCTAAGCTGAAAATTTCTCCTAATGCCCAGCACTCTGCATGTCTTGCATGGCAAAACTGCAGCATCTGTCCTGCTAACCTTAGCGTCTGGGTATGGCAAGTTCAGAGCCCAAACTCTACCAAAGTGAGCGCAGCCAAGCAAATTTTTATAGTATAGAAAGCAATTTGAGGCATTTTTTAATCTACAGGGACGTGACCCCCCAGCAGAGCCTGTGAAGATGGAGTATGATGTAAACGAGAACAAACGGAGTCATCACGTGTGTGAGCTCTGCAACAGAGTCATCATCGGGGACAGGGAGTGGGCAGGTAGGATCCGGCAAGGGGGAGAGGAGAGGACCTGGGAGGGGGCACAGCGAGCGCAGTTATGCGGAGGGATGGAGCGAGGCAGTTCTCCAGAGCAGAGCAGCTTCCCTGGCTGTCTCTGCTTGGCCGGATGACCCTCAGCACACGATCTTGGGCTTTCAAGGATTGTTTACAGCCTGTGTATGAAAGCAGCCATTTGCAAGCCCAGAGGGGATGCAGGAGCTGTGCCACAGCAGCCATCTGTCGGGCTTCCCCCCCTTCCCCGGCACCCAGTAGACGCTGCTGCTCTCTGCCGTCACGCCAGACGTGGGGATCTATACGTAGCATCAAACCTCAGAGCTGTCTGTGTTTAGTCAGGGCTGCTGGTCCTTTCCAGCACTTTAGATACTTTGTCAAAAAGCACAGAACAAATTTGTTTCTTCTAAAATTTTGTTGTGTAAAATGAAAGTTTCTTAATGTTTTTAAGAGCTCAGTTTTGCCCCAATATCTCCTATTTGTGTGGGTTTTTTTTAAAAAAAAGTGTTCCTAGCTGTAACGGTAATAGAAAGGGATTTTCTGTTTTCAATAGACTTACTTGAAAAGAGCTCAGTTGGAATCAGATTAACTCAGTGAATTTATCTGTGCTGTGAGGCTCACGCTGAGAACCAGAAACAAAAAGTAGTGGAGAAACTGGCTGCAGAAATGAAACTGGTAAATCTCCGTGTGTTGCCCACATGCACTATATGCAGACACAATGCAAAGATAAATTTCTCAGGTTGTTGGTCGTCAGATTTGAACGAGTCGCTTATTCCTGTTGAGCCAGGGAACTGCTGAAAGCAAAGATGGAAGTTGGCTCAGAATAGGAAGCTTATTGTAGTAAGATCAGTTTGTAAGTGTAGTTGTTATTTTAGCCAGTCTCAGCTTGGAGGTGCTTTGAAAGAGCTCTATCTACTCCAGAACTAGAGGACTCTGAAAGCTATCAGGGTCCGTGCCATCCTTCCAGGTCCAGCAAGTTTTGTGACCGAGTGGCAACTCCTGAAGATCCCCCCAAACACTACAGCTGCAACTCCATCCCTACTCTCGGGATGCCATCCCAAATTCTGATAGATGATGACAATACCTTTCTCAACCAAGACCAGCTGTTGTTCTCTGCATCCAGCTGAATTTGGCTCAAATCTCCAGATGGTGGGAGAAAAATGGTCCAAAACCTGGGTGTTACTTGTAACTGCAAAATGTAAAAGCTCAAAGGGAAGTGAAAACAGTAGTGGAAGCTGAGTCAGTCTGCAATCTGGTCTGTTTTCTTAAGTCAAGTTGCAGATAGTTCTGAGAACTGCTTCCCAGTTACCCCACTGGCTCTGGAAGATTTTAAAATTTTATCTAATTTTACAATTTGTATGGGCTTAAAAGAGCACACCTCCCCAGACAGCAGCAGAAATCAGTGCTGCTTCCAGCCACTATACGCTTTGGTGTTGCTTGCGACAAATTGTAAGAGGTGAGGCTTTATTTCAAGCTGAGGGTGACCCTACAGCATTGTGATAAAGCAGCAGCTTTGCATGTAATTTCATCCTTTGGCAGAAAAGGACGACTGGAAAACACCTGAGGGCCTTGATTCAGTGAGCACATACCCTTGTTTAATTAAGGCCCTGCTTGAAAAGTTTGCTGCTTTAATTGCTGCTCTGATCTCTTGGAAATAGCAAAACCACCCTGCTAAGATAGTACATTGGTCTGGTTAGACAAAGCGCCTTCTCCTTAGATAATACCACCGGTACAGGAGGTTTGACTGTCCTCAACTATGTGATTTCAAACAGAAATGCAGCTCCTGCTGCCCTGCTATGTCAGTACAAGTTGCAGCCTTGGGATTATGCCTCCGTTCCCGTCCGACTCCTGCTGAAGTGCTCCCGTAGCTGGGGGCCTTGCCCTGGAGTTATGCAAAAGCATAATTATGCTCCGGGCTCCATCCCTATCCGCTCTGTAGATGTACAGGATATCCCCAGTGCTGTGGTGCAGGCATCTAGGCTTACAAATGATCCTGGCAGCGCTCCATGGGGTGGCGGATAGTTGCACAACCTTGCCTGCACCCTGCAATGTGCCGCCTCTTTGGTAACACTTTCCTTTCTCCCGTCCTCCTGGCATCGTGTCTCGGTTGGGAGCAGACTCGTTGGGAGAGTTGAATCCTGACGATCTGGAGTCTTCTGCATATACTGAGCCAGGTTTTTTCCCTCTCCCAGTCCTTCCTGCAGTCAGGAGAAGGCTTGGAAGGGTTGTCCCCCTCTGAGCCCCAATAGTTTGGCCTAGAAGTGTCCTGAGAAATGACCAGGGCAGGGCTTGGGAGTTCACTTTTCTGCGGGAATGAATTGTGTGGGAGGATGGGAAGGGAGAGTGCTCTGCACCGCGCGGGAGGATCGGGTCGGGTGTTTCCAAGTTCCCCAGAGTTAAATGCTCTGTTTGCCTCTTCCTCCAGCTCACACACGATCCAAATCCCACCTGCACCATCTGAAGAAGAGAAGGAAGCTGGAGGCCGCCAGCCGTGCTGCAGAGACTGAGGGGGACAGTGGGGGCACAGAGACCTCGGGCGAGGACAGCAGCTTGCCTTTGCCATAGGCCTGCAAAGCAGCTGGCGAAGGGGAACAGCCGCGCTTCCACCTGTACGGCGAGGAAGCGACTTAGTCCTGGGTGGCCTTGAACCGAAGGAGCTGAGTCATTTTTTTCGGGATGAGGCAGGTGTGTAAGTGACAGCCAAAGGCCGTCGGCTGCATCAGATCCTCTTCATGTGGCCTCATCGCGCCGTGTTCCCATGCTTCCCCAGCCCTGCCTGGAAGGGGCTGGGCCCCGGGGCAAGGCTGCTGGGAGCATCCTCCCATGCCAAGCGTTAATTCCTGCCAGAGACGCAGCATTATCCTTGGAATGGTTGAGCCGATCCTGCTGGCATGCGAACGTGTCGTTCTCAGAGACAGAAATACCCTGCACTCCTCCAGCTTGGCCAGGAGTGCGACTCGGGAGCTGAGTGAGCTCTTACTGCCTTTATTGTGGAGAGGATATTTTTTTTCTTTTATATGGAAATAAAGTTGCAAGATTATTGTGGGTTCCCCTCCCTATTAACAAGCGCAGTTTTCTTGCTCTCTGTTCCCACCTGGCCCGGGTTCCCTGCTCTGGGCACAGGGCAGGACATCCAGACCTGGTTCCTTCTTCCAGTCACCTTTTCCGCAGCTCCTGAGGGAGCTGAGCAGATGTTCTCAGCTTGGTGGAGGCAGGCTGATCCCTATGCACATAGCAGGTGCAGAAGGAGCTGGCACCTGTTAAACAGGAACTTGGAAATGATCTCATCAAGTTTGCAACAGATGAGTCTGTCCTAGTTAAAGCTGAATTCCCGGGGGTTTACACTGTGGTTTGGCAGTGGGAACCGGCCCCACATTTGAATCCGAGTTGCTGAGCAGCAAATTCCTTGTGCCACGTCCGCTAGGCAGTTGGTCTCCGCAGCGTCGTTCCTGGAGGATGTGAGCGCCGTCTGCGCCACCGCGCTTCCCGGCGTGCAGCTCTGGGTGAAACCGGGAGGGCCTTTTCCAGGGCATTTGGGATTCTCCTGGCAAATGCAACCAAGACAGTTCCTCCTGGGAGGGTTTTGGGGTGGTAGAGCACAGTTTTTTCCTTCAGCTGCTTGTGATACACCATGTGGCAAGAGCCATCTCTCAGGGCTCAGCCTGCAAGGGGAAGGGCTACGTGGGCAGATCTGCTATCGCAGGCTCTGGAGATGCCTGCTCTGGTGGGGATTAGATTAAACCTCCAGTTTGTGTTCCTCAGCGTTGAATTATTTCTGTAATGTTCCATGGGGTGGCTGCCTTGGGCTGTTTGATAGGGGTGTGGGGTGGCTTGGGAGCTCAGACTGAAGGGAATATTGCAAGGAAGAGCTGGGAATTTGGGTTGGCTTTTCTCTGCCAGCATTGGGCAGAGCTGGGCATCAGCTTTGAAATGCTGGGCACCGCGTTTGTGTTGCTGGGTCTGTCTGCAGCGCCAGCTGAACCTCTTCTCGAGCCCAGACTTGTTTGCCATCCATGCTGACTCAAGCGTATGTGGATACGGGCTCAGCCCAGCACTGGAGCACGTGGCCAAGGGGTCGTGGCGTGGAACCGCGTTCCCCTAGCCCGGGTGGGTGAGATGCAGGTGAGGCCGGGTGTAAAGCCCCGTTCGCTGCTGATGTGCTGAGCGTGGTCTTCTAATAGACAGCAGGGACGTGTTGAGTCATCTCGCCAGGCCAGGCTGGGGTCATCGGGGCAGCGCTGTGAATGAGGGGTGGGATTATCTGCTCTGTCTCCTGAGTGCAGTCAGATGACCATACTCTTAGAAATGGATTTAATATCCTTAATCGGTTTAATATGAACTTTGTTATCCCCACAGATAAATGTTATTCCTTTACCACAATAGCTGCTAGCCTGCCTGTTCTGTTCAAGAGCCTGCTCCTAACAGGCTGTGCTGCAGCCGCTGTCGGGCAGGGTCTCCCAGGCCTTCCCCCTGCTTCGTGCCGCCCGCTGCAGAGCCTTGTTTTGAGGGTAGCAGCTCCCAGGTGTCCCAGGAGAACGGAGGTCTGTCATACTTGTTTGTTCATGCTGTGGCCGGACTGGGAAATGGCAGATGGAAGCACGCCCTGATCCTGCCAGCAGCAAGAAGCAGGTGAGTTTGCTTTCTTGGAGAGGTAGGGCAATGAGGCACAGGTTTTTATTTATGCAGAGCCAGGGCCAGCATCTTGGTGATGATTTGCTCTCCAAGGAAGAAGCCTGTGTCTGTTTTACCTCTGCTGTTTGAAGGACTCAAGGCAGGGACTGGGATCGAGCTCCTGGCAAGGGTCGCAGCAGTTCCTGGCGCCGGCACGGGTTGTTGAGCTCCTGTTCCTCTTGCTCTGGGCCCTGCCTGCTCCCTGGCCTCCTGCAGAAGGGACAAACAATGCGAAATTGCTCTCCTGTCCGGCCAGGACTCGCTGAGAAAGTTGTTGTGGTCTCAGGTTTCAGGCTGCTGCCAGTGCTGAGAGGTTTGGGGATGGGGAATGGCACTTCGCTCCATCTGCCCTCCGCTAATCCCCAGACAAACGCAGCTCTTCCATCTGTGCAGCCGGAGCCGCCAAGCGCATCACACCAGCCACTTAATCTAAATGGCTTTGGCCAAAGATAAGGTCATTAATTACACTGGGATTAGAAAACAGTACAGGCCTGGCGTGGCTTGGCTCGCCATCAGTTAAAGTCCTCGCCGCCCTGCCCCGGCTGCGCGCTGCAGCTGGAGAGCTTGAGGTGGAAGAGACCCGTGCTCTTGCTGACGGGTCATCGTCCCCGCAGCGCTGCCTGTCCTTGGAGGAGTCCCCTCACCCGGGTGCTGGTGTTTCGGCACGGCACTGGGGTGGGCTCCTGTCCCCAGCCACCAGCAGGGCTGGGTGCCAGGTGGAGCTGGTGATGCAGGTCCCAGGGGACACCCCTGGGACACCCCTGGGAGGAGTGCACGCACCATGGCACCCAGTGCAGCCCAAATCCTTGCGTCCGGCAGCGAGAGGTACATGGGCAGCATCCCGCCGTCTGCATCCCCATCACTTACTGCCTCCAGCCTTCACCAGTCCCTTCCACGGCACCACGTCAAGCTTGGCCCCGACTCGCTGCCCGCACGGGAAGGTGGGGCTGGCCAAGCCCCACTGCTCTCGCTTGCGGCCGCCTTCCCCAGAGCTCAAAGCAGCCAAAGCCCCTTTGCTGATCTCCAATGTCTGTCCGTGATATTCGAGGACTTGCGTTTGCTTCTATTTCCTCCACCTTTTGGTTCCCTTTTCCTACCATGTTTTGGCTGTAAAATGCTCCGATCTGCTCATCCTGCAGGAAATTTCTCATCCGTGTGGTGCTGTCCTTGGCTGGGGTGGGATGTGCCACCTGCTCTGCCCCGCAAGGTGCTGCGCTGGGGACAGCCAGGGCTGAAGCCACGTTTCGACGGACGCAGCATGAGTTTGGCCTCAGCCCTCCCCTCGTAAGGAAGAGGCAGCACCACGGGGTCTGAGGGGGGATGTTGCGGGTGGCCAGGCTGCGGCTCTGTGCCAGGAGCCGGCCGGCACCAGGGCACAGCTGCCATCTCGCCCGGCACCGGTGACCAGCTGGTGTCCATGCCCATGTTCACTGGTGGGTTTAAAGGGTCTGGCTGTCCCTTAGCTCCCGTTGGAGGTCCTGGGTGGTGATGCTGTCCCGGCCTTTCCTGCCCCAGTTCCCACACTGTGGGGACGATCCTGCCCCGGCGCCTTGGACGGGCTGGGGACCATCTGGGGGATGGTGTCACCTGGGGATGGCAGCTCCGGCAGACACGCGGCAGCTGCAGCCACCGAACGGAGCCACATCCTGGCATCATCTTCAGTTTCCAGGTGGGATCATCGTGGCATGGAGCACCGGGGAGATTTAACGAAGCCCTGGGTGATGGGCTCGGTGGAAGGGAGCCCTCCGGGTCTGCTTGGGGATGGCAGGGCTGGTGGGCAAAGATAACTAATGGGGAAACTGAGGCACGGCTGGTGCATGGAGTTGCTCTGAGAGCTGCCGGAGCTGGGAGCAGGGCAGGGCGTTTCGGATCCCATGGCCCATCCGGTGCCTCAGCAGCATTTCGGGCGGGCTGTGGGGAAGCCGTGTCGCAAGAGCCTAAAAATAAAAGGAGCTGTTGGCCGAGGTTGTGCAACAGCGTGTGCGTCCCACGCCACGCGGGAGTTTGGTGGCTTTGGCGGCAAAGCCCGGCTGTGCGCGGCCGGATCCTGGCACCAGGCCCAGGAAATGCCGGTATCTGAAGGGGTGGAGGCTGCCGGATCTTTCCCCCTCTTTGTCCCCTTCTTGTGCTGCCCGCGAGTCCCTGGGGCTGCCATGGTTGGGGGGTGCTGGTGGGTGCCCGTGAAGGTTTGGGGACATGGGGACTGAGCCGGGCTGCGGTGGGCGGGTGCGCAGGATGGGTGTCCCCACGTTGGCACCCTGAGCAATTCACTGGGAGGGGGGAGGATCAGGAGCCCAGAGGGGTGTGGGGACCCTCCCCACGCGCCCTCCAGCACACCCCCGAGGCAGGAGTTGTCACCCATTACACAGGTGGGGAAACTGAGGCACGTGCACGCCACCAGGGAGCCACCCTGCGTGACACCCTGGTGTCACTCACACACAGGGTGCCCGTTGTCCCCTGGCAGGGCGGGGGCCGTGCGGGGCAGCAAGGGGGGGCCGGCGGGGCTGGCGGGAAAGGCCGCGGGAAGGAGAGCACGGGCGGGCTGGCGGGACACCAAACCCCGGGGGACGTGGCCCCGTGCCCCGGGAGCGTGGCCGTGGCGGGGGAGCCCTGGGGTGTCCCCGGGGTTGTGATGCGGCCCCGTGAAGCCCTGCCGCGGGGCCCTGCGCTGCCGGGGGCTGCGGGTGGGGGCCGGGGGCGAGTGGGTTCGCCCCACGGTGGGGCCGGCAGGAAGGGGCGGGGGGGGGGGCGGGGGTGCTGGGGCTGTTTTGTCGCGGTGTCACAGGGCCATCTGCTGGCAAAGGCACGGGCCCCGTGGCAGCCCGCCATAGCCTCCAGCAGCCTCCCAGTCCTCCCAGTCTGCTGCTGTTGGGGCACTGGGACAGGAGGGTGCCCTGCATGGGCTGGCTCGGGGGCAGCCGTGGGGGGCGGCCCCACCATGGGGGGGGCACCCTGGGCCGTGGTCCCTCTGTGAGCTCCTGGTCACCGGCAGTGTCATCACGCTGGGGCTGAGACGTGGCTGGGAGATGGGTCCCCAGGGCATCATGGAGGGGGACGTGGCCTCTGGGGGGGGTCAGTCCCCGGGGTGTCACGGTCGCGGCCCCGGGACCCGCGAGGGCCGGGCACGGTGACCCGAGTGCCTCCAGCCGGTGTGGCGTGGGATGGGACGCAGCAGAGACAGCCCCGCTCCGGCCACGAACAGATTAAATGTCATTTTATTTCACACCAAAAAAAAAAAATGTAGAAAAGAAGAGGTGAGTGGAGATTTAATTGCTCATATTAAAAATCTACCAGGTGAGACTGAACCTTTTCCACCAGAGTCAGTGCAGATCTGCAGGGATGTTTATTCCTCCTCCTCCGCAGCCAGATGCTCGGGGACGAGGATGGGGACGGGGTGACACTTGCCCCTTTCCCCCCTCCCCAAGGTGGCCCTGTGCCACGGGCGCTCGCTGTCACCGGCCCCATCGGCGCATCCCTGCCCGGGTCCATCCTGCCCGGCCCCAGCACCGCCGGCGCGGTGTCCCCGTGGTGCCACCCGCACCGTGTGTCCAGTAATTGGGTGCTGATTTGGGGGGCTGGGAAGAGGGGCAGGAGCGCGTGGTGGGGTGGCCTTGGGCCGTTTCGATTTTTGTTTTGTATTTCTGCGTATTTCTTATTGTCCCTTTTCCCTCTGTACAAAATGAGCGGTATGGTCATGGGCGTAGGTGACACGGTGACGTGCGTGAGGTCGGGGTGGCTCTGGCGGCCGCCCCGTGCTCACTGCAGCAGGGCCCGGATCTGTTTGGACGTGGTGTCGTCGTTGAGGTGCCGAGTGGTGTACCTGGGCGGAGAGGGGACGGTCACCCCGCGGCACCCAACCCGCTCCACCGCCGCCATCCCACAGCACTGGCGGGGGATGCCAGGTCCCCCTCGTGTCCCCTGGTCCCCCGGCTCACCTCAGTGCATTCAGGAGCCCCTCGGTGCTGGTTGAGGGTTGGTCTTTCAAGACTTTGATGCAGCCTTTCATCTGGTGGGGGGAGTGAGAGAGGCAGTGAGCGCCTGGACGTGCCCCGGGGGGCTGCTCCCCTTCCTCCCCATCCTCCTCCTCGGTGCTCGAGAGGGATGAGTTCCCCTCTGGACCAGCTCAGACAGAGATATCCCCACAGGTGACATCTGGGGAGAGGGACCCCCAGGCATCACAGCTGCATTGGGATGAGCGGGACGGCTGTGACTCCCCGCAGCCACTCACATCGATCTTGGAGGTCTTCGCGAAGGCCCCCACGGGGTGGACGTGGTCATAGAGGATGATGACGCCGACCATCACCCGCATGCAGAAGAGGAGGGTCTCGGTGTTGGTGAAGCGGCTCCGGTACTCCCTGCGCCAGGAGAGGGGCTGGCTGAGCCCGGGCGGGCGGCAGAGGGACCCCGGCACCGAGATGCCACCCCCCGTGTGGGGTACTCACGGGGTCTCCAGCATCACCCTGCAGACGCAGGCCATGGTGCTCAGGCAGTCGGTCGTGTCCTCAATCGGGAGGGTCTTGTTCTGAAACCCAACAGATCCTGGCTGCCGTTTTCCCCTCCTGACCCCCGCATGGTGCCGGGGCCGGAGGGGGGCTTCCCCCTGCCTCGAGGGTCCCCCCCGGCCTCGCTCACCTCCGAAACGAACTTGGTGGTGGCATTGCTGAGCGTTTTGAGCATGGGGGTGGCCTCAGCATAGAAGAGGGACATCCTGTTGGCCATCTCGTTGTTCACCTCGCTCTCCGCGTCCAGCTGTAGGTGGGACGATGGGGGCCGTTGGGGTGGCCGACCCCCCCTGAGCCTTCCCCAGTCCTGTGGCCCCCCGGGGGACACGATCCCAGAGCTGGGGGGAACGGCATTGTCCTCTCACCTGCAGGTTGTTGATGCGATTTCGGCTGATGGTCCTTCTGTAGTAGCTGAAGTCGTTCTGGATGGCGGGGTTGGTCATCTGCGGAGGGGAGTCCCGCATTAGGGGCCGGGATGGGGGCCGCTGCCGGCTCGGTGTGCCCGGGGTGAGCCTCAGGGGTCCCAAGGGACTATGCTGGCTCACAGCTTTCGCACGGTCCCAGTGTGGGGACCCCACGGCCCCCTCCCAGCCCTCGTCCCACCCAGGGGGCACGGGGAGGTACCTTGAGCTCATCGAAGCTGAGGGTGAAGTGAAGGATCTCGGCAAACTGTTTGGCTAAGGCTTGCTCCCGCTCGAGGTGCTGCGTTGGGGCGTACGGGGGGCTGGTGAGGGCCTCCAGCAGGCTCCGTAGGGCGTTCTCTGGGGATGAAGCACCGCTGGTCCCCCTCCTGCTCCTGTGCACCTCCCCAGCCCCGGCTGGGGAAACTGAGGCACGGGGCAGCACAGCATCCGCACCTGAGCACACCCCGTGGCCAGGGCTCCCCCCAACCTGCCCCGTTCCTGCATCTGGGCAGGGATGCGGGATGCAACGGGGGGATGTGGGGAAGGAGGACGGGGGCTCGGGGCGCTCACCCAGCCGCAGGGAGAACTCGTAGAAGCGCTTCAGCTTGGCGACGAGGGGGCAGACGGCGCTCCAGGCCCTCTCCTGCAGCCGCAGGTCCCCGGGGTTTTGGATGGCCTGTGGGGAGGAGAGCACCAGCGGTTGTCCCAAGCCACGGTGGGTGGGTGGGCAGCGGGCGCCAGGGCTGCACCCACCTCTCGGATCTCCTGCCCAGCGCCCGTGTAGGACTGCAGCTCAGCCAGGATGGCCTGCGCCTCCTCCAGCACGGCGTTCACCTGGTTCCACACCGCCGTCTCGGCCTCCGTCGGCTGCGCATCTGCAGGGCAGCACCCCGGGGAGAGAAACCCGGAGGGCTCTGAGCGGGGCCCCGGGTGGCGAGAGCCGGAGTGGGGTACCAGCACCCCAACCCACAGCTCTCCCGCCAGCCCACAGCCCTTCCTGGCGGGTTTCTCCCCCCAGTCCATCTCCTTGCCCGAGCTCGAGCCAAGCCGTGGAGGGGGGGGCAGGTGGGGGGGAGTCCTGGCTGCCCTGCGACCATGGTCCTGCTCACGGGGGTCCCCGAGCAGCCCCCAGCCCCGGGCTGGCCCCAGCAGGCTGCAAACTGTCCCCGGGAAGAGGTGCGGAGCGATAGCCCCTGGCCATGGGTCTGCCCCGGCGGCCACGGCCCCCCTTCCCAGGGAGACCCCCGGACGGCGAGGTGGGGGGGAGGACGTCTGGGATGGGCGCGATGCGATGGGCGACGGGTACGAGAACTCAAAATGGCATGGATGTGGAACTCAGAATAAGTACGAAACAAAAAAGGAAAATAAAAATCCCATCTCACTTTCAAAGTCAAGGAAAAAATTAGGGCCTTGGTCAAGTTCGTTATAAGTCAACACTTTAAGAAGGTTCCCCATGTGAAACCTGCAAGAGAAGAAACAAGAGGAAAAAAGCATGATGGTGAGGTGGTGCTCGGGGAAGAGGTGCTGGGCTGCGGGC
The DNA here is from genome assembly GCF_034638445.1 of Ciconia boyciana. Lineage (NCBI taxonomy): Eukaryota > Metazoa > Chordata > Aves > Ciconiiformes > Ciconiidae > Ciconia > Ciconia boyciana. The sequence continues at coordinate 5,193,727 of NC_132954.1, forward strand.
AGCGGCCGGCAGTGGCCAGAGCCCCCGTCCTCCCCGCGCTGCTCCCCGGGGGCTCGAGGCACTCCCGGCCGGCCGGCGGTGACCCCGCGGCTGCTCCCGGCCCCGGGGCTGCAGCCTCTTCCCCCCCACCCCGATGGTGATGAGCGCTGGCGGATGGGGTGATGGAGAGGAAGGAGCGAAGGGAGGAGAGAGCTGCCGGGCTCCGGCAAGGAGGGCAAAGCGGTGAGCGAGTTCCCGAAATCTTGGCTACGGGCGTCCCCCCCCTCTAGCTGCGGAGCCAGCCCCGAAACGGGGGGTCCTGGGGAGCCCCCCCAGCCCTGTCCCCATGCCGGGGGGCTGCGGAGGGGGCTGGAGGCAGGCGAAGGCTGTGCTGCCTCAAAGGACCCGCGAGGATCTGGGAAGGTCCCTCGCTGTGGGAGCAGGGTGGCTGTGTGACCCCAGCCCCGGCTATTTTGGGATGTGCCGGTGCCGGAGGCGGTGCGGTGAGCTGCGCACGGCCTCTCCCCGCCGGGGCCGGGGCTGGGGCCAGGGCCGGGGCGAGCGGTTGCTGCTGCATTATTTTTACCCTCCTCGCTCTTGCTCTGAGCTATGCCCCGGGAGGAAGGGGTGGAGAGGGAGGAAGGGGGGGCCACAGGGCTGTGCCGGGTCTGGCACCCCGCCGTGGTGGCCGCCATCTCCCGTATGCCCCCGCGTCCAGCCCGGGAGGTCCACGAGCCATGCTCTCCTGGCCCAGTTAGCTCAGGCCAGCGGGAAGCTGGGGCAGGTCCCCCAGGCTGGACTGGGGTACCTAAGCCCTGTCCCTTGGGCGCAGGCTGCGATCGGGCAGGGCAGGCAGCACGGATCCTTCCCTCCTCCTTCCCTGGCATCCCTGGCCTCCACAGGCTGTCCCCGCCGTGGCAGTGGCAGGGGACGTGCCACATGGCCACCCGATGCCATCGACTCTTAACGACAGCGGGCGTGTGCCTTAGGTCCTCATGGGCCAGGTCCTGCTGCTGGGATGTATCCTGCGTCCCCGCCACTCAGCTGGGGACATCTCCCCGCGCTGTCAGGGATGGGGCATCTTTCGGGGTCCCGCTCCCCTGCCCCACTCAGCCCTTTGCAGGGCACGTCCAGGGCTGCCCCAGGGTGCCTGGGGACACGGGGCTGCTCGGGGACACCGTGCCTGTGCCCATATTCCAGAGAGCAGCCGCGGCGGCGGCCCTGGCCCCCTCCCCACGCCCGCCCTGCTCACAGGACTTACTTTCAAAATCCAGGAAAAAATGAGGACAGTTTTCTAAATCTTTGCCCAATACCTTTATCAGGTTGCCCATGGCCAGCAGACCTGAGCGAGAGAAACAGAACAGAGTGGAACAGCACCGGCACCGCTGGCCGGACACCCCGGCACGTCTGAGCCCCCACTGCCGCCGCTGCCGCAGCACCTACCTGTGCCCGTCCCGCCAGGCTCTGCACCCCACGGCCCCGCTGTCCTCAGCCCACACCCTCCCAGCCGGGGCACACGGGTGTGAGCGTCTGCTGAAATGTGGCGGCTCTCCCCGGCACTTCTGCCGCTGCCGTTTGCCGAGGCGGGGAGGGAAGCGGGGCGCGGGTTTGCGAGCGTCACGCTTCCTGTGGGCGCCCCTGGCTGCGCTGCCTCCCCCGACACGCCCCGGTTCCCCTGCCCCAGCCACCCGCTCTCGGCTGGGGGACAGGGGGCTGGCCCAGGTGACCCCCGTGGGGTGGTGCCAGTTCCCCTGGGTGACAGGGCTGGGCACCCCCATGGACAGGGGAAGACCCCAATTGGGATTTCAGCCCCACAGACCCGGTTTGGGGGTCTGGCGCCTGTGTCGGAGCATCCCACCCACCCCACGGCCACGGCCACGGGTCCTTACCTCGGTGCCCGGTGCGGCGGCGGTGGCTACGGCAGGAGCAGGGGCTGTGCCACCTGCCTGGATCACTTCATGGGCCGGCAGGAACCTGCGGGCAGGAGGGCGAGAGAGTCAGGCCACCCCGCCAGGCACCTCCCCACCCTGGGGACCCACTGGTGGGCGACCAGGCGGGCAAGCGCGGTGGAATGCTGGCTCCCCCCGCCCCGGCTCACAGCCCCGCACACCACCGCCGGCCTTCACCTTATTTGCCTCAATTATTTTTTTATTGCCAGCAGCCGGTGTTGCCGGGAGCTCACCAGGCACCGGCTGAGCATCCCCTTCCCTCCGCACCTCTCGGGGGACCAGCCAGCTCGGGGACAACCCCGGGGCCAAGCCGTCTGTCCCCGTCCTCCTTGGAGAGGCCGAGACCCCCTGGGATGACTTTCCCGGTGCCACTGGCTGGGTTTGCTCTTTTCCGTGCGTTACGTGAAGATCCCTTTACGCTGCTGATGAGCTGCAACCCAAATCCCGCAGGCACTGGGATGCTCCCCTGGTTCCCCCATCCCCCATGTTTCCTACGGGGATGCGGGGGGGTCGGGGTTGGCCCCGTGGTGTTAGCGGGCTCTGGGAAGCAGCCGCAGGATTCAGCAGGTTGTAATTAAGCGCTTGGGTTTAATTAACACGGCTGGGGAGGGGAGAGGGAGAGCTGGAGGAGGCGGCAGCAGCAGGGAGGGATGGGGCGGCCCTGTGCCTGGGATGGGGCTGCTGCCCCCCAGCCCAGCGCTCCCCGCTCAGCCCCAGCGCAGCCCCTCGGCATCAACAGTGATGGCTCTGCCTTCCTCCTCCTCCTCCTCCTCCTCCTCCTGGGCCCAGTAGGCAGTGGCTTTACACTGGGGCTCCATGGGATGCACCAGCCCAATGCCGAAACGCAAGCTGCTTTGGGGGAGCCAGGGCACCCAGGTTCCCCACCGCACACCCCTGCCTCAGTTTCCCCACGTGTGTTGGGTGCTTGTATCCTGTGGTGGGGCATAAAGATGCCCAGGGCTGCCCCGGTGCAGTGACCCCCGGGGTCCATCCCACCGGGTGCTCGGGTGTTTTGGAGGGGTGCTGGGCCCCGTGGGGTGGTGCTGGGGGGGCCCTGGGGTGCCCCAGGCAGCCGGCTGGGTGGGAGACTCGCGCCCGCTCCGCTCAGGGATTTGCATAAGTGCTGCGATCGGCGTGCGGGCATCCTCATGCCCGCGCCACGGTTGTCCTTGACGGGCGACTTGGGGATGGGATTTGTCACTGCTGAACTCTGCCTGTGCCCAGGAAGGGGGCACAGATGTGTCCCCGTGGTCCCCGGCACGGGGACGCCCTGGCACGAGGCCTGAGCCGTGGCATGGTGGTTCGGTGCCGGGTGGGAGGATGGGGATCACTGCAGCCCCCCCAGCCTGGCGGGGCGGCTCTGCTTGGGATTCAGTGCCTGATTTGCACCGTTTCCAGGTGCTACACCCCGTGGTGGCCCTTGGCCCTGGGAGCCACGGCACATCCCCCCCCGGGTGGCTCTTGAGGAGGGTGAGGGGCTCCCTCCGTCACGGGCTGCCCATCGCCACGATGCCAAACCGGGGAAACCGCGCACCCCAAATCCACCAGGAAAGACGCCCCATCCCGGGAGCGCTCTCTCGGAGGGGTGCGCTGCTGGAGGAGGGCTGCCCGCGAGGGGCGCGGGGCGGGAGGCAGCGGGGTGTCCCCTGCCAGCCACACCCGAGGTGGCCCCGGGGTTTTGTCCCTTCCCACGCCCCAGCCCTGCTCCAGCGCCTGCTCCTCTCCCTGCTCCGCCGCCTCTCCCCGCTCCCCCCGAGCATCCTGCCCCATGGGGACCCCGCGGAGGGTGTCACCTCCATGGGGACATCCCAGCCGATGGGGTGAACCCCCCCCTCCTGCTCCAGGCAGGGCCAAATCCTGCACCCAGGAGTAGCGCTTCCCCCCAGCCAGCGGTGCCCAGGCTGGCCAGCAGCCATCCCCGTGTCACCCAGGGCCGTTTTGGGGCCGTGCCCCTTTGCCGCCGGGCGCAGCATCACTGTGGGCACCACCGCACCCCCGGCCGGGTGTCCCTTCCCCTTGGCTCGGCTTTGCACCCCACGGCCCCCCCTGCCCACTGGGTGCCCACTGGGTGCCGGGCCCGGTGCCCACCGCCGCTGCTGAGCCCCTCCTGCCGCTGCCCCCCGCCCATGGCCGCACCGGCATCGCCGCAGCCGTTGCAGGGTCGGACGCGCGGTGCCTGGAGGATTTTTCATGGGGGGGCACCTTATCCCGGGAACCCGAGTGCTGGGGCCAGATCCTGCCCCAGGATGAGCCAGGGCACCCCCAGCCCTGCCCAGGGTGGGGTTGGGGCTTCCTGGGGCTCTCACACACACACCCCCCCCCCAGTTTGGGGACCTCCCTGGCTAGAGGGAGGCACAAGTCCCCCCACAGGGCTGAGCCCCCCCGAGCAGAGCCAGCGGGGGGGCTGGGGGCCTCCCCTCTGCCTTGCTGCAGCTGCGGGCAAGCGGCAGGATTTACCGCAGGGCTGCCGGGGAGCAGAGCCGCAGCACCCAGCCGGCGCGGGCGAGCACCCAGCCGTGCACCCGCACCCACCCAGGGCCACCGCGGGGCTGCAGCACCCCGGGGGGGGGGGGCTGCACCCACCCCATCACCCCCAGTCCTGAGGACACGCAGCAAGGGGGTGCACCAGGCTGGGGGTGCAAAGGGAGAGAGGGGCCCCTGTGAGGGGCTGCTACCGGTTTGGGTCCCCGGGGGAGACAGCCAGCGCCTGCCACAGCCCCCCACCCTGCTCTCAGGCCTGGTGGCATCCGTGTCCCCGTCCCCCGTGGCGGCCGTGCTCACCGTGGCGGTGGGGAGCTCGAGGCGTGGGCAGGCGGTGGCCGCTGCCGGTTGTCTGCGGATGCTGCCGGAGCGTGGGGTGTCGGGGAAGAGCCGCCCGCCGCGTGCGTGAGCCGCCCTGCGCCAGCTGCCGAATGCACCACAAAGACCACCATAGCCCCCCGGCCCCCCCCACGCCACTGGTGACGGTGACGTCTCAAGTGTGAGGAAGACGGGGATGCTTAACCCCCTGCGTGCCGACCGGCAAACCTCTGCGGCCTGCCTGGGAGAGGGCTCTGGGTCCCACCGGGGTGCTGCTCCCTGGTTTTGGGGGACGCAGTCACACCGAGTGGGCCCCTGTGCCCCCCCCGCCCCGGCGGAGCCAGCCCAGCACAGCCCCGGCAGCCCAAGCGCCCGCAGCCGATTCTGAGCAGGGGGAGGGACGCCCCAAATTTTCCTTTGCTCCTGCCCCAGCCTGTGGATGGCAGCGCTTCCCCCCAGCCCCCTCTCCGGCGAGGGGGGTCAGCCACCGAACCCACCCGGCGCCACTGCCACGGGGCCAAACCAGACGCATGTCCCGGGAGCCCCGTTTTGGCGAGGCAGCACCATCCGTCCCCCCCTCAGCTTTCCCCGGACTGGGGCCAGGAGGGGTTTGGATGGCTCGTGCTGGCGCAGAGCTGTTCCCACAGGGGTGATGCTCTGCTTGGGGAGGTAGGAAGCAGGTAGGGAACCCCAAAATTGGAGTATTTCTGTTTTTCCACCCTGCACCCCCTTTTCCCAGGATAGTGCTGGGCATCATGGCAGGGACATCAAGAGGGACCCCCAGTGTTGTGGTCACCCCAGGTCTGGCTCACCCAGCAGCACCCAGAGGTGCCCCCCAGGGACACGGTGTGGGTGACAGCAGCTCCTCACTCCTTTACAAGAGCATTTCTGCGCAGCAAAGCACAGCATGGGTGCCCACCCTATAGCACCCCAATGCTGGCCAGGGCATGCAGCACCAAGCCTTGGCCCTGGGGCACAGCGGGCAGGGAAGGGACCTGCTCCGGGATGGCGAGCGGCTGGGGAAAGGCTGAGGCTGCTGGCAAGGATACGCAGCTTGAAGGGAGGGAGCAGCAGAAGAAATGAGCAAGCAAGTGAGAAATCCCCATTTTGCTCCAAAACTCTCTGCAAACCACAGCTCAACCCCAAACGCTGCCCACAGCGGGGCTGGCACTGGGTTCCCCCTGGGCACGCGTGGATGTGCCACCCGCAGAGGGGCTGTGCCACGGGAGAAGCCACCCGGAGCCCATCCCAATGTCCCAGCGTGTGCCCATGGCCCACCAGCCCCATGCTTGGGCCACGTGGCTGCTGCCCAGTGTGCCACTGGAAAATGGGGGATTGTGTGGGGTTGCGCTGGCCGTGAGCGCTGTGTACTGTCCCCAAGGTCCATCCCCAGCCCTGCCCAGCTGACCCCACTTGGGGTGACGGGTCCTGCCCAGGACTGTGTCGTGGGGACACTCATGGGAGAGGAGCGTGGGGGGCACGGAGGGGCTGGCCGAGCCGCCGGCACCCCAAGCACTGCCAGTGTCACAGCCGGATGATCTGGCAGCGTAGCGGGATGAGGGCTGTGGGGAAGCCAGGGTGAGCGACGGTGACTCCTGCTCCCCATGGCTCCCAGCAGTTTTGGGGGGGCTGATCTGGCTGCAGCGGCCCAGGGCAGCAGGGGGCTGTGGCTGCGGGGTCCCCCCCATTGGGCACAGCCCCCCAAGCTGTGCTGCTGCAGCCCGTAGCCGCTGGGGGAAGCTGCAGCCCTTTGCATTTGGCAGTGTCACCGGATAACGAGGGTTTTTTTAGGAACCGGTGAGGCCCTGGCAGCTCTGCACCCTGGGGACCCCCGGGGCTGGGAGCTGGGGTGATGCTGCTGTGGTAGCGGGGATCACAGGGCTGCCACAGAGCCAGTGCTGTCTGCAGAGCCGGTCCCCCCGGACAGCCCGGTGCCCCCCTCCGCAATCCCAGGGCCAACGTCCCCGTTGAGCCTGGGCTCATGTTAGGGCTTGGGGTGCCCCAATCTGGGTGCTGGGCTCAGCCGGGTGCTCCAGCCCATGTGCTCGGGGCCACCAGTGTGGCCAGCCCCTCATGAGCCTGGGCACCTCCCCAGCGCCAGGACGCAGTGTGTCGCAGTCCCAAAAATGTGGACACCCCAGTATCCCACAGCCACCCTTGTCCCCATCCCCAAGGCGTCCCTGTCGCACTCCACCTGATGCTCCCCCACCTCTTCCAGCCTCCCCCTGCCCCTCCGCACACCCTGTCCCATGAGCTGAGCTGCGCCGGTCTCAGCCCTGGCAGCCATGCTGCTTTAATTAAGCCCTCATTAATTTTTCAGTCCCCCTGCACACCCTGCACGTGGGCCGTTTGCAGTGGCACTAATTGATGTCTTCTCTACTTAAGCATGTAAGAACCAGCAGCGGGTTGCCCAGCCAGCACGGGGGGGCTCATCCCCCCATGCTCTCGGGGAGGTTCATGGAGAGGCTTTGGGGCCAGACAGAGCCACGTGCCTGGCGGAGGCTGCTGGAGTCACCCGAAAGCCGTGGGGCTGAATCGCCCCACCCTGCGTGGGGATCCAGCCCCGGACAGGGGCATGGCACAGGGATGCCACGTCCAGCCATGGGGGGGGGTCCCAGCCCTCCTGCCCCTGGGGTGGGAGGGTGACGGATCCCTGCAGCCCCGCTGCATATACACAGCTGCAAATATTTGTGTCTTTTTGTAAACCAGCCCTCCCTCGCCTCCGGCTGGGGCAGTTTCTGCAGCTTCATGCAGCCACCTCCGCAGCGAGGGTGGGTACACCCGAGAGCAGGGCTGGGGCGGCGGATGCTGGAGGGCAGAGACCCCATGGCACCCCACAGCCCCGGTGGGGACCGGGATGGGGACCAGCCCTGGCTGGCTGGAGACTTCATCCGGACTCAGTAGCCACCAGCTGCAGAGGGGCTGCTGTGGACGGGCCTGGGTGACACCGGGATCACAGCGGGATGGCCAAGGTCACCGGGAAGAGCCGCCAGCGATCTCCATGGAAACACTCCATGTTTGGTTCTGGAGATCAGAGCAGTTTTCTCGGCCCTTTCCCCTCTGCGCCTCAGCTGCGGCTCTGCCAAGCAAGAAGGACCGAGGTGTGGCCCAGTGTCCCCCCAGTGCAGGCAGCCTGGGGCCCTGCGCTGGGTGCCTGGCAGGGGGATGCAGGCAGCACGGCCCCTGCCAGCCCTGAAGCACATCAAGGGAAGGGGATTTTGGGGTGCTTTGGGATCAGCCACCACCAGGGACAGGAGCCAGAGGCGGGTGAGTGGGGCAGAGTGAGGAGGAGGAGGAGGAAGCAGGGAGTGGCAGGAGGGGCAGGGAGCACCGGGGGCTCTGCTCAAGCCCGGGGACCGGGCAGGCACCTCCGGGCAGGGTCGGCAGCATCCCCGGTGCTGAGCCCAGCACCCCCCGCGCCCCACTGCCAGCATCCCCGCCGCGTCCCGGTCCCAGCGTCCCCTCCACTTTCCCCCCCAGCATCCCCCAGCATCCCAGTGCCATTTTCCCCTCCCAGCATCCCAGTTGCTCCCCCAGTAGCCCACCTCGAACCCGGCCCCACCCGGTTGATTGACAGCGCTCCCAGCCAACGGGCGAACGTTGCCGCCGGGGGGGGCGGGCGGCCCGCGGCTACAAGAGGGGCGGGAGCGGCGCAGGTGGAGCCGGCGGGCTGGACCGCGGCCCCTCCGGTACCGGCACCGGCTCCGTGCCCTGCCCGGCCCCGCCGAGCCGCCGCCTGCCTGCGCCGCACGACAGGTAAGGGCCGTCGGGGCCGGAGCCGCCTCCCCCGGGGCTGGGACCCGGTCCCCCCCCACCCCCCCGCCGCAGGGCCCCGGTTCCCCGGTGCGGAGCTGCCGTCGGGGCAGGTGCCAGGAGCCGCGCTGTTCCCGGGAGCCGGTTCCAGCGGGTGTCGGGGCCGGTGGTGGCCCGGAGCTGCCCCCCGGGTTGGGCAGAGCAGCCCCCGCACCCACGAGTGCTGCTGCCCCAGCCCGGCCGCCCCATCCGTCCTCTGGGGCCGGGCCCTGCGCCCCTTCCCTGCTGCCCGGGGTGCTGATCCGTCGTGGTGGTGCGGGATGCTGGGTGCCCTGTGCTGCCCAGGGTGCAGCCCCGGGGGGGGACACACCCGTAGCGACCTCCCTCTGTCCTGTTTTGGGACCAGCAGCCAGTGATGATATCGGCACTTTGAGATGAGTGGTTCGTGCCAAGCGTGCGATGGCCCTTCTGGCTGCTGGCCCCAGCAGCCGTCCCTGCTGTCCCCTGCCCTGGCATGGCCTGTGCTGGGTCCTGCCCAGAAAGGGGAATTGAGGTCTGTGGACCAAAGGATGCTCTTCGTGAGTCCTGGCCTCTTTGACGGCTTCGCTTGCAGGATAAGGTGTGGTGCTTCTAGCAAAGGTCCTTGTTGCTGTTCCCTTATGGGAAAAGCTGTCCCTTGTGCAGGTGACAGGGTCCATCCACCTGCCAGTGTGGCTGTGGGAGGACACGAGCATGGTACATGGCGGGGATTAATCGGTCCCTGCAGGTTAGAGCTGGGCTGCGGTGCCGGGAGGGCTCACGTAGCTCCGCAGCCGAGCTGGGGATCGCTGGGGAAGCGTTGTGCTCTGTGGGCGTGCAGACATTTCCTCGGCTCTGGCTGCTGAGGGGTGGTGGGTTTAAACGCTGCCGTGGCAGACGGTGACAGATGCTGGTGGGATGATGGGGCAGGAAGCAACCTCTGCCTGCGGGATTAGCTCGGAGCAGGGCCGGCTGGGAGCACGAGGAGCCCCGCATTGCTGCGGGGGGAGGCTTGTGCCTATACCAGGGTACCCCCATGTCCGCCAAGCCCACATGTCCAGGAAATCAGATGCTCGGAAGGGAGATGGTGCTTGGTTGGGCTCCAGGTGAACTTCTACTCAACTTTCTCTATGGAGAGAGAAGCTCCAGGAGCTCTCAGCAAACCATCTGCTGCTCGGGCTGAGTGGCGCTGGTAGCCAAGGCTGCGTGGGAGCGGGCACGGCGTGTATCGGAGCAGCTCCGCGTCCTGCCCACGCAGCTGCGGGCTTGCCAGCACTCCAGTGCACCGTGCTGCAGGCAGCCCTGCGGCAGAGGGGTGGCCTGGCCATGGACCCCATCCTCACCAAGGGCTGGCCAGGAGCGGGTCGGGCATCGCTGCGGCCGGCTGGATGCTGCAAGTCAGATGGTGCCAGTGAGGTTTTTCCCTGCTTTAATGGCAGACTCGTGTTACCTCTTCTTTGTCCCATCCTTACAGAGGGCAGCTGGATGTCATGCCCTGGTAATGGCCATGTGAGGAGTTCTGGGTGTTCAGTTCCTTTTTGAGTGTTTTTCTGCACCCCAAAGGCAGCCAGCCTAGGAAATGGGGGGGGACTCAAGGTGATGCTGGTGGCTGCACTGCTGGGCTGCCCCAGGGCCGGCTCCTGCGCATCTCAGCAGCAAGGGCCACAGCTGAGCATGGGGACCAAGCCTGTCCCCAGTGCCACAGTCACTGTTCTGGCATTTGACCGTGCATGGACACCCATCAGCCAGGTCGATCAGCTCTAGCGTGGAGAAGAAGCATGTGGGGTCGAGCTGCTGGGGTAGAGGAGGGCCTGGGAGCGCCAGCCGTCCCTGTGCCTGGTGTGTAGGAGCTGTGCGTTTTCTCTCCCAGGGGCAGCCATGGGCAAGCACAGCAGCAAGCTGGCCCCGGAGATGCTGGATGACCTGGTGAGGAGCACAGAGTTCAGCGAGCAGGAGCTGAAGCAGTGGTACAAGGGCTTCCTCAAGGACTGTCCCACTGGCATCCTCAACCTGGAGGAGTTCCAGCAGCTCTACATCAAGGTGGGCTCCAGCCGGGGGTCCGAGTGCTGCCTGCAGGGCTGGAGCACCCTGCTCCTGCTGGGGCAAGGGTGCTGCTTTGGGTGCAGCCTCCACACTGAGCTCTCCCTCCCCATTTTGATCTCTCTCTTCTCTCCTCCCTGCAGTTCTTCCCCTACGGAGATGCCTCCAAGTTTGCCCAGCATGCTTTCCGCACCTTTGACAAGAATGGTGATGGGACCATTGACTTCAGGGAGTTCATCTGTGCCCTGTCTGTCACCTCCAGGGGCACCTTTGAGCAGAAACTCAACTGGGCCTTTGAGATGTATGACCTGGACGGGGACGGGAAGATCACGCGCTTGGAGATGCTGGAGATCATTGAGGTACCAGTGCTTAAAATCAGTAGGGGTAGCTTGCTTTTTCCAGGCTTTTCACAGCTATTGGATCCATTTTGGCACCAAAGAATGAGTTTTCCTGCCCAGAGCCTTGTCTGAAAGGTACCTGGTGTGCACCTGATTGTAGCTGTGCAGCAGCATAGCTTGTGCCAGCAGCTAACTGGGTCCCAGCAGAGCAGCAATCCTGTCCTCTGCCTTGTCCCTGGGACCTTCTGCCCATCCAACATTCCCGCTCTGGTACTTTGCTTCTCTTCTTGTTCCAGGCCATTTACAAGATGGTGGGGACTGTGATCATGATGAGGATGAACCAAGATGGGCTGACGCCCCAGCAGCGTGTTGACAAGATCTTCACAAAGATGGACAAGGACAAGGATGACCAGATCTCCCTGGAGGAGTTCAAGGAGGCGGCGAAGAGCGACCCTTCCATTGTCCTCCTCCTGCAGTGTGACATGCAGAAATAGAGCCCTGGGGGCTCATCGCTGGACTGGCTGCAGCCAACCTCTGCTCCCTGTGATGGTTTCCATCCCCATTTTCTGCTGAGTTCCCTCCGTGCCTGCTTGGCCCCAGGTGTGAGCCACGCTCCATCCCTCCTTCCACCCATCCAGCCTCCACTCCTGGCTGTGTCCTGGGCAGCCCACAGTCTATGGGCTGTAGCTCTCCCTTGATGGGTAGAGCCTGCCCTGGTATTGCCAGCTTGAGGTTACCCCCAAATCAACCCTCTCCCATCCTGGAGCTGGACTCCCCGCAGCCGATGGCGCAAGCGTCCTGGCTCCCCACGGCCAACTCTTCCCACATCTCTGCTGCTTTCTCCCTGCTTTCCCCCACTGCTCCGCCTGGACCATTCCCTGATCCTAACTGAAACCAGCTCTTTCCACTTTCCGCTGATTTCCCCCCCTCATTGCTTGTGATGCCTCCAGGGAGGCTGAAAAGTCCCAGCTCCTGGCCCTGGTCTCTCCTTCACTGGCAATTCCCTGCAAGACTGCCCGGAGGGGCCGGGGCTGGCCCCAGGGTGCTGGTGAGCGTGAGCAGGGTGCTGCACCCTCCCTGAGGACTTGCTGCCTTGGCTCCCTCTGCCCAGCTTTAGCTCTTCCACCTCTGCTTTTGCTGCTGGGAACAGCCAGGGTTGGTCAGGGAACTTCAGGGGAGAGCAGAAGTGTCCAAGGCCACCCTTGGATGTGGCCAGTGTCTGATCCCAGAAGCCACCTTCTACCCCATCACCTGTGTAAGCTGGTAGAGTAAGTGGGTGACCTCCAGAACTGCCCCGGCAGCATCTTGGATGCTTTGTGGAGTTTCTGGCCTTCCTGGATACTGAGGTGATGCCCGGGGTCCCAAATTGAAGGCAGGGGCTGCCCGACTCCTCCGTGGGCTGCCCTGGGGCAAGGTCGGAAGTGTGGGTGTTGAAGGGCACGTCCTGGTGCTGCTCCTGGTGTGTGGCACTACTGTGGGGACTGGTAGGTCCTGGATTAGGGCTGTGGAGAGGGGTGGATGGGTCCTGTACCTGCTGAGCCTCCTGGCAAGGCTCTGAGGCCACAAGAAACATGTCTGTCTCCTTCCTCCCCCCATCCCAGCCTGCTGCTGCCGTCCCTCCTGCCCCAGGACAGGAATATTGTCACAGATTGGTATTTAGTCTGCACGTTGTGGTGTTGATGACTGTAATATGTTAGGAGACGGTGAAGTTGTTATCTATTTTTTTAATGGAAAAATAAACTGTCCCCCCATGTGTGGTGTTCCCCCCGCATGGCTTATTGTGGGGCAGCTGGCTGCTGCAGCTATGGGGAGAGTGAGATGACAACACTGCACTCCCGAGCATCATTTATGGGTCTCATCTGAGCCTGTGACACTCCAAGGGATGGAGAAGCCCTTGGGGACAGTGTGGTGGGGCTCAGCCTGGGAAAGCCTTGAGGATGGGTGGAAGTGTAACTCTTCAGCCATGCAGGTAGCTTTGGGGAAGGGAATGTTATCTCTTGGAGGGGGGACCAGACATCCCTGGTCTGTGCTGGGAATGGGTCTTTGTCAACCAGGAGCCTGGACCCTGGCTGTTCCCTTCATTCAGGGCTGGGCATAGCCAGAGGACCTGGTGGCTTTGTCCTGGGCCCTATCCCAGCACCATCAGCAACAGGGACCTGCTATCACTGTGTCTTTGTCCTTCTTCTCAGCCTCTTCTTCTCCACCCCCATCTTCCCTGCACATGTTTTTCTCTGGCCTTTCTTCTCCATCAGCAGCCTGCAGAGACAGTGGCTGTTGCTAAGGAGCTCTCACCAACTTTAAATACTTCTCTGTAGTTAATCAGGCAGGGCTAGCTCTTGGGCAGCAGCACTGGCTCGTGGCTGCAAGCCTGGCTGTGCCATCCTGCCTCGCTCCAGTGTGCAGGGAGGTGCATGGCTCTGCTTCCACCCTGCAAATCACCAGCTTCTCATCTGTCCTGCAGCAGCCAGCACCTGAGCACAGAGATGGGAGGATGCCAAAACTATGGCAGTGTGTGTATATTTTTAGGAGCGCTGCTGAGGGAGAGCTCTCTGCACCCTGGGTTGGGCTGCCGTGCTCTCCTGGGCTGGCTAGGAGCATGCATGTGTGTTTGCAGCTCAGTGGTGCCTGGGGAAGGAGGGACAGGGCAGGTTGTCCCCACTGTGTGGGAGCCTGGGGACGTGCCAGGGCTGCTGTCTGAAAGGGCAATAACTCCAGAGGGGACTCTGGAATAGCCTCAGTGGTCTCAGGGCCCTTGAAGCTCCTGCTTCTCTTAAGGCCAACCCAAAGGAAGCTTGGGTATTTCCCAGGGAGAATCTGCAAAGGCCCTGAGGAAAGGGAGAGAGTCTTTGATGAGGCTGAAATGATGTTAAACTCCCAGAAAGGCATCGCAAAGGGTTTGGGATCCAGGCAGCTGGGCGAGCCCTGGAGCCAGCACTGTTCACCAGCACCTGACCTCCCCTGGCTCTGCTCTCCCGGTTGAACCTCAGAGCAAGCAAGGTCGTGTTTGATCAGTCTCATGGGCAGGGACGTGGGTGTCCCCAGGGCTGTGGTCTGGAGGGAGGGTTGGTGTTCAGCTGCTGGCACAGAGCTTTGGGCAAAACCCTTCTGCTGACCTCTGTTCTGGGGTTCTGTGACCTCCTCCCAGGCACTGCCCTGTGCCCGGTGGGACAAGGGGATGGGATCCTCCATCCCTTGGCCCTTCCTGGCTGCTGAGTTTTGGTCTCTGGGGCACACTCCCTGAGGGAACCTGGGCTGTGGGGGTCCGCTGGTCATGGTGCAGTTTTCAGCCCGAGCTGAAAGCTGGGCTTTACACACAGCTCTGTGGCTGGACTCACTCCCACCAGCACTTGTGGGAGAACGTTGAGTGAAGAGCCTTAATTAATATCCACGCTCACTCCATTAACTAGCACACAGCGCAGGCTACCCTTGCACGGAGCAGAGCGCGAGCATGACCCACTGCCATGGCTGCTCCTGCCCCTCCAGCTCCACATGCTGACCACCCTTGCGCCCTTCCAGCCACCCGGTCCCCTGGCGTGGGTGCCACCCTGTGCTTTGCAAGGATGGGCGAACCCCAACGACCCCCGATGCTCTTGGGCCGAGGGTGAGCTGGTGTGTCCCGTGGGTGCCCTGTCACCTCCTGCTCCCCTGTGCTCCCCAGGCTCTCTGCTGATGGCACCTTTCTCCCCCAGCCCCTTCCCTTCCCTTCCCTTCCCTCCCCGGGGCTTTGGGGCTCCCGGGGCTGACTCTGCCCTGGAGCGGCTGCGGAGCGCTTCCCGCCCCCCAGCACCCCGGTATTTAGTGGGGTGTTGGGAGGGGTGCGGCGGCGGGGCGGGCTCGGTCCCGAAGAGGTTAAGCCATGTCCCGGTGGGCTGAAACCCCGGAGCTTCATGGGATGCCTTATAAAGCGCGCTCCGCCGGCCCGGCAGCGGCTCCGGGAGCTCCCGGTACGTGCGGAGCCGCCGCCGCGCACGGAGCCGCCGCCGCCGCCGCAGCGCCCGGAGCCGCCGGTGCCCCGGAGCCGCCGCGCTATGGAGCCTCCGGGCACGGCCGGGGCACCGGGCGCGGCGGGGCGGCCCTGGGAGGAGGCCAAGGCTTTCTACGACAACCTCGCCCCCAAGAAGAAGCCCAAATCGGTGAGAGCCCCCGAGGTGCCGAGCTCCCCGCCCCGGAGGGGAACCGGTGCCCCCGGGTGCCCCGTCTCCTCTGGGTGCTTCCCCCTGCATGCCCTATCTCCTCCAGGTCCCCCTGGGTCTCTCCAGGTGCCCCATCTCCTACAGGTTCTCTGGGGTCCTCCTGGGTGCCTCGCCTTCTCTGGGTTCCCCCGTGGAACCCTCCGGGTCTCTCTGGGTGCCCCATCTCCTCCAGGTGCTCTGGGGTCCCCCCGGGGTGTCCCTGGTTTTTCTTTGACCCCAGTCTCCATCCAAGTCCCTGGGGAAGCCCTGGGTCTCTCCAGGTGCCCCTGCTCCTCCATGGCATCCCTGGGTTGCCCCTGGTTGCCTGGGTTCTCTCCAGATCCCCCCCGGTCTCTCTGGGTCTCCCCGGGTTCCTGCAAGTCCTCGGGGTGTTCCTGAGTCCCTCCTGGGCTGAGGTGTCCTTGCAGAGCGGCTCGGTGCCCCGTGAGCCGCCTGTCCCCTGTGCCAAGACCGGGAGGCCCTGCCAGCGACAGGCGGGGTGGCTGCAGCGGAGCAGGGGGACAGCCGGGGGGCTGAATCCCTGCCCGGGGCGGTGGGGTGTCGCAGGGGTGTAGCTGCCCCTGCCAGGCTTGTCTGCTCCGGGAGATTAGAGGGAAAGCCTGTGTTACCTAACCAGGGCTGAGCCTGCTGAGTTTAAATATGGGAGCGCCTGGAAGTGCTGCCGTAATAGCTGCAACAGCGCGGGGCTGGGGGCTGGCAGCCTGGGGGGGCTGGGGGCTGCACCCCCGAGGCAGGCTGGCCCTGGCCCCGCAGCCTGCGAGCCCACCCAGCCTTAGCCATCCTCGGGGCTGCGGATCCCCCTGAAGCGTGGGGCTCCGGCAGAGGTGCTGCCCACGGCGTGGTCGGGAGCCTGGTGGCAGCCGGCATCTTCCGCGGCAGAGCTCTGCGTGTGACCTCTGCAGCGAGGGGAGACGGCCAAGCCCCTGCTCTGCGGACCCCAACTTGGAGCAGCCCCTGTGCTTTCCCTGCTGGGGACCCGGCTGCAGCTCCCGGTCCTGTACCCGCTGCCAACTGGCAGCGCTGCTGACTTTGCCCTTTCTGGAGGAGAGGGACAGCCTGGCTTGGTGGCGGGATACGGCTGGTTGTCTTTCATGCCATGCTTTCAGCCTCCTGCGGATGTCAGCCCAGGCTCCTCCTCTTCCTCTCCTTGCAGCGAGGTTGGTGGCCAGCACGCCCGTCTCTGCTGTACAGCTGGGGAAACTGAGGCATGTGGCAGTGATGTGGCTTGCTTGCACAGCAAACCAGCGGCAGAGCCGAGATCCAGGCACTCTGGCCCTGAAGTTAGGCTGTGCCATCCGCCCTCGTGGGGCTGGGGCCGATGCCCACGGTGCCTGCCCGGCCCCGTGCCCCTCTGCCGGGGCAGGCTGGGGGCCCCATGCCCGCGGCCAGGCAGCTCAGCTGCCCTCACACACAGCTGGGCTGCCCTGCCCTGCCAGGCAGCTGTCACGCCCCGTGATAGATGGCTGCAGAGCGCTTTTCTGCATTATAAATAATGTGTTTGGAAAACTCAAAAACATCTCAGCCATTGCCCTGAACTTTAATCTGATCCCGAGCAGGGGGCTCGCGGCCGCCCAGGGCTCCCTCGTGCACGCGGGAAATGGAGTTTGCGGTCGTCCGTCTGTGCCCTTGCGGGTGCCGGGTCTGTCCGTCCTCTCGGCCGAACGTCTCTGCCAGCCGGAGCAGGTACCGGTGGGGGAGCAGGCGTGAGCTGTGGGGGCTGCTCCCTCCTGGAGATGGGCTGTAAGAAGGCAGGAGGCAGGGTGATTTTGGGGAGCTTTTTGGGGAGCCCATTCCTCGCTGGGAAATAGGTTAACAGGGCGTCCCTGCAGCCCACGAGGCTCCCCTCTTTGCAGGGGTCTCCGCTCTTCCCACGCCCCGGCTCCCACGCCTGCTCCGGCCTCGCTCCTGCCAGCTGGGGAGGTCAGCGATGAGACTTGTCACTCTTCAGCAATGTGGAAAATGTCCCCCAGCCTCTCCAGTGACGCCGCGCGGGGCGGAGAGTCTGGGTCGGTGGGAGCTGGCCTTCTGCTAGCTCCACTCCTCTGGGTGCCCTGCTCTGCCAGTCCCCTGCACCCATGGGGACCCATCCGGCTCACCAGGGTGCCTCATTTTTAGGATGCTTTAGCTGGGGTGGGGACCTTGCTTGACCTTGGAGCAAGCCCTTCCTCTTCCCTTTCTGTGACCAAAACTCACACCAAAATTAATCTCCAAATTTTGAATTTGCCTGCAAGGATTTGGTCTTCTGCAGCATCCAGGGAAGTGCCTGGAGCTGCCAGAGCTCCTCTAGGTTTTTAGGATCGAGGTGGGTCCAGCAGATTCAGCCCCAGGCAATGCAGAAGGATCAAGGGGTGTAGAATGGGGTCCCCACTGTGGCTCCTGCCGGCCAGTGATGGCCTCCAGAGGTGGCAGTGAAGCCGCTGGTGTTGGGTGCCACTGTGGACACCTGTGGCTTTCATGGGTGGGAGGGCATGGCCCCGCTGCACATCCTGGGAGCATGTGGGATTTCCAGATGTCTGCCTCTAATCCTTGGGGGGCTGCTTAGGATTTACATCTGATTAGAAGGGCGATTTAAAGGTCTGCCAGCTGTTGGGTCTGCAGAGGAAAATGTGCCATTTCCAGTCACTACTGGAATACGTCTTTACCCCAAAACTGGGCTGTTTGGGTCTGCAATGGGTTTTGTACTTTATGGAGCTGGAGCCTGCTGGAAAGGTCCCTTATGCTTCTGAGACGGGGTTTGGACCACGTGGACCACCTGGAGCCTGTGCCAAGGGCTGATGTTCCTCTTCAGAGGGCTGGGCCGTCAGGATGTGTCCCTGCTCGTCCCTCCTGTCCGGCTGAGCCTGGAGACGGACCCACGGTTGGGATGGGACCTTCCCCCATGCTGCCTTGCTTGCATTTCTGTTAAACACATAATTAATCTCTTACTTGATGTTCAGGATGGGGCTGGATCTGACCTTCCCGTGGGAAGGGAGGAAGGGAGAGGAGCTCACCCTGAATCCCCAGGCAGCAAATTCGGTTGCATTCAGCTGAGCAGGGCTCCACAGCCACTTCCCGGGCTCGTGTTGGATGATGAGCTTTAATCGACCTTGGCTGACCTTGGATGCTGCTCTGAGGGTAAAACAGGGTTTGTCATTCAGAGTGCCCAAACCTGCCGGGGCCGGGGCAGCCCGAGCAGGAGGCTGTGTTGGGATCAGGTGCTGTGCAGGCTCCACGACAGCTCGGGGATCTAAATGCATCCCAACGATGACTGGAGTGGGACCCCTTCCACGCACATGCTTCCTATTAAAAATGAAGGGTGTTTTCCCCCAAAACTGTGACGTTTCAAGGCAAAGTGGGGTTCGTTGGGTTATTCACAGCACTCTGATGGAGGATTTGAGGTGCTGTGGTTCCTGTTAGCGCTGTGACTTTTTAAAGCCCATTTTTGAATGTAGTAACAATCATCTGCAGTACTAGTGGGGATGGAGAAGCATCCAAACAACCTTGAGGAGGGAACGCTTCCAAATGAAACCTCCACTTCAAAGAAATGTCAAAATGCAGCTTCCTCCTCGCAAAGCAGAATTGCCTTATTTTTCAAATGTCAGCGTTTCCCAGAGAGCAGCAGGGCTGTTCCAGCCCAGCCGGAGCTGGGAGCTGCGTTAGCGCCCGGGTGAGACTTTCCTGCAGAAAGTGCACCGAAGGTGCAGATCTTCTTTGGCAGGAGCAAACAGGATCTGGCAGGTCCCATTCCTGGAGGCTGGGCTTCCCGCC
Source organism: Ciconia boyciana (assembly GCF_034638445.1). Lineage (NCBI taxonomy): Eukaryota > Metazoa > Chordata > Aves > Ciconiiformes > Ciconiidae > Ciconia > Ciconia boyciana. Next base: position 5,212,543 of record NC_132954.1, read on the forward strand.
CGCAGGCAGCTGGGGCTCCAGCAGCCCACGCTGGGGCAGGGTTAGGCCCCGAGCTTACGGTTATTTTTATTGCTGTGTTTATTACCTCTTAAATTAACCTCCTGGAGGCTGGTTCCTTTAAATGGCAGGGAAGGGACCTTGAGCAGCCTGTTGCCGTTGCGCAAGGTGCCGGTGCTCTTGGCACCCGTAGGGTGCAAGGTGTGTGCCGTAGGGAGATAGAGATGCAAATTCAGGCTGGGCACCCGGCTAGGCTCGGCTTATGGCCCCGCACACACATCTCACCCCCTTGGACGTGTTTCTCTGCTGTGTGTGCTGCTGACCTACTTTCTCTGCTGGGGATCCTCCTGCAGGGCTGGTTGTGGAGGATGCTCTGCCCTGTGGTCCGTCGGGGACCAGGAGCGGGGAGCAAACGCCCGGCAGCTCTCCTATGCACCCAGATAAATAACCCAGCGCTGCAGGGACTCAGGAGCAGCACGGAGCGGCAGGACTCCTTGCTGAAGGCTAATGGCCGGATGTCCCAAAACCTTTTAATAGTTATTAATATTTTCAGCTAATAAATGGCCCATGACACCAGAGTTATTAATTAATGAGTTGGAGTGCCAAGACTTGGCCCGTGACAAGTTAATAGCTAGCACCCACCAGGTAGCTAAACGTAAGATGGGGGACGTGGCTGTGGTTCACTTGTGGGAGCGACGCTGGTGTTGCTGATCAGCTTCTGCGTGGGCCAGGGTGATCCTGCGTGTCCTGGGGGTCGTTCACCTGCTTTCTCAAAACAGCCGCTTCCAAATGGGACCTTATTTCTCTGCAAATGCCGTGGGAAAGGGATCCCTCTGGCCACAGTGATGTTCTCAGCCTGAGCTAATCTGTGTTTAGTCCTAATTGCCCACTGCTTAATCTGCTTGCTGGGGATTTTGGGTACTGATGCAGCCTTGGAGAGGTGTCTGGGACCGACCGTGCCGCAGGGCTGGCCCCAGGCGCTGCTTACGGGGGGAAGGCAGTGCTGGGAATGGCATGGGGGCTGCCCTTGACTCATTCCTGGGTGCGTCTCCATGCTGGGCAGGATCAGCGGGGCTGGGATGGGGGCAGAGTGAGCCCCGGGGCAGGCCCAGCCCTGTGGGGAGCAAAGATCCCCGATGCGGGTGGGGTACCTTGTCCTTGCTTCTGTTTCTGTAAAGCTCAGCCCTAGGCAGGGTGGGAGCTTGAACTTTGGAGCACCTGGTGTGCAGAGCGGCTGGCCAAGGCACCCTCCTGCAAATGGTATTGCCAGAGGATTACTCACGGGGCAACGTGTTACACGAGGATCCTGGAAATCACAGAGGAGCTGAGGAGGAGTTGTTTCTGAAGTGCTGACAGCCTGGATTTCACAGGCTCCTTGCAGAGATGCATCCCTGAGCGCAGCCAGAGAGCTGGTGGGCAGGGACTGCTCCCAGCTCCCGGGGAGCATCCCCTGTGTGAGCCCCCAAGCCCCGTCCTGCTCCCAGGACTCGCTGCAGGCAGAGTCTGCTGGGGACAGGGCTGCCTGCGCCTCTGTCCTTCCGTAGGATTTGCTGTTCTGGGAGTGAGAATTTCTTGTTGGCCATCGGTAATGAATTTGTTTTCATGCTTGCAAGTGAGTGATGGGGATTAACACCCTTCTGCCCTCCAAGGGGAGAGGGAGCACGGGTGGGGGTCAAGATGAGATTGACTTTCCTCATGTCCTCTCTCTCACTGCCAAGTCCCACTAGAGGCCCCTTGTTGACTTCAGTGGATTTTGGATCAAGCCCTCGAACATTAATAATAATGACTCATAAATCATTGCTTGCATCACCTGTTTGTCATGTTTCCACCCACAATAACTATATCAAGTGTTTTTATAAGCTGAGCTGGCACGGGTTGTTTGTCACATCTGGACAGCATCGTGGGAGTGCGGATCTGGCTGAGCTGCAGTGTGTGGTTTTTCCTGGCCGGGGGGGGAAAAGCCACACAAATTCCTTCTGCATGGGGTTGAGTGGTTCTCCTGGGGTAGCACGTTGGGTCTGGATGGGTCCTGGGAGCTTGTTTGCAGCGGGAGGGCTTGGGCATGGTGCGAGCAGCAGAAAAAGGCTCTCGGGTATCCCAAATATGTGGGGACGGTGCATCAGGGCTTCATCTGTTGAAGCATTGGAAGATCAGGGTTGCAGCTGCCCCGTTATCCTCCAAATCGCTATGGAGGTGTCACCCACCCCGTGGCCTTTTATGTTGAAAGTTAACAGATGCCTTCTTGGGCAGCGGGGCTGGGTGCAGGGGCTGCCTCCCCATTTTCTCCCTGTCCCTGCAGCCAAAGCCCGAGAATGCCATCACCATCGCGGTGTCATCGCGAGCTCTTTTCCGCATGGAGGAGGAGCAGAAGATTTACAATGAGCAAGGGGTGGAGGCCTACGTGAAATACCAGCTGGACCATGAGAACGAACCCTTCCTCCCTGGGGCTGCCTTCCCCTTTGTCAAGGTGAGCATCCACCTGCCTAAGCTGAATCTGCGCTGTGGTCCTGACCCAAAAGTTTTGGGGAGAGGGGAGTGCTATGGGGTGCTTGCGTGGAGAAGGGGTGGGAAATGAGCAGCACGGCAGAAGGGATGTAGCCACAGAGCAAACAGAGGTCAAATAAACTTCCTGGCAAGTGATGTGCTTCTTCCAGGACTGAGGAAACGCTGAATTTTCCAAATTGGCAACTGAGCCCAAGAATTGAAGAAATCATCTCTTTGGATCATATTTAAAGTTTCCCTTCAGAGAATTCTCATATCTTTTTTTTTTTTTGTTACAATTTATTTATTCTTTTAAATTGGCTGAATTGAGCCTTGCTACAGTGTCGGCCAATTTCTAATTTTGACATGTTGAAATGAGGCATTTCAAACTTTAACAATATTTTCCAATTTCTGCCCCAGGATTTAGTGCAGTTTTATGTGCTGGCCCTCACTGAAGCCATCTCTTGCCTGTTCCCAATGAATAAACTAATCCACTTGGTGGGGAGAGACTTGTTCTGTTTCTGATTGCTTGAAAACACTTATCTGTAACTTTGAGCTAATTTATTCTCATCTCCTAATGAAAATTTGAAACCTTTTGTGTTTGAAAATAGAAGAGTAGCTTTGTGGGTTTTTTTTCCCCCCAAATCAGTCTTTTTTTTTCCCAGCTAAGGCCGCTTGCTGATGTCAGCTTGGCTCAGGGTGTAGTTGGGGTCAGGCCAGATCCCTGGTTTTGGTGAACAGAAGTGTTTTGCTCGGTGAGAAGGGGGTCAGGGCCATGCCAGGAGCTCGCTGACACCCACCCCCCCTCGCCCCGGGGTGCTGCAGGCGCTGGAAGCGGTGAACATGCAGCTGCGCGAGCTCTACCCCGACAGCGAGGAGCTCTTCGACATCGTCCTCATGACCAACAACCATGCCCAGGTTGGGGTTCGCTTGATCAACAGCATCAACCACTACGGTAAGCTGAGAGCAAAGCTGTCCTTTGTGCGGGTGCTGACGGCTTTTGGGTGAAGCGTTACTGCTTGGCAGCAAGATAAGGAGATGCTTTCTCCTGTCTCTTCTTCCAAACCACATGCTGAGCCCACTTCTCCCAAATTTCCTGGGCTTTTGAGTGGAACTCGGGGCTTCCTGAGTGGAAGTTGGCTGGTGGTGAGGATGCTCTGGCTGCTGGCCATACTGTTGAACAGCAGTACCAAAATTAGCCCCCATCCTGCCGACTCTTGGGAAGCCACAGGGGAGCAGCGTCAAGGCTTGTTTGGGGGGGACAATCAGGCTCATCCCGGGGTCCATCTGCCCTCAGATCTGTTCATCGAGAGGTTCTGCATGACGGGAGGGAACAGCCCCATCTGTTACCTCAAAGCCTATCACACCAACCTCTACCTCTCCTCTGACGCCGAGAAAGTGAGTGGGGCCATTGAAGAGGGTGAGTTTGGGGTCCAGCTTGGGGGGGGGCAGCGGGGGGAGCCTGGAGCCCTCAGGGGGTTGGTGCCAGGAGCGATAGCTCCAATGTCCCTGTCCCTACGTCAGTGTGCAGCTAGGGTCTGCCTTGTCCCACATCCCATCCTTGATGCTCCAAAGAGCCTCTAGTTTCCATAGAAATAAGGCTTTCTTCGAGCTCCACAGCTCTCCCAAGGCAAAGGCACTGTTTTTCCCCGTTAATTCTTGTATGCAAAGGGAGGTTTGTCATCTGGGGATTTGTTTTTGCTGTAAAAGGTCTTGAGGCCAAGCTGCAGGCACTACTGGGCGCGTGCATTTCCTTGCAGTGTTTGCTTCCAGCCCATCGTGTTTTGCTCTGCTCCTCGACAGATAAGCCACGAGGCCAGGTCCTTGGGTAACTGCCACCTCTTGCCTCATGCTCTACCTCCACAGGGATCGCTGCAGCCACCATCTTCAGCCCCAGCAAAGACCTGGAGGTGTCAGAGAACCAGCTACGGGTGGCGTTCGATGGTGATGCTGTGCTCTTCTCTGATGAGTCGGAGCAGATCGTGAAGGCTCACGGCTTGGACATGTTCTTTGAGCATGAAAAGGCTCACGAGAACAAGCCTCTGGCACAGGTAGTGCTGGGCTGCAGCCAGAAAAAGCCTCTGGGAGAGAGACAGCCCGCGGGGATGCTCTCACCTCTGGGAACAAGCCAGGGGTCGGCATGTGGAGTGTGAGATGGGGTGGGTCAGCAGCCTGCTACTGCTGGCCCACGGGATGGCTGCGGCTGGCCCCTCGCTGTCATTTCTGGGGGCTCACAGGGAGAAGGGGCTAGCCAGCATGTCTGGCTCTGCTGGGACTGGGTTCCGGGAGGAAGGGATAGCATGGAGGTCTGCAAAATTATGGTTTCTTCTTGCTTTGGCAGGGACCCCTGAAGGGCTTCCTGGAGGCCCTGGGGAAGCTGCAGAAGAAGTTCTATTCCAAGGGGCTGAGGATGGAGTGTCCCATTCGCACCTACCTGGTCACTGCCAGGAGCGCGGCCAGCTCAGGAGCCCGGGCCCTAAAGACTCTGCGCAGCTGGGGCCTGGAGACAGATGAAGCTTTGTTCCTGGCCGGGGCTCCCAAGGGGCCGCTGCTCAAGAAGATCCGTCCTCACATCTTCTTCGACGACCAGATGTTCCACGTGGAGGGAGCCAAGGAGATGGGCACTGTCGCTGCCCACGTCCCCTATGGCATCGCCCAGAAGCACAAGCGGCCGGCACAGGAGAAGCAAACCCCGAACAGCAAGTAGCGGAGCTGGCTGGGCTCGTGGCCCCCAGCGTGCGGCACAGACTTCACCCCGTGCACCACGCTCTGACCTGGGTTGTGGTCTGCGAGGCAGAGAGCATTTGCCCTGGTGAGCGCGAGGTTATTCCCCAGCAGGAGCCTTGTTGGGGGTACGGATGGAGGATGGGGCTGATGAAAGGCTTCCTTTCACCTCTGTATTCGTTGCAATGTCGTGGCGTTGTCCCCGTTCCTCGTGGGGCCGGAGGCTCCCCTGAACCGGGCAGCCCCATGAGCCGTTTCCCCATCCGTCAGCACTCTGCACTTGCTTCAGGCAAAATCCCTCGAGGATGGATCTCGCCTTTCGTGGACTGTTAATGCCAGGCAGGTTTAACGTATTGGTGTTTCTTTAAAACCCCAGGTAATTCCCAAAGCCTTTGATTTACAAAGCAAATGTTTAGGCTGTACTGTTGAACTGGAAAGTTGGGAGCACACAAAACTCCTTCTTGCAGCTTTGAAACAAAATGTTGTCCCTTTTAACTAAAATTAAACCATAATATTGTTCCTTCACAGATCCAGCCCCTGCTCCCCAACCAGAAAATCTTTCATGTCTTTGTCCTTTCACTGAGATTTTGTCAGCTGAACAGCTTTACTTTCATGCACTAAAATTTGGAAAAATAGAAACAAACATATATATTAAAAAAAAAAAAAATCCTGTGTACTGCTTGGAGCTTTGGGCTAGTGTATTGTTGGCCCAGGTTTTTAAATTTGGGTTTCACAGTTGCATGATTTAGCACTTAAAAATAATAATCTCAGTGAGGCATCCAAAGCCCAGCTCTTGTGTGAGCCGTCCAGGGTCTGCAGACACATGCCTAGGGCTTGAATTAAGTTAAAAGCAGGTCCTAATATATTAGGGCATCATTTGAAGTCCATTTAGGTAAATCTGCAGAGAATTTCAGCCTGGGGGTTTTAATTAAAGGATTTTGTTCCCCCTTTCTAGGCAGAGCCCATATGAGTTGATAATCTTTTTCTCCTCAGCTTCTTAAAACCTCTGGTGTTTCCTAAAATAGCCACCTCTGCTAGTGATGCTGTGAGAGAGAACCAAATCTCCGATTAAAAAGAGGAAGAGAAATCAATTGGAGAGCTGCTCCGAAATGGGTGTGAAAATCACACTGACATTTCTGCACAAAGCCCTGTCTCAAAGGACGCTCTCAGGAGAAAAATTCAAATATTACTCCTTTCTTGTGGTTTGTTTGTTTGTTTTTTTTCTTTTAGGCAGTACACCCCATGGTTGGGCATGAAGGATGCCCAGCGTTATCAGATAGTAGTTTTCTACAAACACCAACTCCGTGGGCTGAAGTTTTCCGAGGTATGTGTCTGCCTCTGGCTCAACTTTGCAGGGAGGTTTCAGCTAAATCAGCTCAGCCCTTCCCGACAGCGAGGCTAGAGCTCGTGTTATCACACTTCTGACGAATATATAAAGAAGCTAGTGATGCCTTCAGTGGCTCGGGACACTGTTTTCTCATTGCACTAAATCCTGCTCTAGCAGTGAAAAGCAAATTGCACTTTTTTCCCCCTAAACTACTTCACTTTGCCAGACTGTTATTTGTCACATCTGGGTGACAAGCACCTTAGAGGAAGGTCTAAAATCCAAACAAAAAAAGTCTTGAAAGAAATTAGTATCTCAGTAACACATCTATTAATATACAGGTTTGTAAAAAGGTCTCGTCTTTTTAATGTGAACCCCAGATATTGGGATGTGAACTGTATCTCGGAGACCTTTTGGCAGCTGGGACGGGGAGAACAGCCTGGCCTCCCAGTAAACTTTTCCAAGGTGTTTCCTGAAGATCGCATTGTGGAAGCCCAGCCAAGCCCAGCTCGCAAACGGGGCTGCACCGGGGCCTCCCGCCAGCCCGGGAGGTGACGTTGCAAGAGGAATAGGGTCCTTGTCAGCAAGCCCTTAGGAACCCCCAGCCAGGGCAGGGTGCTGGTGGGATCGGATACAGGATGCAAGCACAGCCACTGGGGATGGGTGCTTGCGCTGGGTGCCATGGGGGATGTGCGCTTTGGATGAGGGGTGTTGGCAGGGCTGGGATGTGCAGGAGGGGTTGCCCTGTCTGAAGGTGCTGTTAGCTCCAGGGAAACAATGTGTTGTGGTTTTGGGGCAGGGCTCTGGATCTCAGCAGCTTTCACTGCTGCCTTTCCGGGCCCTGAGATGCACAGGGAGCTGGGTGCAAGCTGGGGAGCAGGGGCACAGTGCAGGCAGGAGTTTTGGTGACTCTGCTTAGGGTCCTCCTGCTGCCAGGGCAGCTTAAGGGCTCGCTGGGAGACATGGGGCTCGAGAAACGGGCCCTAAGTGAGGTAGACCTCCCTTTGCACCTCCTGAGTCCTTCCTGTGTGGGGAGGATTTTCCGTTCCTGCAATGGCTGCCCCATTTGCTTTTATCCACATGGCTTCCTATGTTTTTTTTCTCCTCCATCACTACAACTGGCAGATGTGGATTTGCTGCTTGTGTACTTTCCTTGTGTGCCCATCCGTGACATGCCCTCGGGCTGGGGGAGCGATGTGGTCCCCAGGACCGGCTGCATGGGCTGGGCACATCTCCCACCCTGATGGGCCAGTGCGGTGGTGCCTCTTGTGCTGCGCTGGCCGATGACTAGACTTTCCCGCTGTGTGTTGTTGCTGTGGGTTTCACTTCATTGTCCTCCGGCGGTTTTTCTTGTGAATGGACTGCCATGTTAATGAAATCCCTCTGGGTGTTTTTCTGTAATAAACTGTGTTGGTCGCAGCCCGGCTCTCTCTGTTGCCATTCTCACAATGGATATTTTGGCTCCCTGGTGCAGCCAGCAAGAGAGTCTGGGGTCCCTGCTTGGGACCTCCCAGGTTTTATGGTGAAGAGGTGCGGGTGATGAGAAGAAAAAGGGCCTTTTGGGATTTAAGGGAATCCAGAAAATGTAATAAAACCAGTTACCTGGGAACTGGAGACCTCTGGGAGAGGTGGGATTCCAGAGTTGAGAGATGTGCTGTGATACAGCTGCCTCCCTCTGCTTCGTGAACAGGCTTTTATTGTAACCTGGACTCATGATGAAGTCCTGGATAAAAATACAATTTGGCAAAAGACTGTTGTCAACTTGATCTTCTCCCAGCCAACAGGTGGGAGGCAGCAAAAGCTTTTTAGAGGAGATTTATTGCTGCTGAAGTACCCGATTTATCTGAATAGCGACAGTGCAGTTCTGGTGTTAGCTCCTCCCTGCCAATAAGGAGAACAGATGGGTTAAAGGGAAGCAACAAATTCTCCATCCGTCACCAAATATAGCCAAGGAATGTCCATAGGCCCCAGGGCAGCATCTCTGCTATGGGTGTTCGTTTAAGGGACAGATGGCCCTTGGCAGAGAGTGTTCTCATGCAGCCTTGTTTGCTGGGATGCCTTCCCCACGCCCATCCCCAATCCTGCATGTTCTTCCACCAGATGCCTGGAGGGGAAAAAAAAACCAAACAAACTCCAGCACTGATAAGGCCCATGTTGCACCAGTGAAAGTCCAGGTGGGCCCGCCCAGCCCTGAGAGGTCAGGATGTCCATGCCAAAGCCAAGAGCTGGCTCTGATGTTCATGCAAAGACCACCCCGAGCCCATGACTCGCTCTTGGGGACCAGTGTTCGCACTGGGGCCAAGAAGACAACAGGTCGTGGAGAGACGTGGGCCAAGGCCACGCAGGGAGGGAAGGGGGAGGTTTGTGCAGTTGGGTCTGTGATGCCTTGTCATTGATTTGCTGCCAGCCTGAGTTTTTGTTTCTGTTGCCTGTTTTCTGAGCTTTTTCCTTCATCAGGCATCAAAGGGCTTTGCAATGAGTGTGCTTTAAAATGAAGAACATGGAGGAGGAGAAAGCGGAGGCAGAGCTGATGGAGAATTATGCTGCCACTCAGCTATTGTCAGCGCAGATGTTCACAAGGTAATCATGGCCTTTGAATAGCAAGAACAGCTTTTCATGACAAACCCAGAATTTAACCCCAAGAACTTGTGGGACTTCTTGGTAAGGGTGTGAGGCCCCTGATGACCAGCTGCATGGCAGGGAGGTTGGGCAGACTGCAAGTTCTGCTCTCCTGGTCCTCATGTACGTAGGGTAAGTCATGACACCTCCCTGCTTCAGTTTCCCCATCACCATAACAGACATCAGAATGATCCAGAGGTAACGTCTTCCTTGCAGAAGAAAAGCAGAAATCCAGGAGTGCTCTTAAGTGTCGTGAAACCCCATAGCTCCATGGTGATGCCTGCATGCCCAGCAGCAGGTCCCAGCATGTAGGGGCCATGCAAACACAAGGCTGTCCCAACAACCCCGTGGTGTTGGCCATGAGGGGTCCCAGGCCGCACTGGCGGGGACTCCACCGTGTCCCTGCAGCGCATTTAGTTTGGCATCCTTTCTGGAGTGCAGAATAGGGGCAAACAAATGTGAGCAGGGACCTGCAGCCATTCCAGGAGGCTAAAATGTCAGGGCAGGGGACCTGGTGACAAGGTGACAGAAACACCCAGAGTTGGAAGAATAGATAAGAGGACCTGGCGGCAAGAGAACAAGCAAAGGGCACTTGCTATCAGCACTAGTGGGGCTGTGCCAGGATTTGGACAGCCTGACCATCTCGTTCCTTCGACACCGCTATTTATAGCAGTGTTTGCTGATGCCTCTGTCACCGGAGCCTAAAATGGTTCCCCCGTGTGCACCCGGGGCGGCTAGGCTCAGCCGTTCCACGCTGGGGAGACCACCAACGAAGTAGTGACTCAATGGAGCGTGTGTGAAGCTGCTCATCGCCCCGCTGACGAAGGAAGCTGGCGTCTCCCTCTGCCAAGAGACAGCTCCACGCTGGGCCAGCTCCTTGGAAGATGCACCAGACGGTTTCTGTTTAAGGCCTGGCCCCTTACCAGAAAGAGTCAGTGGGGTAAATAGACCCACCTTCTACCCCAGTTCTTTCTTCCTCCCAGAACTGGGGCTTGTCTGGCTCTGGAGGCAGTGGTTTCCACAGCTTGACGTTGGTCCTTAAGGTACCTGTGGGAATAGCTCTGTGCATTGCCCACGCTGGTGGAAATAACCCTTTGGTTGCTGGGCCGGAGCAAAATGCAAGAAGGCAAAGATCTTGTAACTGCAGAGCAAATATGCCCCGTTCCCCGCCTGGAGATTCACCTTTAAAAAAAAATGCTTCCTTTTCCCAGTTCTGCCCAGGCCAGTGAGCGATGCAGGCAGAAAGCTCTGTGTCCTGGCATTTTCCCATTCCTGCAGTAAAAGCTTCGTTTCCAGGGCTGCACTTCAAAGCTTTGCTGGCAGCGCTGTGCCGGATAGGACTGTGCACCTAATCCTGCCGAGGAGAAGAGGAGGGGGTCTCTGCAGCCCTGGGGCTACAGATGCCAGGCAAAGTATGGCTGCACCCACCAGGGAGCAATGGCCAGCCCCACGCTGCTGTGAGCTTGGCACAACCGGTGCCAAATTTTCTGACTGAATGACTTGAGAGGAGATGGGCATTAGAGTTAAAAAAAATATATATATAAAAATAAAATCCTCAGAGATAGCATCAAGCAGTCCTGCCCACAGGATGGGACTTTTGCTTATTTTCTCCCTTAGGGTGGATTGCATGGTTACCCCTTCTCTCTCTGGCAAAAAGGGGATGCAGAGCCCAGGACCAGCTCTGAATTTTTAAGCTTTACCTGACCAGCGGTACCCATGAGCATCCCCGCAGCTGGAACTGGCCCATGCTCGTGCTGCGGCTGTGTCCTTCTCACCGTGGCCGTCAGGAGTGAGCAGGGAGCAGCAGTTTTCCCCCTCAAGATAAAGCAAACCCATTCAGGGCCATGTAAGTTAGCATCCGCAGGCAGCAAGCAGAGTTGACACCATCCCCCCCGAAATGGGGACTGCTTCCAGTCACAACCACCAGACCACCACCTCACGAAACGCTGCCCAGAGCGGCAAAGCCCTGAGCAAGGACCGGCAGAGCCTATAGCTGTGGAATTGTGTGAGAGGCAGGATAAATGAGGGGAAAATTTGCTCTCATTGCCCCGTGAGGGAAACCTGGCTCAGCCAGCCCGGCGCGGGCGCTGGCTTTTGGGCTACATCTGCCAGCAATTTGTGCACGGGTGGAAATGGTTGTGCGTGCTGGAAATCCACGCCCGTCCTGACAGGAATGCGTTTTCCCTGGGGAATGGCGGGCCCGTTTCTGCCGCCACGGCTGTGGGGACGGGGACGGGGACAGGGACGGTTGTGGTGCCGAGCGGGTGCCACGAGAGGGCGCGAAGGGCTGCGCGGCGCGGCGGGAGGGTGCGATGGTGGCAGGCGTCCCCCTCACAGGCGTCCTTCATGGGCCAACGTGCTCCAAGTGGCATTGCCGCCTTCCGCGGTGCTGCCTGTTGCTCCTTCCCCTTCAGGCGTGTGTTTGGGGAGCGTGGGAGTGGGCATCTCTGCCTCAGCGCAGCCCCGGTGGCCATCTTAGCTCCAAGGTGTTCGCCAACCCGCCACCTCGTGGGGTATGTCCTCCGTGGGGAAAGGCAGCCACTTGAAGCCCAGCAAGCTGGGAATGGAGGGGTTTTCCTCAGCGCCAGCTCTGGCATGGGGCACCATGGCCACAGGTGCCGGTGTGGCACTGAGGTAGAGCCGCCATCTTGGGCACTGTGGTGCTGAGGCAGGGCTGCTGTCTCGGCTGCCACAGCAGGGTGGCCATCTCGGGCACCATGGCAAGGCAGCCGTCTCAGGCGCTGAGCCAGGGTGGCCATCTTCAGGCACCTTGTCACCCAGAGTGACCAAGCTGGGGGGCTGTGAGGCCACCCCACACGGCATGGCCAGGGCACTGGGGGCCTTTCCTGTTGGCTGTATAAACAGGCCCCCGCTTCCTCGGCAGCCGGGCGGCCTCCTCCAGGTGCGGCTGGGAATCATTAGGAGCTCTCTGCGCCGAGCTGAGTGTGGGAACTGGAGGAGAAAGCTGGAGAGAGGCCTTCTTTCATCTCCCCACTCCCTCCTCCCCCTGTGTCTGCCAAGCCTGGCTTCCTTTTGAATCCTTTAGCTTGTGCCAAGCGAGGGAGAAGGGGGGGGGGGGATAAAGAGAAAAAGGGAAGGAAAAAAAAAAACCCACAGGAATGTGTCCAGGGATCTGGCTTCATTCAGGCTGCCGAGCCCTGAATACCCGGGCTCCCGCTCGGGGAGCTGGAGGGAGGGCGGCCGCCCCCGCGACAGAGGCAGGGGGAAAACAAACAGGGAAGCGGCATTTGCGCCGCGGCTGTTACCACAGTGACTGACAAAGGGCTGTCTGGGAGGGGGCCGCAGCCGCGTCCCCCCCGCCGTGGGGCTGGGGAGGCGGGAGCGCCGGGTCAGGGCACCCCGAGTCCCACGGGGGGAGTGAGGGCTCTCGGCGTCTGGGCGAAGCCTGGGCTGCATTTCATCCCGGCGTGGGGACGTGGTGCCCAGACAGACGCCCTTGTGTCGGGCCTGTCTCGCAGTACAAAGGCGACAGGGCTGCTTGCAGGGAGGGCGCGAGGGGGAGGGCGGGAGGCTTTTCTCCGGCGCTTCGGGAGGATGGGTTTTTGACTTGCTGCCGACTTTATTCCCAGCAAATTAATAATTTCCTCTCGCGGCAACAATGTTGGCCCGTGTGTGTGCATGTGCATGTGTGTTGGTGTCTCCCACTGCCCTCCCAACTGCGTTTCCCCCCCTCCCTGCCAGGCACGGAGGGTCCGCGTCGCTCGCAGCGGACTTCCTCCGTCCTTGTCCTCAGCTGGGCTTCTTCCAGCTGTGCGTAACTGTCAGACTTGGCCCAGCTGTGACAGCCGCCACCTTGGGAGCATCCTGGCAGGAGCACTGGGCCCGGCTGTGAACTGATGATGTGAGTACCGGAGGTGGCAGGGAAGCATGTTGGGTGGTGGGGAGGGACAACACAGCTCCAGGAAGGAGCTCTCGGCTTTGCAGCCTATCTGGCAGAGCGCTTGGCGAAACGGGAAAGCGAGCAGGCAGGCAAGAGAGCACGCGGGGCAGCCACCAGCGGACGCTTGCCTCTGCGCCTGCCTGCACAGGGTGCTGGAGACGCAGGGCAGACGCAGGACAAACCCAGCACGCCGGATGGGAGCACCGGCCGCTCCAGCTGCTGCAAAGCGCCTGGCACTTAAATCTCGCGGTGGTATGTGTCACCCAAGAGTACTTGCATGGCTGTGCACGCTTGCACGAGCCCGTGCACATGCACTTGCCACTCCTCGCAGCAGCAGCCTGCTCGCGCACTCACCTCCCCGTGTGCCATGGCTGTGCTCTGTGTATGCCCCCTGCGTGTTCACTCCCATCGCCCTGCAACCCGTTCCCACACCACCCTGCCTGCACAGCTGCCTGTAAACGCACAGGGCTGCCTGCGTGCCCGCTGCGGCACAGATACCTCTCTCTTCTGTGGGCACACAATATGGCATACAGTATCGGGAGATCTTCTGGGAACGCAGTCCATTCCTCTAGCAGCATTGTGTTTTGTTCCTTATTTATATCCCCGGGGTGGTGCCACAGGTGGGCAATTGTTCCAGCTGACAGCCTGAAAGGCAAAGAAACAAGATTTAACTTCCTGCTATTCAATTAGAGAAAGTGAGCATTCATCACCAGCTGCTGGCTGCTGGCAGGAACAGACCCACCCGCCGCGACGGGCGCAGGAAAAGCTCTCCTCGGCAGGAAAGCTGCCTGCTGCCGCGGGCACGGCAGGCTCCCCGCGTGGCCCGGCTGCCAGTGCTGCTCTGAAGAGCCTCTAGGTAAGGCTGGATGCTTCCCCTCCTGCCCTGCGCTGCAGTCGATGTTCTCTCCTGTGTTTGTTTTTGGGAAGGAGATTGCCTGTTCAAAGCAGCTGCATGGAAAGCACCAGTGTGGGTTGCGGGGGACTCCACGGTGGGAGCAGCCAGTGCTGGAGGGAACGGCAGTGCAGTGGCTTCCCCCCAGACCAGCCCGATCGCTGCAGGTTGAGCCACTGCCCTGAACTCTCTGCGATCTCTGACCCTGGGGCCTCTGTGGTGAGGGTTGGCGGCTTTGGAAGCCCTTTGGACGTGCGCTTCCCCTCCTCTGTGCTTGAAGCTTGTCTTGCCTGAGCCAGCAGACACCGGCTGGTGTGTAGAGGGGCAGGGGATGATCCCTGTCCCTACTGAATGAAGACCTGGGGCCTCCTTGTCCCTATTTCCCCACACATGCGTGCTCCCTCATGGTATTTTCTAGGCTGACGAGAGAGGAGAGAGCACACGCTCCTGCGAGTAACAAACCTGCTTCCATCTTCTCCTGCGCTGACCCTGAGCCACCCATGAGGCACCCGCTCACCGAGGCCTCATGGAAACCCCTGCAGTGCCCAGGCTGCAGCGAGGAGCCGCAGGGCTTTCAGGGGCTCTGGCAGCTCCACATGCGGGGAGCCCAAGGCCACTCCTGCTCCATTTCCTTTCCTCGCTCTTCCCCTCCTGAGGCTGATACAATTGGAGAAGAGTTTCCCGCTGCCTCCTCTCCCTGTCCCTTCCCTGTGCCATCTGTCCCCAGCACAGTGACAACTTCACAGCTCTGTGCTGGTGGTGCTTCTGCTAAAGGTCCTTTTGTGCACCTCTTAGCTGGCTCTCTATTTTTAATCCTTCTGTCTCCACAAGGACTCGGGGTATCTTCCAAGCTGGTTGTGATCATCAGGGATACAGTTGGAATCCGTTTCGCATTGCTGCACCGAGCCACATGCACACGTATATGTTCACATGCCTACATGCACGCCAGCTGCCGTGCCAGACTTCGCAGCACTGTCACTCTCCCCTGTTCGAGAAGACAGACGCCCTGTCGGGTAGGACCGAGCTGAGCACAGCACCTCGCACGAACATCGGTTATTACCCCAGACTAGGAAGGTAACACGCTGCAGCCAAGACAATCAACAGCAATTAGCCCTTTTGGGAACTCGACTTGAAATGCTGCAGAGGCTTTTCTGTGCGTGCCGATTGCTCTTCCTCCGGTCCTTTGGAAGTGATGTGAGTTGGACATGCCAAACCACTGGTCATGTCTGAGCAAAACTTGGTGCCTCGTGTCATTTCCATGAGGCTGGGAGGGCTCGGGGGGATGTCTGTGAATGTTAAAGGCACTTGTGTACCCAAGCAGTGAACATGCTGTCATTACCTCTGCAATGCCATCTGGCCAGCAGCAATGCAGCTAGAACCAGGGCTGTGCGCAGAAGAACATTTTACAACAGAAAGCAATTAACCGAATAAAGCCCTTTTTAAAATCCAGTAATTAAAAACAGTCCCTCCCCCTTGTTTTCCTTTTAAGCTGAAAGTTGCTGTTTACTCATTTGCTTTACAAAGTGTGCCTTGTTGTGGCTTCAGAAGAAATGAAAGTTTGAAGTGGTTAGAGAAGAAAGGCTTTGGGGCTGGTGCATTCCAGGCAGGGCGGAGGGGCAGGGGCTCTCCCGCCCGGCTTGTTTGTATTTGTTCTTGTCTACTCACAAGATCGCTAAACACACATTTAACAAGTGGTGAAACTGTCTACCAGCCTGATCTCTCCCAGGGTTCATGAGAAGAGGCCTGGCACATTAGCATCGCTGGGGGAAGGGGAGGGGGAGAACAGGCCTTTTGAAGGGTTGGTGTTTTGGGGCTGAGCGAGGGAAGGGCTCCCGGTGCAGGCCAAGTCGCAAACAAAGGCATTGTGTTCCCCGGAGCCCTGGGGACTGGCCCCGGGGGAAGGCCAGGGCCTCGCTTCACCGGGGATCGGTTTTCTCAGCCCAGCTCCTCTTGCTGGTTTAGCACGGGTGCAGCCTTGAGGGGTCGGACCCTAAGTAAGGACCCTTAGGGTGACCCTGCCCCTGACAGCCGAGAGCCAAGGAGCCCACCGCAGCATGGAGGGCTGCAGCGTTCATGCAGACCGTCCTGTACCGCAGCAGCCCACCTTGTCCGCATCGCCCTCTCCAGGTCCCAGACGCAAGAGAGGAGCAGATCTGTGTCCACCGACACTTAAGTTTCTGGGCCCTCTCTGTGTAGCCACAGGGGAGCCCTGACCTCGGTTTGGGCTCCTGGACGAGTCAGTAACCCCGGCTGTCAGCAGGGCTGGTGCAATATTAATTATCACTCATCGCTGCTTCTCTGTAAAGCGAGTGCCCAGTGCATTAGCATCATTATGGGTGGGGAAACTGAGGCATATCAAGGGCAGTCAGGACTAAAACGCTGGCGTCGTCTGACGCTAACCGTCGGGATGCACTGCCGAGTCTGGAACAGGAAGGCAATCCTGTCCCTGGCTCTCCTCCAAACCCGCTGACCTGGGGACACAGTGACAGAGCCGCCTCACGGCTGGCATTCACGGCTGCAGGTCCCAGCCCTGCTCTGGACACGGGCTCAGGGGGACAAGCACCATCTTACGGGGCAGAAGCTCTTGCAGGGAGGGCAGCACCTCCGAGATGTCCCGGCTGCAGGCCTGGCAGGTGCAGCCCCATGCTGCCCCATCCCACGGGGTTTGCACGGTTGCCCAAGCCGAGCCGCATTCCTGGCAGCGGCGGCAGGGCCGGGCGCAGACCCGCCGCGGGGCAATAGGCGTGAGGACACAGACAGCTGTGCCAGGGCGGCAAGGGTAGCGCCGAGTTTCAGTCAGGCCATGAGCAGATACAGGATCTGCCCTGTCCCTGCCTGGGGAAGGGTGAGGCCACGGGTTTGTGGGAAAATGTTGTTTTTCCCTCCCCTGGACTGCCCCTAGCAGTCGGCTGGGCCGGCTCTGAATTGTGTGGGCCGGGGAAGTCAGGGGGAGTTAACAATTGTAGTGCCTCTGGCTTGGAGCGGAGCCACGGCAAACAATCCTCTCCTGGCCGTGCTCCAGATCTGACAAAACACGGAGGTGCTATCGTATTCGTACCTACACGCTTTCATCCCAAATCACCTCCCGAAAGCCCTACATGGTTCTCCTCCCGTCTGTGATGAATCCCTCTGCTTAGCCACAGAACAAGACAGCCCGTCCACAACGCTGCAGCCAGGAATCCCGTCCAGCATCCCTGCGAGGCCTCTGCTTTTGAAATTACAGCTGTGGATCTGGCAGCCAGTGGTGGGACCTGAGGTTAGGAGGTGATGTTGACTGAAGACGTGCGGACAGGGCATTCCAGGCATGCACGGGGTTAAATCAGAGGTGTCAGTTCACGGGGAGGTAACAGATATGTCCTGCTCCTCTGCTGCCTCTGGCTTTCCAGAAGTGTTGCCCTCCCTCCCACATTCCAGCTGCTGCAGCTTTTCACAGCTGGCCGTTCTCAGGGGACATTTCCCAGAGCTGAGCAGGAGGGAGGGGAGGGAGCGGCAGTGGTCCCAGCACGGGAGGGGGGTTGGTGGCTGGGCTGACCGTCACCCACCCCCCTCCAGGGAACCTTGGGCTGGAGCCCTTCACCCCAGGAGCAGGCTGGCACAGGCAAACCTGGGCAATCCCAGGTCCCTGGCAGGGATCCACCCTCAGCCCTGGCCCGGAAAGTTTTTCCTGCTGCAGAGAAGGGACATCAATCTTTGCAGCTCACTTATTCCTTGGCCTCCGAAGCAGGGTAGCCAATTAGTGCTGGGTGTGATGGATGGCTTAGCCCCATCCTCGTGACACCCATCCTCTGGAAACAGCTCCCACCACGTAGAGGCACAGCCAGCCGTAGCGGGGGACGGCTCTCGCCAGCCTCCAGAGTCCCAGAGGGTCTCATAGGGGTCCCGGGGACGGGGATGGGGACAGGCACTGCAGCAATGCTTGCTGAGCTCCCAGAGACCGTGCAGGAGGGGAAACAGCCCCAAATGCTGGGCCGGGGTTGATAATTCAGGGCTTGGGGAGAGATTTCCCCTAATAATTCCCTGGCTTGGCTGTGGCAAAGCCCGTAGCTCTCTGGGGAAGAGCAGATCAGCTCCAGGCAGAGGTTGGTCACCCACTGTTTGTGGCTCTGCGCTTGGGGCCAGGCTTTGCCACCGCAAGGAAGTGTCTTGTGGGAATAGCTTGCACGGACGCTCGGTGAGAGGCAAGCAGGCGGCAGAAACCCCATTTCTGCACTTAGACCCCATCTCCCCTTCCCCGGCATCACCCCTTGTCCGCAGCGGGGTAGGTGTACCCGCTCTCTCCCGCGAGACGTGGGCGATGCTTACTGAAACCTGGCTTCCCTCGCACGCAGCTAAGCCCGTTTAATCCTTCCCTGTCGTCTCCATTGAACCGACCTGTGAGGGGTCTCAGCACCGTCTCTGTTCCGGCTGCTCCATGACGCAGCTAATCCTGGGGCGGTTGAGATGGCCCTCGCAATCCCCCGGGGCTCGCTGGGGGCGATTATAAACGACTCTCCAGGAGCACAGGCTGGAAAACGGATCCGATTACAGGAGAAGTGGGTTTTGGGGCCCCCGCTCTGTTCATAATGAAGTGTAATCCTAGAAAAACATGTTGCCAATTACACTTCAATTGAACCCAGATAATGATGCTTAGACAAGGCCCAGAAAAGAGGGAGTCTGGACAGTGAATTCCTTTCTAATGGAGAAGAAAAGTGTTCCTCCGTGGCAGGTCTGGGCTCCGCTTGGTTCAGGCTCGTTGTGATATGAGCAAGAGCCTGAAATAACCAATCTCTGGATCCCATTTAAATGGTTTTATCAGTGGAAAGAGTATTAATCTCTCAAAAACACATGTTTATGGGAAGTTTAGTTTGGAGATGTATGTATTTTCAACTGAAATCACTTTGGAAAGGGAGGAGGAGTGGGTCTCAAAATTGCTAAAATAACACATTTCTAATTCTTCTGGTTCAAAGTAACTTCATTTTGAAATGTAAGCTAATAACAGCTCGGTTTCTTGACCACTTTTTCTAGTGAAAATTAAAACAAAACATCAAAATTATAGAAACAAAGTGCTATAACCTAAAGCAAATGTTTTATTCTCTTTCTTTTTTTGGTTTACAAACACTTCTGAGACGTCAGTTTTCCACTCCAACGCAGGATGACTGGTTCAGGTCTCTGTTGTTTTACTTTGGGAGGGAGGACGGTGTGGTTCAGTCTCAAAAAACAGTCACGGGGGCCGTGCCTTGCTCAGCCCCTGTGTGCTGGGCTGGGGCAGGCGTGGGTGAAGGTCAGGCGGTAGCTGGCATTTGGCTTTTACAGGAGCTGCTTGCGAGGTGCTGGGGGATTGCAGACGTCTCAGGGTTGGCGGGTGCAGTGCGGGTGAGCTGGCAGAGATGGCTGAGGCAGATAGGGAGCACCCGACCACGCGGCTGGGTGCCTCCTCGCACAGGAGATGGGTGGCTTGGCTGGCCCGAGCGGCGACGGGCTGTTATCGCCGCCACGGTCTTTGCAAAAAGCTTTGGGAAATCCACGTGTTACCAGATCTCAGCGCTGATTATTTTTTTCGGAATAAAAGGCATTATTTTTGTACTGTGAAACTCCACTTCAGCTCTCTCCCTCCTCCCCTCTCTCTCTCCCACACGCACACGTTTTTGCTGCCTTGGGGGATTTGAGCAGCGCAGGGCTCTGAAAAACAGGCTCCTACCTCCTTCCCGCAAGCTCAAGGAAAGCGAGATGCTCCCTAGATGCCAGGCTGCGGGTCAAAGTTTCCAGCGTTATGGAATGAGACAAGAAAACAGCAATTCATCCTCATGTCATAAAACCTAAAGTTGGGCTTTGGGCGGTTTGTTTTACAGGGTAGGTCTCAAATGCCCTGGCAGTGCCACGAGCAAGCACTCGAAGATGCTCCAAGGCTGTGGGAGCGTGGCAGGGGGCTGAGCTCCTGGCAGGACCACTGTGGCACGGTGCCGGGGTGCCGAACCAGTCCCGATGCCTCCGAGCGTGGTGCCACCGCTGCCTTCCCGGCCTTCGGCCGTGGCCACTGATTAATCCCAGGCGAGGGCCCTTTGAGCGGCGTCCTCAAACAGCACCGCGCTTCGAATAAGCTGGTTTCCATCTGAATCATAAGTCTCCAAAAGTGCCTGCGCTGCGCAGAGCCGGGCAGACATGTGTGTGCGTGTGGGGCTGGATGTTGATTTTTCCCTGAAACAACTCAAGGCTTTATCAGTCCCATCTCTTTCCCACGGTTTTCTGTTGCCAGTGAGGTCACTGGTCCCTTTAAACTGGGGCTGAGGCCAATGTGCAGCGGGTGGAAGGGGGGCCGTGGGGAGAGGGGGGGCCGTGGGCAGAAGGGGGGGACATGAGACGGTTCACACAGACTGTTCCTTTTACAGGAAGACTTGGGATTTCGACCAGCGAGCGGGAGGAGGAGGAGGAGGAGGAGGAGGAGGCGGGGGGGGGGGGCTGGGAACCTGGGAGCGCCGGCGCGGCCGCGTAATCCGTCCCTCCCGGGAGATGTCTCATTAACCCATTAACCGGGGAGGCTGGGGACGTCCTGGGAGGAGAGCGAGGGAGAAGCCGGGGGTGTGAAAGGCAGAGTGCGGGCAGGGGAGGAGCCGTGCGAGGCAGGCACGCACCGGGGCCAGCTCCTCCGCGCAGCCCGGGGAGGGACAGCACTTCCCCGAGGACGGCGGGGAAGGACGGCGGTGGCCTCCGGGGGCCACGCGTGGGGGGCAACCTCGCCGAGCCCACCGGCCTCTCCCCCAGCGTCCCGCGGGGACGCGGCCGCCCGGGGTCGCCTGCGAGGATGAAGCGGCTGTGCGAGGAGAGCTCGTCCGACACGGAGTCGGACGGCACCATCGACGTGGGCCGGGAGGAGGAGTACAGGTGAGGACACGCTGCCGGCGGCAGCTCCCTCCCGGGGGACGGGGCCGTCCCACGGGCGGCCGGGGCGATGGGACGAAGTCGGGTTTTGGGGTCCATGCTGCCGGGCAGCTCGGTATCCTGCGGGGAGCCCGGGGCTGGAGCGGGGTCCCCGGCACCGGGCACGGCGCTTGCAGCGGCTCCCCGAGGGCTTCTCGGGGCGGGGGGGGGCGAGTCGATCGCTTGCCGGGGCATGGCACGGGAGAGCACCGGGCTCCGCCACGGACTCACCGGGAGTCGCCCGGCACCCGGCTTAACCCCTTCGGGCTGGGCTGGCCCTGCCTTGGGCAAGGACGGGCGGGGGGGATCGCTCCAGTGTGCAAGTGCGGGCTGATGCTGGCGTTAGGACTGACCCAGCGAGGAAACCCAAGTCGTAATACAAGGATTAAAGCTGTGTTACGAGCTGATTGCATTCAAGAAAATGCCTCATTAGAGCTAGAGCGATTGCCTTCTCCTGCCCGGTGGAGAGAAGGGCAGCTCTGATCTTCGTGAGCGGGAGCCCGGTTGCTCGCAGGTCTCTGCACCCCGAGATGGGGCAGTTCCCCCCCGGAGCAAAGGCACCCGTCAGCTGCCTGGATGCCGCTGCGGTCCCAGCGATCCGAGGGCTCCCAGGGAACGTGGAAGAAACACGGAGGTTTTGCATGAGAAACGCTTCTGCTCTGCTGATGCATTTGTAATGCACCAGTTGGGGCTTTGATCTTTATTAAAGAGGGAGCCCGTGCAGGCTGGCCGGCGAGGGGTGCCCCGCTTTAAGCGCGCACACTTCGCAGGCTCCATCCCATCCCTGCCGAGCTGCAGTCTGAGCTCCGGGGCTTTGCTGCTCGGTGTAGTGAGGCCAGGACCTCTGCGTGGTTCCTCAGCGATGTCCTCGGGCTTCGCACCACCTTCCCCTGGGCCGCGGCTCTGCTGGCAAAGGGCATCCCCAGCCACGCTCGCCGCCCGGGTTCCCGTGCTGTGTCAGCCGTTGGCGGGCATGCCCGGGCTCTGAGCGTGCAGACGGCGCTGGGGATGAAGGAAGGGCTCTGTTACGTGTTCTCATCCAAAAACCAGCTGCTTTTGAACTCTTGTTTCAGTAGCCAAGTGGCTCCCTCCCTCCGCGTCCAGCGAGGCCCCAGATGAATTTATTCCCTTTTACTGCTTGGCATCCTGAGCGGAGAAGTCGCCCTGCCCGGTGCCAAGCTCAGGTTCTCATGGGACTAAATTCATGAGTCTGCTTCTCACTGATATGGTCACAGGCGGAGCTGGGCATGTCCGACACGTAATGTCCTGCACAAATTCACTGACCCCTTATGCATTCTCCACGTGCATCAATATTTAAGCTACCTTCCTGCTGCAGGTGAAATATATCCCACCTCCTTACATCAGTGCGGCACACTGAGTCTGTAGTACCCCAATGGGTGAAATAGAGGAATTGTCATAATGTTTCATTTCAGTGAACAGTAACGATGAATTTTTTTATCTCTCTCTGGTGCTGCTAATATGTTTGTCTTCTCAAGCCAGTCGTAGAACCGGGCAGCGCTGTGATCTGATGGTGTTTGTATACGTTTATGTTGTTGCTCGTGTCACGCAAACACATGGCCAAAAGAGCTGTTCCTGCCCTGACGAGTTTACACCCCGAGTAACGCGGTCCTGCATGGGACGGTGGCGGATCGGGCAAAATGAAACACTTCCAGGTGGGGAGCGAGGTGGAGCGATTAGGGCAGAGGGAGGCAGTCGGGCTGTCTGGCCGGGGTTCCCAGCCCATTACCCATCGGTCGCGTGGTTTGGGCAAACCAGTTCCCCCGTAGAGCGGGGATGAGTCACTCCGGGTGTGAGGCTTGGTTCAGTGTGCGTAGCAGGTTTAGACTCTGGGGTCGCTGCAGAAGTGCAAGATGCTGCTTGGTTTGCGTGGGGTTTTTTTGCTTTTTGTTTTGAATGAACAGCCAAAGTTACGCTGTAAATTATAAAACCAAGCAAACAGCAATGCAGAAATTTTAATCATCAGAGAAATACAGTTATGGTATCTTTTATGTGGCTCAAATCTGTCAAACGTATTTTAAAAATATATTTTGCAGCAAGCTAGGTTTTTATATCCACATCTGGAACTGTAGCTCACAAAGAGCAACGCATTCAGACAGTTCTGCAAAGAAAGTTTCAAAATTCACTGTTACAGACTCCTTGAGCGTGTACTCCGCCTTCCTGTGCTGCCAGCCGAATTCACTACCTACCCCCTGCATGTATAACACCCCAGCATCCGTGCAGAGCCCGTTTTCACATCATACGTGCTCATTGTCTGTGTGTTTATGTATACTGGCCACGCATGTTCGTACTTGCAAAGCCAGCCAGCACCTATGGCCAGAGAAAGCCCACCCAGCAGACATTCAAATACAGTACCTGTATGGAGATGAGCGGAGCAGTCGGTAGAACGTGTTATTTCGTCTGATTGTGTAAAACCACTTCTGAAAGCACCTCGCTTGGGCCTAACAAAATGTATTTTTAATGGGCTGAGTTTGGTCTAGTTTTTGGCTTGCTGTGCAGACAGCTCTGTCTCCGCAGAAACATCTTTAATAGACTGCTATTAAAATGCTTCGTCAAACTGAAAAATATTTTGATTTGACGGGGTGAACCCAAATGCCCCTTTCCAGATTTGTATGTCTTACGCGGTCTCCGAGTCCCTCCGGAGCGCTGTGCTGGCCGGGGTTGCAGACTGCCGTCTCGCCTGCGTGTTAACATCCCTGCGCCGAGTTTCGTAAGGCACAGAAAGAGCCCCAAGCCAGTCCCGCTTTCCAGAGGGAGAAACCCCGCTCGGGGGAGGTGGAAAGTGGCCCAGCCAGCCTCCCCCCGAGCAGAGGGGTTTTGCTCCAAGGAGTTTCCCATGCCCGGTTATCCATCCTTGCAGAGACTTCACCTCCGTGGGGACCTAAGGCTTGAACTTTGCCTCCCCGTGCATGTCTAGTGCTGACCTTTGGTGTCTTTAGCCTCGCCCATGCCCACCAGGCACAGGATGCTTTGTGGAACCATTCTCTTTAGGCTGTCCCCCCCGTGTCCCTTGTTGCTTGAGCCAGAGCTGGTCCCCGGGGCTGTTGGCCAGCAGGCAGGATCCATGCTCCATCACCTCTGGCCGGGTGTTCCCCTTGCCCATGCCCTGGCCCCCCTCTGTCTGGTTCAGGGGTGTCCGTGCATTCAGAACATCATGGCCCACCCCAAAAATTGTGGTTTGTGAAGCGGCTCTCCAGGAAGCCCTCAGAAACCACATCAACACTGCCGTTAGCCTCACCCTGAGGAGCGACCAGCCCTTCGCTGCCGCCCTGGGTGGGAGCTCTGATACATGCTCGCGCTATCGCAGCTCCGAGATGCAAAGCCCTGCAGACAGGGCAGGCTCAGACATGAGAGCTGGGAGGTTCGCACATGGAGGAAAAAAAAGGCCATGACTGCGGAGCTCGGATCGCTGCTTTTCCAGCCCTGTGGAGATGCCAGCACAGGCTGAGATTGAGTGAGATGTGTGCCTGGCAGTGGATGGGCAGTTTGGTGCAGAAATCTGTCCCAGGCTGGTGGGACACTCTCGGAGGGGAGAGAGTGGGATTCAAGTGTCTGCTCGGCTCCCCGTCCCCAATTCCTGAGCTCTGTGTTGTGGGTAAAAATGAGATGGGAACCACAGAAGACGTTATTCGGCGGGGGGGGAAACTGCAGATGGCAAACGTGTGTAAAGCATATGTGCAACAGAGGTTTCTCTCCAGCTAGTGCAAGAAATGATTCCTTCTTCTTCCTTTTCAGCCATGTTTCCAGGTCTGTGTCTCCCACTACGACATCTCAGATACAAGCCAGGAAGAAGCGGAGAGGGGTGAGCCTCATTTGCGTTGACCAGGGTGGTTGTGCTGTGTCTCCCTGGGGGGTCAGGCTGGTCCCAGCTGTGTGCCAGGGCTCCCCGTGACATCCCCTGTGTGCGGTGGGGTGCTGTGGGCATGTCCTTCCTGTGGGGACACAGTGCAAAATCGACTTAACACCGTTCCCTGTTCTATCTCCTGCAGAAGTCTCCCCACAGCCAACTGGAGATTTTTTGCAGAGGTTTGGCCTCAAAGCTGGCAGAAAGGGGTGGAGATAGGGGTGGAGGAGAGCAATTTCACCTGGGGTTATCACACCAGTCAGTTAATGTTTCTTTGCTCAGCTTTTGCACCCAAAACATTTACTTATATGGCCCTGTTCAAAGCGCCTCTCTCAACCTGCCATAGCTGTTAATGAGGGCCTTAAACCTGTGAGCTCTGGCCGTAAATGACCGTGGTTTCTTCTCTCTGCTTGGAAATTTCCCGCAGATCATCGAGAAGCGGCGCCGCGACCGTATCAACAGCAGCCTCTCCGAACTGCGGCGCCTGGTGCCCACCGCCTTCGAGAAGCAGGTGTGTGTGTCCATGATTTCCACTCATCCTCCCGTGCGGGCTGCATTTCAGCAGTGTAAGGGTAGAGCCCTCAGAATGAGAAAGTCTGGAGCATTGCTATGTCTTTCTTATCATCATCACTTCAGGGAGTAAGTAGGTGGTGAAACTGGGTGGTAAAACAATATTAACAAATATTCAGGAGCCCTAGGGAGGATAAATTCAATCCAGAAAGTGTTTTGCAGATATGAAGATGCACAGAAATGGGGATTTTCAATTTGCATCGGGGGATCTTGGGAAGGAGCTCCATTTTCTACTCACTTGATGCAAAAAACAGAGCCAATGGCCTGGATGGATGCCCTGCTCCAATCTGAGCACTCCCGGGCTTCAGGAAGGTTTTGGGGAGGAGGTCATTGGGAAAAAAACAGCTCCTGAGAGGCACAAAACCCTAGACCATAAAACGATGAATTGCTCTTTTTTTCCTGCTCCCAACACACAGGGGTCTTCCAAGTTGGAGAAGGCAGAAATTCTACAAATGACAGTAGATCACTTAAAAATGCTTCACGCCACTGGAGGAACAGGTAAGAACTGCTCTTATAAGCATACGGGTGAGGTGAAGGTGAAAACCTGGAAGGAAAATTCCCCATCAGCCTCAGCAGCAAGCAGTATCTTGGTGCTGGTGTGCCTTGCTGACACCAGCCAGCACCAAAATGAACGCTGCCTTGCCTGCTTCCCAAGGGAAATATTTTTCGAGGGAGGGCAGATGGACGTTTCCTGCCCTGTTGTTTTTCTTATGTCTAACATATAGGTCAGCATCCCGTGCATACATTTGGAAGACTGGGGTATGTGGGATAGCAAGTCCCAAAGACCCACAGGGACAGCACCACTGCTGTTGTCACACACCCTGCTAAAAGCTGCCCAGCCAGAGACATGCTTAGTCCTGCTCAGAAATGGAGCCTGCTTCCAGAAAAACGATATTAAACTCTTTACCTCCTCCCTGGGATACATTTCCTGCAGAGGCTGAATTCTGCATGGGGACTCTGCAAATAAACAAGGCTTTTTTCCCTTTCTGTTCTTTTTTTTGTTTGTTTCTTGGTTGTTATAAGAAGAGAGAGGGAGCCCTGTGCAAAATTCAACAAAGGTCTTATTTGTACTGAGACCTCAGTACAGACCCTCTGTCCTGTTCCAGTTAACAGGATGGAGATCACAGCTCCAGTAAAGAAGCCTCTGGCTTGCTTACCACCCATTTTTGGCTTGCTGGGGACATTGCTGGCATCCAGGCTTTGGTTCAGAGCTGTAACTTGGTCTGGAACATTTGTTTAGATATTCAGTTTGACTGCACTGCAACAAAGGGCTGTATTGTCACGAGAGACCCCGTCAAGCAAAGTGGTCCGGCGCTTCGCTGTGCTGTGACATTCTCTGCTTTATTGCTTATCGTCTCATGAAGCTGCAAGTGGGGAGCAGAAGCCTAAAAATCAGCCATCGGTTGCGTTTTATCTTGTTGATTTTTGTGGCTTTGAGCTTTTTCGGCCCAGCGGTCTTGGTTCTGCCGCTGTCCTGTGCCCTTCAGCCAGACGTGTTTAAATGAAGTATAAAGATTGGGACCCAGGCGAAGTGGTGCTAAGCTGTGCATCAAGGAGACACAGAGTCCTGCTGTTCTGCAAGATCGGGGATGGTCCGTTTGTAAAGAGGGACCCAGTGCCCATCTAGCCCACAGTCGTGTCCAGCAGCGATAACTGATAAGAGTCTAATAGGCAAAATTTCTTCCTTCGTGAGCACAGTTAATGAAACCTCTTACTCGTCTCACATGCTGGAGTAAGAGGCTTCATGACCCTGGCAGTTTTATCCCGATGAGATAACCGCAGATGCTATTCTCATGCACGCAAACGTCCAGTCCTTTCGGACACCCACTTGGCTATCTGCTTCAGTAATATCACACGGCAGCAAAGTGCCTCAAGTGAAATACACAGTGCATTAGAGAGGGTAGTGAAATCAAAGCACATTCCTGAGCTCTGCACGGACTTACTGTCACCCGTGTCCTCTCCCCACAGGCTTCTTAGATGCCCGAGCTCTGGCCGTGGATTACAGGAGTATCGGCTTCCGTGAATGTCTCACTGAAGTTGTCAGGTACCTGGGCATCCTCGAGGGCCAAAATGCCGCTGACCCCATCCGGCTGCGACTCCTCTCCCACCTGAATAATTATGTGGCAGAAATGGAGCCTTCGCCTGTGGCCACTTCCATCCTGCCTATTCAGACCTGGCCATGGTCCTTCCTCCACAGCGCTGCTGGCCCTGTGCAAATCCCCAGGAGGGAGGCTGCTCCTGCTCCGGTTGTTTTGACTGCATCTTCCCTGGCTTACCCAAGCCCTGCTGTGAGGCCAGCCCCGCTTCGCCGTGTCCCCAGCGACATGCTGCCGTCCCGCCGAAGCTTCCTGGCCAGCAGGATGGCCTCTTCTAGCCGGAGGGCCCGAGGCACGGGCTCGTCTGCAGCCATAGCAGCCGTGCCCAGGATGCCATCGCCAGCGGGCGTGTTGAGAGAGGGTTCGTCCAAGAGCAGCCAAATCGCGACGTTCCTCTTCTCGCCAGCCTCCGCCGGCGTCCCTGTTCCACCGGCTTACACGGTGCCTCCCGCCTTGGGCGCTGCTGCACAGGGACCCGGGATCAGGGTTGGGACATCCAGGATCTGCCGCTCCTGGGCAACTGAAATCGGGGCTTTCTGACCCTCCCCTCCCCTTCGGAGACAGGAATTCTTCAGCACTCATTGCCCACAGGCCTAAGAACAAACTCAGCTGAAAAGGCATCTTTCCTGCTTTGCAGAAGCCAAGGATCCATAAAGAAAATTCTCTTTACTCTTCCATCCCTCCTCGCACTGCCTTCCTTGCCTCACCATCACACGTCCTCTCCCTCGTGATGCCTGCAACCGTAAATCACATCCAATTCAATGCACTTGTCTGCACGCGGCTATACTCCAGACCCTTCTGGCTGCAAGGGAGGGGGCACACGCAGATCCCAACCCTGTCCCTCCTCCAGCAAACCCCTCTGCAGAGCCCAGCGTTGCTCTCCTTTGGAAAACAGCCAGCCTTGAAATACTGTCTTATTTCCTTGGGGACTCAGAGCTGCCAGATAGAGACTTGCTCATGCTGATTCCCTGCGATATGTCCCCCAGCTGCAGCACCGAATTTTGGTGTGGTGGGACGGACGCAGCTCGCTCCCCTCCCCAGCACCACTGGCACCTGGCAAGGCAGGCTAGAGCCCCCCCAGCTCCCTTAACGAACTGGCTGCCTGCTAATCCCCATGCTTTCCTCACCGCATTACCAGCTTTTCCCACTTATGTGCCCTTAAGGTGGAGTGAGGCAACAGCTTAACAGAGCTCGTTCCCACAGCCGAGCTGAAATACCGCCGTGTCTGCAGGGCCTGTGCTGGGTCCCTGCACAAACCGTGCAGGAGCAGCCGGCCAGGCCGCCTGGGCGGAGGGAGGCTTCTGCAGCCCTTGCTCCGCACCGAGGTGCGAAGAGGCGAGACAGAGGATTTCAGAGGGACGTCTGTCATGGAGGGGAAGGCTCTGACGGCCAAAGTGAGAAGAAAAGCCCCTGTGCCAGTCTCCCTGCTGGAGCTGTCTCTCCTCCGTCCCCTGCTGAGCAGCCGTGACTGCAAAGGGAGGGGAATGGGTCAGACCAGCCTGCATTTGAAGTGCCTCCCTCATTCTCTCTTATCCCTGCATCCCTCACCCTCTCCTCCCGCAATGTCTCCGTTTTCTGTCTTCAGCACCATGTTTTGGTCTCACATTGTTCATCCCTGTCCCTGGGCCAGAATGAAAACCCACTGAGGTTTCACCACAGACCTCGGCAAGCTCTGGGTCTGCACTTGTCCTGATTCCCGAGAGCTTTTTCTGCCTTGGCCTGCGTGTCCCTAGATGACTGATGCAGCAGATATGCCTCTGCTCCTCCAGCTGTCCTCCCCTCCTTTCTTCTTTGGGCGGAAAGGAACAGAAACTTGAAGCTCTTGAGCCACCCTGCTCCTGTGCCATGTCCCTAACTCCCACAGTGGCCAGGGCAGGGTCTCCCAGTGCTCCTCCTCATCTGAACAGCCCCCGCTCCCTGCATCTGTGCCTTGACTTGCTGGGATACACATGCAGAATAGCATGGACCCAGTTGCATGCCCACCCCAAGGAGTATTGCCCACCTCTACAGCACTGTGACATGAAAAGAGAGAGAAGTGTGGAAAGGTCAGTGCAAAGAAAGGTAAAAAAGAGGGAGAAGACCTCTCTTGAATGGGAGAGGCTCTCCCCACGCCTCAGGTCAAACGCACAGCCGGTTAGACTGTGTGGATGAGCTGGTGTTTGCGTTCCTACAGATTATATCTGCCATGCGCATGTCAATGTATGTATCTGCTATTGTTTTGAAAGTCAGTCCCTCCCAGTTGTTTTGATGAAAGTCATCGCACTTAACACACAGAAATGCCTCTGCTACTTCTCCTCACTTTTGTCTTGAAGTGCCAGAATCAGCCAGGAACAACATATTCCCTTTTAATAAAGTCAGAGGAGGTCCTCTCAGACCCCAGTTGTTCCTGCGGCTGGTCGGCACGCTAGAGCTCACAGCAAGTAGCCCGGCCTCACTTTACACTGTGCAGAGCTGTTAGATTCACGAGCTGTGACATCCAGCAAAGGTGTCAAATAAAGTCTTTCAAACCCCTGTCCTGGTTGTGAAATGTAGTGTTGATGTGAATCTATTCTGCTAATCCATCCTGCTTGGATGACTGCTAGTTTTGCGGCAGGTGAGCTTTTGTTCCTGAAAAGCTTCAAAAAAGTTAAGATGTAGCTTGTAAGGTAACATCCCTGCTGGTCGTTTTATAGCTGCTGCTCTTGGTAACTCTGGTCCCATGACTTTCTACTTTACAAACCACTATGTGAGTCAAAATCAGCTGGATAGTCAGCAATGCTTGTCCTGAGATTGGCAATAATCCGTGGCTTGAGAACAAATAATTTCATTTAGCTACCAGCGTCCACAAAAATGTCAGGGAACAAATCGGGTCCAGCAGAGCCTTGCAGCCAGACGCCGAGGGCTCGCCTCGGTCTCCTGACCCTTTGCAAGCAGGACCAGAATAACCCCTGCTGCTTCTTGCTGTCGGGAAACGCTTTGGACTAAACAAAGAGCCACAGCTGAGAGCTTGTCTCTGTTCTGAGGAAAGGACCAGTAAATGATCCTGCTCGTGAAAGATGCTGGGAGAATTTTCCAGGGAATGGTGGGAATTCGACTTCCTTTCCCATAGCTCCTTCTCACTCCAAAATGCCTTTCAAAACCGCCCATAAATCCCTGCCTTAAGTGCTCTGTTGGGAATTGCTGGAAGGGAGCAACTGCAGCTGTGATGGAGTAACGCAGCATCCGTCTGGAAGCGGAGAGAAACTTCAAGAGCAATAATAGGGCTATTGATGATGGGTCATCCTGCTGGTGCCTGGGCTGCCCCGACCCGGCTGGAGGCGGCGGTGGGAGCTCAGTGCTCTGGTGTGGCCTTGGCCAGAGAGAGGAACCAAATTACCCTCCGTGGGAGGCAGGCATACAAACCAGCCCCGCGGGCTACAGTGGTAAAACAAAACAGAGACAGTGAAAAAAACCCACTTCCTGATCTCTGCTGATCAAACGGGAGCCAGAGCGGGTGGGAGGGCATCGGTTCAGGCCCGTGGGGTTTTCTCCCCACAGCAACATGGTGATTAGAGCAGTAGCCCGGGACTGGAGCTTCATTTTTTTTCCCAGGGTTTTCCTTAGCCTAAACATCTCCTCTTACACATCCTGGCAACTTTTGATCTACCCTGTAGGGGAAATCCCCAAACTCTCTGCGCACTCTCTTCATCTTCGTTCTTCAGGCAAAAAAACATAATGAAGAGGCCTATGGGAACGCGTGGGCTGCGTTCGGTGCAGTCCGGCTGGGGTTGCTCGGTGGCATGCAGCCGTGTTAAACACCCCTCCAGCTCCGACAGCGGTGAGGCTGGAACGAAACAGGGTCCTGATGAACAAGCCTTTGCCTGATACTTGGAGGGAACAAGGCCACTTACAGGCTGCGGGAGATTTGCTATGCAGCAGGTGCTCTACCAGCGAGCGAGTCCTGCTCTCCCAAACTTCCCTGCATGAAAAACGTTGCTTATCTCAGTTCTGCTGTTGCTTGCCCTGGGTGAAATGCTCTCCCTCCTGCGCTTCTGCGTTTTTCCACTTCCAGTGCAATCCCGGCCTGCCCTCTGCTGGTAAAATCCCAAAGCTAAGGAGGAGAAATCCTAACCCAGGGTCAGCATTTGGTTGAAAACTTGCCATCCGTGTTGAAAAAATGGATGATCTCTTATAATGACCATCAGCAACTGAGGTACGGCTCAGACACACGATAGCAGAGCAGCCTGGGAGGCCTCTGGGTGGTGGGTCTCACACCAGCATCATCGATGGGGATAAGCTGGTGAGACAAAGACGTTAAAAGATGTCACCTTTGTTCCAGGCACTGCTGTAGGTCTTGAGAGGGTGAACTGGGAGGATCTGGGGCATTGCTGGTCACCAGGAGCAGCTGCACTCGTGTGTTGAGGGTACCAAGAGCAGTGGCGTCCCTGCGTCAGTTTTGGGCCCTCGTGGGCAGAGGGTACCCCCAGCCCATCGGTTTGTGTCAGGATTGAAAAGGACTGAGGAGGACACAGGACCGTAGCTGTCTGCATGGTGTGCCCTGAGAGGGGACACAAACGTCAATAAATATGTTTCAAATAAAAGCCATTCTCAGTTGTAACCACAGCAGCTGCTTGCAGCCAAAGGGCGTTTTATGTGGAAACATGTTCTTCGAGCTCTGCTGTGTTTTGACTTTAGCTGTCAGAGCGGAGCCATGCCGAACTCCTTCCACAGCAAGACACTCGTCTCAGCCCGTCGTTTCCCAGCTGAGGAGACGCTGGGCTGCGGAGGACCAAGCCGTGAAACAGTGGCAGGCACCAGGCACGATCCCACCAGTGCATACCAGTGCTGCCTCCCAACACTGCTGGCCGTTGGGAAGAAGGTGATGAGCTCAGGAGGACGATGATTTGTGTCTTTAGAAAATAACCTGGACTGAAAACATTGCAAAATGTTACAATTTACTTTGCTATTGTTAACTTTTATTCTGCTACTCTCAATTATTCCACTGTAATGAAGGGATAGGTATCACATCCCATTTTTATGGTAACATCATATCCCACTTTTAAAGCAAATTAAAGGCAATGTAATGTAGAATCGAAAAGTCACAGCAGACCAGCTACCAGCCTCTGTAGACTATCTTAGTCCCCCTTAACAGGACACCCATGGCGCCCGAAGGTCACTGATGAATCACTGAATCCTGTGCTGCTGTGTCCTCACGCTCTGCTGAAGATGCTGCAAATAGATAATCACGGGTCTCCCTGGAGCTGAATCTCATGAGCGTGAAGCTGTGGGACAGTGGAGGGGGTGAATCCCTCTCTTGTTCCAGCGGCTTTCTTCTGCATTCAGAGTTGTTCAACCCTCACCCTGGGAAGAGGGACTGACAGCTCGCTTCCACGAGGGACATCGAGGACCCTTGGTCCCGCTCCAGGGCAGCCCATGATGTGAGCTGGCGCAGCGCCGGGGCTGCCGCAGGAACTCGCGCTGATTTGAGGAAAAATTATGCTCTGAAGAGGAGGAGGCTGTGGGAACGGCTCCAGCTATGGCCGCTTCTCACCTCACTGCCAGTGACACCTCCAAAACCATAGCTTGGAGCAGCGAGAAAAATTATCCCAGAGGAATTATTTGCTCCCCTGGTGCATTCCTCTACTTGTCCTGCTTCTTTACCTGGTCCCAGCACCATGGCCGCGTTCTCTCCAGGAGGCTCCCCTGGGCCCCTCATGTTTCGTGGTGGGACTGAGCTGCCCCACGAGACATCCACAGGCAGAGGATGGGGATGGTATGGAAAACAACCCCCAAAACGCCCTTCTGGCGGGTGTTGCTGTGGGTGCGTGTCCCTGCCAGCTGCCCACAGAGGATCGTTTCGCTCTAAATCTGGCCTGCCATCCCCGTGCAGGGACAAGACTTTGGTGTCACTCGAGCCGCCATGGAATCAGTACGTGAACTGAGCTGTGAGACTGCACAGCTGTGCTCCGAACGCCACCTGGGCGCCATTTTGCATGGCAACCATATAGATTTGAAGGATTAGGAAGCTGTTGCGCTTATCTATTGGCTTGGTTGCTGGCTTGGGGGAGGTGGACATCCTGAAGAAGTGAGGGGTGGATGTTGTTGGGCAGCTTGAGAAAAACCAGGTCTCGCTGAGGAGCGGTGAGGGGCCGGGGTCTGAAAGAGAGCGCCTGGTGGTGTGGCACCACTCCACGAGGGGCCAGAACTGCCTGGCGGATTTGGGATTCCTGGCGCTGGGAGTGGTTCGGAAAGAAACGAAGGCCCAGCTCGTCCTGGGGCACACGAGGAGCCCGGAGCCAGGGCGATGGCAGGGGAATCCTGAGGGGCCGTGGGCCGCCATGTCCCCGCTGAGGGTCGTCCACTGGCGACCCCAAAATGGCGGGCGGGGGCGCCGCGGCGGGAGCCGCGAGCCCCCTCAGCCCGCGCTGGCCCCGCCCCGCCCCGCCTCGCCTCAGGCCGGGCGGGCGGCGGTCCTCCCCCCCGCTGGGGTCGCTGCAGCGGGCGGCGGCGGCGCGTCGGGCGGCGGGGGTCGCTCCCCGCCGGGCTTGGCCGCCTCCTCTCCGCGGCACGGCGGCCGCTCACGCCGCCGCGGCGGCTATAAAGGGGCGCCCGCCGCCCGCCGCCGCCTCTCCGCTCGCCGGGCCGCAGCGCGTGAGTCGGTGTCGGGCCCAGCGCCGCCCCGGGCCGGGACCGCAGGGCAGGGAGGGCGCGGGGAAGCGCGGGGGCGCCGGGCGAGCGCGGCTCCGGCCCGCTCCCTCCTGTCAGCCCGGCCGCCCCTCTCGGCGGTAACCGCCGCCGCGTGTTATTTATTGCCCCACTAGAGCCGATCTATTTTATGTAGATACAAAATATAAACCTAGCAGAGAAGATTTAATTTTAAAAGAAAGGTTCGTGTAAGTATATATTACAGAGAGGATTATTTTTCATAATTTTTTTTTTTTTTAACCTCAGAAAAGCAAACGGCCTCTGCTCTGGAGAATTGGGGCTGAATTAGACTCTTAAAGCAAAATAAGGGACGTGGTTTTGGGGAGATCGAGGAGGGTTTTGCCCCAGAGCTGACGGGAGAAACGCTCAGGAGCCGGCGTATGAATTTTGGCTTCATATCCAAACCCCGCTCTCCTGGAGGCTTAACTTTGGTTTTTGCTGATTTCCAGGCCTCTCCTCCTCCCTCAGCTGCTCTCTGTCCCGGGGCCTGGCCTGGCGGAGCAACCGTCCCCCGGTCCCCCCCACTGCGCCCTCCCTCCGGTCACCGGCCTCCTGCCAGCCCCCCCCTCTCCCAAGCTGTTTCTGCAGGCCCCCGCTTAGTGAGGCTTTTAAATAAGAGTTTGAGGTTTTCCCCCAGTTTAAATATTTACGAAAAGCTTGACTTAAAGAAACCCCAAGAATAAAACTCTCTTAGTTCCTGGTGGGAGCGTGTGCTGGGTGGAAGATGAACACAGCTGCCAGCAGTTACCCGATGGCATCGCTGTACGTGGGTGACCTGCACCCCGATGTCACGGAGGCCATGCTCTATGAGAAGTTCAGCCCTGCTGGGCCCGTTCTCTCGATTCGGGTCTGCAGGGATATGATCACCCGTCGGTCCCTCGGGTATGCCTATGTCAACTTCCAGCAGCCAGCAGATGGTAAGTGGCATATACAACCACATTTACAGCTTTTTTTCTTCACTTTTCTTCACTTTTTTCCACTAATCCACACTGCTGTTCATGTGTATTGCCATGTAGCTGCCTTCCAAAATGTTACAGTTACAGGGTAAGTAATCACTTGCTAGTAACTGAAGCTGGAATATTTTTTACTGCTTGGTGTCTACAAAATACTCTGCAAATGTCTGTCTTGTAATATCTCTGATAGATAGACCTATATCTCTCTTACTGATATTAAACTTTGGAGATTTGGATTTGTTCCAGCTCGCATAAGAGAATAATCTCCACTGTGTTCCCCTTTGTTCTTGTGTAGGTCGGGCTGTTTGTGTGGGTCTTCACGCGGTCAGTCCTAGCAGGAAAAGTTCAGCGTAGTCAGCCCTGTTTGAATGCTCAGTTTGACTGGCTGAGCCTCTGGCTGCCCACTCGTTCCGATTTAATATTTGGGAGATCTGGTGGACTGCAGGTTGCTGTGTTTGCAAGCAGCTGGATGGGTCTGCCAGTCTGGGAAGTGGTATTCTTGTATTAATGGGAAAGAAGATGCATCGTTCAATGCATGGGAAACGGGGTTGTCTCATGTGCAGAAACCAGGTTGATTTGCTCTTGCCAGACTCTTTTTTTTCATACTTTAATTTGGCTCCTGCTCAAGTAGGTATTCCAGAGCTGAAGCAGCAGTAGCACGTGGAAGATGGGACAGAAGAGGTAATTTTGGAACACGTCTTTTTCTGGAA
The DNA here is from genome assembly GCF_034638445.1 of Ciconia boyciana. Taxonomy (NCBI): domain Eukaryota; kingdom Metazoa; phylum Chordata; class Aves; order Ciconiiformes; family Ciconiidae; genus Ciconia; species Ciconia boyciana. The sequence continues at coordinate 5,248,229 of NC_132954.1, forward strand.
GAAAAATGGGTCAGCGTTTTCTGCCCTAGTTTTCAGAGCCTTTGCTTGTTGACTGGTGCAAGTTTATTCCTCTGTGCTGTGATTTAGCAGTATCTATATGCGATGGAGAGATCCAAAGGATAGATGAGAGCGAACTTTTCCCTTGAATTCAGGATCAATTCACAAGAGCACAGACTTCAGCAGCAAGTAAAATTTCCTTTAGCCTGTAGTAGGTTATCCTGCTTTACATTTTTACAGGCAGCAGAGTGGTCTGTTTGTTGCACAGGGTAATATATTGACTTAGGATCAAAGTGTTTGTTGTGTGGAAAACAGAAATGTTACTACAAAATTGTATTCCTGCAGGCTAGCAGAGCCTCTGGGATTGAGCTCTTGGCTGGAATGTTTGGATTTTACATAGTCTGTTGTGACTATGTGCCATTCTAGCTTCCATCCTCTCCCAGGTCACACTACCTTCTGCATGTCCTTTCCTTGGGATGCTGACTGATCTGATTGAGCACTTCTGATCCTTTCTCTTGCTAGGCTGATAAAAAGCAGGCTTGCATCCCAGTGCATAATTTCTCATTTGTGGAACTCTCAGAAGCCTGCTTTTCATGCAGGCTAAGCAATGCATGTATGTGTTTTAAAACTTCTCAGTGAGAAGGGAAGAACCTGAGAGCCTGTATATGTGGTCCTCTCCTGCTCTGATGAACCTGTCTGCTCTGACTCCCTCTTATAAAACCACTTTGGTACGTTCATGTGCTATGCAAGCAAAGGTACAGTTATCCAGGCTCACCTGCCTTTGTCTAGGCTATGATCTCATTTTTTAGGATAAGAGAAATAAAAACAAGCAGCAGAAATAAAGCCAAGAGAAACTCAGAGCTCAGATTAGATAAATGTTGGAGAGATGGGGTGCAAAAGTATAGATAAAGTTCTCTTAAAGTAGAGAAGAGCTGTATAATAAGTGTAGTTATGGTGTTAAAAGGGAAGAGTGGCTAGTCACATGTGCTTGCTTTAGCAGAAAGAAGTTCTGCACCTCATACAAATACGAACACAGGTGGCGTTCCAATATATTTCAAGGTAATCTTTTATGGTAATAAATAGGCAGGAATTTAGAGGGAGGTTGCATCATTCTGGGCTCCTGGTGAGGCAGCAGACATTTTAGGAAGTCCCAGTACTTCAAGTGATACTTTGACAAAGTAAGTGGTGTCTTGTTACTGGTAGGTCTTAGAAGGTCAAGTGATTTAAACCTAATCATTGAGTTAATATCAGGAAGGAGAAATATTCAAACTTGTTCAGCCCTCATGAAGCGATCTCTTCTGAAATGCTCCTGATTTCTTCTGTCTGGCAAACTGCAGCATGTGTAACTTTGCATGAGTGAAAAACAGCTGCTGTACTAAATTAATGCAGCAGAACATAAACAGATAATTTTGGAAAGGTTAGCCCGTTGATGGTGTGTTGCAGTCTCTCTGAAACAAAGACCAGACCATGAAGAACATAATTCTTATTGTCAAATGCAGAAACTTGGCTTTTGTTTTCAAGGTGGCAGTACTCAGTACTGCCTGCATGAGGGCCTTCTGAAAGGAGGAGGGATCTGTATTTTCTTCCAGGAATGCATAATAAGAAATGCATTTGGCCTTGATTTTTCTAAATCTGTGAAAAGATGGGGGGGTGTTCTGTAGCACCATAGGGATCTGTTTTGATTTATGGATGATGATAGTTGCTACAAAATACCACGTAAAAGTAATCAGGAAGCTTTGTGCTCTGAAGACTTTTAGGGAGGTTCTTGTGGAGACATTGTTAGTATGCTTGAGTGGTAGTAGGTATTAAAGAAGTTGATATATGATAGTTTGCATTTCCCTGGCACCTTTTGTGGAAGGATTAGTGCTTCATAAATCTGAAGAAAACAATGTTTTAACTTTTTTGTGCAGGAAATAAGACTCTGTCTGTATGACTAGAGAAAGACCATAGAGCAAGTCAGGTAGCCAGAACTCTTCCCCTTTACGTGGGGCCACCAGGAGATCATAGTCATTTAGGTTGGAAAAGACTTTCAAGATCGTAAAGTCCAACTGTTAACCCAGCACTGCCAAACCCACCACTGAACCATGTCCCTAAGCACCACATCCACATGTCTTAAATACCTCCAGGGATGGCGACTCAACCCCTTCCATGGGCAGTCTGTTCCCATGCTTGACAACCCTTTCGGTGAAGAAATTGTTCCTAATACCCAATCTAAACCTCCCCTGGTTCAACTTGAGGCCATTTCCTCTTGTCCTATGGCTTGTTACTTGGGAGAAGACTGACACTCACCTCCCTACAACCTCCTTTCAGGTAGTTGTAGAGAGCGATGAGGTCTCCCCTCAGCCTCCTTTTCTCCAGGCTGAACAACCCCAGTTCCCTCAGCTGCTCCTCATCAGCCTTGTGCTCCAGACCCTTCACCACCTTTGTTGCCCTTCTCTGGACATGCTCCAGCACCTCAATGTCTCTCTTGCAGTGAGGGGCCCAAAACTGAACACACTATTCGAGGTGCGGCCTCACCAGTGCTGAGTACAGGGGGATGATCACTGCCCTAGTCCTGCTGGCCACACTATTCCTGATACAAGCCAGGATGCTATTGGCCTTCTTGGCCACCTGGGCACACTACTGGCTCATATTCAGCCGGCTGTTGACCAACACTTGCAGGTCCTTTTCTGCAGGGCAGCTTTGCAGCCACTCTTCCCCAAGCCTGTAGCATTGCATGGGGTTGTGACCCAAGTGCAGGACCTGACACTGAGCCTTTTTGAATCTCATACATGGGCCTCAGCCCATCAATCCAGCCTGTCCAGGTCCCTCTGCAGAGCCTTCCTGCCCTCCAGCAGATCAACACTCCCGCCCAGCTTGGTGTCATCTGCAAACTGACTGAGGGTGCACTCGATCCCCTCGTGTAGATCATTGATGAAGATATGAAACAGAACTGGCCCCAGTACTGAGCCCTGGGGAACACCACTTGTGACCGGCTGCCAGCTGGATTTAATGCCGTTCACCACAACTCTTTGGGCCTAGCCAGCCAGTTTTTTACCCAGCAAAGAGTATGCCTGTCCAAGCCGTGAGCAGCCAGTTTCTCCAGGAGAATGCTGTGGGAAATGGTGTCAAAGGCTTTACTAAAGTGTAGGTAGACAACATCCACAGCCTTTCCCTCATCCCCTAAGCAGGTCACCTTGTCACAGGAGGAGATCAGGTTGGTCAAGCAGGACCTGTCTTTCACAAACCCATGCTGACTGGGCCTGATCACTTGGGTGTCCTGTACGTGCCATGTGATGGCACTCAGGATGATCCACTCCATAACCTTCCCCAGCACCGAGGTCAGGCTGACAGGCCTGTAGTTCCCCAGATCCTCCTTCCAGCCTTCTTGTAGATGGGTGTCACATTTGCTGACCTCCAGTCAACTGGGACCTCCTCGGTGAGCCAGGACTGCTGATAAAGGATTGAAAGTGGCTGGGTGAGCACTTCTGCCAGCTCCCTCAGTACCCTTGGGTGGATCCCATCTGGCCCCATAGACTTGTGTGTGTCTAAGTGGTGTCACTAACCATTTCCCCTTGGATTATGGGGGCTTCATTCTGCTCCCCATCCCTGTCTTCCAGCTCAGGGGGCTGGGTATGCCGAGAACAACTGGTCTTACTATTAAAGACTGAGGCAAAGAAGGCATTAAGTACCTCAGCCTTTTCCCCATCCTTTGTCACTATGTTTCCCCCCATGTCCATTAAAGGATGGAGATTCTCCTTAGCCCTCCTTTTGTTGCTAATGTATTTATAGAGACTTTTTAAAATTATCTTTTACGGCAGTAGCTAGACTAAGTTCTAGTTGGGCTTTAGCCCTTCTAATTTTGTCCCTGCATAACCTCACGACATCTTTGTAGTCCTCCTGAGTTGCTTGCCCCTTCTTCCAAAGGTCATAAACTCTCCTTTACCTCCTGAGTTCCAGCGAGACCTCTGTCTCAGCCAGGCCGGTCATCTTCCCCGCTGGCTTGTCTTGGCACATGGGGACAGCCTGCTCCTGTGCCTTTAAGATTTCCTTCTTGAAGAATGTCCAGCCTCCCTGGACTCCTTTGCCCTTCAGGGCTGCTTTCCAGGGGACCAGTCTCCTAAACAGACTCAGTCTCCTAAACAGGCCACAGTCTGACCTCCGGAAGTCCAAGGTAGCACTTCTGCTGACTCCCCTCCTTACTTCTCCAAGAATCAAAACTCTATCATTTTATGATCACTATGCCCAGGACAGCCTCCGACTGTCACATCACCCACAAGTCCTTCTCTGTTCACCAACAACAGGTCCAGCGGGCGCCTTCCCTAGTTGGCTCCCTCACCAGCCGTGTCAGGAAGGTCTCTTCCACACACTTCAGGAACCTCCTAGACTGTTTCCTCTCTGCTGTATTGTATTTCCAGCAGACATAGGGTAAGTTGAAGTCCCCCACGAGAACAAGGGCTAGCGATTGTGAGACTTCTCCCAGCTGCTTATAGAATATTTCATCTGCGTCTTCATCCTGGTTGGGTGGTCTATAACAGACTCTCACCATGATATCTGCCTTGTTGCCCTTCCCCCTGATTCTTACCCATCAACACTCAACCCTGTCGTCACCATCATTAAGCTCTGGACTATCAAAACAGTCCCTAACATACAGGGCTACCCCACCGCCTCTCCTTCCTTGCCTATCTCTTCTGAAGAATTTGTAGCCATCCATTGCAGCACTCCGGTTGTGCAAGTCATCCCACCATGCTTCTGTGACAGCAACTATATCATAGTTTTCCTGCTGCACAGGAGCTTCCAGCTCCTCCTGTTTGTTGCCCATGCTGTGTGCCTTGGGGTAGATGCACTTCAGCTGGGCTATTGATCCTGTCACCTGATCACACTGTCACATCCTGGATGTGCTCTGTACTTCCAGAGTTCCTGTGTCTGAATTGATTCAAAGCTTGCATTTTTCTTTACATTTTTGTTAGCTAACAGAGTGATGCTTGACCCTGGAAGGGGTTACTTTCTGGACATGCATTGTCTAACTGCTAGTCTGCTGCAGAGAGGTTATTTTTAGTGAAAATAAGCTCTGCTGGCTTTGATTGCAGTTCTTTGGCGTAGTAACTGGTGAATGCTGAATACTGAATCTGTCATACTGTGATAGGCAGATTAAGGAAATGCTTCAAAGTTCTGGCTAGTTCAGGCTCAGCTGTGGTCGTTAATATTTGTTTTCTTTCCCTTCACAGTCAAAAAGAATAAACTCATTTAATTTGAAAGAAAAGCTGAATTTCCTTTTTCATGTGTTCCTCATGCAATTTAATTGCATTTGAGGATTTCATAACATTGACAACAGTCATGACATGACAACTTAGATAATGAAGCAGAGAAACTTTAATATGGCTATAGAGATAAGCTGTTCTGGAAGTACAGAGAAAACAGAACATTTCCCAAGCCAAGAAGGAACCCGGAGCTGGGATTAGATAAATGTCTCTGAAGAAAGGTGTAGAAGAGTATAGATAAACTTTTTGTTTCTTCTCTGACTTAAGGAAGAGAAGACAATGTGAGAGAAGACCTGTGTAACATAAATGCAGGTGTGAAGTTAAAAGGGAAGAGTGGTTACTTACATACGCTTTGTTGCCAGCAGTATTTTGTTCTAACTAAAGTGATCAAGAGATTTAAGTCTGTCCTGTATGCAACCTCTTTTTTTAAAAAAATAAGTGGTTAAATTTGTGCTATGTGCTTTTGTTGTCGGGTCTTTTCTGCTTAGTGATGTGAGAGAGCCCGGAGGTTTGCAGAGCAGCCATCTTTGCAGAATAAAACTCCTTGCGGAGAGTTTCTCATGGGTGAATCTTGGTGTGTACGTGTGGTTATCTGTCTTTATGCTGCTCAACCACAGTTGCTAATTCCACCATTGTGTTAGCTCTGCATCAGGGAGCCTGTAAGGAAGATTAATTACTTTGAGGCCTAAGGCAAGCTGCAAGGAGTGTTCATATGCTTTCCCTATCCAGAAGGCTATGGAAGAGGAATGAAAAGGAAGCCTGAAAGGGGTTAAGAGTGTGTATAATGTTATATATGAGTTGCAGTTGAGTCTGCTGGAAGGATGACAGGAACCAGTGGGAGAGAAACAGATACAGGAACTGAAATGGCTGAAGCTTTGTGGCTCAAATAGAAGAAAATGAGAAGGTGTTTGCTCAGATTAAGGAAATGAATCAGATGTGCCTAGTCTGAGTCATCCACTTAACTCATGCTAATCCTTTACAGGTTTTCTTAGGTACTGGAGTAATGTGATTGCATTTCCACCTGTGGGTATGGCAGGGAATCCATCTAGGGCTTTATTGTACCACTGCTCACAAGAAGTGTCTGAGTGAATTTCAAGCACAGTATAATAATAGAGTGGAATACTAGCAAGCTATTGAAAGAGCAGTGCAATAGTATCTGCTTAAGTATATGCTTAGGAAGCTTGAAAGAACTTGGATAAGTTCATAACTAGTCTATATCTCGGTAGCTGCTGCAGAGTGTTTCACAGTTCCCTCTGGTTGCATGCCACTGCTTCATCTGCTTGTCACCTTTCAGCAGGAGCCCTGTTTCTGCTGCAAATGGTATATACAACTAGTTTGTGTCCTTGCCAACACATACTTCTGGAGGACCTCTCCTTGCTATAAATAAACACTGCCAGATTTGACAAGCTGGACCAAGTTGCCTGCTGAAGTGCCTACTAGGAATGGACTGCAGGAAGAACCTCAGTTGCATTGATTCAGAGTAGCAGCTGAGGAATCATTTTAGCATGGCAGTTAATTGTATTTAACACCTTTGACTAAACAGAGCTAGTAGAATTGTAGCAAGTATAACTTTCCTCCTTGAATTGTTTTCTTTTTTTTTTTGCAAGCCTGACTACTTCAGGAATGAAGTCTGTCAGAGCTTGTTTTCCAGCTGGGGGTATGTGTAAAGGACTGGGTAAAATAGCAACAGCACCACTTCAATTTAAAAAGCAACAACAACAAAAAACATTTTCAAAGCACATGGAAAAATTCTGAGAAACTTCCACGCAGTAGTTGAAACTGGGGGTAGGGAGTGCAGGAGACTTTTGTAGGCAATGTCTCATTGGAGTTCCTACAGATAGTTCCATGAAATGCTGAGTAGTTACTTTGGTTGCATTAGTAGTCACATGAAAGGAGAAGGTGTTCGAATTGGCGTTTTCCTTGAATTTCTTGCTCTTGAAATCTAATCAGCAAGTAACACTGGGTGAAGGTGTCCTGGAAGAATTGAGACAAATAAATTTGGAAAACTTGGGTTCTGCCCTGTTAATATTCCTTGATTTTAGTGCCTGTCTATCCCTCTCTTTCCCTGCTTCATGCTGGGAATTAACAGTCTGTCTTTTTCTCTGTGCGCTCCATGCTGGGAGTGTTTGCTGGCACAGAAGAGTCCGAAGCATCTCAATTTTATGAACAAGATCCTAATGTGTGTACGTAATGATCCTTTTAATATATCAGTAGGTAGCAGAAATAGAATCGTGGAGGGGGTTTCAGTGTAGGTCAGAATGACAGTGTGGGGGTGTTAGAGTTTAGATAAACACTTCCCTGTTAATTAGATTGGGTGTATGGACTTTTTTCCAGAGTTTTGTCCGCTTTTGCTGTTGCCTTTAGATTGAGCAACTTGGGAATAATTTTTTGGCCACATAAGTTATAGAGGCTGACTCATGTCTTCCCAGCCAGCCACGTGTTCGTGCACGTTTTTCCTGACCTGACAGGGAGATGATCATTTTCTCTTAATAGAAATGAGTACGGGTAGATGTGAGCTTCATGAAAAGCAAGCAAGCCAAACAGTCACTTTTGTTACTTCCTTTTTTCCCCCAGGGTTTCCTGTATTTCCTTTTCTTCTTTGGGTGCACCAATTTACCTTTATAATAATTAAGAATATAACTGATAAACCCCAGGCATTTTGACATTCATTTTGCTGTGGTTGTTAAAACATTACTATCATGTAAATATAAAATAGTCTATTAAACCTACTATATACTTAAACATGCCTAGTGACCGTGCTGGAAAGACCTCCCTTAAAACATTGAGTTAAAAAGTAATTGAAATTGGTTGCCCTTGATATTGCCCCAGATGTCTCCATGAGCTGAGTAAAATTCAGAGAAAACGATCACCCACATGATGGAAACCTTTATTCTTTAACAAACCACAGAAATCTATTCTTGACTTCTCTTGCAGCTGAGCGTGCTCTAGATACCATGAATTTTGATGTGATCAAAGGAAAACCCATTCGCATCATGTGGTCTCAGAGGGACCCCTCCTTGAGGAAGTCAGGGGTTGGGAATGTCTTCATTAAGAACCTGGACAAATCCATTGATAACAAGGCACTTTATGACACATTCTCAGCGTTTGGGAATATTTTGTCCTGCAAGGTGAGATGTGGTTACTTTGTCCAATTCTGTTATAGCAGTGACATGATCAGACACCTCCAACGTAGGAAGTGAAAGGGACGCCTTTCACCAAGTGAGGAGTGGAGTCTCTAAAAGGCAGAGTTGACCAAAAGGTCAGGGATTGCTGAAGTTAAGTCAGATTTGGTCATGAAGCGTGCAAGTCTGAAACACAGATGACGTCTTCCTAGTGTTGACCCTTGGCAGTAACCTATTTTCGCGTGCTGGCCTTGTGTCTCAGTGTGGCAGAGGAGAAAATGTGTTCAGAGAGCTGACATTTTGTTTTCCTTCCACATGTCTAGGTGGTGTGTGATGAGAATGGCTCTAAGGGCTACGCGTTTGTGCACTTTGAGACCCAGGACGCTGCAGATAGAGCCATCGAGAAGATGAACGGCATGCTGCTAAACGACCGCAAAGTGTGAGTGTCACAGCCAGAAGCAGCAACGATCGCATGAACCGTGATGCATCTCGGTATTAACAGGGACACACAAGGCACTGGTTCTCCTGGCCCAAGCCTTGGCCTGCTACCTCTCCACTACAGGGCTGGTGAGTGACCCTGCCCAAGCCATGGCCTGCTACCCCTCCATTACAGGGCTGGTGGGTTTCCCTAACCAAGCCTTGATTTGCTACCTCTCCGCTAGTGGGCTAGGGTGGGTTTCTGTGGCCAGTACTCTCTCCACTGCAGAGCTGGGTGGGCATCCTTGTCTGACTCTCTCCGCCATAGGACAGGTGATTTTTCTGGTTGGTCTGTGGCCTGTTTGTCCTTCTCCTGTCACCCTTTCTTGTCCCCATTCCCAGCTCCTACTACACACTCATGTTTTGCCTCACTGCAAATCACACATTGTTTTTCCACTCTTGAAAACAAGCTGCTTATTGGGATTTTCATTCTTTTTTTTACAGATTTGTGGGGAGATTCAAGTCTCGTAAAGAGCGGGAGGCTGAGTTGGGAGCCAAGGCAAAGGAATTCACCAATGTTTATATTAAAAACTTTGGGGATGACATGGATGATGAAAGGCTAAAGGAGCTCTTCAGCAAATATGGTAAATACAGAAACACTTTTAATGAGGCTGTGAATTTCATGACCCATGGTAGTTTAATAGTGCTGCTACCATCTGTATAGCTCTACGTGGGTCACTTTGAGGAATACAAAGAGTTGAGGTGTGGGTAGTAGCTCTGCCAAATGTTGCACAGGAGGCAGAGGCTGGCCAGCAGATGAGACACAGAAGGCTGGGGCTATTATATGGAGTTTAATAGCCTTGAAATAGTTTTATGATATTTTACTAACTCTGTCCCTTGGTAACAGGTAAAACTCTGAGTGTTAAAGTGATGACAGACCCCACTGGAAAATCCAAAGGCTTTGGCTTTGTAAGCTTTGAAAAGCATGAAGATGCTAACAAGGTATGACCATTTTTTATGCTGCTTGAGGTCTTCAGAGAAGAAAAACTTTTACTTGGTTTATCATAGGAGCCTGTTACTAAAATGGGAGAAAATTCTGCCTCAGGCATAACCTCTTCTAGATGTGGGGACTTAGAAACCTTTTGCACCTTACTAGCTTGATATTCAAGGGTAACTTGGCATTTCTCCAGGTTACTAGATCCACACAGAATGCAATGGTGTAATCAGGAACGTTAATTGCTGAAGCAATACTACAATGCAGGGCTTCAGGAGGAGGAAGGCGTCTAGAGTGAGAACATTGCTTAGAAATAGTCTTCTCTAAGTATAATGCTTGTTAAAATTTGGCCTTAATTGCAAGAAGGGGTGGGGATAAATTCACAAGTTGCTGTTAGTCCAGCACTTAGTGGTATTGTCAGCATGGTGTCCCCTGATAACTTCAGTTTGTCTTTAGCCTGTTACGTGGAAGCAGTGCAAAGGTAATGTGGCAACCTTGGTTTATTGGCTAAGAGGCAGGGATACAATGTGAGCTTTGGACAGTGCTGTTCTTAACAGGATCAGGTGCTGTCTTATTTCAGCAGTTGACAGTTTCCTTTGAACCCTCTACCCAGGCAGTAGAAGAAATGAATGGAAAGGATATCAATGGGAAAATGGTATTTGTAGGCCGAGCACAGAAGAAGGTCGAGCGCCAGGCAGAGCTGAAACGGAAGTTTGAACAGCTAAAACAAGAGAGACTCAGCCGGTACCAGGTGAATAGTCAGTTCCTTTTCTGAATTTAAGCACCATTTTCAGTCTGTTGGGAGACTTGAGAGGAATTGACAAAGTGATCAGTCATTGTCCTATGAGATAATCCTGGGAGTTAGAATGTAAAGGCAACTCCGTGGTATTTGGGGGCATCAGGGCATAGTCTTGGCGATAAAATGTTTAGGAGGACATGAGAAAACAGTCATGCAGTCTCCTTTATTTTCAAATTAGGATATCTAGAAGGATGGAGAGAGACAGCATAACCCTGTGCTGTTGTTTCTCTAATTTATGGCAAAACTGGGTCATGTCAGAGATTGCATCCAAATCTTTCCCACTCCTTGCGATATAGTGCTGGACTGGGGACACATGATGCAACAGGAAAGCAGAGGAAATCCAGACAAGCTCCCTTTCACCACAGTGGGACTTGTCTCTACGCCTTTGCAACACTTATTGCCTTCAGCTTTGGGTGGTATGAAAGGAACATTATGCTAAATTAAGAGTTTTCAGACAAATTACAGCTCTGGCAGATGGATGTTAACAGTAGATGTGCTCAAGATTTTCTTTAATGTTATGAATGTCTTATTGTTCTCTCCCTTCTAGGGTGTTAACCTATACATTAAAAACTTAGATGACACTATAGATGATGAAAAACTGAGGAAGGAGTTCTCACCTTTTGGGTCAATAACGAGTGCCAAGGTATTGTGGGCTTTGAGGGTATTAGGATTTTAAAGCCTGAAGAAGGAACTGTTACCGACATGGGATTGAAGGGCAGTTCTTGTCTCCCTTGGTCATTGTGGTCCTGGAAACATCTGGACTAGTAAATACACAGATTTATTTGGCTCTCGGTGGGATTTTACTGAAATCTTATTTCATTCCCTCGTGAAAAGAGGAGGCAGGAAGTAGCAAACATGCTTGTTTGAGGTGACTCCCAATAAGCATGAAATGGCGTTTTCTTATGTGCGTTTAGAGGCTGCACCAAATCTTTCCCATTCCTTACTGTGCAGTGTGGGCCTGGGGACACATGGTGCTTACAGAAAAGCAGAGTAAATCCAGGCAGGTGACTTCTCATTCATTGAGTACCTGTCTCTACACCTCTGCAACAGTTATGTCCTACCTGCCTGAAATCTGACATTTAAAAAATATGGATTCTTATGCTGAGTTGTTGTAATGGTCATCCACTAGCAATTGACGTGGTGCTTAGGGACATGGTTTAGTTGTGGACTTGGCAGTATTAAGTTTATGGTTGGACTCTATCTTAAGGGTCTTTTCCAACCTAAATGATTCCATAATCTTTACCACAGGTGATGCTGGAAGATGGACGGAGCAAAGGGTTTGGCTTTGTCTGCTTTTCCTCTCCAGAGGAAGCTACAAAGGCTGTGACAGAGATGAATGGGCGAATTGTGGGCTCAAAGCCATTGTACGTTGCACTTGCACAAAGGAAAGAAGAGCGAAAGGCCCATCTAACTAATCAGTACATGCAACGCATTGCTGGGATGAGAGCCTTGCCTGCCAACACAATTATTAATCAGTTCCAACCTGCTGCTGGGGGATACTTCATGCCTGCTGTGCCCCAGGTAAGCTGAGCTAGTGTGTTTTTTTTAACCTGTCTTGGAGCTTTGATGGTTCAGCTGCAATAATCTCATTGAGCCTTTCTTATTGCGTATAAGTAAAAAACTCCTAATGAGGGGTGCAGTCAGTGGAGTTAATTCTGTGACTTCCCAGCTGTCTGTTCTCTTACTGTGAATTGAGTGTTGAGTCCTGGCAACGACTGCCAAAACATGTTGTAAACAATGTTTGTTACTCGCTTAGGTGTTGCCTTGAGCTTCTCTGATCTTTCTTCAGGCTCAGAGCAGACCCACCTACTATGCACCCAATCAAATGACGCAGATGAGACCCAACCCACGCTGGCAGCAAGGGGGAAGACCTCAAGGTGAGCGTGCTAGAGGCAATATTTTGGTTGTATGACCCTCTTGTACTTTCCAACAAGAATGATGCATGCTTTCCTTTCCATGCACAATCCCAACCTGCTTTCTGTAGCTGACTGCCCTGACTTGCCAGTCAGTTCTGTTTTGAGGATTTCCCCTCATTTCTTCCATTAGGCTTCCAGGGAATGCCAAATGCCATGCGCCAGTCTGGACCACGGCCAGCACTGCGCCATCTGGCCCCTGCCGGCAATGCTCCGGCCTCTCGTGGCCTCCCTGCCGCTGCCCAGCGAGTTGGTAAGGTGTCTGCCTCCCAGGCTCTTCCCCTTGTCTGTGAGGGAGGAGGATGCTATTGAGACTTGACTTCTACTTCCAAAGATGGTTGTCAGATATGGATAACCAAAGGCCACCTGGAGCAAGGGGCAGAGACAGCACCTGAATCTTTCCTATTCCTTGCTGTGCAGTGCAGTTCTGGAGACAGTTGGTGCTACAGCACAGCAGTGGAAATCCAGATGGGTTACTTTCCACTGGTTTGGAACTCATCTCTACACCTCTGCAACATTTACCACTCAAAAAAAAAAAGGCTATGTAGGTTATGGATATTGTTTTCAGAGTAGAGCATCCAAACTCATTTTATTCCAGTGAATAACTAGAAAATATCTTAAATGCAGGATGTGGAATCCATGGTTTAGTTTTAGGGAGGATAGCCCTTTCCTAAAGTAGCCAGTTGCATTTTAGAGACCAGTTTCTAAGGAAGTATTAGACTGTGCAGAGCATAGTTTGAATTCAACAGTTAATATCAGACATCTCAACTTGCTTGCATGTTGCTACAGGTGTTTGTAATTCTGTTCTCCTCTTCTTTTGCAGGCGTTGGCACTGCAGCGCAGAATTTAGCTCCTCGTCCGCCTGTAGCTGCCCCCGCTCCCAGAGCGGTTCCTCCTTATAAATATGCCTCAAGTGTCCGCAGCCCACACCCAGCTGTACAGCCTTTGCAGGTAACACAAGGGTCTGGGCTGTGAAGTTCCTGCAGTTACTGCAGTCCCAACAGGTTTTACATGCAACTGAAGTGTTTTTACAGAAACTTCAAGCTACTTTGATAACCCAGACAGGCATCATAATTTGGAATTTAAAAACCTGGCAGTTGTACTGTTGCCAGGAACAACCTAGTCGGTTTATCTGTCTTACACTTGCAAGCCCTTTTACCCAGATTTGCTGTAAGGATATTTTTCTTGGTTCTTCGCTTTCCCATTTTGCAACCATTCATTCTCTCACCTCTTTGCCAAATCCTCACTAGGGTATCGGTGAAGGCACAGTTTGCTTCTCCCACAAACCTCTGTGTTGTAAAAAAAGCAGGCATGGATGTTGCGCTTTCAGTTGCGATATTTGTCTCGCAATGTTTGGTCCAGTTTTTGTAAGATATTTACAGTGCCCGTGTGTGACATTAGGGAGTTTTGAGTTCAGGACTTGGAGGGAGCACGTTTGTGAACCAAGGGCACCTTATCTGTCCTTTTCTGAAACTTAAATCTGCTGTAGGCTTGACAAAGATTGTTTTAGAAGGAGGGAATATTTTATTATTGTCTCTAAATATGAAGCAGTCAGCCTAGTATCTATTTCAGAACCCTCATGTCTGCCCTTCTATAGGCACCTCAGCCGGCAGTACATGTGCAGGGACAGGAACCGCTAACGGCCTCCATGCTGGCTGCTGCCCCTCCCCAGGAGCAGAAACAGATGCTGGGTAAGTGAAACTCCAGTTCTTACAGATCATGTTTTACTTTGGAAATCCCCTTAGGTTTCAAAGATGACTTTTTAATTGAAACTCGGCTGTCTGAACTTTTTTTTTCTTCCCCAGGAGAACGTTTGTTCCCTCTGATTCAAGCTATGCACCCCAGCCTTGCGGGGAAGATCACAGGAATGCTGCTAGAGATTGACAACTCAGAGCTGCTGCACATGCTAGAGTCTCCAGAGTCCCTCCGGTCAAAGGTAAACTGTCCCCATCTTAGATGGGGTGGATTGTGGGAGGCTTTGGTCAAGAGAACAGGTCTCACTAGATCACTTGTCTCCCCAAGGTGGAGGAGGCTGTCGCAGTGTTGCAGGCTCACCAAGCCAAGAAAGAAGCTGCCCAGAAGGTGGGCGTGGTTGCTGCTACCTCTTAAACCAGGAAGACTGGTGAGTGTCTCAGTCCTTAGCTTCACTTAAAAGCTTCCAGAATCAGAGTAAATAAAGCATGATTGTTAGGGAATGTAGCCAGTCGGGAGGCCCATGTAGGTCCGGGTGCAGCACTTGTCTGCTTTGAGTCCACTCTTTACAAAACAAAACAACCAAACAAAAAACCCTAATGCAGTTTTTCCCAACAGAATCCTTATTGTAGAAGCTTTAGAAATATTCTTCAGAAATCTTATTTTAATTAAGCATCAGAAAGATGTTGCATGGTTCCCTGAAGTGTTCCGAGCAGTTGACATGTCAAGGAAGGGATCACGTGTTGAGATGAGTCTTGTGAAACTGCTAATCTGGGAAGTAAAATGAGACGGACAAGGTGTTCTAGTGACTTTGAGGGTAAATAGGCTGTTAATGCCCATTCCTTATCCTGACAACCACCTGCCTACAGTAGATATTAAAGTGCTGGTGTCAGGAATGGCATTTCACTGTATAGGTCTGTCCAAGCAAATGCTGTCTCCTGTGTTTTGGAGCTGGCTCTTGTTTAACTTCAGAATAAGGTTTCTGATTCTTTGAATGCCTCTTCTCGCTTTTGATGATCCATTTTTCTATGGGTTTTTTGTGGGTTGTCTGGAATTGACATCCTCAGTACTTTCTGTGAAGCTGTTGTGGTCAGATGTCGCAACTCAAACTGGTGAAGAACGATGAAGGGTTCTTGTATTTCTCAGTGGCTCCAGTCACTGGCTTCTCTGCTAAAGAGTTTGAGTTTCTTGTCAGATGATCAGAAATGGATATTTTCCTCAACTGTTAACAGCTTCTCTCTACCTTGCAAATCAGATCGGAGTCCTTATGATTTGTAACGCTGGAAAGCTCACGAGCCTGGAGTGAGGTGTGCTGTATGTAGGCAACTTGTCGTCCTCTTTTCCTCTAGGATGCAAAGAAGCCAAATAGCCCCGTCATGGACATCAGCTCAAGATGTTTGAAGATTCTTCACTGTCCTGCAGATCTCAATGCCATGCATCATATCACATAGTTATATTGCATTTTGTAATTTAATCTTTCAGATCTTATTTAAAAAGCCAACTCTGAAGCTCTAGATTTCCAAAACCAGAATTGGGCTTGCAAGCTTTTCCTTTGTGGTCAGAACAGAGCTGCCCTTTGTGTCTTCTAAACAGGACATTGAGGATTTTAGGTTGAAAGTATTTTGTGGTTTTGGTTTTAACTGAACAATCCAGTTTGGAAAGTCTGGAAAGCATTTATCAATAAAGGAATAAAAACTTTCACTGCATTTGTCAATTTTTTCCCCCCCCTCTAGATTTGATAAGTAAATGTGATGTGGCTTGGTAAAATTAAACTGGCAGGCAGTTGTTGTATGATTGATACATTGAAACTGTGATATAATTGAGTTATTCTGCTTGTTAACTTTGAACAATCACTGTTTTGAAGCAGCTGTGTTAAAATTATGCCACAGGACAGTTATGTTGGGTTTGGTTAGTGTCTGTAAGCGGTGATCAAGTAGAAGGGTTTGGGAGGTATTTTTCAAGTGAGGCGTAAAAGGGGTTTGGCTTCCTTTTCATCCTCTGCTGGAGCAGAGAAACTTTGCTGCTCTTTGTATATATTTCTACATTTTTCAGCTGGATGTTTTATTTACTGGTTCCGTCATTGTAGGACAGTTGGTATTTTATACTCTAAAGAATGGCTGTGGGGGTTCATAAGTGATTGGTAAACTATTTGGGGTGATCCTTTGGGATAAAAAGCGCGCAGTAATTCTGAAAGAGCAGTCGGCCTCGACGCTGCAGATGCTTCTGCGGCAGAAAGCTCTCGCTGCACGCCCTGGTCACCCCGCAGGGGAACGCGCCCGCTCCCCCGTGGGACCGAGGCGCACTTCGTGTCGGGAAGACGCGAGGCGCTGGCGGCTGGAGCGTCCCGGGGAAGCAGAAGGGGCTCCCGGGGCTGCTCCCCCGGGGCTGCCCGCCCCTCTGCTCCCCGCCCGGCCCGGGGCCGGCCCCGCGGAAGGGCGGGCGGAGCCTCCGCGCGGTTCCGGGGCGGGGCGGAGGGAAGATGGCGGCCACCAAGCGGGTGCTGTACGTGGGTGAGTGGCGGGGCCGGGGGGGGTCCCCGAGCGGGGCCGGGGTCCGCAGGCCGTGACCGGTGTCCGCCCCGCAGGCGGGCTGGCGGAGGAGGTGGACGAGAAGGTGCTGCACGCCGCCTTCATCCCCTTCGGGGACATCACCGACATCCAGATCCCGCTGGACTACGAGACGGGTGCGTGGCCCGGGGGTGCTGCGTCCCGTCGGAGCATCCCTCGCTCCGGGGCGGTTTTCCGGGACAGCCAGGGAACGGGACCCAAGCGCTGCTGGGTCGCCGTGGGACCGGTGTGTCTTTGCTGCCCGTTACCGCTTGCTTCTCTCTCTGTCTCTCCAGAAAAGCACCGGGGATTCGCCTTCATTGAATTTGAGCTGGCAGAGGTGAGAAAGGGGCAGATACTTGAGCAGCTTGGGCCCTCCTCTTCCTCCCCTGGTGTTTTTGGGCTGGATCCTCGTCCCCTTGGGGCAGCAGTGTTGCAGTTGATGGAAGCAGGCGGGGGTTACCTGCCACAGCCTCAGATTGTTCTCGAGCAGCGGGAGCTGCTCTTCTGCCTTTCCGAGTTCCCGCTTTTCCCACTTTCTTTTGGGCTGAAGCATGGCCACTGCTGGCCCAAACTGCTTGCCTGCTGGCCCTGGAGCTCAGCAGCAGCAGGTGGGTTTCTTGGCTTCGTGTGCAGCACAGGCTGTCATATATTTGCTGTGTTATAATCTGTCCTGGGCTTTATATGCAAGATCTCTCCCCTTCTCCCAAATGTGTTATGTAAGTGTTAAAGCATTGTACATAAAATGAGTTTACTGGATGGGTTGTGGGAAGACAAACCCCAGATACTGGTTTGGATACGGCTCTTGCAAGATCCATTGGTTTTACAGCCCTGGGGTAGATGAGGTTTAGGAAAACAGTCCTTTGGCAATCTTTTTCGCAATGAAACGCTGGGCCGCGTGTAGGCTGAGCCTCGCTTTTAAAGGTAGAGTGCGAAGAAACAATAATAATGATTTTCTTTCGCTTTTTTGGCAGGATGCGGCAGCAGCTATTGACAACATGGTACAGACCCTGTTCCCCCTTGCCTCCGGAGACGCGTGGCTTTGCCGTCTTCCCAGTAGCACAGAGTGAGGCCCTATGTGGCATGGGCTACACAGAGAAAGCAAACTCTGTTTTTCTCTGACCTCTGCAGGGATTTGGGGGGCATGGTGACTTTTTTACCTTTTGGTGGGTTTTGTTCTGCTTTTTTTTCCTCTGCAGAATGAGTCTGAGCTCTTTGGTAGGACAATTCGTGTGAACTTGGCTAAACCGATGCGAATTAAGGAAGGATCATCCAGGCCTGGTGAGTTGGTGCCCGGGAGGGGAGAGCATCCCCGTGGATGTTCAGAGCTTTGTGCATCAGCCTTTCTCTCTGGTTCCCCAGACCCTGAGGCAGAGACCTCTTCCCTGCCTCCTATTTGGGGATCTCAGGGGTCTGAGCAGCATCCTCGTAATCAAATAACCTAATAACTAAAAATATCCCCCAATTCCTTAGATGGAAATACTCTTGGCAGCACTTCCAGTTGCCTTTGTGCCCTCTGACAGAGGGCACGGCACGCACACATGTACCAGGCAGAATTACCCACGCATCTGGCCACATCTGTAAAAGCAAATGGGGCCAAGGCCATCGCAAGCAATTGCCCCGCATGGGGATAGTCGCAGGGAAGAGGCCGTGAGCTTGCCCTGCCCGGTGATGTGTGGCACCTCTGGGAGGAAGAAGGGATGACTTTGTCCCTCATTTCCCTGCACACCGTGTGTTTTGGGGTAGGCTGCTGCCAGCCACGTGCTCCCACGCCTCTGGTGCGATCTGCTGCCAGCACCGTGCTGTGCCCTGCCCCGTGCAGCCACCTGCGTGCTCACGCATGGCCCTTTGGTTCAGTTCGATTCCTGTGCTCTGACCCTTCCTTTTGCTATCGCAGTCTGGTCGGACGACGACTGGCTGAAGAAGTTTTCGGGGAAGACTCTGGAGGAGAACACAGAGGAGGCAGGAGCAGAGGCCCCCAAACCAGAGGTGCAGGAGGTAGGAAAAACAACCAGAGCCACCTGTATCCTTGCTGTCCCAAAGACAGAGAGTGGGGCCAGCCATCTTGAGGCAGAGCAGAGGAATGTCATCTCAACTTGTTTTTTTCTTTTCCTGCCCAGGGCGAGCCTCCTGCCAAGAAATCCCGGGCCAACCCTCACGTTTACATGGACATCAAGATCGGAAACAAACCTGCAGGGCGGCTGCAGATCCTCCTGCGCTCAGATGTGGTGCCCATGACCGTAGGTGAGGAAAGGGTCAGCCTCCCCAGCGTGGTTGCTTCCAGCTGCGACGCAGCTCTCACCTCTCTCCCCCTTGCCCCCGAACAGAGAATTTCCGCTGCCTCTGCACCCACGAGAAAGGCTTCGGCTTCAAAGGGAGCAGCTTCCACCGCATCATCCCCCAGTTCATGTGCCAGGCCGGCGACTTCACCAACCACAACGGCACCGGAGGCAAATCCATCTACGGGAAGAAGTTCGATGATGAAAACTTCATTCTCAAACACACGGGGCCAGGTAGAGCCATCTCCCCAGGCAGGGGCTGGAGAACAAAATGGCTCAGCGTGATCTAGAGGCCACGCTTGGGCTGTTTTGACCTAGACCACGTTGATAGTAGCAGCCCTGAATTATGATCTACGTTGGCCAAACGATTCTGCTGCGGTCAGACTGTCGTGTATCGCCGACGTTCAGTAAGCAGAGATGCATCATTCGCTCTCCATCCACGCACTGTTAATTTCCAGTGTTACATCGTGGAGAAAGAGTTTCAAAGCTGCTTTCCGGTTTGATTTTAAAGGGGGAATGTCACAGTGTGACTATGAAAAGCAGCGAAAAGCAAGCAGGTTTATCTCCATACAAACTGCTTTTCTATTACTGCAACTAAAAATAGATGAGCAATCTCCACCACTTTCCATCTTTCATGCTTGCAAGTGTTTCTCTCTCGACATAATTGGTTTCCAATGGGTTATGTAGAGTTTAATATTCAGAGGCTCTCCTAAAACCGGCAGCATTTTGTAGAGCATGGGAATGGGTTTGGGTCGAAGTAACGGCTCATGTGCTGGAGCTCATCGCTCCCTCCCCAGCCATAACACTGCACCTTTTGATCACAGGGCTGTTATCTATGGCAAACTCTGGCCCAAACACCAACGGCTCCCAGTTCTTCATCACTTGCGATAAAACAGACTGGCTGGACGGGAAGCACGTGGTGTTCGGGGAGGTGACGGAGGGCATGGATGTGGTGCGGCAGATCGAGGTAGGTGCCAGCAGCGGGGCGGCTGGGACAGAGCCGACCTCCTTCCTGCTCTTGGACTTCGTGTCTTTAATTCCTGCTGCTCTTCTCTCAAAGGCTCAGGGCACCAAAGACGGGAAACCAAAGCAGAAGGTGATTATCTCAGACTGCGGGGAGTGCCCGTGAGCTCGGCTCTTGGAGGGGGCTGGATGGGCTGAGCCTGGCCAGGAGGGGCTGGGGAGGGGGCTGCGGTGGGACGGCCCCGTGACCCCCCAGCAGTGTCCCGCTCCCGCGGCTTCTGTTGAAATTCTGCAAAGCTTGGTGTGAACGTGCCTGCGGACAGCGCTGCGGGGGGTCTGACCCACCCGAGGATAAATCACTTTTCAGCCTGCGCCGTCCTGTGCTCCCCCGAGCGGGGCAGGGCCGGTTCTGCTGCTGTGTTCCGGAAAGACTATATTAGGTAAAAATAAAACCTAGTTTTAAAAATACTGAGGACCTACCCCTGGTTGTTGAATTCTCACTGTGTGAGGATGGTCTTTACTTTTGAGCAAAGATGCTTTTATTGCTTTTACCCTCATCTTCTCAAACCCGGTGTCTAAATCCTGGCTCCAGGGGAAGCTACCCGTGCTGGGGCAAGAAGAGCAGAGCCACATCTCATGCTTTTTCCGCAGCAGGATCTCGTGGAGGCATTTTTGGTTTGTCCCTGGCTCTGTAATGTCATTTCCCATCAGCAGAGGGAGGCAGGTCCCTGGCTGGCAGCCATCCTGCTGGGAAGCAAGGATGATGGACCTGATGGTCCAACTCCATCTCCATCCGAGAGGGAGGGCATTTACTGGGATGTGTAAGTGGGAGAACAAGATCTGGACAAGAAGTACCGGGAAACGACGAAGACCCTTGGGTGATAGAAGAAGAAGGAAAAAAAAAAAAATGATGAGGCTGTAGGAAGGGGTTTAATTCCCAAACTCTGGTTTGCAGAGTGGAATAGATGCATGCATTTATAGCTCCCGACAGTGGGTAGCTCTGGCCGTGCACCATAAAGGTAACCACATTGTTGGAAAGTGATTGATTTGGGGTTTCCTGTGAAATGATGGCACTGGGTGCTTCTGGGAATGCGTGTTTGCGGGGAGGAAGGGATGTGTGGCTTAGAGCTTGCACAGGCGTTTGCAGGAGGGATGGGGCTGCCAGGGCAGAGAGGAGGGTCAGGTGTGCGGGGCTGGGGTTTAGGAGGTGTTTTTAAGGGCTTGTGCAGTTGGGGATTTTCCGTCTCACCAGCCCAGCTGCTCACAGATCAGGGGTGTTGCTTTTCCGTAATAAACACTGGGTTGTTTTATTCACTTGCCCGTTTTCCACACTGTTTGGGGGTCGTGCATTGCCCGACTGGGACAAAGTGAGATATGGGCACTCAGACGTGATACCTGACAAACAGAGAAACCAACTCAGCATTTCCCTTCCTTGCTCCTTTCTTTTTGTTGTTTAAATCTCAAATTTTTGAAGTCGGACCTTGCAGAAATCTTCAGCAACACCTGACGCAGGGAGAGCCCTTGCTTGATGGAAGTAGTCGATGGAAGCCCAGGGCTCGCTCTCTGCAGAAGGCACTGTGTCGCATGGAGCCGTGATCGCATCCTGAGCTGGATTTCATATGGAATTAGTTGGCAGATTAAATCTTTCCAAAGAGGCGAGACCTTTTCTCCGGAAGCCAGGCATTGGCAGGGAGCAGATCTTTCTTATTTTGGTGGGTTTATTGGGATTTTTTTTTTCTTTGTATTCAGCTAAATGAGGTTCATTATTTGTTCAGTGACACAAGGTTTCCCAGGTACCCAAGCTGAGAAACAGGCCAGGCTGTTTACTTTTAAAATCAGGGCAAATAAATAACTTAATTGTGCAAATAGCACAGGGAAGCTGCCCGGGGCTGGGGCCAGTGTGGCCACAGCCCCGTCGTGAGCCCCCGGGAAGCATCCACTGGTGAGCGCAGCCGCTCTCTAGCCACGGAGACGCAGCCTGACCTAAACCTCACATCACAACGCTTTGGCGGGGCTTATTTTCAAGCAAATAGGTACCATTTTAGCCAATCCCAAGTATTTTTTCGTTGCGAAATCCCGTCTGCCAAACAGAGCGCTGCTGTGCTGTGACATTTATTAAAAAACAAACAGCAAGAGAAACTATGTGTTTACTTTCCAAACTAGGCGTTTATTTTATAACAGTGTCGTAGCTCAATACGGATTTTTTTTTTTTCCAACTGGCTGAGTTTCGTGAACTTTAAGTAAACAGGAGCGGGTTAGTCAGCCAGCTACTTAATTGGCTGACGGTGTTTTCATGAAGGGAATTAAAAGCGCTGGTTAGAGGTGAGTGAGTTAGACGTACATGGCTAGAAACGGCTCAATCCCAGAGCAACGCGGATGCCGCCTCCCTTGTCCTAATTACCCTTCAGCCCAAACTGCCTCTGCGAACACCAGGGACTGCAGCAGCCTCTGAGCCAGCAGCGCGAGGGGAAAACGCATCAGCCACAAACAAAACAGACACGTAACCAGCCACATCCTCTCCTATATATATATGTGTATATATGTATGTGTCTCACTAAGTGTAGTAAGAGAATAAAAGTTATATACTATTTACATCCACTTCTAGGAAGGGGTGGGAGGGATTTATTTTTATTATTTATTATTATTAATGGACTTTGCTATGATGCGGCCCATGAAACTCCTCTTCCACACGCAGCAGGAACCCAGTGTCACATTGCTCTGGTGGGGCCGGGATGGGACCCGGCCGTCAGTGGCAGCCGCACGATTTCACCACCATGTTGCGGTGCTTCTTGAGGATGACGTTGTTGTTGCTGTCGTAGTAGAGGACGGAGGTGGCACTGAGCTTCGTGGGGGCACAGCACGCCTTGGGCACGGCCTCGGGCTTCATCAGGTGGACCTGGGGGATGGATGGAGCCCGTCAGTGCCAGCGAACGTGGCTCCGGGCAGAAGGAAAAGCATCAAACCAGCTCTTAACTGCAAAAAGCTTGGGTGAATGGGGAGATTATTTCCAGCTTTTTGCAAAAATATTTATTCTAAACACTGAGCAGTCCTTGCTGCAGTTTATATTGGATCGGGGCTCATGGCACTGCGTGGGCCAGGCAGCCCCTTCATTAATTTGGGATTTCTGGGCCCTTTTCTCTCTGTAAATAGGCAAATGGCTAAAAAAAAAAAAAAAAATCAGGGCAGTGCGGGACTCGCTCCTGTGTGGGTGGGGGGTGCTGGATGCTGTTGCAATAGAGATTCTCCTTCAGGGCTCAGTGCTGCCCCAAATTTACCATATTGCACTAAAATCTTAAGTACACAACGCCTTTCTGAGCACAACTCTCCTTCGGCTCCTTCATCCCCTGCTCGGGACACACATTATCCCAGTAATTCACTGTACAGTGCAAGCGGGGAGGTTCACAGGCTGCCGGATGCACACAGCCCTCGCCGGCTTTACCCGACATGTGCGATTAATTTATTGCAGGGGCAGCCGAGCTCTCCTAGTTCGGAAGTCCGGTGTTTTTGCTGTCAAACCCTGCTATTTGCAGCACTGGCCGGGGTTGGCATGGCTCCCCGGCCGCGTTTGCCCCGGCGCTTCCCAGAAGGGCTGGATCCAGGCACCAGGTGATTCACATCCTGCCCGAACGGCTCTGTTTCAGGAAGAGCGTTGGGTTTAGGGGTGATGGGTGGGTGTAGGGGGGAAGGGGACCCCTCCCTGCCGCTGCCAGGATCGTGCCCAGCCCCGGACGGGGCCTCTGGCAGCTTTGTCAATGCAAAAATTAAACCCCGCCAGGCAACACCTTCAAAGGCTCGGACGAGGACTCGGCTCTCCCTATAATTAACCGCGAACACCGGAGCCGGTGTGACTCTGCCATTGGGAAATCAAACACTCACAGGGCAGGAAATTCCAGAAATTAAAGCACCGGCTGGGATGTGGGGTGGGTTTGGGAAAAACGGGGCATTAAAGCCTTCCTGCTTAGAATATGCTGAGCCCAACGTTTGGGTGCTGAGCCACAACGGTGCTTCCTGGGACCTCGGATGAAACCCTCGCGCACGGCTGGCGAGGAGGATGCACGGGCGACACGATGCCCTCGCCCACCAGCTGACAGGGGAGCACCCATCCAGATGTGCATGCACCCACCGATTTTTTTATTGGGAGCTGGGGCTAAACTGCACCCTCTGACCTAAACGCGCTCAAACCCAGGTGTGCCCAGCCCCAAATCCAGCTCTCCACGGGGACCCGCTGGGCTCCGACCGCTCCCCAGCATCCCCCCCTGGGGCTGCCGTTGCGGGATGCACTGACCAAGGACTGCAGGATGGCATGGTTGGTGGCATTCATGCAGGAGTCCAGCGGGAAGGCACACTCCCCCTCGCAGTAGTAGGCTGAGTACCCCTGTGGGGCAATCACCCAGTCCTGCAAAAAAAAAAAAAAAAAGGGTTTACACCGGTTACGCCATGGGCTTTACCCTTTCTGTGCCCCTTCATCCATTCCCCACCTGCAAAAACAACCCAGCCGGCTCCTCCCCGGGTGGCCATGCCAGCAGCAAGGGTTTATTTTGAGTTTTTGGACTGAGCACTGAGTTGTTCGGGGTCACCGGTGGGGTTTGGGGTTGTGGCAGTTCATGTTTGCCTTCCCAGCTCCTGGGACGGAGCTGCGGCAGCTCCCGGCTGCCCTGCCCTGCTCACATGGCTGCAGATCGCTTTATGGGCAGGAGAAGCCAGGCTGGGAGGGAGCCCGGGGGGAGGACGATGGGGTTTTTTCGCATTTACTTCTCCCAGTAGACAAGTACCAGCCAGCCAAGGTCCTGAAAGCTGACGTAGAGCTCGTGGCGCCGGCAGACCTGCCGCCCGTCCGCGGCATGGACGTCATCTGCGGGAGAAGGGGACAGCCAGCGTCAGCCCCACGGTGCCAGCATCCCGACCACCCGCCCGGCTGCAGCCATCACCGCTCAGGGGTGGGACTGAACAGCCCGTACGACTGGGGTGAGTTCAGAAGAACAAAAAGAAGAGGAGCTTCTGTTGTTGCACAAAGGGAAAAGAAGCTTCAAACTGGCCTGAAATTTATTGCTCCAACATAGGGACGAGGAGATTCAGCCTGGAAAGGGCTAAATCCCAGCTCTGCTCACAGCGGAGTTGGTTTTGAGGGTTTCCCAAGATAAATGAGTTTGGGAGAGCTGGGGCTTCCCACTCCCCTCCTGCCTGAGCAGCTTCCCGGGGCCATGACACCCTCCTGGGGTGATGCCCTCCCAGGGCGGCTTCAAAGCCGAGGGCAGTGATGCAAAAAGATGTCCAATATTCAGGTATCCCAAAAAATCCCACGAAACACCATCACCTTGAGGGCACCCGCCCCAGACCCACTGCACCTCCTGAACTGCAAACAACCCCAATCCTAAAAACCCCGAGCTCTGCTCCCCCGGGGATGCACTTCTGGGCCAAAATTGGGATTCCTTGCAAGACAAGGTACTAACAAAAGGTCCCATGGTCGTGGCAGCAGCAGAGCACGGTGTTTTCCATAGGGACACCAGAAAGGGACATAGGTGCCCCATAGGGACACCACTTCTCACCCCACAAAGATCTTACCAAAAATTCCCGGCAGCTTGTTTGGATGTGGGAGGTCGTTCGTCTTCTTGGGCTGCCGCCTCCTCGGGGGCTTGGCCGCCCGCGTAACACGCGTGGGGCTGGGGCTCGCCCGGAAGAACGTCACCATGAAGGGCTGCTTGGAGCGGGGCCCCCGGCGCCCCAGCAGCCCTGCCGAGCCCGGGTCGACGCTGTGCCCTGCAGGGGTGGGACCACGCGCTCAGGTTTGCTCTCAGAATGAACTCGTTCGGTTAAAGCAAGGAGGAGAAAAAAAATACAGAAGGAAATTTGCAGCGGAGAGCTGCGGTTTCGCCATCCCACATGGCTGGACCCCCCCGGAGGCTCCCTCTCTGCTGGTGTACATCCTACATCCCCAGGCGGGTGCATGACGGGCTGCTCACAGAGGTGGTACGGCCTCATCCTGCATGGCCACCACCATGCGATGGGCATGGAGAGCGATTCGGGTTGAAAAACCAAGTGAGACCCAAGCAAATGTTTGTTTGGTTTTTTTCCCCTTTGTCTCTGGGGAGGAATGCTCAGCTGGGAAGGAAGGGGATGGATTTCTGCAGCCAATTTCCAACGGCTGCGATTTCTCCCTACATGGGAGCAGAGATGCTCTTTTGTGTGCCCGTGCGCCTGCAAATGGCACTTTTGGAGCAGATTTGACCCCTTGGTGAGAAGAGGGTTAATCCTCCACACATACACGGGGATCCCTCCAGGTAAGGAGTTCATTAAGTGCTAATGGAGTTATTACAGCCCACACCAGGAACCCCATTAGCATGAATGCCTTTGGGAGGCTTTGCTATCAGGCCTTGCCTGCAAATCCAGTGCTGCCGACTTCTGGCACCCGCTGTTCTCCATCACAGCTGGAAATTTAAAATTGCAGCGCGACAAACCCTGCCCACCACTGCCCTCCATGGCACTGAGAGGGGAGATGAGAAAGCTCCAGTTTCTGGGGATTTGGCCTCAAATGCTGGAGGCAGGCTGGGCAGGCTTACCATCGTCCGTCTCCACGTAGAGTCGCAGCCCCAGGTTGTATTTCTGATCCACTAACCAGTGGTTGCTGGCAGCCGTGACGTCAAATACCAGCCAGCCCTCGGTCCCGGCACGCAGGTCCTGGACATCCAGCAGGAACAGGTCAGACTCCCTGTGGAAATGGGGGAAAAAAAAAAAAAACCCAAGCAGGTGAGTAATAGCAACCAAAGGGCACCAGCACCAGCGATAATTCACGGAAATGAGTCCTTGGTGCCTGTGTCCATACAGGTCCCGGCACAGCAGGGTCAGGATGGTGGCTCCCGGTGCTGCCGGCTGTGCTGCACGTGATGGTGGCACCCTGGCAGCTGCCCTGGGAAAAGCATCCTCCCAGCCCTGGCCGAAAAGCGGGGTCTGACATTGCCCGGTGGGAAAACGTGGGAACAGCGGGGCCGTGGCGGTGCTGCTTCCCTTGGCGGTGAGAAGGGAAAGTGCTGGGGCTGGTGCTTGCGAGGGGCCCCATCCCCATGTTCATCCCCATCCCTGTCTTCATCCCCACCATCTTCATTCCCATCCCCATCCTTATCCGCATCCTCATGCCCATCCCCATCCTCGTCATCTTCATTCCCACACCCATCTCCATCCTCATCCCCACCATCTTCATTCCCTCCCCATCCTCATCACCATCCACGTCTCCATCCTCATCCCCGTCCCTGCCCCTGTCACCTGTTGGAGTGCTCGGCGGCGATCTCGTAGATGCTGATGTGGAGGGTGTTGTTGGCATGGCGGGTGACACCCCGCGCCTTGTAGATGCGAAACTCAGCGGCCGTCACCGACTCGCCCGTGGGCACCTGGGTCAGGTCGAATCTGAACTCCTTCCAGTACGGCTTCGGTGAGAAGATGTCCCGGTCCTGCTCGACTGCGGAGCAAAGGGGTCAGGGAGGGCTGTGCCTGGCCCTCACCGTGGCACCGGCCACCCTGATGGGCTGATCAGAGCCTGCAGCTCCCCGCCGAGTCCCACCGACCCAATTTGCCCCCGATTTGGGGACAAACCCCGCTGGCTCGGGGCCCCTCACCCCGCTGAGCTCTTGGCTGCTGCAGCAAATTCCCATCTCTCCTCTCCAGAGAGTTTTAATCTTGATGCAACGCCCCCATTTTTTGCACAATCCCCCGCCCCAACTTTATTTTGCTGTTAACCTCCTGGCCCTCTTTCTTTATTATTAATTAAAAAAAAATTAAAATAAAAAGCATGAAGGCTTGGCTATGGCCAGCGCACAGAGAAGCTGCCCCTCGCGCTGTGGTTTAGGGGCTGCAGCCCTTTGCACTTCTCCAAAGGGTGAAAAACCCACCCCAAAACCCGAGCATTTCGGGGCGGTGGGACCGCCTGGAGCAGGAATCGGGGTTTTTGCAAGCCCTTCTGGCTGCAGGTGCTCGGGGGACAAAATCTGGGCAGCCCAGGGCTCCCCGGGGCCATCGCCGGGTGTCACAGGTCCCCTCTGCCCTGCAGGCTTCGGGCTGCTGAAATGTAAAGATTTTCAGCCTACGGGAGACTGTCAGGTCACTGCTCTGGAAAAATAAAACCTCGCTTTTTACTGAAAATACCTACTTTCTGCAGCAATCATCTAGTGCATGTTGGGAAAGGAAAAAATCTGATTTTTTTTTTTATTAAGTCCATAAAGGAAAAAAATGCCGTCTTTCTTTACGGTAATGCAGCCCCACACAGTTTCTCTAATCTGTAATTATTTTCTTCAAATTATTCTTTAAAAATATTCCAGGCTTCCATGACTGAATATAATTAAAGTGATTAAAGCTCCTCCTGCTTCAGGCACAAAGGCAATGTAACAAATCTGACCCGGCGCTTACTTTTAAAAATTAAACAAACAAATAATTAAATAAATAAAAACGCATGTTTTAAATGCAATCTTTAACCCATTCCAGGTGGGAAAAAAACATTCTAAATTTAATACACCATAAAGTTGCCATCCCCGTTTATGCAGGGGGAGCGGTGTGGCGCATCTCTCCAAACCGAACGCTGAGATTTTTGTTATGCATCCATGGATTTTTTTTCTTTTTTTTTTAATTTTTTTTTTTCTCTTTTTTTTTTTTCCTTTTTTTTTTTTTTAAAAACCCTCACATTCCCTCCAGCTACTGGGCTCACCACAAGTTATGTTATAAAAAAAGCCCGGGGCCAGGCGGGCAGGGGCGGATGCGGAGAACGCTTCCTGCTCCCGTGGGGAGGCTGCCCGGCCGGCGGCCAGCTGCGGGCGGGAGGATGCTGCGGGGAGCCGGATCTGGCCCGCGCACCCCCTCAGAGGGGACGCACCGGCCCCCCGACCCCGCTGCAGCCGCTCAAGGTCTCCCCAGCCCTTTTCTGCATTTCCATTTCTTCCACTGACCCATCACTGATGGTTTAACCCTCCTGGGCCATTAAAGATGCTGCTGAGGCCGTCGATGCCTCACGGCTCTTGGAAAATCCTTAAACCCCCCCAAAACACAACCAGAGGAATCCCCTCCTTTTTTTTTTTTTTTTTTCATTGATAAACCCCCAGCAGGAGGTCCTGCAGGAGGTCCAGGGGACACCCAGGTACAAAGCGGTGTCCCCTCAGGTATTTTTGGTCACCCAGGTGTTTCATGGGTCACTTGGGTCAGCCCTTTGCTCCCTGGCATCATGCGAGACCCAACCAGACTAAATGCTGGCTCAGAAATCACCACGATCTTCACGGGCCGAGTGGCTTGGGTGAAGCGATGCTGCGGCACCGCTCGGGTGGCTCCAGGGAAGGGCAGGGGGAGTTTTGCGGCAGAGCCAAGGAGGTCACAGGGACCCAGCGACACAGAAAAAGCCCTCGGGGTGATTTTTGGCCCCGGAGAAGGGTGAAAACCTTTGCTAAAGAAGCAGTTTGCTATGAAATCTTTGCATCTGTACGCTGCGGTGGTGATGGAGGAGACCAGGGCTGAAGGCAGAGGCGGGTGAGCTGGCAGGGATGGAAGCCCAGGACGCCCTGGCCAGGGATGAGAAATGCTAAAGGAGACTGCAATTAGCTGGGCACCTTGATGAACCAAATGAGCTGGCCTTAATAGCAAGCTGCCTGGTATTTGGGATGAGAGACTAGGAGGAATCCCCATTTTGTGGCGCAGAAGAAGGAACCCCCTTGGAAGGGCAGGACCAAGGGCGAAGCATCCTCTCCCTGTGCCGACACGGGGTTAGCGCAGCAGAGGAGGGCGATGGGGATGGGACCGGCTCCGCGGCATTTAGCAGGTTGGGGGGGATTTAATATCGCTGTGTTTTCTGGCAAAATTATAAATGGCTGCAAAATTATGACCGTGCAGTGAGGGAGCGCGTGTCGCATCCTGAAAGCACCCAGTGCCCTTTGCCCAGGCAGAAAAGTGGGTGCTAAAATGCTGTTGGTGCTGGCGTGTGCGGGTGATGGGCCCTCCCCGGCCGGCCGGCAGCCCGTCGTGCCTGGGAACCTGCTATTGATTCGAGGCGGGTTGACTCAGCCGCACCGCCAACCCTCAATTATCTGTGGGCGGATTATCCGGATTGCGGATGAGACACACTAAAAAAACCCAACCCAAGCTCTTTGCTCGCCTTGCCCCCTCCTTTGGCATTTACTGTCTCGCCCCTAAGAGCTGCTGCATCTTTCCCCAAAGCTGAATGCCACAACTGTGCTCCCACCACGCCGAAAAAATAATAAAAAAGTATTATATACATATCTAAATGGCTGTGGGGCCAAGCAACCCCTGGCAGGGGATGCCCAGCTCCCGCCGGGCTGAGCCCCGCAGTGTCTCCCAGCCCCAGCGCGCTCCGATCTCTTCCCAGAGAAGGGGCGATGGGGCCGCCTGCCTTCGTCCTGCTCCCCGGGTTATTTATAGCTGCACTTTTTCATTGTAAACTTTCTCTGTTTCTATAAACTGTGCATCAGTCGTAATTACTGGTCCTGGCTGCTCCCAATGGTCCCCATGATCATTTCAGACACTAAATTAAAAGGAAATGCCAGGATATTCAACCACATCAAGTGCACTGAATCCTAAAATAGGTTTAAAGGAGATGCAAGGAAGATGTTATCCTTCGCTTGCAAGCAGGAAAAAATAAGCTGCGGAGGCTTTCTGAAGCAGGGAGAGACTTAGGAGTTATCCCAAGTGCTGCGAAATGCAGCCAAACCTCTGCCAGGCTCCCACTTTGTCTCACGAGCGCTTCCTCCATCCTCCCAAGGTGAATATCAGGAGCCGCAGGACACGGGGCTCGGCACCGGGCACCCCCAGCCCAGCCGCACGTGGCTGTGAGGCAGCCTTGGCCTCCGCTGGCATCGCCCCGGCTCCCCCAGTCCTACAAACAGCCAGCCGAGAGCACGGTGGGGCAGGTGGACCCCAGGGGATTTTATTTGCAAAGTTTTTCCTATTTAAAACACGCGTGGCGGGTGTGTACGGAGCACCGACACCTCTGCATGGAAAACGCTGCCGTGCGTCCCTTGGCTGTGCCAGGTTTTCTGGCAGAGCCACTGCGGATACCCAGAGGAGGAGGCACAAACGGCTGCGAAATGAAGTGAGGAGTGGGAAAATCCCGACCCGGCTGCTGACAGCAGTTGGATTTCGGTGGTAACTGTGCGGGGGCGAAGGTGAGCGCCCGCACGGGCGCCGAGGCCGGCAGCAAGCGATGCTCTGCCAGCACGGGGAGCGGAGCAGCACACCCCAACTCCCTGGCTAAATTAAAGAGGTTTCCATGAGCTCCCACCCTGCGCTAATGGCTCCTTGCAGCGCCCGGGGCACTGCATCTATTTTTGCAAAGGTGGCAAGGAGCACGGCCCTGCCTTCCTCCCCCAGCACTCCCCGGGAAGCAAATCCAGCGAAGCCAGCGTTTGCCAGAAAGATGTCCGGCCACGGGCAGAGCTGCCTCACTGTTTCATCTGAAACAGCCATGGGGGGAGTCCGGCCACATCCCGGGGCAGCGGCAGATGCTGGGGAGGGAAAGGGAGGACGTGTGCACCGTGTGCGATGGGCGGTCGCGGGGGGCTCGGGCACGCTGCAGCACTGCAAGCCTCCTCCTCGCCTTCCCGTTACAAACCTCTCTGCTCCGTGATTATACCCTGCGTGTAACCGTGACTCACAGCTGGTGGCTCAGCCCCGGCCAAGAAGAAATCTCAAAGCCCATCCTTACCCCAGGCTTAAAAATACAACCCACCTGACTCCTTCAGTTAGCGCACAGAAATAGCACGGGTCAGGCTTATACCAAGTGTTTTATCTTCACGCCGAGAGGCAGCGAGCACGACGGGCTGCATGGAGCCATCACCACCAAACCCAACCAAAGGTGCCCGGTGGCCACCCATGGCCTGGAGGCCCTCGCTGCCCCCGGCCCCACCACCTGCCCAGGCCTGCAGGCAGGGCTCTCTGCCCGCTCTGCCCGCCCAAACCAGGACGTGTTTGTGCGCCGGGGCGGTTTGTCATTTCCCCTTCCCAGGAAAAAGGTGTGCCGCTGGGAGCCGCGCTCCGGCCCGGCTCACACAGGGCTACGCAGGGTGGCTGGGAGCAAAGAGGTCCAAGTGCCCAATGGAGCACCGACTTAGCCCATTTGCATGCCCCATCAGGGTAATTGTGCAGCAAATTATGCATGCAAATGAAAGCTAGCCTTCTTCCACAAAAATTTATTTAATTAACATGAAGGGGCTGACAAAGCCGCAGAAATCAAAGCCATTCAAATTGAAGGCTGCAACTGTGTTCCCCAACTCTCCCTGCTGCTCCAGGAGCACCAGGAAGGGGAGCAGCGCCAGCACCCCTGTGCCAGCACCCCTGTGCCAGCACCGATGCCTCCGGGGCAGCTCTCCCGAACATCCCACCCTGGCTGTCATCAAACCTGGCCATTTTAAAGCACTTTATGGTGCTTGTGTGGTCTTGAGTGTTGAAGGAGCTGGGATTGGGTGCCCCAAAGTCCCCACAGCCCCAAGGGCTCTAGATGGGAGTTGGGTGCTGGGTGCCTGCTCCCGAGGGCACCCCCTGACCACTGTCCGCTGCAGCAGGGTCTGTCCCAGGGAGCTCCCTGGCCTCTTTACATCCACACGTGGCAGAGGGAATGTAAGAATGGATGGAGAGGGCTTGCGAGATGCCTCCATGGTCCTCGCTCACCCATACTTCCTCCTGAGGGTGCAGGTCCCCTCCCTGCCTGGGCTCCCCGGGGAGGGTTTCTCC
Source organism: Ciconia boyciana (assembly GCF_034638445.1). Lineage (NCBI taxonomy): Eukaryota > Metazoa > Chordata > Aves > Ciconiiformes > Ciconiidae > Ciconia > Ciconia boyciana. Next base: position 5,280,902 of record NC_132954.1, read on the forward strand.
CCATGCTCAGAGCACTGGCTGGGGGGGGACCCCGTGCAGGGCCTGGAGGGGTGCAGGGGAGGAAAGGGGGCTCTGGCCGGTCCTCAGCAGTGCCATGGTGAGGCACCTTCCCCTTGCATGCCCTTTGGCAAACCACGGTGCAGCAGCCGAACCCAGCCTTGCTCTGGGGAGGCATCCCCGAGCCCAGGACACCAGCCACAGCCGCAGCTCGTGGGCCAGGACACTGCTCCGTGCTCACTAACATTCCCCTACCCCGCACCTCGTCCCCCGGCCTTTGCACAAATGCTCCCCAAAAGCCTTGTGCTTGGCCCAGGCAGGGACACCCGAACACCCCTTAGAGCAACGAGCAGAGGCAGGGAAAAGCTCCATATCCGTGTGCCTGGTCTGCTCATCCTGCTTGCGTTCAGGCCACCCTGGTGCCTGCCCTCATGAGGGGACCCCCTAGTGCCCCGGGTGCTCGTGGCCCCGCTGATGCTGGCTGGAAATAGCTCTGCTTTCACTGCCGCTCACACAACCGCCTGGAAATAGGACGGTGGCTGGAGCTCAGTAACCAGCTGGACGGGATTCCAGCAATAATTAGCAACCTTGAGGATTTTATTTTGAACCGTGATTCAGTGTCCCACCGCAGGTAATTTGGTCCACCCTGCTGCTGGCACGAGAGCTGCTGTCCTGCCTGCGTGCCCCGCTCGCTCCGTGGCTAGTTCACGTGCGCCCACCAAAATGGGGAGCGCAGGGTGGGCGACGCAGCTCCCTCGGGCAGGACGAGCTTGCCTCAGCCCGCGGTGGTTTCCAGCCTCCCTCCGCTGTGTTCCGATGGAGACAGCGTTCGGGGGAAGCAGCCCAGTTCATTGCAACTTGGGGACAAGCTGGGTGACCCAGCTTGGTCCCGGCCCGCCGGCCCTCAGCCCACCCTCGCTGCATGACTTTCCCCTTCTCCATCTCCACTTTTTTAAGCGGAGCCGGGTTTCGTGCCGAGGCTGCGCGCAGCTTGCCAGGGACCGCAGCCGCTCTCTCCCAGCACCCAGGCTGCAGCCCCATGGCCGCTGTGTCCCTCACAGCCGCTCTCCTGCTGTTATTAAGCTCAGCTCTGTGCAAAAGAGACTTTCCTGAGCCGGGACACGCTGCGGCAGCCCCCCGGGACGCTCGGAGCTGTCAGTACGGCAGCCGTGGTCCCCTGCCCGCAGCCAGGGCCAAGGTTTGCTCCCCGAGCCAGAGGTCGGGGTCGGTTCAGCAGCCCGGGCTGGGCTGGCAGCGGGGCTCCGCGCCGCGCCCAGCCCCGACCCTGCGGCCGCCGCAGCCCCCTGCGCCCCGTCCCGCCCCGCGCTGCTCCCCGGTGTCCCCCGGCGCCTCCCGGCGCTGCGGGCGGCAACCCCGAGCGTCCCCCGGGGCGATGCGCTGCCCTGCGCGGGGCTCGGCCGCCGGCTCCGCGCCCGGTGCTCCCGAGACCGCCCGGTCCTGCCCGTGCGCCCCGGGCCTCCCGCAGGCTCCGCGCCTGCCCCTGCGCCCCGGTCTGCTCCGGTCCGACCGTGCGCCCCGGTCCCTCCGGTCCTGCCCGAGCCGTCTGGATCCTGCCCGTGCACCCCGGTCCCCCCGCAGGCTCCGGTCCCTCCGGTGCGCCCCGGTCCTGCCCAAGCCGCCTGGATCCTGCCCGTGCACCCCGGTCCCCCCGCCCGCCCCAGCCCTCCCGGTCCCCTCGCCCGCCCCGGTGCCCCGGTGCCGCGCTCACCCACGTTGACGAGGCTGACGACGGTGTCGGCGCGGCTGACGACGCTGCCGGGCGGGGGGCTCTGGGTGCTGAGCCCGGTGAGCACCGGCCGCGACACCGCCGCCTCCTCCTCCTCCTCCTCCGCCTCCTCCTCGCCGGCCACGGCGTGGTAGAGGTCCAGCATGAAGAGCGGGGCGGCGGCGGCGGGGGCGCGGGCGGCGGCGGGGGGCCGCGGCCGCGGCCGGCCGGGCAGCCCCAGCACGGCCAGGATCTCCCGCTGCACGTCCCGCCGCTCGCCGCCGCTCAGCCGCCGCTGGAGGAAACCGGCGGCGTGGAGGCGGCGGCGGAGGACGCTGCCGCTGCCCAGCTGGCACAGCACCGCGGCCGCCCAGAGCAGCGCCAGGGCCCCCAGCGGACCCCGGCCCGCCGCCGCCCCGCGCCCCGGCCCCATGGCACCGGCCCCGGCCCCGGCCCCGCCCCGCCCGCCGCCCGCCCGCTGCGGTGCGGTGCGGTGCGGCGCGGTGCGGCGCGGCCCCGGTCCCGGTCCCGGTCCCGGTCCCGGCCGCGGCCCCGGCCCCGGCCCCGGCCCGCCCCGGCGGGGCGAGGGGAAGGGACGGTCCCGCCGGCGGCGCCGCCCCGGCCACGGCTCCGGGACGCCCGGGCCCTCCCCGCCCGGCGGCCCCGGGGACGGGGTGCAGCGCTGGGCACCCAAAGCCGTGGGCACCCGTCCCTAGGGATGCTCACCCTTGTGGGCACCCAAACCCACGGGCACCCGTCCCTAGGGATGCTCACCCTTGTCGGCACCCAAACCCATGGGGACCCACCTCCACTGACACCCAAACCCATGGGCACCCATCCCTAGGGATGCTGACCCTCATGGGCACCCAAACCCATGGGCACCCATCCCTAGGCATGCTCACCCTCATCAGCACCCAAATCCATGAACAACCAAACCCATGGGCACCCATCCCTAGGCATGCTCACCCTCATCAGCACCCAAATCCACGAACACCCAAACCCATGGGCACCCATCCCTAGGGATGCTCACCCTCATTGGTACCCAAACCCATGAACACCCAAACCCATGGGCACCTTTCCCTAGGGATGCTCACCCTTGTCGGCACCCAAACCCATGAGCACCCATCTTCATGAACACCCAAACCCATGGGCACCCATCCCTAGGGATGCTCACCCTTGTCGGCACCCAAACCCATGAGCACCCATCTTCATGAACACCCAAACCCATGGGCACCCATCCCTAGGGATGCTCACCCTTGTCGGCACCCAAACCCATGGGGACCCACCCCCACTCACACCCAAACCCATGGGCATCCAACCCTATGGATGCTCACCCTTGTGGGCACCCAAACCCGTGGGCACCCAAACCCCTGGGCACCCACCCCTAGGGATGCTCACCCTTATGGGCACCCAAACCCCTGGGGACCCAACCCTATGGATACTCACCCCCGGGCATCCACTCCCATGGCAACTCAAACCCATGGGCACCCAACCTCCGCACCCACCCTCACAGGCACCCACTTCAGCAACACCCATCCCCATGGGCACCCCCCCATTGGGTGCACCCACCCCTGTGGACACTCACCCCCACGGACACTGACCTCACTGAGCCCCCACCTCACCAACGCCCAAACCCACCGCGCACGCACCTCACCGGGCGCTCTCTCTGGCAACCACCCACTCCAACAGGGACCCTCATCGGTCAGCATCCTCACCGGCGGGCACCCACCTCGCCAGCAGGTACCCACACCACCGAGCACCCTCGCCAGCACCCACCCACCCACCTGGGCCTTTTAATTTTGGGACTGGTGGTTCCCTGCTCCGTTCTGCAAGGAAACCTGCGTGCAGACGCCCCGAGGCTGGCACAGCAGACCCCTCCCCGCACGGGATAAACAGCTCCGGCTCTCGTACTTAAAAAGCTAACACTGCGGAATAAAGTAGGAGGCAAGATTGTTTATTACCGCAAGCAATTTTAATACAAAAAATTTGTCTGGTTTTTAAACAATTCATTGGTAGAGCTTCAGTTTTGCCTCAATTTAAACCAATTGAGAGAATCACACAGCAACACGGTCAGAGCCAGAGAGGAACAATATTTAATAAATACAGGAGCTCTGGAGAGCCCTCTCCCCCGGCCCGTCTCCTGGTCACTTGGTCAGTTTGATTTTATTACAAAGAAAAAGAAGCGTACAAAAGCGAGACAGGACTTGTAGCGAGTGTGCTGGTGAGACTCATTTCAAGGACAAGCAACTGTGCGTGTAAGTCCAGATTTCTTCTAGGAGCAGAGGTCACATCAATCTCAGCCTGGTTGGAAGTGGAATGACCAGTTAAATAATAAATAGGAAAAAAAGAGATGCAGATAAATAGCGATTCTGTAAGGAACATCCTGGGTCGCTCTCTTAGGCCATCAATCCAGAAGAATCCTCTAATTTGTAGGACCCACCACCGCTACGGGATCTATCCGAGTGATCCAGACCTGCAATCTTACCAGCGTGCTCTCCTCTGGCCAGCTTCAGCGTGAACCCCCTCCCCAAACCCATCACCATGTGTTTGTTCTTTAAAAACAAAGTTGTCGGGACAGTATTTTCAAGACAGCAATTGTCATGACCTTCGCCGTAGTGTGTGCAAATTTTATTAAGTCAAACTCTGCTTTCTTCAGGTAAAACCACATAGCTTTAAAAAAAAATGGAAACATAAGCCCCAAGTCCCCTCACCTCATGTTTCTCTGGTTGAGGTATCTGTGATTTACAAAAAGAGAGTTCCTCGAACACTGTAGGATTCAGGTCTTTGTTTTTAAATATAATTTACCTTGCTGAGACAGCAAGTTAAGTTTATAAAGATGCATTTAGGAAACAATCCTAAAAGATAAAGCAGGTTTGCACCCTGCACCGCGCAGAAATCCTATTTATATTTTAGTTTTTCTTTACACTTTCACATCTTGACCTTTTTTTGCTTCCTTTTTTTTTTTCTTTTTCTTTTTTTTTTTCTTTCTCTCCCACATTTCAGTTTTCCAGGCCCCTCTCTGAACAGGGGTCGCCGAGAGGCAATTTTTATCTACATAAATATTCACATGAAAATAGTAACTTACAAAAAAGGAAAAAAAAAAAAAACCCAAATAAGGCAGCTTCATAACACAACCTTCTTTTACACTTTTAACAATATAGTTTCTCCCATTTAGAATAAATATACATCCAATGTACGTAGCAGGGTTAAAAATTGGACACAGGTTGGGTTTTCTTTCTTTCAGGAGGGCGTGGGTACAGTATTATCTTTTAGGGCCTGGAGTTTTTGGGGTGGCAGTGGTTGTTTTCTTGGACATGGTTGGGATTTTGGAGGGTTTGGCCATCCCCCGGCGCGAGCCGCCCTGCCCGCCGGCCACGCTGCTCTCCGAAGTGTCGGAGCACGCCGACTGCGTTTCCAGCAGGTCAAAATCGGAGGCGTCGCTTCCCCGCCGGCTGCTGGCCCGGCTGCCCGTGCGGCTCCCGGCGCGGCTGGTGGGACGACTGGCTGTTTTTTTAGGATCTGCAAGGGGAGCAGAGCGAGCCGTGAGCAGGCGGAGGAGGAGGATTCCTCCCCATCCCTGGACCGCCCGGCACCCAAATCCCCAGCACCGCTGCAGCAGCTTTCAACCACCCGCCCAGCACCCCTGAAACGGGGGGTTCGGCACCAGGACCGATTCATTCCCGAGCTTTTAATGAAGCAGCAGCAAGCCCTCGCACTGCGAAACCGCTGCAGCATCCCCTCTCCCAGGCAGGGACACAGCGGCGGGCATCAGCCTCCCCAACTCGCTGCGGGCTCCCTAAATATTTAATATTTTCTCTGCCAATTTAAGCAAGCAAGTAGGAAGAGCGGCAGCAGGAGTTTTTTGGTCTTTGCACCTAACTTACCTGCCCGACTGGTTTTGGCACCTGTAGAGACTGGTGAGGAGCTGTTACTGGTGTCCCCAGCCAGGGAGGTTCGGCTGGAGTGGAAGGTGGGTCGCTTCAGCTTGCTGCCCGCGGAGGGGGTCACCTTGGGAGGAAGCACACACAGAGCATCTTTTAGGTGTCACCCGGGCCGAAACAGGCCAAGATCACGGCCGAGATCAGTACCTCAGCAAAACGATTTTGCCGTTTAAGAAACACCCATCTTAATGGTCAAGGAGAACACAAGCTGTCGTTTCAGCAGCGGTTAATAAAAAAGGAAAAAGCCTGGATCTGGAAAATTTGGAGGGCAACGGCAGTTTGTGTGCTGCAGGCTGATGCACCGCTATTTGTTGGAACGAAAATAAAAGCAAAGCTGCTATCCATCCGGAGGATGCCAGCATCATCTGGGCTCACAAGCTCCACAAAGAGAAAGTGAAATCTTGCAAAAAGAGGTATTTTAGCATCTAAGCAGCTCAGGACCATTTTTGGAAGGGTCAAACACAATGCAGCGTCTTAAGAAATGCATCCCCTTGTCGGGAGGCATCAGCACGCTGCAATGCTGCGAGTCGGAGGGACGTCACCCGGGTGTCGGTGCCATGGGCAGGTCCGTGCACCCACCACCCAAGGGCAGACAGATTGGAGCAGCGAGGCACCAGCAATGAACAGGGACACAAAACACAGCGAATCAGCTTCGGTCGCATCCTGAAACGGTGCTTTCCCTGACCTTTAAGACGTTGCAAACGCAGACGGGCGGGTGGAAAAGCAGCACAACAGGCAGCTCTGCTCCCGCCACTGCGGAAGAAAGCGAAGGGGAAGGTGCTGGGCGCGGCAGGGTGCCGGCAGGGCGAGGGCACCTGGACCCAGGCAGAAAGGGCAGCTCCAGTTTCTATGCACCCCGCAAAGCTCTGGGTTTGGGGCAGCGCCGCAGGAAAGCGACTGCCCGTGGCGTCCCCTGTCCCCCGGGGCTTGGGAGGCACGGCTGTGCTGCAGGGACGGCTCCAGCCCAGCTGCATCCCTGGACGGACGGACATTAATACGGCAGGGCATTTCCCCATGAGCTTTAAAGCAACAGCCGGAGAGGTTTCCCTCCACTCCCTGCGATTGTGTGGGTTTTTTAGGAAACTTGGAAATCTTGCCATGTCATGAAACTGGAGCTGCAGGGGGGGAGAGGGGCAGCCGAGCAGCGGGCTCCCCTTCGGGCGCTGGGGGAATTAAAATCCATTAACACGTGATTGCAAAGGTACCATTTTCACCATCAGAGATTTCGATTCTCGTCCTTGATCCTATTTTATAAACAAGTTAACAGCAGCAAGCAGGCAATTTAGGGCAATTGGGGAAGTGCTCCTGACTTTCTGACGATTTAAAAAGAATTCCTTTTCTGCGTGAAAGCACCGCCGAGCAAGACGCAGTTATCTTGCCAGCACACATCACCCCTCGGTGAATCACCGAGATCTACCAGGTATTTCTCATCACTGATTCACAAGGTCAGGAAAGTCCACGAGGAGGCTGAAACTTTAGGGAGATCAAAGTCTCAGCCCAAATTCCTCCTCTTGGGAGCATCAAGCCGGTGACAGTGCCGGACACACCATACGTGCTTCAACACGGTGATAAATACAAGCGCTTCATAAAAATGAAGGCGATGTGGTTACTGTGCATGCGCTGTAGCTGATTTTCAAGTCTCAACTCGGCTGCTGGATTTCAATTTTTGAAAGCCAAGCACGGCTGCTTTTCAACGCTTAAAAGCTATTAAAGCTTGGAAAATGTCTTTTTTTTTTTTTTTTTTTAAAAGCACAAGAGGATAAAAGTCGCTCTCTTGGTTTGAAAGCAGGTAAACGTGAATCGCAAGCAGTTGTGCTTTATTCTGAAGTCGATGTTTTATTTAATCCGAGTTAGAAACCCATGAAAAACGCTAACAGTCGGAGCGTTAGCGGTGCTAACAAGCGCTGCTCTACCACAAGGAAAGCGTTAAAACAGGCAAGGGAGCAGGACTTCTCCGTGCCAGCGGCACTCCGGCCTGTCAGCAGGTCCTCGGGGCTGCGAGACCATACTCTACCTCGGCGCTCGAGAGCTGGAAGTCGGAATAATCGAATCCCCTCAGGGGGGTGCCCGCTTTACTGTTTATCAACCAGGGTTTGTCATAACATCGAGAGAAGTGATGTGGAGTCTGTGAAATGGAAAATCCAAGGAAGGGGGGGAGAGGTGGAAGTGAGTGAAGAAAAAAAAAAAAAAGAAACGGGAAAGTATCTGGAATGGGGGAAAACGGCACTAAAACGAAACGAGAACCAAACAGGAAAGAAATAAATTAAAATAAAGGGAAAAAAATCCAAACACATGATGAAATTAAACATGCATGGGCAGATGATGTGGCGGGAAAGGAGAGATGATGGGCGATGGCTTCTTCCTGTGCGCCGGCCAGATGCCACAGCTGCGGCACAGCCCTGCCTTGGGGTCCGGGAGCCTTCGGCTGCACGGCGAGAGCCGGGGACCCTTCTGCAGAGCCGCGAGTGCCCAGCTGGGGCTGCAAACCTGTCCTGCACCATCCCACCCCACCCATCCCGCGTGGACAGCAGGGTTCTTCCCGCAGACACCATGAACATCCTCCAGAGACCACAAGTAACCATCAAGCCCCTGATCCCCAACCTTCCTCCTCCTCCTCCTCCATACCCCTCCTGCAGCTCCTCATCTCACCAGGACGGGTCTGGAGGCCACCAGTTTCTAAAGGAGAGGAAAGAGGAAGGCTTCGCGCACGAACCCCACCTTGGCTCCGCTGGCCGGAGTCGCGGGAGAGGATGGCATGGAGGCACAGCTGTGGTTGCTCTGGCTGGCGCTGGAACTGGATCGTGTTGGCGAGGCTGCCCGGGAGGACGGTTTTGATCTTCGGCCTCGCGATCGGAACGGTGTCATTCCCTGGGAGGCTCCCTCCGGCAAGATGAATTTCTCTCGGAGTTCAAGGTTGGTCCGTCCTCGTGCTGGAAGGGGACAAAGGAGAGGAGACCTGAGGTTCGCGTGAACCCGACGTCGTTGCCGGGGCTCAGGAGGCTCCGGGGGTCGGAGCGCGCGTCCTTGTGATATCTGCCAAAGCCCATCTCCGAGGGCGAGCGGATGGCAGCGAGATCGTCCCGGCTCTCTTGTTCCTGCCATGGATCAGCTCTTTGAGAAACTGCCCAATTAAAAGCTGCCTGAGGCCTATGAATTCAAACTGGATGCCCTGTTATTCTCTAGTGTCTTGGGGAAAGCAATCCCGGTGGCCTTTAAACACACCGTGTTACAACGGTGGCCAACGTCATCTTTAGCATAGCTTAAAAACAGTAAGAGCAGCTTTGAAGGGTTGTGATTCTGCTCTCTCACAGCTCCGGGCAGCTCTTCACCAATTTTTGGGGAGAGGAGAGAGAGAGGTGACCACCACCCATTAAAAGCCAACTTGTAAAATTTTCATCCAAACGCCCCAAAGAGCTGGAGGGTCTCCCTTCGACAAGCAAGGGGCAACCAAGCAAGAAGAAGGTCTGTGGCCTTCAGCTCCTGGGCCAGCTGATGTGCGCCGATGTGTTTCATCTTCACGGCATCCAAACAGAGAGCAAGGGCATGCACCGAGCCCTACGGGACATGGGAGCGATTTTAGAATCGACGCATTATGGACCAGAAAGCCAGGGAAGCAATTACAGAAGGGAAGCACCACGCTGAGATAACCAAGGGATGGAAATAACCTCGATGTCAGCGCTGTAAAACAGCTGCTGCAAAGCATGAACGGGGGAGGCTGGAGGAGCAGGAAAACCCTGAAGGTTCCCCAAAGCAAGCGGCACACGCTGTAAATCACGCTGCTTTCAGCAACAGCCGACAGACAGCGGGAGCAAGGAACGGTTAGGCAGCAGCTTGAAGAAGACATAGCCGAAGCAATTAACATCTCTGAGACCCCGGTGAGACAGGGACATACGGAGCACAGACCTAAGCTCTCCAAAATACACAGTGGGCTGCATATTAAATGCTCCTTTCCTGCTGGAGCGAAGGGCAGAAAGGAGGGGTTCTGGTCCCCTCTCAAGGATGCCTGCTCTCCTCTTGGCCAGAGCAGAGCTGCTCACCCCACCGTCCCCCCACGAACCGCACCGGGGGATGCTCCCGCAAGGGCTCCCGGCTGCATGAAGCAGAGATTGGCGTTTCTGATGGGAGAACACGCCTGATTCCTGCTTTCTTGCACCTTGATGCACATCATTCCTGGCCATCCCCGCTTGCTAATCCTTCTCTGTCCCCTGGTCACAGCTCCCGGCCGGCCGCAGCAGAGCATCGCTTCCATTCCAAAAGCTCTCACCACGATAAAACCTCAAGACTGAAGGTTTTGGAAAGGAGGCAATCCCAGTTCTCCGTACCCACGGTATGCGACCCTGGTCTGTGTAATCCCAACCGTCCCTTCCAAAAGTGTCTCACCAAACCAGCTCCAGCAAAAACTGCTCAGCCCTAAAAAACCAAGATCTAGGTTATTTTTCCTTTCTAATGTGCTGCTGTGTTTTCCTTAAGCTCGGTTCAAAGCTTCTTGCACTTGAATTTTCCTGCACTAATGCTGAACTGAAACATCTCTTTTGTTTCACTGCCGGGCTGGTTAATCCCTGGGACACACTCGTGCAAGGGGACGCTTATCGACACACTTACGGCAGGACGCCGTGCTCAAAATCCCCCCCAGAAATCCAACCCAGCCCTGAACAGCCCCATGGACAACAACGTCTAAATGCAGCCCTTTTATAACTCAAATCTGGCAGGGGGCAATCCAGAAAAAAAGGAGGGCGGCCACGTTTCCACCCTTACGGGCAGAGCCGGGGGAAGAAAGGTAATTTTAAGGCGCTAGAAGAAGGCCCAGCACCGTCAGCAGCTCTCGCTGCAAACAGGTATTTAAGCTGCACGGTCCTGCACAGCTCAGGGTTTCCAAATTAGTTCCTTATGCCGCTGCTCTAAAGACAACAAATGAACTGAGGAAACTTGTATTAGAAGTGCATCGGAGAGAAATCAAGTAGTTCAAAGTCGCAGGAGAAACGTCTCCTCGTTCACTCGGACAGGGCTGGACCATCAGTGACCCGTGGCCGCAGCGGCAGTACCATGGGTTCACAGATCCTGGGCTGGAGCATCTCCTCCCCAGAGGGTCTCAGACCAGGATTTTACCATCTCCTGGCTTTGAACCTTTTGAATTCTTTCAGGTCACCTTTACGAAGCTTACTCCATCATCCACAGAGCCACACGTGCGCACCGACCAATTCAAAGGGAAGCCAAAACCCCCAGCACGGCAATGCAGCTCCGCTCACTGGGGTCTTAAAAACAAGAAACACAACCCTTCCCTCTTCTCCTCCCAAGACACCTGGCTAAACTCTGCGAGATTTGCTGCAGTATCGCCAAATCTCATGATTTTAAGTTCTATGGTTTGCTTTGGATCCGTTTTCTCCAGCTCCTGCCTGTTATTTGGGTAACCCAGACCCGCTCCTCTGGTACATCCACAGTCACAGCAGACAAGTTCTCAAACTCCCCTTACTGGGCGAGAAGACCCCAGCTGTCTAAAACTCAGGAATTGCCTTACCTCTGCAAGGATCATTCTTCACTAAAAACTCATCCAGGGCCATCCATCCTCCACCGACGCGAACCATGACCGTGCTCCGCAGGATACGGACCAGCCGCAGCTGCTGGGAATCGCCGAACTGCGGAGCCAAGAAACAGTTCAGACAAGGGGAGCGCAACAAGGGACCCTCGGCTCCTTCCCGCAGCAGGCTGCACCAGGGCAAAGCTATCAGAAATGCCCTGTGTGGTCCCCAAAGCTTTTATTGATCTATCGAATACTTTTAAGGTTTCTCCAGATCTGTTGTTCTGGAATAAGCGCAGGCTGGTACCCATTTACAGGAGTTTTTCTGCTGCCTGGTCTTAAGGTGATGCAACTATCCAAACCCTCTCGTTTTGAAGCTGGAAAGAGAGAATTTTTTAGAGCAGCAAGTGATAATTTGGAATTTGGTCTTTGGATGGGTTTTCTCAGCCAGAATCGTAGGTTTTCCTTTTATTATGAAAGGAAGAGAGAATGTAATGACCCTCCTGGTGCAGCCCACATGGAAAAGAGCCGGCTGATTCAGGTCACGGAGTGCCGGTGAATCAGCAAGGCAAGCAGTGCTGCGTCACCACCGAGCGAGAAACCTCTTATCATCAAGTCTGAAGTCCAGGGATTTCACTGAGCCTCAGACTCGAGCCCACCAGCCAGAAAGCCCCCGCCGCAGAGATCGCCCAGCGAGGATGTGTTGGTGAGTGCAGAGTGATGGGAATCCAGGCAGGAATCCCGCAGCAATGTTGATTAGTGATTGCAATGTTCATTAGTGATTTTAAACACCTGCAATTTCAAAACAAGTGCACCCTGAATCAGAAGCATGTGTCTGTTGTTCAGAGTTCTCTAAATCTCCCAAACAGCCAAGCCCAGGCTCCTGGTTGCCCTCTGCATCGGGCAGGCGGCAGAGCTGGTACAGGACACCGGGAGCCTTGCTCGGATGTAGCAGCTCTGCGTCCAGGTCTACAGAGCACCAGCTGTGAGGAGAAGATAGGGGAACCAAGCCTTTGAAAGCAAGACCATCTCCACAATGAATAAATAAAAAAAAAAAGGCAGCAACATTTTCCCTGAGTGGATAAGAATGGAAAAAATCAAGAGATTAAATGAAAACAGAGTGCAAAGCCACACTGAGATGGGTCACGGCAGGAAGAGGGGCAGGAGGTAACAGCATCTCCAACCCTCCTGCCCGCGGGGACACGGGACCCTGGACCATGCGCTGGTGGGTCTCCCTGCTTGGGGGTCCTACCAAAACGTGCTTGCCTCAGCACGGCGGTGAAGGAGCTGCCGCAGCCGCGCTCGGCACAGCTACGGTGTCTGCGGGCGGGGAGGAGGGCAGGGGAGCTGCCTTCCCTCTCTCCGGGCTCTGCGTAAGGTGTCCTTCAAGAGCTAGCTCTGCACCAGGGAAAACCAGGGACGTGTTAATTCTCATTTCCACTGCCACATTTAACATTATTTTTCAGTTGCCGTTGAAAATGTTTCTATAACCACTGTCTAAATTAAAGCCAGAGCTCTCTCGGATGCGTTCACTTCCAACATCCAGGTTTGTTTCTTTTTGGGCATGTTTTTGGTAGGGCACCATCATTTCACATGAAAAATATGCTTTTCTGTTCGAGCGGGGGCAGTGGGCACATCACGACGAGACGTGATGCTCCAGTCCTGTTAAAAAAAGAGCTCTGCCCCCTGAACCAGCCGGCACTCACGCACGCTGCACCGCTCATCTCGGGTCACGACAGTAACGGGGAGACATGCAGGTTTTGGGAGCCTTGCTCCAGTTAGGAGTTACTCAGTGGGCGTAGCGGGGATGAGGGTTTAGTTATCGTTACCTACAGGATTAAAGGGGTGGACTCGGCATTCTCATTCCACGGTGATTGCGACCCAAACCCACCAGAGCCTGGTACAGCCCTCGTGCAGGTAGCTGTGCCCCCAAGATTTCATCCGGGCTGGCCGTTCCCCGAGGGAGCGCAGTCCCGGGCACGAGCCCACCAGTATCTCAGTGCTCCCCGCCACAGGGTGCCGTGATTTGCCACCGATTACCATCAACATCCCCAACGTATCCAAGAAAGAAGCCACAGAGAGAAAAATCTCCCCCATTTTTGTCAAATCCTGCTTTTTGCATTGAATTTTCCCCTTTTTTCTGCCCAATGCAGTCTTTTTTTCAGGTGGCCCTCCCAGCTCAGGCACTCCTCTGTACCAGGCTCTGCTGAGCAGTGCTCACAGATCACATCCTCCCACAACAACAAAGGATAGAGCAGCATCACGGGCACACAAAGCTACGTTTGTTAAAAAAAAAAAGAAAAAAAAAAGAAAAAGAGAGGTGAGAGACAGCATCGCAAGGCAAACTGTACCTGATTGCCGAGGAAGAACTACGGAGGGAGAGGAGTTGTGGAGGGAGAGGGGACGGGGGGGGGAAGGAAAGTCAAGAGGAAGAGGAGGGGAAAGAAAAACAAGAAAAACATTTATGGGATTAACAGTGCAATAATAATGAAAACTGTTAACTGCAGGTAGTTAGAAATCTGTGGGGTTTATGCTATTTGGGTGTAAGGTAGAAGCTCGGGGAGCCTGGGGCTGGTGCAGCCGGCGGGGCGAGCACTGCGGCTCGGCTCCTCTCGGCCGGAGCATCAGCCCCGAAAACAGCGGGCAGGAAAGCGGGCAGCTCTGCTGCTAGCTCGTTTCACCAGTTCACCTTGGTGAACGATTTGAAACATAAACAGCCAGCCCGTTACAAAGAGATTCTTTAAGGAAATTATTCTTCTTCGGGAGCGAGCTAAGAAAAACACAGGCGTAAGGTACACTCATCCACGAGGAAAACTTCAAGGGCGGCTGCCGGTGGAGTGAATGCAGCGTTTCACGGGGCCGGCGGGCCGGCTGCCCCAGAACAGGGCCACTTTTATGCTCTCCCGATTCAGGGAACGCCCTGGGGCCGAGGACGGTGCTGGGCAAACACGGCTCAGCCACCTCCGGCAGCTGGTGTGCCGGAGGACGAGGTCTCCGTCTCGCCCCGGGCAGCCCAGGGGGGTTCCCCTGCGCCAGGCTGGGCACCCCGTCAGTGATCCCCCCACCCCGGGTGGGAAGGGGGAGCGGGTTTGTGCCCGGGGCGACATTCAGCCCCCTCTGCCTTACCCGGTATTTGTTCTCGCCGATCTGCTCCACTTGAAACCTCTTGGCACACTTGCACTGGGCCACTTGCCTGGTGACCTGCCATCACCAAGAAGAGGGGTAAGGGACCAGGATTTTGGGAGTCTCAGAATCACAGAATCGTATAGGTTGGAAAAGACCTTTAAGATCATCGAGTCCAACCGTAAACCTAACACTGCCACTACAAGGCACTCCCAATACAAGGCACAGCCCTAAGCAGCCTTTCCTTCAAAAACACGGTAGGTACCGGTGGCACCAGCCAATTTATTTTGGCTCAGCACCACCACAATCCTTTTTTTCCCCCCCTCCTTTTTGTCTTCCTCATTGCCAACCTGCGGCCTGAACCACCCCACACCCCCGAGCGCCCATCTCTTCCGGTGCTTTACCTCGTCTTCGATCTTGTCGGCATCAGTGGTGGGGCGGTAGGCATCCTTGTTGGGATGGAGAGCAGCCACAAACTCATAGTAATCAATGTAGCCGTCGCCGTCACGGTCAAAGATGTCAGCCACCGCGGTCATCTCCAGCTTTGTGGTGGGGAATTCTGGAAGGAGAGAGAAATGAGCAAGTGATGCAAGGACCTCACTCATGAGAGCCGGGGATGTCAGAGCACGGTCTGCGTCTCGGTCCTTGAGCGGGGACAACCTCTCGTCACACCAAGGTGGCCATTTTCCGAGCTCGTTTCAGGCAGGCAGGGACTTACTAGAGGCCAGGATGCCATCGATAAACTCCTGCCGGGTGATCTTCCCATCTTGGTCTTTGTCGATGCGCCGGAAGAAGTCCATGACGCGGGATTTCTTGTGGTTCATCCAGCGCATATACTTCTTCCGCCAGACATCGAAGTCAAAGTTTGCAAACTCCTTCAACTGGAAGGAAACCCGTGAGAGTCAGCGGGGGAAAGCCCTGAAGGAGCAGCACCCCTGGCTCTACAGCACCCTAAAACACCAGCCTTCAGGTGCGCCCATGCCCGAGCTCCCACACTAATGCCCACTGCCACCCCGGCCGGGAAGGTTTATCTGGGTTTATCCAGACGACCCTCGTTAACGAGGGAGCAGCTCAAATCGACTTTCCGGAACAGAAGGACACACAGCGTAGCTGACAGCCACCACGCGGACCGCGCATCACGGGACCATCGACACGGGATGCAGCATCCCCCACAGTCGTATACGTACACATATGCAGAGATACCAGCTACTCGCACACAGACACCCCCCCCGTCCCCGTCCCTGCTCGGGCATTTGGGGATGCTTCCTCACCTGGGATTTCACCTAATGACTCGCCAGGCTCTGCCTGGGAGGAATACCCATCGCTGGCATCATTTTGGGCACACATCTTCCCTCTCCCTTTCCATCTAAGCAGCCAAGAAGGGATTTCTTGCTCGTTTTCCAGGTAAAACAGCAGCTGGGGCACATCTCAGCTCCGCAAACCCTGGCCCCGCAGCTCTGCCATCAGCCTCTGATGAGCCGCTCACCCTCCGATTTAAACTAACACCCTCTTTATTCCCCCCCACGAAAGGACCCCCACAACCCCACCAGCTAAAGCAGCTCACAGCAAAGTTATGCAACAATTTTTAAGCGCCTTTTTTTTTTTTCTTCCCCCTCCTCTAAACATTCTTGGAGTTAAAAGCAACAAAGAAAAAACATTAATACGTATAAACTGAACTGACCTACAGCAAAAGCAACAAAAAACAAAAACACTCACTTCTGGGCATAGCTGCTTTGTTAAGCATAAATAAAAACAAAAATTACATTAGATGTTTGGAAAAGATATAGACAGTAATTGTTAAACTAATTACTAGGAGCAAAGCAGGCCTGGCTGTCATTACCTCTACAGATACCGACTGCAGGGGCACAAAGCAGTTCATTAATGTGCAGTTAATTACAGAAGGTAGTTTTCAGCCTTAATATGTTAGGAGTTTGGTTTTTTTTTTCTTTTTCTTTTGGCATTTTCAGAAAGGCGGCCGTAACTGCCTGCCAAGAGCTGGGCGATTCAAGAGGCAGCACTAATTTCAAATCCTTCTCGCACTGCTCCAGCGAGCGACCCCCGGCACCGCTCCCTGCCCCTGCCCAGAGCAGCCGGTGGCCATTACCTCCTCCAGTCTGTCCAGGGCATCGTTGAGCTTCCGCTGCCGCTCCAGCGCCAGCAGCCAGACCTGCTGCCAGCGGGCCGAGAGCTGGTTTATCCGGGGGTTCTTTGTTTCCGACTGGGAGATAATGGGCATGCTGGGCGGGGCAGCCTGACTCAAGGATTTTCCTGGAAAAAGGGAGAAAAGGAATTGTTTGAGGTGGTATTGATGGGTTCAAGCAAGTCTGGGTGGGTTCGGGAAAGAGCAGCAATGAAATACATTTTATTTTTTCAAATAGAAAACCTCCCACGGCCTCGCTGGCTGCTCTCTGACGGGACGCGGTGTCCCCAGGTAGGAGGACGGGGTGACGGACGGCTCTACACCCAATCCCCCCCAGCGCTCCCTTTGCACTCGGGAATTCACAACAGACTCTGGCTTCAAGAAACAACATGTAAAAAGACCCCAAAACCTCATCGCAAAGCAACTGCAGAGAGAAAGAGAAGAGCGGTGACAGCAGAGCTTCCCCAGGCGCGGCACACCCCGGCATGGGCGTTTTGGCAAATGCCACCTGGATTTTCCCCTCCTGACAAGTTTCAACCACCTTCCTGGTGGCTGTCAACGCAGGATGCTTTGTTAATTGATAATCAAAGTTAATTAGTTTCCTATGCGTTTCATTTCCTCCCATCGTAGCACGTTGCACCAAAAGCTGCGTATCGAGCGGAGACGTACTGTTGCTGCGGGACTTCTCGATGAAAGGCCCGTGGGGGGGCTCAGTAGCTTTCCTCTTGTACGTCTTCGTGACCCGGTCCACGTCTGGCTGCTTCCGTGTCATCTCCTCCATAAAGGACTATCAAAATACAGAAGGGACAAGAGAACCTTTGCAGTTGCACGATGTTTTCGGTCTTATGTTGCTCCAGATCCTCGCTGGGACACGCCAAGCCCATAGAGGAGATGGGAGCATTAAGCACCGGCGATGGGGGCTTGTGGTCAAGCTATTGCACAGCGCTGGCTCAGACCTGCCAACGCTGGAGTTCATCCCCTGGGCTGGCTTTGCTCCCAGGTGACAGCTCCGGCTGGGTCACGTGCTGTTTTAATAGGGACTTCCAAGAGAAGTCCATGCCTCCTCCATGGAGGGGCAGGACACCCCCCCCGCCCCCCCCCGAGTGCCCACCGTGTTTGGCACTGGGCTCACCTGGTGCTCGGAGATGAGGGCTTTGACCTGATCAATATTTTGTGGCATGGGCTCCTGGTCCCGCTGGATCAGGGTTGTCTCAGCCCACTGGATCCAAGCCAGGAGCTCTTCCAGAAGCTCTGCATTCGCCACCAGCTCGGAAAGCGCAGACTCCAGTCTCTGCTGGTGCTGCTTTGCCCACGTGAGAACCTGTTGGAAACGCAGAGACGACCGTTAGCCAAGGGTGGGAAACCAGGGGCAGGAACCAACACCACATGGCCATCCCTGGTGGTGGTGTCCACCATCGCTTCTCACCACCAGCCCGGAACAAAGCCTGGTGGACTCACCTCCTCGAACCTGGCTCGGATGATGGTGATCCAGTGTTTGATCGTGGTGATGCAGTCGGGATGGCAGGCGGCCAGGATGACCTCCCCCATACCCACCGCCGCGTTCACGTCCACTCTCTTCTCCTCCACTTTCTTCATGAACTCCTGAAAGGCCCAAATGAATTATTGGGCAATATTCTCCCCCGTAAATTCTGCTTGGGTTGCGTTTCAGAGCTCCCCACTACCTTGTGCGCATCAATGAGGGACTGCAACGCCTCGGCGTCGTCGGGAAGCGCTCCCCGAAAGCGCAGGGACTGCTCTGCCTCCGAGAGCCACTCCAGTAGCATGTGCACGGCCGTCCTGAACTCCTCTGCCTGTGGCGACAAAAGCAGAGGCGTCAGCCCTCCTCCTCCCGAAACGGGCAGCTCAGGTCACTGCTGAGAGCTGGAGAGACAAAGGGCTGAAAGGGATTTTAAAAACAAATGAAAAAAGGGGGGGAAGAAAAGCTGTGTCTGTTGGCCTGGGTTTGTGCAGCACCAGCAGATGGGTCCCGCAGCGGCCGGGCACCTCCCTCCCTTCAGCATCAGCTGCGCTGAAGAACTAAATGTTTTTAAAAACAGCACAACTACCTGTATTCTGACCAATTTGGCACCTGGGTATTTCATTCTGTAAATTGCCTACTTGACATAAAAACTACTTAAAAGCCTTTGACTTTTTTTTTTTTTTTTTTTTTTTTAAAAGCTTCAGTCTAGGTCTCTCTCTTGCACTGGACGTAAGCAAACACCAGCCTCGCCAGCCTCTGATCACCGCTCTATTCCTGCCGTGCGTTTCGGTGAGATCTTTTCATCCTCCTTTTTCAAATCAGCCTTTATTGGCTCTTCTTTGGGGAAAAGAATAAGTAAATAACTGACACCAACCCAGTGCTTTGCAGTTCTCACTGGTAACTGCTGCAGGGCTGGGGTGTCCTGCTCGGCCAGGAGATCAGCCACGGGGCAAAACTTCTTCTCGGAGGTTTGTGTTGACCTCCTGGCACAAACCCGCAGCCCAGGCAAAGCTCTCCAGGAGCATTTCCACCCGTAGCCTTCTGCTCACCTGCTTCAAGGCCTGTTCCAGACGGGTTTGTTTGGACACCGACAGCTTGCACACCGTCTCCCACCGGTTGCTCAGCTCCTGCAGCTGCACCTTCACCCAGGTCGTGTCGTCCCGGCTGTTCTCGATGAGCTCCCGGCCGGAGCGCTTCAGTACCTGGACTGTCCCCGTGCGCTTCCCCAGCTCCTTCTGGAAGACCTGGAGGGAAGAGAAGGGGCCAGTCGGTGCCAGTGGGTTGTTTCACGTGGGGAATAAAATGGGGGGCACATCTGAAATAGTTTGTAACGTGGGTTTTGCACCCACATCAGGGATCCACCACAACCCGGTGTGATGGGAGGGCAGGCAGGCAGGGAGCTAGACAGCGCAGGCAGCTCCTGAGCGCGTTTCGGTGTAAGTGCGTGTGGGCAGGAGGTCCAATTTTCCACCCTGGCAGAAGCAGTCGTGACCCGGAGCAGGCGAGCTCTAGCCCAGGAGCGCCGGTTGCAATGCAACGGCTGCCTTGAACGGACGCCCAAGCCCTGCCTGGGGATTTCAACGTATGACCTAACCCAAACCCAGGAGTGCCAGTCTCCAAGACACGCTGGAGAGAACTGCCAAGACCAAAGTTTATAGAGGACTATAAATTCAGCCACCTTTTCAAAACTAAACCCTCAACAGATCTGACTGAGCATGTCAGAAGAACAGAGCTCCAGCTCTTGTAACCTACGTAAAAGTTTCTTCCCACTTGTTCGCCCTGTTTTCGCCCTCCTTGTCCACCACAGCAAAGCACAGCAGCAAGACGCAGAGCTCTGCAGCAAGGCACCAACTCTGGCTCCTCCGTTCTTTGGCTCTTGGGGAAGACAAGCCCTACTCACGTCCCAGAGAAGGGCTGGAAAAGGTGCTCTCACCTTGTGAGCATCCATCAGGTTCATGACCAGATCCAGGTCACCATGGACAGGCTGGTCTTCAGCTAACTGGGGTTCCACCTTGTAGAGCCAGTCCACCAAGGCCTGCAGCGCATCCATGAACTGGCCAGAGAACAAGAGGGCTTCTTCCAGCTTGTGCTGCCTGAAAAACAAACATCCCCGTGAACGTCCATAAAGAAACTCACCTCCTTTTGTCATGTCCCAGTGACCTCCTCCAACCACCCCACGAAATCGCCTCCCCTCGTCTGCTCTCCACTTTGATGAGTCCTCGGCAAACAAGCGCTGCTGGTACAACGTTGGGGCTGGACTTACCTTTCCACAGATTTGCCGCACACTGTGTCCCACTTATCCCGGACTTCTCCCAGTAAATTGTCCAGCTTTTGAGTATCATCTGGAAGCAAGGCTTTCTCTTTGAGGGCTCTGCCCGTCCTGATGGTGGTATCGTAGACGGGCTGCTTCCCCCCCAGCGTCTTCTGGAACTCCTGGGAACCAGAGGGAAAACAAAACTGTTTCAGAAAACCTGGCTTTCTGCAGATACACAGTCCTTGTGAAGATCACCAGCTGAACATTTTTCCATGGCAGCGGCAACCGTGGATGTGCCCTTCTCCTGTCCTGACGGCAGAGGAGAAGCTGCCCTGCTCCTCCTCTCGACAAAGCACCCTTCCACCCAGCGTCCTGCACCAGTCTCGCTTTGGCAAAGCTCTACCTTGTGTTTGGAGAGCTGGAGCTTGATTTTGTCGGGATCATTGGAAATCTCCAGCTCCGAGTCCAGGTGATTCTCTGCGTCCTCCAGCCAATCAATTAGTTTCTTCCAAGCTTCGTGGAACTGCAAAGAAACAGGAACAAGTCTGAAACTTAACGCTGGTGGTGTCCCCAGTCCCTTTCTGGTCTTGGGACCTCCTGTTCCCCAGGGCTGGCCACACTTCAGGGTCTGTCGCACCCTTCCCGTGTTTCTCACCTGCTTGGCTCGCTTCCTGGCATCATCAAGAGCCCGTCCCCGCTCCACCGAGCGCTGGACGACCTTCTCCCAGCGGGACTGGACGCTCACCAGCAGGTTCTTGATCAACACCACATCCTGCTTTTGACTGAGAAACTTCAGCTGGTTCCCAGTTTGATCCAGCTCGATGATCCGATCCCGATGAGCATTCACCTCGTTGGCGAACACCTGCGAACGGCAAAGATGTCCTCTTATCTGGAAGGGAGCTGGACGTGCCTGCGAGCAGCCCGCAGGCGTAGGGGAGATGAGGTGCCACCCTTCCTCCCTCCATCCCGGAGAGCCGTTGGGTGCTCGTGGTGCCGGTACCTTGTGCTCGTCGATCTGGGCCAGCACGGTGTTGAGGATAAGGCTGGCTGGGGGTGCGATGTTCAGGCTCTGCTCGGCCAGCGTGAGCCAGTTGATGAAGTCCTGGAGGGAGTTCTGGAAGTCCGTGGCCAGGGCCAGCGCCTCCTCCAGCTTCGCCTGCCGCAGCGGGGAGGGAGAAAAAAAAACACAACACGGAGGGTGAGAGCTCACGATCCGTGGTTTCACAGACAGAGGCAGCCTTTGTGTCCCTGCCGAAATGTCCCTCTAACAGGAACCTCATTGCCTCGGCCCGGGAACGCGACTTGTTTACCAAGGGGAGGGGATTTCAGTGAAAGCCACCGCTTTCTTTCAAAACAAGAATCGCCCCTGAAAGGAGAGACCTTCATCGGCACACGAGCAGCTGCGTCACCCTCAGCTTCCTGAGAAAGAGATCGCCGTGGGGAGAGCGGCTCGGTAAATGAGGTGGATGATATTTCGATGGTAACAGCTGCAGCACCGCAAATTTATTCTGGGCTGAGGCCACCGCGTCCCTTGTTTTATCTCATCACCAGCCAAAAGCCTAGGATGGAGTCAGCTCGGAGGAGGATTTGGCCTGCTGTCTTGCAGAGGACCAACAAAGCCTGCCTTTCAGAGCCGCGGGAGGTTTCTTCCCACCTCTCCTCTAAATTAACCCAAAATGCAATTTTACTCTCATTTTCTGTGTGATTTAACCAACTCTGATGACTATCTAGAAAAAAAAACAACCCAACAGCTTGACGCTCAGACAGCACCATCTGAAAGACAAACCCAACCTGCGCAACCAAGAGAGAGCTTGTCTCACAAAAAAAACCCAACCAAACCCCAGCCCTCCTCTCCAGCCCTGACCGGCTCCATCCCTCCCGGGAAAGCAGAGCAGCAAAGCAGGGAGCAACTGCTGTCAGACCAGCTCATGGGGCAAGGGTAGACGCCAACGCTACCTTTCTCTCCTCCATCTTGGTGCTGACCAGACACCACTTCTGCTCCAGCAGCGCTACGCTCTGCTCCGTCTTTGAGCCAGAGCCAGAGTCGTCGCGGTTCAGCAGCATCAGTCGCCCCTTGGCCAGCAGCTGACTGTAGACGTCCTCCTTGGCTTTGAGCTGGCTGTACAGCTCCTGCAAGGGAGGCATTGCCAAAGCGTTAGACAAAGGAAGAGTTCGGAGAGGGGCCACGGCTTGCTGCGACTCAGGGCGACGAGAAAATTCGGTTCAGGGCAGGCAGCAAAGCGACAGCAGCGTGTCACTCTGAGCAGAGAAAGGGGGTTAAAGAGTTGCGATGCTCGTCCCAGGCATCAAGTGCAAAATTATCTGTAAGAAGAGACCAGAAAAGCACTCTTCTTCCCATCAGATACAGAAGGGAGAAGTTTTGATGCTGACATTTGACAGACAGGAGTTTGCTGAATTAAAAGCATTAAAAATCTCTCCTAGGAAATTACCATGTGGGCATTGAGTTGTTCCCGGGCAGTTTCTGGCAGACCTCCTGTAGGTTTTGATGCCGACAATTGGCTCTCCATCCTCGTTAGCCACAGGAGGAAGTCTTCAATCTCACCATGGAAACCCTGGGCCTGTTCGGGAACACAGAATGGGCCACGGATCAGATGACATCAGCCACCATTGATCGTACGCCAGGCTTAACGCTGTGTTTGCTTTGAAACCAGATAAAGAGGCAGAGCTGGATGCACCAGCACGTGAAGGAGGGTTATACGTGGTACATCCTTAACCACGCGGGTGTGCCCGGTCCCTGCCGTGCTTCTGGGCAGGCACCGAACCACTCCGGGACTAAGAGTTAAATGAAAAACTTGCAGAAAAAAATCCCAGTGTCTCCCTAACTCCCTCCCCCCTTGGAAGTGAAGGGGGAAGCAGACCCCCAGCAGCGATCCGCTGCACAGGGAGGTACCCACGATGCGTCTCCCCGACCTGCTGAAGCGTGGACTGCAGCTGCTGCTCCCTCTCCTCCGTCTTCTGCAGCACCGACTCCCAGCACGAGTTCAGCTTCTCCAGGCGGTTTCGCAGGCTGCTCGCATCGTCCCCTGCGCTTGACTCCAGCAGCTCGTTGCCCGCTTTGTTCACCGTCTCCACGGTCGCTTGGTGGGCCAGGACGTCGTTCTTCAACACCTACGTGAGACGTGGTGGGCAAACGTTGGACGCCTCTCTAAAACACCCTGTTAATTCCTGCATGCTCTCATGGACTCGAACCAACTCAAACCCTTCATGAGAAATAAAATCCTGCCATGGGAATAGAGTAAAAACGGACCTGGAGTGGGAGTACTCACATGGTGCTTCGCGAGTTCAACCTCGATGACTTTTGGGTCTCCGTTGATGGGTTTTTGTGCATCGAGCAGCTCCTCGGTGTGGGTCAGCCAGGCCATCAGCTCCGCCAACGCGTGCTGGAACTGGCCGAGTGCCAGAAGAGCGGCTTCCAGCTTATGCTGGGCAAGGACAGGGATGGAAAAGGGAAGTTTAACTTGGGTAGGAGGGGGAGCATCCCAGCGAGTTTCAACCCCGCGCTTGCGAGAGCCCAGATCTCTCTACCTGTCTGTGAGCAATTTTCTCGCCCAAATTCTCCCAGAGATGTTTCAGCTCTGTCAGTGGTTCCTTTATGATGTCTCTGTCTGTCTCATCTGTAGCTTTTTTTAGCATCAGTTCACCTTGGTGATTAAGCTTTTCCATCTCAATCTGCTGCTGGTAAACCTCCATTTTAAACTCCTGCCAAAACAAGCAGGACAAAAACCAGAACAAAATGAATCACTGGAGCGCAAGCTCTGCCATGCAAAGCAAGCCCCGGAGAACTGGTCCCACTCCGCCCGTGTACCTTCATCTCGTTCATTTGCTCCTTAACCGTGTTGAGGTCAGTGCCGACAGGAGACATGTTGCAGAGTTTGATCACGGCGTTATCCAGCCAGTCAAACATGGCCTGAAAGGAGCGCAGACACCGTTAGCAAAGGGAATGGCAAAGCGTGCTCCTCCCGCAGCTGGTCGGGGCAACAGGGCTGGTGCCTCCATCTCCCCGCAACCACAAAACTTGTCTTTTGGGGCAGAGATGCCTGCTTGGCCAGCACTCGCTCTTGCAAGCTCTTTCCTCCCCTCTCCTGCTTCCAACCTAAGGACCTGACGGCAGCCAGGCTCATCCTGCTGCTTCGTGCAGAAACGAAGAGAGATTTGAGAAGGCAAACGCAGTCAAATATCTGCTCTTCCTTGGAGCTGGCTGTTGAGCTCAGGCTCTATCAGAGGCCGCAAACGCTCACCCAGGAGACATTTCCCTGCTATGCATTGCTGCAAATCCCAGTACGACACCAAGGAGAGGACTCGCGGAGGTGTTCCCAAGGTCTACCCACCCCACACAAACAGCCCTGCCTCTTACTTGAAGCGTATCTTGGTATTGCACAGCCGACTGCATGGCTTCTTCAAGCTTTTCAAGCCTCTCCTTCCACGTTTTGTTGAGATTTTCCCACGCGTTGTTCATCTGCGGAACACAAGATTGCCCACAAAATTTGTTAGGCTCTCCCACTTGCTCCCACCGGGTTTTATCTGAAGGAGAGGCTGCTGGTTTTCCTACCTCATCAATGCTCTTTTTCACTTCTGGTTTCTCAGTTTCGCCACAGGCAAAAATTAAATCAGTTCCAAGGAGTCGGATGAACTCCAGCTCTTCATGCAAGCCGTCCGTCTCCTCTTTAATAGTCTGCATATAACACAGCGACAAAAGAAAAATGTTTATTATTAAATGCTCTTCCAAAATAAGAACATCTGTATTTAGCTTGACGTGTGCCCGAACTGCCTGGCTGAAAGATGTTGTTTACAGGAGAAGCACTGTTTACATGAGTACTTTGTCAATATAGGAATTAGTTTTTGAGACTCAAAAGTTGCAAACCAAAGTCAGAACGGTTATAAAAGGGAAACAGCAAGGACAAACTTAGCAAAGCATAAAGAAACATCCCCATTCCCCAAGGTCCAAGTCAAGTCAAATCCACCTGAAATGGATTTCACCACTTCACTTGAAACAACCAAACGACGACACACAAATCCAAGCTCATCCAGCTTTACAATTACCTCCGGTCTAACCAAAATCTAAATATACACTTCCCACGCTAGACAGCGCTCGGATGCCTTCGACTCAGACTGGGAGCAGAACCGTGCAAACTTCCACATCACTCACAACACGTGGGCACACAGCTCTGACCACACGCTTGATAAGCTTCCCAAAACAGTAGCAGATAAAGTGATTGAAGCATCATTTCCTTGTCTGGAGCAGAGGGCGGTAGTGGTGGGGAGGGATATGTGAAATACACTTCTGTTTTTTTCCTTGCAGTTCCAAATTGCAATGGAAATAGCATTTCATAATCTGCCTGCCTGCCTGCAAAACTGCTGTACAGCCACTTCTGGCCATGCTCACATCTAAGATCGACCCCAATGTAGCTTACAAGCTGGGTGCAGACAAGGTCCATACAGGGGTACGGTCCCATGGTCCTCACCTCTGCCGCTTCCACCTGCTGCTTGATGATGGAGGGGTCAATGCCTGGGCTCTCCAGGTCGTGAACGATGTCCTGCGTGTCTTTGATGGTAGTCAGGAGGGCTGCCATGTCGTACCAGAACTTCTCTGCAAGCTCCAGGACATCAAGGAACTTCATTTCACGTTCCTCCGCCCGAGCTTTGATGTCCTCCCAGAAGAAGACCATCTGATCCAACTTATCCTGGATTACTGAGGAAGGGAATGAAAACATTCAGTGAAGAAAGAAACCTTTCTACAACTCAAAAGCATTCTGCAAACACTTTTCACTTAGAAATAGCCAACAGAATATTCAAATGGGAATTAAAGATGACCAGGACTATCAGAGCATTAACTCAGAGACACTGAGGGACATGAGAAACTCCAGCTTGCAGAAATAAAGCCTTTATTTGAGTGCATGCAAGCTCGGGGCAAATTTGCCCACACACTCTCCTCCAACGAACCTCTGTTCTGGCCACCTCTAGCGTGAAGTCTACGCTCGCTCGGTCCACGAGCTGGCTGCTGAGCTGCCAAGAAAGGTGCCAATTAGTGCCAATTGTGTTGACGGGTCTTTTTGTGCTGGGGATGTTCCTTCCCTCCATTAGATGCTGAATCGACACCAACAAATCATTTCATAGGGGCCACCAACGGTTGCCACAAGAGACCAGCTCAGGGTGACGGCTCAGCTGAGCTGAGCTGAAACCTCTGCCTGAGCAGCCACAAATACTTCTTTCTTTACCCTGTCTGCTCCAGATGGAAGCAGGCACCAGATATCTGTGTGCAGAGGACTCATCCTTCCTCCCAAGGCCAGGAGACCCTCTGAAATACACCCCTGGGACATCAAAGCCTCTCCCGTGGTGATGGAGCCATGGTTTGGGTAGGAGAAGCTGGGCAGTGCTACCGGCCCAGCCAGCACCTTCTGTTAAAGCCACCAGGAGATACCTTTCGCTGCCAGGTCCTTGTCCGCTCCCTGTGATCGCCCGATCAGCTCTTCCCCACGGCGTTTCAGAGCCTCGAAGGAGGGCTGCAGCTTCTCCAGCTCCACCGTGGCGTTTTTGTTCTCACTGATGCACTCCCGGATCTTATCGACCTCGGCGGGGATGAGGGGCGGCATGCGCAGGCGGGAGGAGAGGTTCTCCAGCGTCTCCAGCATGGGCTCGATCTTATCGTGGAACTGGAGAAGAGCAAGTCCATTAAGGGCAGGCGAGATGAGATTAAACAACACTGCATCGCTCCCTGCATGTGCAACAGCACTCAGCGCTGCGCCCAGCGGCCTCTCGGAGAGGACAAACATTGCCTGCAACAGCAATTAAACCTGCAGCCTCCTGTTCACGCCTGCCTCTGCTTTCCTCTGCTGCCAACAGCCCCGGGCTGCGCCAGCTCAAACCATACACCAGCCATACAGACTCACAGAGCCGGCACAGGCAACTGTGAACCAAACACGGCAGCGATTTGTCACCGCATTCAACCCTACAAAATTCAGATTTTTGACCGCCGTCCTGCTTTTTGCAGACGGGCAGCGTGGCAAGAAAACCCAATGCCGTTTGTTTGAGCAGCCGTGCAAAGACGCTGCTGGAAAAGCGCCCGTGTTTGGTGCTGAGGGAAATCTCTGCTCGGTGCAACGCCAGCAAGAAAACCACCCCAGCAGGGTCCGCGGGAGATGGTGGAAGGCTGCATGCACACGGGGAGGAGCGAGCTGCCACGGAGCTGGGGCTTCAACAAAAGCAGAACCAGAAAGCCAAGAGTGAGAGAGGAAGGGGGTCTAGCGGGGTTTATTATTATTATTTTTTTTTTTAAAGAAAAGTCAACTTTAGCCTGAAAGATCCCAAATCTTCTCTGCTGGTGAGAAGGACAGCTCTGCGCTCTGGCTGGCAGCTCTGGTCCCTCTCTGCAGGACACCAGAGTTGGTGTTCACCAAGTCCCAGGCTCTAACAGCAGAGAGGAGACGGGCGCTTGGTGCGAAGTTGATGAGGGGCACGTCGGCTCAGCCAACAAGCAGGAGCAAACCGGCAAGTCCAGCTAGAGCAGAAAGCGTAAACCGCTTTCACGCATCAGCGTAAACCGCTCTGAAAGCAAAACCTCTGCTTTGCAGGAAGCATTCCCAGCAGAAGCTGGCCATGGCTGAGACCAGGTGGCAATGCAACAAAAGCCATCTCAGAAATGTGATTTCAAGGTCCCTGGAGTTAATTTTTAAGCATGTTCTGCTGAGCTGTGCATGGAGCAGAAATAAAAGTCTGGGTGTAAAATAGAATCAGCCGAAAGAAAGAGCGTAAACGAACGTCTGTGGTGGTGGGGCTTACCTCTGTAATCTGCAATGGTGGGGCGCAGTCAACACAAGAATGAAATGGGACCATGTGGGGAGGACGGGCACAGGCAGCAACACACACAGATAACACATTCCACAATGGGAGTGAGAGATGAGACGGGAGGGGAGTGTGGGGGGAAAAACTCGGAGTTAATACAAGTGCAAACCAAGAGAAGTGACTACACAATACAGGAATAAAAAAAAAAACAAAACAAAACACCCAGACATGACAAAACCCAACTGTGCTACGGTAACAGGGGGTGAAATGAAACATAACTAGGGGTCATAAACCCTCAGCAGCAGAAACTCTTCACCCCCTTTTTGGACTTTAGCACCTACAGTCTGTGCCCTTCCTTTCCTATCTGTGCTCCTGCAGTCGCCGACCTTCTCTGGAGATGCTCAGACCCTGGAGACCACCATTAACTGTCCCATACAAAGGATCCCGTGGCTGTTCGCTGCACGCAGCTTATCAGAAATGAAACTTATCTCTCCAAGCTTTTTAAAGAGGCTCTCTGGGCCCTTCCAACCTTGGGCAGATGCCAAAACAGCCCCTTTGAATGAGCATCATTATTGAGGCTGTAAAAATTTATTACCCTATTTACTATGTCAAGATTCAAACGCCTTCACCCCTCCTTTCGCAGCTAGTGCTGAGCAGCGGGAAACTACTTTGGAGGTGTTTGACCACATTGTGCCTTATAAAGGGTTTTACAATCGTAACACTCAGAATAAAACCGCGTTTCAAAGCACGTGGCTTCCGCAGGGGACTGCGATAAGAAGACGCGGCTCCTTTGCACCCCAGCGTACCTGGGTGGACTGCGAGACGGCTTCGTCGAGCGCGAGAGCCCGCTGGCACACCTCCTCCTTGATTTTGGCATACATGGCCTCAGCCGTCGAGTATTTTTTCTGCACCATCTCCCCTTCCTCGGGGTTGAGGTCCTTGAGCTGCGGTCCGATTTTCAGCAGCTTGTCAATATGAGGCTTATGTTCAGCAATGGACTCTCTCAGTTGCTAGGGAATAGGGGGGGGGAAAGACATTTGTTTAGAAATCTATTGAAAGCCGCTGCCTCTTCATTTCATGCAACACTCCAAGCGCAGCGATCGTATCTGGTAGTGAACTCACACCGTGGATGTCTTGATCCAGCATCTGCCAAGCACATGGCACTCAGCTCTTCCTAACATGGCCACAGCTCTGCACATGCCGGCACATTGCCCGGCATGGGTCCTTCCCCGGCACGGCCGGCTCCTGACCCTCCCCACAGCCCCACGGGGGACACCACTGAGAAAACTCGCTTTGCAGCTCTCTACCCTAAAAGCACAAAGCAGTTTTCCCTGCCACAATCAGGCAGGAGATGCGAAGGCAGCCAGGCTCCCTTGGGTGCAATCTGTATTTTAGTAAGAAGTGCTCCAACGTAACTAGTGATTTCCACATGGTACGCTCATAGCACGCTTGTATTACATAGGCAGGATCCCCAAAAAGAAGAGAATGGGTAAAAGAATCAGAAAAATTTTTAAAAAAGGCGTGCTCGCCCCTGGGAGCGCTGCGCCTCTGTTTAAGGTGGAGGATCCGACGGCGCAGGAGATGCAAACGCCGCGTCCTCTTACCCTCATGTCCTCCTGCTGCTGCTTGAGCTGCTCGTGATCGATGGCCGGAGGGGGCAGCTGGGAGATGAGGGCTTGCGTCTCCTCGATCCATGGGTTCAGCTCCTCGTAGGTCTCCCAGAACTGGTTGACCAGGACCTGGGCACGCTCCAAGCGAGTGTAGCGCTCCGAGTTGAGCTGGCTCACGGCTTCGTACTGTTGCACCAGGGACTCGGTTTTCTCCTGAAAAGAGAGGGAGGAGGGTTATAGCGAGGGATGCAAAAGGGCCCAGGAAAAGCGCCAGCTGCACACCGCGAGCTGGAAGAGCAGGAGGTGCCTTCGGTGGCCTTCCACACGCACAAGCTGTAATTCCAATTAAAGCAGCCTCAGAAAGCTCCGCTGTCCCCCCCTCCCGCATCCCCAAACACCGCAATAAAAACATGCAATAAAGGAGAGTAATAAATGTAAAGAGATTTCTGCTAACACTGGTGGGAATTACTAAAGATGGAGTAATTTTAAACTACTTCAGCCTGTGCAAGAGCTGAGCGTTTGCCTCTCTCCCCTCTCTGTCTCCCCCGTCGTGGTAAATAGCGGAGGGAGGCTCACCTGGAGAACAGCTTTTTGTTCCTCCCCGCACGTCCCAAAGATCTCATTGCGCTGGCTGAACAGTTCATCCATAGAGTCTTTGTGCCGAATAATGTCGATGGAAAAAGCCTGCAGAAAAGGAAACGTCCAAAGAAAGGAAAGAAATCAGAGCCAAGCCCAAGCTCTCCCCCCAGCCCATCCACGGGACCCTCCTGCCTGCGCCAGCTGTAGCAGGCGGCAGAGCTCAGCGCGGCAGAGACCGCACAAAACTCATCACAAGTGTCCTGCGGCACACGGAAAATCTGGCTGAAAATGCAGATTACTGCATGTTTTTCTCATGACTCATCTACGTCAACTTCTCTCTTTCAAAGGCCTGAAAACAGCTCTTGAAACAAGGTATCGGTCAACTTCCACACCCAGGGTCCTCACCGGAGGAAAAGCTCCACCATCCATTCGTTAGCGAACACGTTCACCCCCCCGAAACGATGCTCTCCAGAACTGCATCTACCAATAATTTTGCCATTCCCAAGGTCCACGCGATTAACAGCGGGAAGCCAAGCTGAGCTCAATTTAACTTAATGCTTGACAGTTCAGTCCCCCTCCCTTATAACAATGTCTTATTTTTCTTTTTTTTTTTAAAAATCCAATAAGCCTGTACTCTGCTCTGATTGCCGAGGCTGGTGAGGGAAGAAAAGGGCCGTTTATTTAAAGTGCACGTTCTTTCAGGCATGAGCTCATCTCACAGATATAAAAAAACCCCAGCGCCTCTTTGTTCCACGTCTGGCTGCCGGGAGGGAAACGAGGAGTCCCCCACTGCAAGGAACAATGAGCAAAAAGCAAATGTAAAAGCACCCTCATTAATCAACGTATACATTTCTCTAAACCCTTCCCGCTGCCAGCGCCTGCAAAACTCAGGCAGAGCTTGCTCCAGCGGCCGCAGCGAAAGCCTTCGGAAGGAGCGGCTCTCTCGAGGGGAGTCCAAGCAAGAGCACCCATCCAGCCCTAAACGGCCGTGCAAAGGTTTCGGCTCCTGCAAACGGACAGGAGGCTTCTTCCTTCAGAAGCCCAACACTTCATTTCTCTAAATCCTCTTTCTTCCTCGTTTTTGCCTTTTATTTACCAAGGACAAGCGTTGCATCTCTCCTGGTGCTCTGGGCTCAGCGCTACAAACCCCAGGGACCCCCCAGACCCCAGCCCATCACCCAAACCACATCCCTCCTCGCCGCCCACCCCGTCCCCCCCGGCAGCGAGTGCGCACGTACCTTCTGCACCTGCAGCTGAGCCGTCGTCTGGTCTTGCTCCAGGCGGATGGGACCGAGGGCCATCAGCTTCCGCTTGGTCTCAGCCACCCAGGCCAGCTCCGCGTCGGCCGCCTGCTCGTACTGGCACACGGGAGGGGAGAGGACAGGCAGCACAGGTCAGTGACAGGCAGCCGGGACGGAGCGCGCGGCAAACCGGGAGACGTGGGGGGACCCAGTGGGACACGGGGGACGAACGCCTCGCCCGGGCGTGCAGAGGCGGGGAGGAGAAGGGGACATTGGGGTGGACACGTTCTTGACTCCAAGCTCCCCTCCAAGAGGAGCAGAAGCCACTGTCCCACGGCCGGCGGCTCCTGCAGCTGGTTTCGGGGCACGGAGCATCACTGCAACACAGGCGCCCGAGGCAGCAGAGCACGGTGGAGCAACCACCTTTCCCTACGCCCTCCCTGCCTACAGGGAAAGAGACGCCTCTATTTTACACAACCATTCTGCTCGCACGTCCGGCTTTGTGGAGTCAGCGCTCAAAGCCAGCGAGGGCGGTTATTCACAGTGCTCCACAGCCTCCAGTCCGTGCAGAACAAGACTTTTTTGAGAGGACCATTTGCCTGGAACAAATCTCTGTGCTATCCCAACAGGGGATGACGTTTTTCCAGGCTTGAAAGTCACCTGTCATCGGTTTTACACCATCTACTTCACCCACGCAAGCAAAAACCAGCAGGCGGGATAACACGGCGCTGCCCCAGAGTTATCCTACCCAAACCACACGCAAGGGGACGGGTCAGAAACCAGCCCCGCTGCCCCACGCCGCTGGTGGGGCCAGTTCACGTCTGGGTGTTCCCGATGGGATCTGGCCTCCCCGTCAGGCCGCGCTCGCCGTCCCTCCTGCTGCCATTGCGCTGCACGGGCTGGAGCGGTGCCGAGCCGCTCATTCCCACTCTGAGAAACCCTGTTGGCCTCCGGTGGGGCTATTAAATTACCTGTTGAGACCTCTGAATAGCAGCATCGATTTCTTCCACCCTCTGCTTGATGGTGTCGCTGACCAGCTTGTAGCGCTCGTTGGTGTCCGACACGAGTTTATCCAGCCCTTCGCGGGCTCGCCAGGGAACCAGCTCCAAGAGAGCTCGGCTCACCTCGTTCACCGTGTCCAGGACGAGCCTGTGCTCCATCACCTCCTTCTTCAGCTCCTGTGGAAGGCACCCACGGACACGTGTCCTTCTCAGTGCCCTGCAGGTGACATCCCTCTCCAACTCCTCCCCGGCCTCTCAAAACAGCGAGCCGGCTCCCACCCTCGCATCTCCGTGCCCCGGGCGCTGCTCTGCCAGTCCCCACCTTTTGCCTCTGCTGGAACTGGGGGATCTGCTCGCCGGCAGGGGACTGTCCCCCGCTGGAAGCCAGCTCGTCCTCCACTTGGCTCATCCAGCCGGTGAGCTCCTCGTGCGTGGACTGGAACTTGGTGGCCAGCTGCCGAGCCTGCTCCAGCGTGCGCAGCGCCTTGGAGCTGGCGGCGGTGATGTCCGAATAGCGCGTCTTAATTCCATCCAGCTTCTCCTGGATCAGCAACACCTCCTCCCCTGCGAGACAGCAGCACGGGACAAACGATGCTGGGCTGGGGGGGCTGCAGGAGCCACCTGCCCTGATCCCCCCATTTTAAACAGCTAATTTCAGTCTCACTTTTCTTTATATCCGTGCAGCTTCGCAGCCTATTTTTACAGCCAGGAAGCTACTCTTACAGCTGATATTTTCTACCAGCCAGCGTAACGTCCACCTCCTCCCTGGAATAGGATGGAAGCGTGCTGCGACGCCTGGCTTTGCCACGAGCCTCAAAGCCACCACAACTCAGTCCTCAACTAACGTGTCACAGCTCCCAGAAAAAAGGTCCAGTTCCCTCTTTACTGCTGTTTCCGAGAGGACAAGGAACTGCAAGCCAAATTCTTTGTAATCACTCTTCCTGTTACACGACTCCCACAAGGACAGAGGTCTGTACATCTGCTCCGAGCAGACCACATCTGAAGGAAATGCATCGCCTCGACCTTTCTTCCCACTCATAAACATAAACTCACACCCACGTGGCAACAGCAACAACTGCTCGGTATGGGAAAGCAATATTAGGAAAGGCCTGGGTGTATTTTTAACCTCTTTCCATGTGATTTAGCAGCTGGATGCAATGAGAAAACCCTCCCTCGCATTGCAGGGCTGCTCAGCGCTGAGCATCACCACCCCGGGGCGGTGGGAATCTCCCACTCACGAAGCTGCGAGGTTGGTACTCGGAATTTACTAAGCTGGAGTACTTGTGGCTCGGCATCCAGGTCTGGATGCAAAACAGCTACTTTGGGAGTATCCGAAAGGAAATTAGACCTGAGGGAGAACAGCCTCCCCCAAAACAGCGTATCCCTGCAGAGCATGGACTTCCCAGGGAAGACCACGCGGAGGACGGGGGGGGCTTCCCAACCCCCTGCACGGGCCAGAGCGTGCCCATGGGCTGGATAAACTCGTGTCGGACACCAGAGCGTGCCCAGCTCTTCGTGTTACCTGTGGTTTGCTTCAGAAGAGCTTGCCCGTTTCTAATGGCTTGGTCCACATTCTTCTTCCTGTTCACAATTTCCTCGTTCAAGGCCTGGAGAGAAAGGCAAATTGGGGTTATTCTTCTGCGGGCAAGTCCCCGAGTCCTGCCGGCTAGTGCTGGCCAGAGATACTAAGCAGAGCATGAACTGCTCCTACCGAGCATGGGAAGGGTGGACAACAGATCTGATATTTGTCCAGTCAACCTTCTCCTGCTCCGGGACTTATTGGGACTTCTGGGACCCAAAGGCTCAAATTTTAGAGCAAAGCCATCCCAACCCATTGGATATGTGTCACTGAAGAACTCGCCCTTGCGTTAGACATAACCTCACTCTTGAAAAGAGCTTGCACGGCCCCTGAGGAGCGGAAGCAGACGGCTTCCTCGGTGGCCAGCCTGGCTTGGAAAACCCACCGGGCTTTTCAAGCTTTCATTCTTGGAAACAGCATCCAGCTTTCTAAAGGCATGGGGTGGCCAAGCTTGCTCAGACATTGTTCACAAAGCGAATGAATCATTTGAAGTTTCTCCCCTGGGAAACCCATTTTTGGGGCCACAATTATTGTTTTTAACACATGAAATCTCTTTACACTTCTCCAAGCCTAGAAGAGAACCAGCAGTGGAACAAGCTTTGCAAAATTAAAGTCAGCCCAGAAACAAAAGCAAGACCAGATAAATGCAACAAAATAAACAACATAAACATGGAAAAAATGGAAAATACCAGCTGGTCGGCATGCTGCTTCTGCAGGACGTCCCGTTTGTAATCCTTTACGGATACCGAGCCGAGCTTGTCCTCAACCTCAGCCAGCCAGTTGAGCACTTCCACCTCCTCCTCCCCAAAGAGCCTGGCGTTTGACAGCGCCTGATCCAGCAGCGCTGCCTTCCGGCAGCACCGGTCGTGGACCTCGCCATAGCGGGTCTGCAGAGAGTCTAGCTTCTCTGCCAGCAGCCTCCGCTCAGCGGCACAGCTCAAGGAGGAGAGGGACTGCCCGACACCGACTGCCCGAGACACATCGGCCGCGTGGCTCTCTATCTCTTCCTCTAGAGCCTGAATGCCGGGAGGATAAAATGGACAACAGAAAGGAAAATGAGTGAAAAAATGGATTAAAAAAACCCAAACAAACAACATAAAAGGGGAAACAGAAACAATGAATGCAACTGAAGGAATGAAGGAGACATGAAACCCACCCGTGAACGGGCAGACCGCATCAAAATAAAAAAAGGTTTAAAAGAAACACAAGAACAGGAATGATTTTTCTATCCAGAGCCAGATACATTCGCTGCAAGGTGCAAAGACGTCAGTTTAATATTTACCCACACTGGTGGGTTAGGGTTTGTAGCCTTCTCTGTACACAAAGCAGCCTGGATAACTCCTCCAATACTTGTTCGTGCCAAACACCCCCTCGCCACGGCAGAAACCACCACCTGAGTGGGACCCGATACCCACCGCCTCCATCAGCAGCTCCCGTTATCGCACGGGTCCTACCTTGTGCCGACTGATCTGCTGCTGGATTTTGGCAGTCTGGGTACCGATGGGCTCAGAGTTGGCCAGTTTCTTCTCCGTCACCGACAGCCAGTCCGACACGGGCTCCGTGGTTTCGTGGAACTGCTTTGCCAGGACCAAGATGTCCTCCAGCTGCTTCTGCCTATAGTACGGAATAAAACACTAAGGAGCAGCTCCCCGTTGGAGCCAGGAATGGGAAGCAGCTTTGAGTATTAGGAAGAGGGAACCGAAGCAGCCCTCAGAGCAAGGTGACAGTGTGTGAGGCAAGCTGCAAAGGCAAACACAAAAATCAATGTGGAGAAACTGCAAAATAAGCTTTTTCCTGCAGCTGTGCCTTTAGGGTCCAGTTTATCCCCCCGGGAAGGCAGCAGAAAGACTCCCCCGCTGTGCTGCTTTTCTTCTGTTCCTATCGCTATCTTGGGGATCCTCCGACACGCTCAGCTTGTGGCCGGGCTCTCGGTGTTTCAGAGCTGCTGAGCTTCTGTTCACAGACAGCCCGGCACCGGTACAAGTCCTGGGTGGACGGTCCACCTAGTTGGCAGTGATGTAAAACCCTGGGAGGTCAAATCTGGCCCTTAGAAGTGACTTTATAACCTCAAATATTCGCTTATGTAGCAACCAGCAACTCATAAACGAGACTCAGGCAGCAGAAAGGTGTCAACAGGATGTTGCCACTAAAGCTAAATGTTAATGCTTACAGGAATAAAAATAACATCCATCCCCTGCAGGGAATTTATTTAATCTGAGCTCTTCCCTGCCATTGTAAACCACCGCTATCAACTTCAGCTCCCCAAACAGGCTTTGATTTCTCATGTTTTCCAGCTGTTTCCAGGATGTATCTGCACAGAAATCTCTGCCAGCTTCCCGCACGTTGTAACCCCAAGCTCCGGGGCACCGTGAATCGCAGGATGAGCTGGCCCCGTGTTTTCGGCCGGCGGCGCAGACCCTCTCACCTGCCGGCCGCCCTGCCCAGCAGCCCTGCCCAGCGGCGCTCCAGGCTCTCCAGCTGGCCGACGATCTTCTCCCGATCCGCAGGCTCGGCCGACTGCGCGATCCGCCCTCCCTCCGCTTGGATCATCTCAACGGTGGCTTTGCGATCGTCCAGGAGTCGCTGGAGCAGCTTTAGCATCAGCAGTGAACAAAGGAGGATAAAAGTTACCAGATTGGATCAGCAGAACCTCTTCTAGCCCTCAGAGATAGCAAATCTCTAATTGTGGCTGAAAACCACCGTAAGCACGGGGCTGAGACCAAAGCCAGCCCAGTGGGACAGCCTCTGCCATCAAAACCAGTTCAGGAAAAAAAATAATAATATAATAATATGCTTTAACTTTTGGTCAGCCCTGGAGCAGTCAGGCAGTTGGACTAGATGATCATTGTAGGTCCCTTCCAACTGAAATATTCTATTCTAAAAGAGATTCAAAGCACTTCTGTGCCAGAGAAGTTTTCAGAGGCTTCCCCATCACCCCCCTCCCAAACTTATCAACATCAAGTTTTAAACTTTCACTTTAAATAAATTTCCTCTTCAAAGTCTCAATACGTCAGACCAAGCCTCGGTAAGAATTCATTTCTAAAACGTTTTACCACAACCACACTTGAACTTTCATCCGCCTGCTCACAAGGGCAGACGCCGACGCAGGCTGTTATCTCTGCAAACACCGGCACGCCTCGGGTCGGTTCTTACAGTTTGTACATTCATTTTGTCCAAATACCCAAACCGGTACCTACAACGCCAGCTTGCTCCTGACGCAGCAGAATTACCAGCACAAACAAAACTTAGGGCTGGAAAAACACGGCCGACTAGCAAAACCAGCAGCAAACTTCAAGAGGCAGTGGGACAAGAAAGCAACGCTGGTGATTTCGGCGATGGAGATAGCGAGCGTGGGCCAACGAGCTGCCTGTTTATTACGTTAGCATGTGGGGAACCAGAAGATCCACCGTGAAAGCAGCAAGCTTGTGAACATCCCAGCTACACCTTATCTGTTACAGCCGGACCCCCAAAATACCGTCCGTCTGTCCAGAGCTCCCCCTCCCATTGAGCCAACCGTTGCCCTGTGCTTGCTCACCTTCTGCTCCTGGATCTGGGCTTTCACCACCTTGTACTCGGCAGAGGGAGGTTTCTGGTTGGAGATGAGCTCCTCGGTGTCCGTCAGCCAGCTCAGCAACGGCTCCAGGGCGTCCTGAAACTTCCCGCAGTGCAACAGGGCCTCTTGCAGCTGAGCAACTCTTTGGGCCACCTGCACCCCAAACACAAGCCCATTGCACGGTCAGGCTGGTGCTGCATCGACACCGGAGCCTCAGCTCCCTGGCGATGGCCCCCTTCTTCTACCAGACCCCAACGGGGCCAAGAGGAACCAGTTACAGCCCCTCCCCACGCTCTCACCTTCTTGTTGAGGGTGTTCCAGCGGGTGTTGATTTCTTCCATGTCATGCTCCAGTCCTTGGACATCACAGTTTTTCCCGGCGCTTTGGATGAGTCCTTGACCAACTCCATTGACTTGCTGTAGTTTTAACTGGAGAGGATCCACTTGCTCCTTCTGGAACAGCTGAGGATGGGAAGGGTGGGAGAGAAAAGGTATTTATAACCCGTGAGCTGCTCTTACAGCCCCTCCATCACTCAATAGATACAACAGGCTTTCTTCTCTAGAGAAGACGCAGTAGCTGCTTGCACTGATTTTATTAAGAGTTGTGCAAGTTTGTCTACACTCCTCCCTCGCCTTGACCCAGTAACACAGATGTCGCAGGCGTTCGCTGGTGTGGAGCACAGCTCAGGATCTATACGCATCCACCTCTGCTTTTAAAAGGGTAAATCCCCTTTTTCCAAGCACTGGAGTGAGGTGGAGAGAGCAAATCGGGGAAGAAATAAGAGCATTGGCTCTGGTCAGCCATCAGATTGGGAAATAATGCTCCTGGGGAAAAACCCAAAGCAATTCTCACAGTGATGCTGTTGAGAACAGAGACTTGACATCACACGAGTTTTGTTAACCACAAAATTACAGGCACCGAGAAGCTGGCTGTATTTCGAAAGACAAAGGCAATCGGCAATTAATGTGCTAGTCGTTTACCGCACTGCATATTTGGCATGGTCCTGCCTGGGAATCCTGTGAGGAAAAGCTTTTTAAACCAAAAAAAGATTTGATAGGGAAGGGGGAGGAGAGCGAATGAAGCTCCCCATTGTAAAGAGAGGCAGCGGGGAAAATCCTGTTTCCGCAAAGGAGATAAGTGCTCTTTATCAGAGCCGTGGATCTGCTGTAAGCACCGCTGACACGGCCGCCTGCGCACCGTCCCTCTCTGGCACTGCTGGGGCGGCCACACAGCCCGGTCCCGAGGGACAAGGCTGCTGCTTCCCCAGAGCAAATAGCACGAGCCCCCAAAAAAGGGAGCGGAGTCCTTCATCGCTTACTCTGGGCCCTTGGACCACGAGCCCATCCAGAGCACAGGTCACCCCGCACCCAGCACTGGCCAGGATCGGAGCCCTCGGTCCTGTCGCAACATTTTCTCTCTGGAAAGCGGAGGGGATCGCAGCCAGCCGCCTGCTTTCTCAAGCGTGCCTCCTCCTCCTCACGTGCCCGACAATATACGGACATTGACGGCATCGAAAAATTCCCACTCGGATGCAAGATCCCTCCTAGCAGAGCAGCAGCTCGTGGATGGCACAGCTCTCCGGACCCGACAATCGCTCTGCCTCCGAAGGAACACAAGGCAGGGAAAAACCCCAAACACACACACAAAAAAGTTCCCAGCCTGAGCAAGAGGGGCTGCCTTGACTTTCTTTGCCCCATTTTCACAGAAAAAGCTATTCCTTCCCGTCGGAGCTCAGCTACTCGGGGGCAGGGAGGTATCACTCCAGGACACAAAGCGAAGGGTGTGCTGGCAGACATTGTCCAGAGCTGTTTGCTCAGGGAGAATTATGCCACAGTTATAAGAAATAAATGGTGACATGAAATCACCGATTCCCCGGCCGCTTCTCCTGTTACTGTTTATATATGGAGCTGGTTGTTAGAGCAGCCAAACCCACAAAAGGACCAGGCTGATAAGTCTGGCATGCCAGGCTGGGTCCAAGCCCTCCACACGCTGCAAAAACAAACTCCAGGGCTTCGAAGCAGCCGGGCAGGGAGGGAGCCTTGCAGAAAGCCTGGCCATCAGACCACGGGTACCTGCAACACACGAATCGGTACAGCCCAAGAGCACGATGCCGCGCAAGGATCGTTGCAAAGATAATCACGCTAATGGCCTGAGGAGCGAGCACGTCAAACACACTTGTTTTTCTTTGCTCATGAAAGATTCCAGCGATTTAGTTCATTAACCTCACTGTGACTCAGCTTTGAGACAAATATTTAACGTACACCCTTTGCTGGGCAGGGAAAGGCACAGAGCGAGGCGTCCTGCCCAGGCGAAGCGGCCGGACAGACATCTTAGTGAGCAGAAGGACATCTGCTCCGCCACACCTCCTCCTCGCTCCCAGAAATGCTTCCCAAGGCATCCCCTCGCTTTCTGCTTCCCTCATCTCCCGGGTGGCCGCGCTTCTTAACCCCACCGCTGCCGAACGCAGAGCCTGGCCCCGTGGTGGGAAGAACCGGCAGCGCCCAGGCATCGCCCCGGTGCAGCCCCGGAGCTGCCAACAGCTTGAACAACGTTTGAGCAAGGGGAAGATTTATGGGGCCAACAATCAGAGATGCTGCATGTAAAATAAGGGTCCCACCAACAAGGACACGCTGGCACCAAAGCAGTGAATTTCAGACAACAGACGTACAACGGCAAGAACCCGACGGCTCTTTTTCCTCGCTAAGGTCCACGCCGGGTGCCCCAGCCCGTGCTCACATGGACCCCCCCCATGTGAAAGCATCTCTCCAAGCCCCTCCACGTGCATTTCTCAAACGGGTGGCACAGTCCAAAGGATGAGTAATTGCTACCGAATCGGGATTTTCGGTGCTGACTAACTTCTGATGTCTCCTTAGTGATATTTCTCCTAATCCAGATGGCAGTAAATCAGCGCTCGGCTGTGGGAACTCCACCACCGAGGTCTGTCCGGGCAAGAGCCAGTAGCACACCATGGTAAAGCAAATCCCCAAACGCCAGTGAGAATTTGAGTCCCTTCCTGCACGTGTTCAGAGCCCCAGCACCTTATTGCTCACTTAAAAAGCTACAGAAAGCAGTGACTGCACAGGATAGGAATTATTTGCACTTAATTTGTTTTACAGGGTTCTCTCTTCCAATATATTTTCTGCTTCAAAGACGGGAACCACCCTGCCAGGCTCCAGCGAGAAGGTTTTTCTGAAGCCTGTGATTTACATCTGAGTGACCGTAACCTACTTTAATAAGCCAAAAAAGTTTAAGACAATAGTTTAGATAATCAGTGATAGTCTTTTGCCTCCCCTACTTATAAAAACACACAATTCCCCCCAAAATTTTTTGCCTGCCAAATTCAAGCTGGCTTGGGGAGGGAGAAGGCTGTTTCAAAACCTGAACCCTGCAGATCATGGCTGGGAGTTACCGAGCGCGGTCCCATCTCCCACCCACCCCTCAAGTGCAAAATAAAGCGATTTCTGCACCTGAAATCCCGTCTACGAGCACCTGAGCAACAAATACCTCGTTATGTGGAACGAATCCATCTGGTAGAGCAGGAGGCCCTTCTGCGACGAGAGCGGTGGCGGAGGGTCCCTCCATGCCCGCCGGCACCTCTCCCTCGCCGGGTGCTGGGGAAGGGGCACCCCCGCGGCTGGGGGGACGGAGGGTGGCCCCCGGCACGGCCCCGGGGAGGGTCTGTGTGGTGGGCGTCGTGGCAGAGGGTGCTCCTGGCAGCTCTGGGGTGGTGGGTCCCTCTGGGAGGGGTGGGAAGGTGGAGGGGGGACCCTCCATGCTTGGCGGCGTGGAAGCACCGTCCCAAGCTGCCACCTCTGCTGCAGGCGCTCTCGCGATGGGGTCATCCTCCAAAGACG
The DNA here is from genome assembly GCF_034638445.1 of Ciconia boyciana. Classification (NCBI taxonomy): domain Eukaryota; kingdom Metazoa; phylum Chordata; class Aves; order Ciconiiformes; family Ciconiidae; genus Ciconia; species Ciconia boyciana. The sequence goes on from NC_132954.1 coordinate 5,322,295, forward strand.
GCGCTTCGGTGGAGAGGTGTTCCAGGATGGGCGGCACAACCACGTTGGCAAAGTCATCTGTATCTCCCAAGGCCACTACTGGCCCTGCCACTGCCAGCGGCGCAGGGCCACCACCACCAAGACCCCTGACACCGGAGACGAGTGGGTCGGCCGCTTCTGGTGGCACAGTGGCAACAGGCACATCAGCAAATGGTGGTGGGGCGTCCAGAAGCTCTTCCACCGCCAAGGGCATGGCAGTGGAGGTGGTATCTGGAGGTGGGTGCTCAATACATGGGTCCTCAGCATCCATGGTAGGATCCCCAGCGGCTGGCGGTGTCTCCTGAGCCGGGGGCTCTGGGACAGCCACATCTGCCGGTGCCGATGGATCGGCTGGAACATAAAGCCCCCCAACATCCCATGGGATGGCATCGGGAGCAGGCTGCCTCACAATGGACGACGTGCCAGGAAGCTCTTCTGGGGTGGCCGGGCTGGTAGCACACGGGACCCCCTCACCCAGCACCACGGTACAGCACCGTGCCGCCGGCCGGTCCTCCCAGCCGCCGGCAAACAGCAAGTCCAGGTCTCCCGGCTGCAGGATGGCTGCCGGTGCCTCCCCGTGCGTGACAGCCACCTCTACGGGGGACCCCTCAGCATGGGAAGCCCCTTCCAGAGCCAGGCCCTGGCCCAGGGGAACCGTTTCCCATGGGAGGTCCTCAACAGGCACCGGGGACGTTGTCGGAGCCTCGGAGCCCGGCTCTGATGCAGAGCCGGTGTGGAAAGGCAGCAGAGAATCATCCCCGCTTTCTGCCGGATGAATCTGGCCCTCAGCTCCATCGCTCTCTGATCCCAAATCTGTGGCTTCATCCTCAGAAACCAGTTCTGGGACATCCCAGTTGGTGAGCTCTGTCCTTCCAAGCAGAAGGCGATGGGTCCCGGATGGATCCGTTCCCTTGACGGCGTCGTCACTGTGCTGCGGGGGGGACTGCGGCTCCTCCACCACCGTGTCAGGAGCTGGGGGCTGGCAGGGGGACACTTGGCCGGGACAGGTCTCCTCGGGGAGATGCGATACTTCACCGTCGGGGACCAGCAAGTCTTGGTTATCTTCACCCCACCCCACCGGAGCGCTGGGGTAACCAGCTCCCTCCAAGCCAGAGGCTGGACACGTGCCCATCTCAGGAGATGGCATCCCACCAGCCACCAGCACCGCCACCGCGCAACCGTCCACAAGCTCCAGGTCCACCAGTGGGTCAGGTGCCTCCTCCTCTGGCAGTGCCGGAGAGCACTGCCGGAGGGAGCCTGGCCCTGCCGCGGGCACAGGGCTGGGTGAGACCCCTCCGTCTGAGTCCGTTGGGGTGACGGCCGAGGTGTCCCTTTCCGAGAAGGGCTCTGTCGCTGGCTCCAGCGTGCTCAGCACCTGCGAGCTGCAGGTGACATCAAAGTCCTCCAGATCTGACACGACGGCAGAGTCCGAAGCGCTGACGTCCAAAGGGGCCCTACGCTGACACGCTTCGACCGCCACCCCAGCCAGTTTGGCCGAATCTGGGTCCAGCCCCTCCGAGTCCATCGGGGAGACCTGAACCTCCAGGCAGCCGGGGATGGCCCCATCGCCCTCATCCTCGTTCAGGCACTGCTCTTCCAGCTCCAGGAACATCTGCACCGAGTCCGTGTCGGACAACTCGGGGCCAGCAGGGCTGGCCGAGCGCTCCGAACCTGGAGCAAAGTCCTCAGCCTCGCACTGCACCGCCACGTCCTCGGTACAGCACGCGCTGCCGGCACGGGGGCTGCCAGCACCCCCTGGGGACGCGCAGGACCGGGAGGTCCCTGGGCTGGGGACAGAGCCGTCCGCCGGAGCAGCAAATTGTTCCCTTTCTTCAGAAATATCTGCCAAGCAACAGCTCTTCTTCTCCTCTGCCACCAGAACAGCCTTTCCTCTCTCTGACAGCGTCGCCTCCTCCCACTCCTCCATCATCACCCAGCGCTCGTCCTCCTCAAATCTCAGCTCAGACTCCGTTTTCTCCCTGAGATTGGAGGTGATGAGAATATCCAGTCCCGCATCCAGCAGCTCTTCGCTAAGGCACGGAGAGAGGTTGACGTTCTCCACCGTACAGTCCGACTCAGAGGCCTCCAGGGTCTCCTGGTGCCCATCGCTGAGGCTTCCCTTGATGAAATTCTTCCTGGCTCGTGGCCAGGTGGCACTGGGGAGCCGGCGAGCCCTGGCCAGGTCCCCAGCACGACCGTGGCCGTTGCCGGCGTTCAGCAGGGGCTGGCGCTCATCCCGGGGACCGCCGTAGCCGTCCACGCCGAACTGCTTCGCTGTTAGAGCCTCTGCCGCGCCAGATGACTTGGAGATGTGCTCCAAGGTGAGAGACTCGGACATGGGCTCGCCGTGGTCGGGCTGGCCCAGGCGCTCGGTGAGCATGGCGCTCGACTCCCGCTTATCCCGCAGGGACGGGTTGGAGGCGCCCGCTTCCGACACCTCGCTCAGCGAAGCCCCCATCCTTTCCGCAAATTCGGTGAAGTTCGGCGGCATGAACGATTTCCACGACCGCCGGTTGACGTTCTCCTTCCTCTCGGGGTTGGGTCGTCTCCTCGGTGGAGCCGGCGCCGGCTTGGAGACATCGCTGCTGAGCTTCAGCGCGTCGAAGATGACTCGCTCGTCCAACTTCTTCGTTTCTGGCGCCCTGGACTCGAAGACGTTGGCAGCTCCCAGAGTCCCGTTGCTGGATATGGTGCTGCCGTCCCCCTTGCCGAGGGTGCTCTTGGAAAGCTGGTTGAGCTTCGATCCCTGATCAATTTGCTCGTTAATTCTCATCGTGTCGTATATCGACCTCTGGGGCACGTAGCAATCCTCTATATAACCATCCTCCTCCTCGCCCTTCCCCAGGCAAGTGCGGTTCTGCCGTAAACAGTCTGGCCGGCTCAGTGGTTTGCCCATGCTCTCGTCCTTACGGATGACGAAACCGCCCCGGCAACCTTTCGCCCGCCACCGCAGGAAGCATCACACGGCCAGCAGGTCCCAAACCCGCCGTGGCAGACTCTAATCCCAAAGCAGCGACGCTACGGGGACGGGAGGGTGTGCCGGCAGCACCGTGCCGGCTCAGCAACCCGACCGGTGGTCCCGAGCAGCGAAACAACCCATCTCATCCCCCCGAAAAAACCCCCATCCATCAGCAAAAACCATCCAAACCCGACAGCTTCGATAAAATATTCCCAGTCGCCGTTTGCGACAGAAACGGCGGAAGAGTTTCAAGCTCTTAAATTATCCCGTCCGTCCTTCTTTAATAACAAAGGCACTGCTTGGCCCGGCCGCTCACATATCGCAGCCCGAGCGGCTCCTCGCGTTTGCTGCCCAGCTCTAAGTCCCGTGGAAGTCCAGCTGGTCTGAATTAGCCTCTCCCCCCGACTCTCATGTTTTCATTTGAACTGAGCTTGTCAGCGGATATTCGTGCAAGTTTAAACACAGGAAGTTCTTCATTCAGGGTAAACTCGGAGGTTTCCTGTCTCAAAAACATGATGGCATTGTTGTTTCCGTCACCCCGCTGCGATGCCCGGGACCACCGAGAGCCACCGAACCCCCAAAATCCAGCCGGTTGCCGCGCAGCAGTCGGGGCACGCCGCGGAGTCCTGCGGCGGTGGAGGAAGGCTGTTGGGTCTTCGCTTTTTTTTTTTCTCTTTCTCCCCAGGAAAAAAAAAAAATTAGCTAGAAAACGCATCCAAAAATGGCAAGGGGACGGAGCGGCACGAAATCCCCCAAGTTGCCGGGAGCCGGCGGGGGGAACGGCGAGCAGCCGCGGCGGGAGGCGACTGCTGCTGCTGCTGCTGCTGCTGCTGCTTCCTCCTCCTCCTCCTCCTCCCTCTCGCACTAACTTTCCCGGCGGCCGGTGGCGGGCTGCGGCGGCTCCGCGCCGCCGGGCGGCCCGGCCATGGCGGGGGGGCGGCGGGGAGGGCGCGGGGGCCGGTCCCCGCGGCGAGGGGAGGGGACGAGGGGGTGACACACCGGGGCCGCCCTCCCCTTCCCCGCCGCTCTCGCCCCTTTTGTGCGCGGCTCAGCGGCCGGGCCGGGGGCGGGGGGCTCCGCCTCGGCCCCGCGGGCAGCCCCCGGCCGGCGCGGGGGGATGCATGGCGCGCCCGGGCCGCTGCCTTCCTCCTCCTCCTCTCCCTCCTCCTCCTCCTCCGCCGCCGCCGCCGCCGCCCGCTCTCCTTCCCGCCGGCGGAACAAAAGGCCGAGCCGCGCAGGCCGCCGCACGCCCCGGCCCCGCCGCCGCCGCCGCCGCCGCCAGCACCGGGCTCCCGCGGAGCTGCCAGCCCCGGCGGAGGGCGGGGGGAGGCGGGGGCGGGGGGCGGCACCGCGGGGCGGGGCGGGAGCAGCGGGGCCGCCCCCTCCCCGGGCGCCGCGGCCCCTCCCCGATCCCCCCCCCCCCCCGCCCCTCCACCGGGCCCGGGAAGGGGGCACCGGAGCCCGACCGCGGGGCTGGGGGGGGCCGGGGGGGCGGGGGTCTCTCCGCGGCCGGCGGCAGCCCGGGGCTGGCCCCTTCCCCGCCCCGCCGGGGCTGGCCCCTCCTCCGGGGGGAGGCGGCAGCCCCCGACAAAGAGCAGCTACGCCCTGGCTCGGCGGCGGCTCCGGCTCCCCCCGCGCACCGGCCCCGCCGAGCCGCGCTTCCCCGGCCCTTTGTCCGCGCCCGGCCCCGGGTTTGCCCCGATTCGGCGGTTTAAGGCCCTTCCCAACCGAGTCCCGCGGCGGGAGGGGGCCCGGCGCCCACCGCGGGTCCCCCTTCCCCTCACACCCACCCCTGCACAAAGAACCGAGTTATTAAATCACCAAAAACCCCCCAAAGTACCATTTTTTGCCTTCCCCGAAGCCGCATCGCTAACCCGCGCTACCGACCGCTCTGCCAAAAACCCACCCGCAACTTGCCACCGCACGGCTCGCCGGCCACAGGCTCCTTTTCCTATCGACTAATTATTCCAGCCCCAGCTCTGGGGCAGCACCGTGCCCCCCACACCCCATCACCCTCTCTTTTCCTCTTCCCACCCCCCAACCCTTGGGTTTAAGAGATGGGAAATATTTAAAGCGGCTGCTGTGGGGCTGGGAGAGGGAGGCAGCCCAGGCGCGTGAATCACCGCTGCGAAGTGATGCTGAGGGAAGTCACAGACTTGGGGAGAGAAAACAGGAGGGCTTGAAACAGCCTCCACGCATCTCCAGGCAACAACCCGCCCCACCAGCCAGCCAGCCTGCTACTTCGGGGATGAATTATAGCATCGGGATAAAAATACGAGAGGCCGGGCAAGCGCTTCATACAGAAAAACGTGCACCGTGCACCCCGATAGTGCCAACGCTGGGAGACGGTGACCTCGGTCTGCACTTTGCCGTGCCAGAGCTTCACCAAAAGCCTTCCGGCCCAGGCGTGGCGAGCCATGGCCGTGTTACAGCTGAGAGGTTGAAGCCAAGGGAGAGATGAAAAGCCTGATTTTTCAGACGTGCAGCAGGTGCCTGCTGCCTCCGAAAACACCGAGGCTTGGCCAAAGTCGTGGCATGGCTGTGGTGGGAACCCGGCTTCTCCGTCCCCGAGCCCTCGGACTCTTCGTCCTCGAGTGTCCTGGCACCAACCGCCCACACAGCAGCTCCAGCACCGTGTCCCCCAAGGGACTTTTTCCCTTCGGAGAGACAAGAACGGGCGTTTTGTGGAAGGGGAGGGTTCAGGGCTATGGAGGAGAAACGCCCATTAAACGGCCGAAGCGCTCGGCAGGGCTGGTTGCACACCAGGAAATCTTTGGAAACTCCTTTTCTTATTTCCATGCCCAAGGAAAAGAGCGGGAGGTGAGAAGAGAGCAGGACCTGGGAGGGGTGTATGAGCAGCCCCCCCGCAGCCCCTTTGCCCATCCATGCCATCCCCTCCACATCCCCTGAGCCCTCCCAGATGGACAGACGGACGGTCAGGGCTGGCCCCACAGCCTCCTCCGGCCCTGGCTGCCAACACCGCAAGAGCGTCCCAAAGCCCAGATTTTTATACTTGGCGGGGGACACACCAGCTCTTGGGCCGTGTTATTAATCCATCGCAGCTGAAACAACAGGGCCAGGGCGGCCGTGCCATACCAGCGCTCCGGCAAAGCCGCCCCCGGCTCCCCCGCTACCACCTTGGCCGGGAGCTGGCGGAGCAGGAGCAGGAGCAGGACCGTTACCGCTCCGGGGCCCCTCCGCGAGGAATCCCAGGCATCCGGGCTGGGGCGCGGAGGCTTTTTGTTCCACTGCGAAGAAGGAACGATCTCGACGTGGAGCTGCCGTTTCACAGCCAGAAATTCTTTTCCCATTTCCTCACCGAGTCACGTGCCAGAAGCAAGCCAAGTCTTCCTCCAACACATCCCCCCATCTCTAAAACCATTAGGGAAATATTCGGCAAGTACCAAAGCCAATTAAAAACCTGCTGTGCCTGGCTTGAAGATCCCAGCCGAAGCTCTTACAGGTTCCCCAAGTCATGGCTTTAAGCCACCAAGTGCCACCACAGCGATGGGGACAGAAGCCAAACGGTGCTGGGAATTGCAATTTCAGGGCTTTGCTCGAGCTTTGTGTCGGTGCAAGGGAAGGACAGGGCAGGACACGAAGGTCCCGTCTGAATTTTGTCCTTTTGGGTGGCTCCGAGCGGCTCCGGCACATGGAGCCCTGCCAGCGGCAAGCACCCGGACCGAAATAAAGGACTGAGAGAGCTTCAGAGCCACAGCCCCGAGCTCAGGAGAGCACGTCTGCTGACTCTGCAGCTCGCCAGACCTGTGGCACGGAGGCAGCGGGCAGAACGGACCACCAGCACCCCTCATCTGGCTTTTGTTCAGTCACCAAACCTCCTCTCGCCTGCCCCGTTACCAGCACGTTTTGGCCAAACCCGAGCTGAGGTTCACGGCTGAGGACGACGCACTTGGGCGCTGGGATGCCGGTGCTTCGGCAGCCAGCCTGCCACGGGGAGAGGACCAGCTCTAGCGAGGGCTGTCACCCAGCCCCGACCCACTCGTGCCCCACCGCCACCCCAGGCCATCCGAGGGCCACGTCCTGCAGATAAAGACCCTCAGCTAAAACCCACGCGGAGGTTTTCCCAGACTTGCTTTAAGTAGGAGCATCCCCATTTGTCTCCCGGACCCGTAGGTTTCAAGCTTTCCTCACGGCCACGGGCCCTGGAGCGCGGGGACACGTGCCTTCCCCGTCACGGGGTGATGTCACCCTGTTTACGACTGTATTACATCCTGCCCGCCGCTGCCGCCACTGTTTACATGGGAAAGCGGTATTTGGAAACCAATATATTTTTAGCTTTCTTTTAATGCATCTCAGCAGCTGGAAATGAGGGACCTGTGTTATGTGACAAGCAAGAGAGCCCAGAGACAGCTCAAGATCTCTGATGGACACATCGCTAATGAGCCCAGGGTAGAAGCAAGGGCCGCCTTCATCCTCAAAGCTCCTTTCATCTTCACCTTGGTGCCAACCTGCTCTGGGCAGCGCAGCACCCGCTCGCCCAGCCTGGCCGAGGGTGGTCGCAGGAGAGCTCCTGACTTAGCATCACGAGCTTTGTCCCTACAGGTTTTGCTGACTGTGTCCCCCCCCATGTCCAACTCCGTGTGGGTCACCGTGTCCCCCGTGTCTGACTCCGTGTGGGTCACCAAGCCGGTGGTGGCAGGAGGGACCACTGGGTTGGGACGTGGCACCACGTCCAAGCAAGGCAGAGGGGATAAACCCCGAGAGCCTCCAGCCTGACGGAGGGACCTGGGGTGAGCTTCAGCCTCCCCCAGACACCACGATAAAAGCACAAAGCCAAATCACGCACACCCAAAATCTGCCTTAGAAACCGCTTTTTTTACCGGAGGATTCATGTTTTATAAAGCCTTTGCTGCATTTGTTGGAAGGTCTGAAGGATTTCTTTATCTCCCTTTCAGCGCTGCTGCTCTCCTAAACTCGCTCCTTTTGCCAAATCTTTGCGATTGCCATTTCGGTGCCGCGTGGGCAAGCCCTGAGCTCCCAGCCTGTTCCAGGCAACAGCACCCGGGCTAATCCCATCCCACCACGCCAGGCTGGGTGCTCCCTTATCCCCTCGGCTTACCGCTGACTTCAAACCAATTTCATGTCAGGCCTCTGCCACCACGCAATCGCTCTCTCCAAAGGCCACGGCTGTTCGTGACGCAGGGAGCCAGCACGCCTTTCCAGCAGCGATTTGCAACCTGGAGCCCGTTAATTTGGGACTCTCCTCCGCAGGGCTGGGGGAGGAAACCTGGGTTGGCTCCGTGGGGGTCTGCACCTCCACTGGAAAAGTTTTAGAAAGAGGTTAAAAACCAAACTCCCGGAGAAACGTTCTGCAGTTTGGATGTACGCATGCAGTGAGCACTGCCTTTTAAAATTTATTTTATTTTTCCAAGGGTGCAGGAGCTGCACCATAGAGCTTTCCCTGCAAGGCAGCTAATATAGATGTTGGTATAAATATTTCTCCCGAATGAAGCCTGGAGCCCACGTATTATAGCAGCGCTCAGGCACAGCCCCATAGCGTGGCATTCGGTGCTCGATCGCTGCAGAGCCTGGGGCTCCCCCGGGACTCCGTCTGCGTACACAGGGCACCCTGAAACAGCCTGGGAAGAACCCGGGCTGGGACTGCAAGCGAAGGGCAGAGCCACGTGCTGGGGCAGTGGGTCCTTGCGGCCAAGGGCTTGGCTGGGCACGGGAGGTGCAATCTGCTGAAATGCCCACTTTTGTCCTCAGCTGCCCCGTTTTCCTGCAAATTCCCCTCCGTGGCTGCCAGGCTTTGCTCTGGTGCTGCATGAGGGTGGATGAAGCACCCTGGGCTCTCTGACCATCCCGCTCCATGCTGCCAGGGACCCAGCACCCACGGGCAGGGTGCTGCCACCCTGCTGCCCACCCCAGGGAAACGGAAAACTGCAGAAGCCACTCCTCACCCGGTGTTAGAATAATCGGGGACAGGAGGGAGAGCCGAGGGATGGAGTGACTAATAAACTGCTCTGGAGGCTCTTTAGGAAGTGAGGTAAGTGCGTTATCATCCAGAGAATCCTCTGGATGGGAGACATTTTAAACCACTCCTTCGACAGAAGAATTGGCAATTGTTCTTGAAACGCTGCGGTGACTAATCCAAGCCCGAGCCCTTTCCCGGAGAAGCCCCCCGTCTGCTCCAGACCCAGTGGCCACACTCGCTCCCTTCCCCGGCAGCGAGCGGTGACTCGTTTGGATGCTGGAGGTGATGGGAAAGTCCTGTGCTCGCTCCACCACGCGCTTCCCCCCTCCATGGCTGCGTCCCGCGGGGACCGGGCTCCTCTCCCTCCTCTGCTCAGCCCTTGCAGACAAAAAAGGTTCCCATCTCCTCCTCCCTCAGATCCTCAGCTCTCCCAGTCCTATGCAAAGCTGGTATTTTTAGTATCTCCTGGAAACACTGCAAAGTGTCACCACCACCAGCTAACAAGTGCTCCCGCGAGGGGACATTCCTACGGCCATCGCCCCCGGCTGAGACCTGCAGGGTCACCAAAGCATCTGCAAGTGGGTGGCTTTGGAGCAGTGACCCAAGCCGGCTCCTGAAAGGGGCCGTTTGATCACAGCCTAATTGTTTTATGGTCAAGAAAAAAAAAAAAAAAAGCCTTGCTATGACTTGGTCGGTCTCAGCAGGTCTTGGCTTAATTCGCTCTTGTTCTTGGCTTGCTCGGGATCAGGAAAGTGCCTGTGCCTCCCTGCCTGCCCGCTGACAAGTCAAGGTCAAAACCCATCCGCAGCTCGCTGATGAACAAGCACACGGGCAACGCTCCCTTCGAGGAGGACGAGCTCTGGGGGCACGTTTACTCTTCCCTTTGCGATAAAATTTATTTCCAAGGAAGGAGGAGGCTGCAGGGGCCGCTCAGGCTCAAGTGCCTCTTGTGCAAACACGTTTATTTACAACATTCCCAGATTACCGGGTTAGAAGCTCACCAAACACCACCAAGGCTCTGCAGCTCTGCTTGGGCCACTCGCCCCAGCCAGGGTCGGTGACAGCCCCGTCACCCAGCACAGCCCGCGCTTATCACCCCCCATTTATCATCCTCTTCTCCAACGAGGGGAGATGGTGCCTTTAAGGCAGCTTAACAGCTGTCAGTGAGGAGGCATTTTTGCGTGTGTTGCTGATGCTGAAAATACTAGCCAGAGATACTTTAAGTAGGCCTGGAAAGCGTTCAATGAGAAGACACCGTCGTGCAGCCTGTCCCCGCTCCCAGCCCAGTCCCACCCAGCTGCTCCCAACTGGACGACTGTCGGGAGCCGCACGCATTCCTCTGGGGGCACAGAAGGGTTAAAAATACCTCGGCCAGGCTGGGGCACAGCAAGTGGCAGAGTGTCCCTTCCCTGCCCCATCCCATCCCAGAAACCCACCTCCCCTCTCCCACCCGCCCCTGCAGCCCTCGCCGGCGATGCACCCCCAGCCGTGGGGTCTTTGGCTATACGATCGGGGCTGAAGTTACCAAAAAAGCCTCCCCAGAGGCCCGGGATGGGTGCTCGGGCATCGCCTGCGAGCACATGTGCCTGCTAACAGCAGCTAACATGCCGTCTCGAGAAATTAAGGCTTTGAGTGTAAATGCTTTGGTGTAAATACCTCGCCTCATCAGCACACGGATTCGTTCCTGCTCTCCGGTTCAGCCCTGCAGTCCCAAGATGGGATGCCGGTTTTCCTCTGCGCATCCTTGAGAGCAGCTCTGCAGCGGCAAGAGCAGAGCTGCTGGTCCCAGAGATAGAATCATAGAATCACGGAATCATTTAGGTTGGAAAAGACCCCTAAGATCATCATACGCACAGCTTAGGAAGATCACAAAACGCCACTTGTGCAATCAGGGACCGCGCTCGTCCCCAGCCCGCTGAGGAGCGCACTCTGCAAAAGTAAATGGGATAAACTTCTGGGAAGAAACCACCCATTTCAGTCCTCCTGCAAAATAACCACCATGAAACACCGCACGGCGCCGGGCAGCCAAGTCCCCGTCCCGTGTCTCCCCTGCCGCCAGTGCCCCGTGCAACGACAGCAGCTCACGCAGGGGATGCGACGCTTGTGAGCTCCCTTGTACCCCCCCAAGGCCACGTGCCACCGGCAGCCCCCTCTCCCGAAAAGCAGCACCCTCCGGCAACGGCACCTGGGAGAAACCCAGGGACACCGGGTACGAGGCGAACAGTTATTAGCAACAGCGGCATTTCTGATAGCGCCGTTGAGTCAGCTCCCCGTCTGAAAGGTTGGGGGAATTAAAGGAGTCATAAATAGAGCGCCGAAGAGAGCCGACGTCCTCTTGCCGCGAAGGGGGGCAGCGGCAGGGAGGGCGCGGGAGCGTGCAGGGGTGCCGGCTAATTGCTGCTTTTATTTAGGGTGAAGCCGGGGAGGACCCAGAACAGGGTTAGAGAGAGCGGCATCTGAATGGCAAGATGAGTAATGCTGTGGAGGGCTTTACTCACTCACTGCATCACCCCTCCTGGGATTTCTTTCCTGATTTTTTTTTTTTTTTTTTTTAATTTAAGCAGACAAAGAGGGTGCTGGAGGCACGAGGGCTCCATGGGCCCCGGACGACCCGACCTGCTCTAAAATAAAACAGGAGTGTGGCTTCAGTTATTGCTGTCTAGGGATTCTCCCTCCCCCTCTCTCCATCGTCCAGCATAAAACCTTTATTGGCGTGGAGGAGCAGTGCCCGAGTTTACTGCATTGAGCAACTCCGGTTTCAAATAACCTCCCCAAAAATCCACGGCAGGAGGAGAGGCAGGAGCCCGAAATCCCACCTCTTCCCTCCGCTCCCCACAACCTGCCCTGGCAAAGCCGTCGCCCACGAGGGTGGGATGTGGTGGTCCCTTGCTCCCCGCGGCAGACCCCCTCCTGCTCCCCCCTCACCTCTCCGGCTGGGGCAAGGGTGGGGTTTAATTAATACTCGGAGGCGAGATCCCGGATAAGCGGCGCGGCGTGTGCCAGCTGCGGCAGGTCCCGGCTCGCCGGCATTCCTCCGCCGTGCCCCAACGCCGCCAGCAAACGTGGGGCGAAGTGCAGCTGCGGTGACGGCGGGGGCCGCGGCGCGGCATCAGGAGGGGGCCGGCGAGTCGATGGAGGTCCAGCCACGCGTGGAGACGTCGCCACGTGTCCTCTCCTTCAGCCAACTGCATCTGCACCGATTTGAACATGACGGTGACCGTTTGGTTATGTCAAGTTTGATGCTTTTTCTTGGGTTTCACTCTTGGTCAAGTTCTCCAGATTCTTGCAGATATCCCTTCTGGCCATCGAGCACAACGCGGAAGGAAGGCAGGCTGTCCTGTTCCTGCTCCCATCTTCGTCACGGGGAGGAAAGCATCCCCAGCAAACCAAAACCACTCTGGCATGATACGACGGGGGAGGCAGCGGCATCCTTCCACTCCCCAGCATCGCTTTAGATTGCAGCAAGCCTAAAAATCCCTGCGAGCGCCTTTGACCCAAGGCCGAGCGTTACACTCTGCTTTGTAGGTGAAATATGGCCATGTTAGAGTTTGTCCAAAACCAACACGGTGACTCAAAGAGGGTCCCAGCTCAGAAACGCCAACGCTAAGTACCAGCCAGGCTTTGAAACCCAGGTTCAAAATCCACTGTATAAAAGATAAAGTAAACAGACCCAGGCTTGAGCTCGCTCAGCCAGGAGGCCAAGCTACCCCAGCACAAAAGTCTTCCCCAAAAAAACACTGAAGAATTTGATTCCATCAGCTCTCCACCGCCCCGGCTGATGGATGCTCTTCGGCCAGAGAGGACGAGCCCGTGCCTGGGGCTTCCTGGCACCACCGCTCCAAACCAGCAAACCTCACCTCTGCTTCTTGGGCACGTAAAGGAAGATCAGCCCCTTGCACTGAACGGCACAAGCTTTATCCGAAGCACAGCATTAGTTTCCCAGTCTTTGGTAGGAAGGGTTGTAACTCGGGGTCTTCTAGCTCAGGGGTCGCTGATGTTGCACGCACGTGATGGAGAAAACCCCTACGCCTCCGCGTGACCCTTCATCTCGCATCCGCACCCGGGGAATTGCTTCCCTGGGGAATTCTGCTGTTTGCTGAACTGAATCAACATAGCTGTTATGTTTAGTAACATTTCAACTGTTGCTCATTTGATTCCAGTCATTAAAATTTAATATTAGCGTAAGCTTTGAGAAACCTGAGCTGACAGCAGCGAGAGCAGAGGGGGAAGAAATGCCCCGGCCTGAAAGCTCCTATGAGGAGCTCTTGCTGGTGGCTGTCGCTTGTCCCTCGCCCTGAAGAGCCCGACTTGGCCGTGTGATGTGGCGTGGAAAGATTCTTCCAACTTTTAGTAGCCTTTTATACAAAAAGAGGGGCTCCTCAGGGAGGCAGCAATGGAAGGACAGTCACTTGGGTTAAACTCATGCTGAAGACCAGGAGTTAAAGATGAGCTCCCTTTGCTCCGACAGCTTAACATAAGCTCAAAACATGTTATTTTTTCCGTAGCAAAGCTGTATCTGAAGCGATCCATCAGGATGTCCATATAAGCACAGACTCCAAACCACAGAAATGCTGCACTTTAGCTGCACTTGATCTCACCATAAAGCTAGGGGATAGACTAGATGACCCCTTAACGTCTCTTCCAGATGGGTTTCTTACAATCCTCTAACAACGTGGTGCTCCGAACCAGTCCCTTCCTAGTTCTCCCCCACCCTCTGAAGGCCAGGGTCCACCTTACGTCTCCATCCTGGCTTCTGATGGCCACGGGAGCCGGCGTGGGCTCAACCCCTCGGTGTAGCCGTCCCCACTGTTGCACCCGCTCACTGAACCGAAATACCTCCTGCAAACAAAGCTTCCCCCCGAGCAAGGTCTGACAGCTACTTCCCAGCCTCCCAGCTCCGAGAAACCCGGCCAGGAGGAGCACTTATGGTGGGAGAGGGCTCATCCCTTCCGTAGCCAGGATTAGTCCCCTCTGTGGCCTGGGAAAGGGGCTGGGGGGGGAGAGAGGAAATGTACGGGTGGCAGTTCTCCAAAAGTTAAAGGTTTGTCGTAGGTTGTGGCCTTTTGGGGCAAGTTTGAGGGGTGTTTGCAGGCAGGAAAAGAGAAATATATGGGAAGCTTCAAGTAAAAGCTGCTTCGAAAGTCATCTGCTTGCGGCCTCTGTCAAAGCCTCCGATATATCTTCTTTATTAAAATCTGGACACAATGAGTCCAGAAGTGCCCACCTTTGTCGGGGCCGCATTGGCAACGTGCCTGGAGCCCTGGGGCCACGCCTGATTTGCATCTCATTTACACAGATGTTCATTAAAATTAATGCCTTTAGACATAATATATGCCTGCATTTGGGCCTTCTGGACAGACGGACCGTGACCACTCCTGGAGAGCCCCAGCCACCCCATCCTCCTCCCCACGCTCAGCTGCATCGTCCCCACGCCGCCCCGGGGAGCGCTGCCCAGCTGAGGAGCTGCCTCCGGTCCCCACGGACACACGGTGCGTGCATCTTGTTTGCAGTCCAAGAAGGGAGACAGTTGTGATACTGTCTTATGCGCAGAGAAATAAAAGCCTGGTGCAAAACCAAAAAAAAGCCCCCCGTGCTCCCTGCTTCAACCAGAGCTCAAGCCAGACTTCTCCACCGCTCTCCCTCCTGCACGTACGGAGTACAGACGGTCCCTGCCCGTATGCTGCGATGCCCTTCCACGTGCAGATCAATATCTGGGATTGCATTTCCCTTTAGAGAACCGTAAGATGAGCTTTGCAAAGATCTGCTCTGCAGCATTTACAATTTGTGCGAAAACGCTTGCTCTCTGGATGAACCGTGCACGGGAGGAATGCCGCTGTGCAACCGCGATTGCTCCATCCACCCTTCTTGCTTCTCCCCCATTTTATTCTCAGCCATTACACGGCAAAACCCTACCATCACTGCTGCAACTTTCATTTTTCCACGAACAAAGACCCCAACTGCACCGTGTGGCCTTGATAGCCAACAAATGACTCCTGGTAAGGACACATCACTCCCCAAAGCATCCTTGGCTCGTGCAGCCCAGGACACTGTTGTCTTGAAGCGTCATCCTCAAGATCACTGAGATAGAGACCATTTGCAAGTGCTATGATGGGTTAAGCTGCGCCTGCCAGCCCCGCTCGCCAGCCCAGCCAACCAAGCAATCTGCACCGACGCTGGGTTTCATCATCGTTTCTAATGAGAGCTGCTCAACCGGGAATAATCCCTTGCTCTGCAGGAAAGTTTTACTGGCTTTAAGGACTAGAAACTCCTTTTCGGATATATTTGTTCCAAGTGACTGTGTGGTGTTTAATGATGAAGTTAAATCCTTCCCATCAATATAAGCTCAATGCAAAAGACTGCCCAACACAAGAGTTAACAGCAACACGATCAGATGAGTTTGAGTTTGCTCTGTAAGTAACATTTCCCAGCTCTTTTTTTGGATAGGCAATCCCCAAACCAGAAATACCTTGTCCTGGTGAAGGTTTCACAGAGCTATTAAGTGGTGGAACGGGATCAATTAGCCATGAGATGAAAAGTAAATGGCTGTAAAAACACCTCCTTCTCCCAGCCCCCATTAACACCAGGAAACGAGCAGCCAGATGTAAATCAGCCCAATCAGCAGCTACCGAGCACATCAGTAATAGAAGTTTCACAGCAAGAGAATTTCTAAGCAGTATTAATATAATTAATGTAGTGTAACAGCATGACCCAACACTATAATACTGTATAAAAAAATATCAAACACACTCCAACTCTTCCCTCTCTCAGCATTTCATGCAAGCCTTGATGGTCTCTAGCAGCTCTTTGCTGGAAACATGAACAGCCCACGGCAAAACTTTGCTTTGGTGTTATTCCCTGTGCGTCCCCCTTGTCCCACAGTTTACCTGTGGCTTTATTTGTACCCAACGACCCCAAAAATGGACTTATATATGTCCCAGATGAAGTGAACAGCAAGCAGGAATGAAAGACCAGGTAGAAAGACCTACAGGATGATCTGATCTGGACTAGACGCTCAGATGAAGCCAACTTACAGTTCAGATGGGCTCAAAAACATCCCTCCCTCCCCCAAAACCTAAATGCCAACCACCTCTACAAACCCATGAGGTACTGGCACGCCAACATTACACATCACAAGGAGAACAGGGAAAAGCTTTTTCCTCCCAAGCACAAAATCTTTCTGCGCCTTTTCACCGCAGACTATCAAGTCCAACAGTTGATCTTATATTCTCCAGAGCAAGGATATTTTACTACACCAAAAATGCTGACGTTATAGCAACGAACAACCAAGCCGCGATAGCTTGAAGCCTAGAGGTCCTACACGAAAGACCACAACACTAGACAGACCTTCAAACACCAAAGACCACTTAAAAAACATGATAGCATAAAGACTTACCTTGAAGTCTGCCAACTGCTGGTTGATGGTTTCCACCTCTGTTCCCACCACCCACTGCAACGCCTCGTTCTCCTCCGCCGCGGTTGTCATGTGGGTCAGCTCCTTCAGCCTGTTGTAAAAGTCCTCGACACGAGACAGTGTCATTTCTACCTGCTCCTGACGGTTCTTGCCTCTCTCGGTCAGTTTGCTGCACTGTTTATTCAGTGTCTCCAATTCACGTTTCAGTCCTAATAAATCGGGGCTCCCTTCATCCTCCAGCATCTTCTTACATTCACTTTCAGAAGCTTCAATGTCAGACTTCAGCCTGTGGAGTTTGCCCAGGAACGTGCGAATGTCCTCTGCTTGGGACTGAAGGCTGTCAGAGTCTCTTCCGATGGGGCCCATGCTGTCTAACTCATCATCGAGATCTGCCAGTTGAGAGAACATCTCCCTCACCCGATTATTGAATTGGCCGATCCCTTCAAGCTTGTTTTCCATGAGCGTACAGCAGTCATTTACTTTCTGCTTCACAGCTTTGAAGTCCTCCTGAGCCACCTCAGCTTGGCTTAAGAGCTGGGAACAGTCAGACCCATCTGGGGCATCTTCTACTAGACCTTGAGTGAAGTTTTTCAGATAATCCACTTGTGGCTCCAGGGCCTGCAGCACCTCCTGCTGTGCCCTGAGCTTCTCCAAATTCTTGTTGCTGCAGGCTTGCGGCCCTAGTGCATCGTAGATCTCCAGCTGGTGCTTCGCCCCTTCCAGCTTCTTCTCAATATTCTTGAAGCTCTCTTGAAACTCCTTGAGCCTCTGCGACATTTCTTCGATGGAGCCCGTCTTGGCTTGCAGCTCTTCTGTGATGGCATCCATCTTCTGATTGATCCCAGCCTTCTCATCCCGAATGTCATCCTCATCGGTTTGAGAAGCATCAATCAGGATGTCGGCAGCGCTGTTCAGCATCTCCAGCAAGGAGCGACGCTTCTCCACGTCACTCAGCATAGCCTTTGATCTCAGAAGAGTCGCCTCCAGCTGCACCGGATCCAGAGTTACTTCCAGCTCTGACATCTTTGCCTTGCAGTCCTCCACCCAAGGCAGGAGGTCCTCCGTGTGCCGTTGGTACTTCTGAGCTTTCTGCAAACAGTCCTTGAGCTTAGAGTGTCTATCAGCAGCCTGTTTGCTGAGCTCTTCCCAGTGTGTTTTAAGGCTGACCAACTGGTTTTGCAGAGTGGTCTTCTCCTCTCCGGGCTGGACGGAAAGCAGCAAAGATTCTCCCTCGGCTACAATCATCTCGTAGGAGCCACTGTGTTGGTTGAGGCTCTTCTGGAACTCTTCTTGTTCCTGAATTTGGCTCTGTAGCCTCTCCAGTTTAGCAGAAATAGGTTGGCTCTGAGCTTGCTGGCACAGTTTGTCATCTAGCCAGGTCCTGAGTTCATCAAACATATGCTGGAACTGCTGGGAACTTGCAAGCGCAGTCTGCAGTCGGTTCATCCGGTCGGCTGAAATGGAAATAGATTAGAACACGACAATTAAGCTGAAATCAAATAAGCAAAGTGCAATTATTTTAAATCATCTCAGATGCACCAACTGTGTGTTGATTAACAGGAAGGAGCTTTCCATTGCATCACTAGCCTTTTTGCTCACTGATTCATGAATTTCTTAAGTAGTAACAGGCAATGGTAACGCAGTAGTCTCAGTTCTCCTGACTAGTCTCTAAAGGCAACCTCTTAGAAACTAGAAGAGGCATCCCAACATTACAGGGTGGCCACTGGGTCTTCTCCATGCCCCATTCCGAATTGAGGAACCAGGTTTTTTTTCCCCAAGCACAGCACACGCCATGCCGCTGCAAGCCGGGCAGGCTTGTTGAAGAGCCGCATCAGTGGGACTAAACATCTCTGCTCGCTCTCCAGGCTCAGGGATGTCTGAAGTGTGAACTCTCCTGTGCTTAGTCCCACATAAAATACCCATGGAGCACCCTAAACAATGATAAATGGTGCTTCCCCTATTATTCCTAGAAACCCAGTGATGGGAGAGCCCTTTTGCCAAAAGCAGGGGTGGAGTTCGACATCCCAACATCTCTTAAGCAACTTCTCCGTGCTGTCTCACCTGCCAGGTCTTCCAGCCCTTTGAGAGGAAGTGCCACCGTCTCCAGACGTTTCCTTAACTCATCTTTGAGATATTGCTCCCCAATCAGGACAGAGAGGTCATCACAGAGGGTCTGAGCCTCTGCGATCTCCTCTTCCAGCTGCTCCAGGTCCGAGCGGATCTCACTGGTTTCCTCCAGCTGCTGTTTCACGGCGTCGGGCTGCGTGCTGACGGCAGACTGGCTGCTCAGGCGCTGCCCAACTGCCTTCACCTTCTCGGAGAGGCCCTGGAGGAGCTCCTGGTACTGGGTGCTCTTCACTATGGCTTGGTCAATTTGGCTGGAGCGGGAGTTGAGGCGTTCCGTTAGCTCGGACCATTTCTGATTAACCCCTTGGAGCTCTTCCCGCACCTGGTTAGTGGATGGAGAAACATCTCCAGGGCCAGTCAAGATGCTCTGAGCTGCCTGGTTGAGCTGCTCATGCTGTTGTCTGCGAGCTTCAAATTCCTTCAGCATAAACTGGAACAGAAATAACATAAAAATGTTTGCATAAAACTGACAGCTCCAAGTACACACAGTCAAAACAAACCAGACCTCCAGGGGCTTCATCCAGCCCACAGAATCAGTAGGAATAAGCCCTGGGGTGGGACGGCAACCGGGGTGGGAAGACCAGGTTTTACCGTGACCTTGCAACTTAAAAAGCTGGGAGGGGTCTGCGACTCCAGTACTTTGCTCTCTCTCTTATTTGTCCTACTGCTGTGTAATGTGACATAAACCAGTTAGATGAGAAGGAAATCTCATTAGCTTAACTGGGGCATTTTCTTTTATGATGTGGCTGGTCACGGACATGTTCGGATTTGGAAGCAGGAGGATTGGAAAGGGCAGGCTGCCCGGCGGAGGGGTAGCATTAGCAAGTCCTGCAGAGCATCATCACAGGTCTTGTTTAAAGCAATTTCACTCTCCAAGAGGGGCCAAGTGATTCACTGATGAGTCAATCCAGCGCGGGGAAGGGAGCTCGAGCGCTGCACCCGTTTCAAGTCATTCACGGTATTTTGCGCTCAGCGGGGTTTGGAGGACTTGGGAGAGGAGCCACGAGGTCTCCCAACACTCGCTGCATGGCAGAGCGCTTGCGAGACAAATAACTCCGAGTGCAATCTTCCACCTCACATACTGGATGAGACACCCTCCCCTCCTTGTCCTGAACCCACCGTGGAGACGCAAACCGGCTCCCGGCTCACCTGGACCTGCTGCTTCTGCGCGTTCAGCATGTTCGGGTCGATGGAGAGGGGTCCCAGCACGCTCATCATCAGCTCCTTCTCCATGAGCCAGGGGCGCAGCTGGGCTTCGGCAGCCTGGAAGCTGGCCAGCTGGTTCGCCGACTCCTCCAGCTTCTGCTGCCGCTCAGCCGTTGCCTGGCTGGCTCTTTCCCACCTGCAATCTGAAGCACCGGCTGCGTTGGCGCGGTGGTCGCGCTCCCAGCCAGCCCACCCCTCCGTCGAGAAGGTTTTTTCTACCTTCCCCGTGGTTTCCCCAATGGGAAACCTCCTCAGCTTTTCAATAAAACTAGCGTGGGCTCTATTCACTCTCCATCTAATAAGCTGTTACCCACTTCTAATGGCTACGTGGGTCTTGAAGCTCATAGAAAAAAAAAAAAACCTTGCAAGCAGGATTTCTGCGCTCTAGTCACTACTGCCACGAGGTGGTCTGACCTTGGGTGAGCCATCTCACATCCCTGGCTCGATAAATGAGGATACTCTCATGTGTATCAGTCCTCACACAGCACATTCAGATCTCCTGGACGGAGAACTCCGTAACCGCGTTCCTGCTATTTCAAAGAAGAGAATCTCTGGGCTTCTTTTTAAATACACAGTCTTGTTTAGTCAACATTTGATTACCTAGGATAGCCTTACTAATGACTAGAATTTTATATCAAGCAGTGAAGCTTTTAATCAAAATAATCAACCCATGTCACTAATGCTTTTTTTTTTTTAAAGTAATTTAAGGAGGCAAGTCTTTAAAATATACATCCATCAAAGAGATTTCATTAATCACGACAGTGTTCATCTCAGGAACACCTTGTACACCAGGCAGCTTAGAGAGAACTTTGCTATTTACTGAATTTTAATTAGAAGTGACTCTGCTCTGCTGTGCCTTTGGAATCGCCCTGCAATCCTGAACCACTTCTAATGTGATGTTTCAAGACAGAAGCCTCACTAAGTGCTTCAGGCACTTACTCAGGTCCTCCTGCATCTTCTTCCAGTTTGCTGCTTCTGGAGAATCGGGATATTTCTCCAGCAAGCCAGAAAGTGCTTCCTTTACCTTCTGGATCTTCCCAGAATTCTGTTCCAATTCAGCCAGAAATGCCTGGAAAATAATCATTTGAACTTCTTCAGATACAGGGCAAAAGAATGAAATCACCAAGTAGGAACGAAGCAGCAGCTACAAGCTGGAGTTGGACAATTTCTCTTTGCTCTTTAATGAAATCACTGCATTTTATTAGCCATATCATGAGCTAACTTGGCTCCAAGAGCAGGGAAAGGCTGGGGATTGCTTTCCAGGAGAAGCTGGAGTGACCCAGCAACAAGGGCTACAGATAAGTTCCTTTCCCCTGAGCCAAATGCCTGGAAGCAACCGCTCTAAAAAGCAAAGAGGGTCGAGCACAGTGCAGGGGCTCCTGCTCCACGGACCCGCCTGTGACGCCTCCTGGGGAAAGCCCTTCTTTAACCCAGGGCAGATCCTCGTTGCTAATCCTTCTAGCCCTGCTGGAATCTCTGAGACCCTTCGGAAGGAGGTGCTCAGATCCCCGTTTTTTTCCTCGGGAAGAGAAGTTACCTTGTTGTGCTCAGCCTGGGCTCTCATTGTCTCCGTCTTGGTGGGCGAGGAGGAGGCATCCAGCTCCGACAGCGTTCGTTCCTTTGACTCCAGCCACTTCAGCATCGAGCTTGCCTCCTCCTGCACTTCTTGCATCTTCTCCAGCATAGCGGAGAGCTGCTGCTGGCGTTCCCGCAGCGCCGCGCCAAGGCCCTGGTACTGCTGGGTCACGTCTGACACATCGCACTGGATCTCGGTCAGATCTGTTTCCAAAAAGCAGCCTGAGATGAAGACCGCTGCCTGCATTGGCCATCTTAACCTGGACCACCAGGTACTAATCTAGCCCCGGGCAGCCGCAGCCGGCCAAGCAGGAGGAGCAAGAGGCCACGCTGCCGTCCGTCTGTCTGCAGAGCAATGTCAGATTATCCTCACCTCTCATGCCAGAGGGGCCCTTCCAGTTGCACCACGTATGCATGTTGACAGTTCGCAAACAAAGCAAATGCCTTCGTGTTTGTGAGACTGATGCAAGCTGAGCCCCCCTTTCGCAATGTCACCGCTAATACAGTGTTAAATAATTTGACGCCAAAATATAAAGCCATTTTTATGCACCTATTGTCTCGTTGAACTGGTGAACTAACAGCAGATAACGGGCAATAATTAAAATTGCTCTTCAAACTGAAAGGTTGGATGGGTTATAATCCCTTAGAACCAATAAATTTAATTGCAGGCCTTAAAACGATCTCCCATTTATCAGTTTTTAACACCACCCGATGGGGTGTCAGGGTGTTGTCACTCCCCAAAGCTGCCCCTTTCCGTCCTTCAGCCTGACCTACACCCTCCATCACCGCCTGCCCGTCCCGTGGCTCCGGCTACCGCACAGCACGGCTGAGAATTCACAAGCCTATTTGCAGGCTCATTTCCCTTGCGCCAGGATGCTGACGGTGTCACATTGTGGTTTATATTCTCACGGATGGAAATGCACAGACAAAAACGGACAGGGAGACAGCGAGGCGGCCTCGGCACGCGCGTGCCGGCACAGCGGTGACAGCAAGCTCACCTTTGCACGTGTGGTATCCGTTCACGCTGCCTACTGACCCTCCCGGTGCGGTCAGCGCGGCACCTGAGCAGAGGGGACGGAGACAGACAGAGGGACAAGACAGACGCGTTAGGAATGCAGACAGCAAGCGATGAACGGCCCTCCACGACACGGACCACACTGGCCACCAAGCACAGACGCGGCGTCTCCACGGGCCCACCTGCCTGGCGCTGATGAACCCACGGGCTCGGCGCCGAGCGATGGACATTAGTTCGATTTGGAGCCCGTTTATTTCTCCTCCTCCTGACACACCCGCACCCCTCGCTTTCCTGGAGCTGCTCCTGCCTTGCTGCACCAGAAGCAGAAGAGCTGAAGCTGTCTGGAGCTGGGCACCTCTCCCAGCATCACCCACAGTGGACGTGGCACCTGCATGGACCATAATACCGGGGGCCACTGGCCACCTCTCCACCCTTGGAAAGTTGCTACCCTGAGCACGATTTTGTGAATTATAATATCAAGTGAGGCTTCTGAATGCCTTCCCTGAAGAGATTAACTCCCCTGAAAAGATTAACTCCCCCATATTCTCCTTTTCTTATGGGATGAAGCTATTTAAACCTGCCTTGGTGCAGAGACGCTCTCCTTGCCAAGAGGCTCCACGCAGGATGCGTCAGCGTCCCCTCCTTGGACACCAGGTATCACAGCTACGTTCACGACCAAAGGGGGATTCATCAGAAACATTACTGGGCAAGTCTCTCTCTTTCTAACCATGCATTTTAAAGCTTTCACGGATGTCAGGGGCTGCAGCTTCGGTCACCCTGCATATGGGTGACCATGTGGGTCACCCACAACGAGCCTCTCCCCACTTCTCTTGGAGGTTTCCCACTGAACTGCTCATCAAGCTAACCCTAACAAACATATCTAGAGTGTGAATTCCCATAAACGCTCATCGATGATGAGAGTCCAGAGACTTGTTCTGACGAGCTGGAAGACATCTTCTCGTTGGTTTCCAAACGAACCAGACATAATCTCATTGCTTCACAGGCTTGAAGCCAAAAAGGAGACTGGTAAATCACATCTGACTATCGCAGTCTGAAATTTCATCCAGATACGAAATGCAAATACTGGAGTTTGATTACAACGCTCCGGTCCCCGGGAGGCTGAAGCACATCACCAAGAGAAAGCAGGAGCCGCCTCTACGAGCTCCCTGCGGGGCCGAGAGCCCGGACCTCCGCGCTGCGGCAGCCTGAAGCTCCCGTGCTCCGTCCCAGCAGCGGTACGCGTCCCCACGCTGGGCTCAGGCCAAACGCAGGGTAATTCAGTGCTCGTTAAACTACAGCAAATTAAGCCAAGTTGGTGGGCTCCGAGTGCTCGGCGGATGCATTAACGCAACAAGCGGCAGCAACTTGACCACTGGGCTGAGCCCCGTGATACTTAGACCACCACGGGCTCTCTGAAGTTTGTTAAAAAGGGGAAATAACCCCATTTTTTGCTTGAGGCAGGCTTGGAGAAGATGCAGCTAGAGCAAACAGAGCTCCGAGGAAGGAGGCATCCTCGGGAGAGCTGGGCTGCGACTCACCTGCCTTGGATGGGGTGTCGGGGGCCGTAATCTCCACGATCAGGTTCTCCAGGAGGGTCCCTCTGCGGCCGATCTCCTCCACCTGGGCCCCCTTCCCCTTCCACTCCTCCAGGAGATCCTGGTCAAAAGCAAAGGCCGGGATCAGGGGCTGAGCTTGCCTCGTCACAGCCCTCCCTTCCTCGCCCGTCACTTCTGTGGTGACTCGGTGGCACCGGGACACGGCACCCAGGGAACTGGCAAAGGTCACACCAGCACCGGGCAAGCAGACTGCGCTGGGAAAGTGGGTGTTTTTACGTTTATTTTTGTCGGGGGGAATCAAAGAGTGAAAAGCTCTTCCCTAACTAGCGGGTCTGTCGCAGGAAACCTTATTCCCCTTCCTACTGTTTCGGGGACCTCCCTCCTCTTCTCAACACAACCCAGCCTGATGCGAGTCCAGTCCCCGCAGCTTTCGGCAGAGCCCGGCAGCGTGCCAGAGCCCAGCGGCGTGCCGTGGGGTGCGAGGGCCGCGGGTGACTCAGCAGACGCTGCTCTGCCTCTGAGTCAAACCCTTGGCACATCCTGATTTAAAGCATCACGGTGCTGGAGAGGAGCGGGGGCTCAGATGAGGGGAGGCCACCTTCCATGTCTAGCAAGGGGAAACACTCGGCGAAAACGAGCGTGCTCGGGTCTCCCGCTCCCAAATCTCCACCCCGAGCCGGCAGAGCAGGGGAAGGGAAACCAGGCAGTGCCCAGGAGGACCTTCACACTGCTCCCTTCCCTGCAAGCCAGGGACCACTGGATGCGCACACACCAGGGGCTGCAGCCCAGCAGCAAGTACAGGGAAGCCCAGGATTCTTGAGACCATAAAGCACCTCCCAGGACTCTGCTCCCTGGGATTTATTCCATGTTCCAGCGTTTCCACACCAGCTGCCAACTTTCCCAGTCCGGCTCCGGCTCCCGCTGCCCACCTGGATCTGCTGCCTGCACTTGTGCAGCTCCTGGGTGCCCAGGGAGGTCTCGGCGGGCGGCATTTTGCCTTCGCTCTCCCTTAGCCACTTCCTCACGGCCCCGACCAGCTTCCGAAATTCGTCCAGTTGCTCCTGGCAGGACGACGCATCCTTTTCTCTGCGAGTGAAAAGGTTTCGGAGAGTCAGAGCTCGTGCTTTGCCTTGCAATTACCCCCGCTTGAATGTAGCACAGTTGTGTCTCTAGGAGCCCTTCTTTTTATTATTATTATTAGATGTTGCTTAGGAACAGCGCACACAGTGCCAGCCAAAGTGGGGTGCACGCCGCAGCCTGCCCCTCACTGCTGCTGGCCCCCCAAGCCGTGGCCGGTGGCACTTTTAGGGCCGCTCCGGCACCACCGTGGGACCACCACTGCCAACCTGCGCCAGCTCTGCACCAGTCTCTTTGCCCGGGCGGGGGGGGAGAAGATTTCGGGAAGAGAGGGCTCATTCATGCCGTCTCGCTCCAGCCAGCTGCAGCCCGGGGGAGGCCAGGCTCTGCCACCCCTCCTCCCCAGCTCTCATCTATTCAGCCCGTCCCGGAGGAACAAGGCAGCCCCAGGACGGGAGCCACGGGCCCCTCCGGCTCACCCTCGCCGACCGCAGCTGCGAGCAGCCTGTGCAGGGCCGGCCGGAGGCAGTTCTCTGTGCGGTGCTGAATTTCTGGGGATTATTATGAGATTCATCTGCTTTTCCCCCATCACCTTCCCCATATTCACCAGGGAGGCTGGAGATACAGCCTGGGAGGTGGGACCCCCCGGGGACACAGGCAAGCTGCCCCTCCAATCCTGCTCATGCTGCCAGGGCCGATTCGAGCTCAAGCTGGTACCAAAGCCCCCCTTCACCCCCACTTTAGGGGACTCTGGGGACAGTCTGCTCTGCTCTGTCACCTCCCGGAGAGCACGCCTGGGGCAGGCTCCCAATCCCCCGCCAGCATCCCGCTCCCCTCCGGCAAGATGCTCTGGGATGGAGCCGTGGCAGCCCACACGCCGGGAAACGCACGAACGCCAGCTCCTGCAGCACCAGGAATTTTTCACAACGCCCCCGGCCAGGGCTTTTTTTAAAAGCGTCAGCTGGAGCGAGCTGCCTTACGTCTCCTGGCGTGGGAGGAGGGAGGCAGCAAGAGTTCGCTCATGCCCCCCCCATGGAAAGGAGATCTCCACGGGGTCTTGCTCTGACCACGAAGCCACCCCTAAACTCACCGACCCAGGGAGTTGGCCGGGTCCCTGGGACTCACCTCTCTTTTGCCACCTTCTGCAGCTGCAGGAAGTCTTTCTTCAGGCTCTGCAGCTTCTCCTGCTGCTGGGAGGCACCGGGGGCGAAGCCACAGGAGCCCAGCTCCGCGGCCAGGTGCTCTAGGGCGGCCAGGTCCTCCTGGTGCTGCCTCATCTCCGAATTCAGTTCCTGCCAAGAGCAAAGGGCGATGCTGATCGTGCCCTCGCCAGCAGACTCGGGCAGAGGGGATGAACTGGACAGCCCCACGTCCTGGCGAGCCGGAGAGACCCTCTGCGGGCAGCGCCATGAATTGCACCAGCGCCGAACGGGTGGGCACGGCTCAGTCCCACTCGCTCCTCCGGCTCCAGCTCAGCAAATACTTTAAGCAGCTGCAGGAGCAAGTCCCACCTTCCCCAGTGCTGGTGTAAGACCCCACAGGGAATGGGATGGGGGGCCCTAGACCAAGCCAAAACAACCCCCCCACAACACAAGCGTCCGGGTTTACACCAATGTAGAGCATTTCTGAGGCTGCGGTCAAACCACCTCCCGCAGCAGAGCACTCAGAGAATGACTGCCCACCAGGACCCACGGAGGGCACGGCATCTCCGAGGGCTCTGTCACATCCTGCACTGCGCTTACTGCCAACACTCGGGCATTTTGCTGTATTAACCCTGTGGAGTCTTTAAATCGGTAAAACCTTGCTATATTTGGGCTGGCCCCTAAGAGCCTGGCTAGAGATCCCTTCCAAAAACCAGCCTGGCTCCAGGGAAATGCCGTTCCCCTCTCTCACTGCTGGAAACAGCCTCAGCCGCTCCAGCCGCGGTCCCTTCCCCAGGCAAAGAGCCAGCACAGGTCCTGCGGATCTTGCCAGCCTGGGAGTGAACCAGGGGCTGGTTTTGCCCAGGAAGAAATCACTGCAAAACGGCCCTGCCTTAGAAACCTGACGCAGGTGGAGTCTTCTCCCCCTGCATCTCACCTGGATGTGCTGGGAGAAGCGAGCGATGTCTCGGTCTGGCTGGTTCCCAGATGCCAACATCCGTGCTCTGCTCTCCGTGAACTGCTGCAACTTCTCCGAGAGCTGCTCATACTGCTCAACCTTCGGGAGGAGGCCCTTCAGCGCGTCCTCCCTCTCCCGCTGCTGCTGGCACAGCCTGCCAAAATGCTCCGTCACCTCTGCCAGCTTGCCCTGCAGGGCAGAGGCCGTGGGGCTGTCTGCTGCCTCCATGAACCGTGTCACCATCTCCCGGGTGGCTTCCAGACAGCTCTTCTGCCTGGCGATGTCCTGCTTCAGCTTCTGTGGTAAGCACACACAGAAAGGGATGCCATTTTAGGAAGGCTCTTGAGCAAAACTGAACTGGCATGAAGAAGCTGGGCCACCCTTGGGAAAGAATAGTTGGGCAAGAATAGTTTTCTATCCTGGTTTTCCTTTCTGATCTCCCCAACCTGCTCTGCCTTTTCCTGGTGCCTGATACCTAAGGCCTGCTTATCAGCAAAGAGAGACTTTCAACAGGGCTGCGTCCCAGCTTAAAGAAATTAAGTAAACTTTCTGCTCGTAATCTCCTTTTAGGGGTTTTTTTGTGCTTTCAGAATGCTGTAGCTAACCCCCAGCAACTGCCTGCACAGTTCGGGTCCCGCAGACAGGCATGTTTGAGGCCGGGGAGCTCAGGGACCAGCCTTACCGTGCTTGTGGCAAGCGAGTCCTGGATGGAGGCGGAGGAGAGCACGGCCGGCTGCTCGCCCTCCAGGTTCTTCTCGATCTCAGCCACCGACTGGAGGAGGCTCTCCAGGCTCTCCTGGACGCTCTGGGACTGGGCAATGGATTTCTGCAGCAGGTCCGAGCGCTCGGCCATCTGCTGGGAGAGGCTCTGGAAGCGGCTCACGATGGCATCTGCCGAGTTCAGCGCAAAGGAGAATCAGCGGCAAAGAGCTTCTCGCCTGGTGCTCAGAGAGCAGCAAGTACCGCCTTTGGCTCCTGCCAAACTCTCGCTGACGCCGAATCCCCATCCCCAGCGAGACAGGGGACCCAACGCAAACAGCCAAACTGGCTCTCAGCCCTCCCCACGGGCAAACACAAGCCCTGAAGATGCGTTGCTGTGCGCCTCTGCCCCACCTTTCCCCAAAAGTGGGAGATTTCTTCTTTCCTCCCTCCCTGGTTGGTTTTCACGCTCTCCCCAACCATCCCTGCTAACACGGGCGGCTGCTTTCCTCTGTACCTGTTGTTTCCTGAACGTGCCCATGGTCCGGGGCTGGCTCCCCTTGCACCTCCAGCAGGGACCGAGCCGCTTTCTGGAGCTTCTCCACCAGCACCTGATGCTCAGCGAGGTCTCCTTGCAGCTGCTGCTTTGACACAGAATCACAGGAATCACAGAATCGTATAGGTTGGAGAAGACCTTTAAGATCATCGAGTCCAACCGTAAACCTAACACTGCCAAGCCCACCACCACACCATGTCCCTGAGCACCTCACCCAAACGGCTTTTAAATACCTCCAGGGATGGGGACTCCACCACTGCCCTGGGCAGCCTGGTCCAGTGCTGGAAAACCCTTTCAGTGAAGTAAAATTTCCTCATATCCAGTCTAAACCTCCCTTGGTGCAACTTGAGGCCATTTCCTCTTGTCCTATGGCTTGTCACTTGGGAGAAGAGATCGACCCCCTCCTTTCAGGCAGTTGTAGAGAGCGATGAGGTCTCCCCTCAGCCTCCTTTTCTCCAGGCTGAACAACCCCAGTTCCTCAGCCGCTCCCCATCAGCCTTGTGCTCCAGACCCTTCCCCAGCTCCGTTGCCCTTCTCTGGACACGCTCCAGCCCCTCAATGTCTCTCTTGTAGTGGGGGGCCCAAAACTGAACACAGCATTCGAGGTGCGGCCTCACCAGTGCTGAGACAGGGTAAAGTCACTGGTGGGTGACATGCAAGAGACCTGCACCCGCGGGGAGCTCAGTGCTCCATTTAAACCCTGCTGAGGGATCCTGTTCATTAAAATCACAAAATCGTTAAGAAAAATAATAATGTAGGTTGGAAGGTCCAACCTCATGCTGCACGTGGAGCTGGCTCAGGGGGTCTGGGCTGTCCCAGTGCCTGGCCACCTTCACGGGGGAGGAATCACAGAATCGTATAGGTTGGAGAAGACCTTTAAGATCATCGAGTCCAACCGTAAACCTAACACTGCCAAGCCCACCACTACACCATGTCCCTGAGCAAATGGAATGTGTCCCCATGTCCCGCTGGGATGTCCCCATGGCAGCCTGCGACTGTAGCCCCTGGTCCTTGCTCCGAGCACCTCTCAGAAGGGTCTGGCTCCCCCCGATCTGCAGCCCTGGGACCTCCTGAGCCTGAAGGTACATCTTTGCACTCAACCAGCAAAAAAAGCGAGCGGATCCAGTCTCTTCCCTGCTGCTGACTGCACTGCGGCTGCTCAGGACAGCGGCCAAAGTCCCATACGGGCTCCAACGCTCCCCCAGGAGATCACCCAAGGACTCTGTACCTTAGCGTTGGTGAGCTGCTTTTGCAGAACGGCCGGATCCGAAGAAACTGTTTCCGAGAGCAGTTTCCCAACGCCAGCTTCGCTCTCCTGCAGCCACGTCCTGAGAGACTCTGCCACCTCCTGGAACTGCTGGTAGTGATCCAGCAAGGTGTTCAGGTGGGAGCCAAGCTTGGTGCACTGCAAAGGAGACACAAGACATAACGGGAGGGTGCACGCAAGCATAGAGCAACCTGGGCACCACTGGAGAACACACAGAAATCATCAGAAAAGGAAAAAACCAATAAAAAAGCCAATCTCGCCATACGTGTTAAAGGAATTACAGGAGCCAACACGCAGACCAACACCAACACAGAGGGTGTTACTCCTGCCCAAGCCCTGAAGAAGAAAATCCTTCTCCTACAATCTACATATGTGCTAGAAGTCCAGCCAGACACTCAATTTAAACATCCCTCCACCATCCCTGCTCATTTGATATGCACAGGAGGAAAAGGGCACCCAGGGTTTAACTCCCAGCCTTGCAAAGCCCTTCCTGTACCTTGGAGTGTAGCGTGGTGTATCGCTGCGTTGCATCCTCCAGCTTGCTCTTGACCACGCTCCCGGACATCAGCGGCTGGGACCCTGAGTCCCCAGCAGCTCCCTCCGCATCCAGCACCTTCTGCCCCGACATGGTAACAAACCGCAGGTCACCTTTGTGGGAGATCACGTCTTCCGAGAAGCTCCCCTGTCGCAGGAGCAGCTGCCGGAGGGCCATGGGGTCGCTGTCCCCCTTGTACATTCCCTCCAGATCCTGCTCCGCTTGCTTCAGCCAAGCCTCGAATTCCCCGTGATCCCGTAAGAACTTCTGCAGCTCATCCCGCAGGACTTGCACTTGCTTCAGTCGTGTTTCCGACTGCGAGAGGGAAGCCGCGTACTGGTCCTTCAGCTCTGCCAGCCGGCCCTGGAGCCGGTCCCGCTCCTCCCCAGCCAAGCTGTGGCCATGCTTGTCCAGGAAAGCCTGCGCTGACTGCGTGGCCAGGATGACGTCCTGCTGCTGGGACAGCAGCTCCTGGTGCTGGGCCTGAAAGATGCCGGAAAGCAAAGGTGATGCTTGCGACCGAGGGTCTCTGCCCACCAGCACCCGGCGGGCGTAGCAAGGCCACGCGCGTGACTGAGCCTCCGCACCCTCCTACAGCACTAGCAAGGTGGGGGAACACCCCGAGGTGGGGTACAGGCAGGTGCTTTGCCCCCTTGCAGGAGAGCAACCCCTTCTCTGACCACGATGGGCACCTTCTCTCGTTACCCTGATTGCACTGTGCCGTGGCACCCACCCACCAACACAGAGTGCATGTCCTGCAGGAAGCCAGGCAGGGACTTCTGAAGTCTCCTACATGGAAAGTCACCCTGAACGCGTGTTTTGGAGGCCAGACCCATCCAACGCCCCGTCCTGCTCCCAGCTGTGTCGGCAGCCGAAGGCAGGGTCAGTGCGTTGGGCAGAAAGCTTTAAGAGGGACGAGGTGTTGGTCCTGACCTTCAGCCTCTCGTACTGCTCATCCAGGCTCTCGGCAGCGCTGTCTGCTCCCACGACGTGGCCGTCGGGGACATCCCGAGTGCCTGTCCCCGCTTGTGCCCCTGGTGCTTGCTCGATGGAGTGCGATCTGTACTCCAGGAGCCCTCCCTTCTGCTCCAGCGATGCCACCCAGTTCAAAAGGGAATCAATCTTATTGCTGTTCTCCTCCAGCTCTTTGGCAGCTTTCACCTGAAAGCACAAAGGCTCCAGATAAGAATGCCCCATTTTATGCATGATCAGCAAACGGCTGCATGGGGGACAGAGACAAAAAAAAAATCAACGGAAGAAAAAACCCCCGAGGAGTTTTCCAGCCACAGCAAACGCCCGAGACACCCACAGAGCTCCAGAACACTTCATGGCTCTCTGAAAGGGGAATGTGAATAAACTCAGCTTCTCTGCTACATTGCATCTCTCAGAGCCCCCCCCGCCATGGGCTGCGACTCCTCGCACGACTCCTGCTCGCGCGAGCATCGCGTTCACCGCCAGCACGTGGAGGTGCCCGACGCTCCCGCTCCCATTACAGGTCAGCCCAAAGGTGCCTTTTACTCCCCCGTTTCCTGCACAACCAGCTCATCCGTGGCTGCAGCTCTCGAGGCATTTCATGAGAGAAATGCCTGGGGGTCACCTCACCTGGGGGACAGCAAATTGCTTCATGCTGCATCACCCAGATGAATACCAGGACCCCCAATGAATCCGACTGCACCGACTGGACCTCACTGCCCACCTCAAGCAGAGCCTGGGGGCTACAGCTCTTTGCACGTTACCTTTTCAGTCTCCTGCTGCACTGCAGCAGTCACAGCACTCTCCAGCTCCTTCTGGGCCACCTCCGTCCTCTCCTGCAGGGACTGGTATTGCTCCTTGGCACGCTGGAGCTTCTCTTGCAGTGCTGCCAGCTCCCCAGGCTCCATCTTCGCCTTGTTCTCCTCCAAAAACTCCTCTGTGCTTTTCAGGATGCTGGCGAAGGAGGCGGCTCGGGTGTGCATGTTCCTCTGCAGCTCCTAGGCAGAAGACGCCGTGAGGCTCCGTGCGCTCCCAAGGCGGCACCGAGCCTCTCCGCCTTCTGACCCCCGTTTTTAAAGCACTGACCTTAACATCGCTTTGCCTCTGCTGCAAGGCGGACAGGTCCCCTTCGCTGGCTGCTCTCTGCTGCTCAGCCAGCGCGTCCTCTGCCTGGTGCAGCCAGCGGCTCAGCTCGGCCAGGCTCTGCGCCCGGGCTGCCTGCTGCTCCTGCAGCGTCTGCGGGCAGAGGGAAGGGGAGAGGGGACAGTGAGTACCGGTGCTGCACCTCCAGGCACGCACGTCGCTGAAAGGCAAGGCGAGAGGTTACAGCTGGAGCATCTCCTGAAGATGAGGATGCAGCACAGAAAACAGCTTTTGCAGCTCTCCACGTGCTCCCTCTCCCTCTCAGGCTCGCGCGCTGCCGGAACGGGGCTGAGGTGCCATGGCCCTGCCGAGCAGGAGCTGCTCACTGCACGTTCGCCACCGTTCGAGCAGGTTTCTCTCAATCTGCTCTTCGAGAAGCTTGTTCAGCTCCACGTGGAGCTACGCTCCAGGTCACGCACTCCTCTCTCGGGAGAGCTCAACCAGAAGTTTCTGTGCCTTTTCCATTCAACCTTACAAACATTAAAACTGCAGCAGAAACTCATCTAAGGAGAGGTAACAACAACCTGAGGTCAGGTAGCATCACTGTGGAGTCCCAAACAACCTAAGTAGGCTGGTTTTTTTGTTCCTGGGGTTGGAGAGGGAGCCCAGAAGAGCGAAAGCGTTTCTGTAGCTGATCCAGCTCCTCCGTTTTGCTGCCAGAGCACAATACAGAAGCGCCTGTCTGAGCAATTGAGCATGATGTGACCTGAGAGTCCCTGCAAAGTTCCTGTTCCCCTTTCCCAGGGGAGATAAAGGTTTTTGAGTTTCCCTGGGCATTTCAGCAAGGTGATGTACAAACTTGTGCAAAACACTGTGCTTGTTTCTCCCAGTCATAAGATAAACAACAGAAGCAAATTGAAAGAGCCTTCTTAAGAGCTCTTCAGCTGCAAAGCGAGTTCTTCCTGGGTTAGGATGGGCGCACACTCAATCTGAAAAAGCAAAGCAAACTGGTTAATATACACACACACTCCAGAGAGGACAGGCAAGAGTTACAGAGAGCAACTGTTAATAAAAACCACATTAATCCTGTCTTGAATAAGAGGATCCATGCAGTGACGGGTGCTGCAGCAATGCAGCAGGGACCCGAGGACTTGCTTTTGCAGCTGCCTGCTGCCTCGATACATCATCGGCTGTTTCTCTGGGACAGGAATACCCGACTTGGGCAGTGGAAATAAGACATTAAAACTGCCAGGTGTCTGTGGTGGCCCCTCTGCACAGGGATTTTCTGCTGGGGTTACAGAGACCAGGGTTTATTCCACCCAGCCCAAAGCAAGTCGATGTCTAGCAGAGGACTGCCCGGCTGTGCTACCCAGACCTCAGCAGGGCTCCGTCTTTTGGGAGGAAAGCAACTTTTCGCCTGGGAGTTACGTGGTAGGAAGAAGAATTTAGAGGAAGCTCATGATGTGCAATGAAAAGTCATAAACTGTGAGTGGCATGCACATGAAATCCCAAATACGAGGTGTCTCAGCGCATGTTCTTGTGGCCAGGAAGCACTTCAGCGAGCAACCTGCAGCCAGGAAGCAGATGTCTCACAACCTTCACCTGATCCGTCTGCTCCACTTGCTGGAGACAGACCTGCAGGACCTCCACTCGAGCCATCACGTGCTCCGACAGGTCCCGGAAAGCCTTCTGCAGCTCATTGAGCAGCCTCAGCAGCTGCCTGCTCTGCTGAGGGGTCAAGTCCTGGGCGTGCTCCGAGATAAGGAACTGGACGTCGAAGGCAGTGGCGTCGAGCTGAGACTTGGTGTCAGCAAGGGGCTCTTTCAGCTCCTGAATGGGAGAGAAAAGACCTGTCAGGCAAAATGACTCTGCAGCCAGCGTTTTCCTGCACTGCCAGCTTCAAATGGGACATGCAGAGAGGCAGCGGTATGCACCCAAAAAGAGTGCTTTGTCACCAGAACAATATCACAGAATCACAGAATCGTATAGGTTGGAAAAGACCTTTAAGATCATCGAGTCCAACCGTAAACCTAACACTGCCAAGCCCACCACTACACCATGTCCCTGAGCACCTCATCCAAACGGCTTTTAAATACCTCCAGGGATGGAAACTCCCAAAAGCACACTCAGCATCGAGGTGACAGCATCTCACCGCAGCAATTTTCTAACGTGCCTCTGCACCAGGCCTCCAGCACCTCGCCAAGAGGTGCTTGGCCCGTGCGTGTAGGGCTGCCCTCGGGTCTGATGATGACCCGGACCTGGAGGTGCCAGCAGCCCCGTCCAGTCCACGGTGACTCCGTGTGCCACCACCGGCTCTCAAAGCCTTCGATCCCCTGACTTCAATGCCAAGGTGCTACAAGCAAACAGGAGATGCTCAACTGACCAAATCTTGAAAGCTATTGCTAGAAGATGAATAAATGCGGAGGGGAGCTTGGGCTCCTCATACAGTCGATGGAGACCAGGGAGGTGTGATGGAGGGGGCTCTGAGAGCTTCTCCTTCCCATGGAGGAAGCAGCTCTCTCCTCAACAGCCTGACGGGAATCCCTCCCGGTCGCTCAGCCCCCACCACACACCTGCATTTGAGCATGTTCCCCAAACGGCCAAAGCAGATGGTTTGTGCATTGTGGAAACAAATGACTTTGGAGTAAATACACTATTGTTGCTCCTCCTGCCACAAAGGATAAGGGCAAACCCTTGGTAGGCTCCAGGAGGGAAGCAGGATTAAAAGCTCCTCCTCTGTGCAGAGGACAGCAACTTCATCAGCCAGAAGGATTAGGGGCATTGCCATGGTTACCCTGTAGTGCTGGAGGCAGCGGCTCAAGCTGTTCGCATCGGTCGCGTGGTGGTAATCGCTGCTGTCCAGCGACTCTGCAGTGCCAGAGACCCAGCTCAGCAGCTCCTGGAGTTTGCCCTGGAGAGTCTCCTGATGTGCCAGGATTTTAGCCTTAAAACCAGAAATGCATCATTTAGCAAAGGAGCAGAGCGCTCCGGGAAAGGAGCGGTGGGATGCTCAGGGGGCAGCAGGGACGGTTGCCAGCTCTACCTTCCCAGTTTCTGCCGCCCCGCGAAGATTTTGCAGCCGGGACTCCAGGACATCGCTCGCAGAGCTCAGAGACTTCTGGAGGTTCTTGGCATCCTTCTCCAAAGCCTTCAGTAATTGTTCAGGGACTTCTTCAGGGGGGTTGGCCACAATCCACTTCACGGCATCCAACTCCTGATTCACTGGGAAGCTCAGCTCCTGCAGCTCAGCGCCCAGGGCCTGAGGCAAGACAGC
This sequence comes from Ciconia boyciana, assembly GCF_034638445.1. Taxonomy (NCBI): domain Eukaryota; kingdom Metazoa; phylum Chordata; class Aves; order Ciconiiformes; family Ciconiidae; genus Ciconia; species Ciconia boyciana. The sequence goes on from NC_132954.1 coordinate 5,357,663, forward strand.
ATCGTTATGTCTCAGATATGGTGACTTCATCTTCCCGCTGCCAAAACTGAGGGAAGGTTTTGGAGACTCAGCTCCAAACACTGTGTCTATCTCCTAGAAAGATTCGTTAGCATCCTCCAGCCCCGCTCAGCTGCCAGCACTCGCCTGTCTTTCTCCAGGCTGTAAAATTCATTTCGGCCACGCTTAGGTTATCGTCTAAGCAGGGAGGAGAAGGTGAGCCAGAGGCAGTGCCAGAGAGGTGAGGGACAGGGTTTGCATCTAAATGCTTGTTAAACCCGAGACTAACCTCCCCGGCTGGCTCCCAGAAGCAGGGAGGAGGCGCAAGGGCTGTGCATGAAGCCGGGGAGAAGAGGGACGAGCTCTGTCCTGCCCAACGACGGCCAAGCCTGGCCCAGCCTCGCTCACCTCCGCCTGCTGCAGCAGGTCGTGCAGGGCTGCCAAATTCTGCTCTGCTGGCTGCACCCGTTTGATTCTCATCTCGATATCTCGGAGCATGGAGAGGTATGATATCAGCTTCTCATCGTGCTCCAGACACATCTTCTTGCTGAACATGATCTACAGAATGAAACAGTAAAACAAAACCTCAGATTTAGATGGAAAAGAAAACAAAGGATTACATGTTATTCTTTTTTTCGAAGAAGAAATCTGTTAATAACATTCCATTTCAGGGACTCTCCACTCGCTAGCCTTATCTACAAGACTTACTACAGGAAAAATAAAACACGTGGCTCTTTTTCCAACATAAGCTTATAAATGGCAAGAGATCTCTGGTGTTACAGTAAAAGTGCCAAAAAAGAGTCCTAGTTATTAGTCATTTATAAGTAATGCTCTAGCAAAAAGAAGCCACAACTAAGCCTTGAGTGTTTTCAGTCATACGTCACTGGGTCCTTTGCCAAATCCATTGCAGCTGATACTGCAACGTCAAGCTCAAACATCAGCTCCTCTTGTTCTGGCTGTCCGCTCTGCTGAGGACCTTGGACAGATTTAACATCAAACACACACAAATAGCTCATTAAAAAAAAAAAAAAAAAAAGTCAAAGTAGCAAAAAGCATGAATTTACCTGGGCTGGTCTCGTGGATTCCCTCGAGGTTTCCAGCAGCTCCCCCTCCACTATCACAGGTAAGAGCAAGCCCCGATCGCCAGGACCTGGCTGCCTGGTCCTCTCCTGGGGTGCTTCTCCTTGGGATTTTGGGGGAACAGGGGCACCTCCTTGGCCTGTGACCTCCGCTGCTTGCTCTTGCCGTGTCTCTTCTTCAAGCTCAAGGACTGCAGAGGTTTCCTGAACTTCTCTGGGCTTCTCTCTCATAATTAATTCATCAGGCAGTTCGCCTGCTGCAGGGGCTGCACTGGACGCATCACTGGTGGCTTCCACCTTGGTGTCTTCCTGGGCCATGCTGTCCGCTGGGCTCAGTGCCACCGAGGAATCGTGACCATTTCTGATCCCACCTTTCATCACCTCTCGAGCTTCCCCTTGTCCTGGGAGGACGGGGAACACCTGACCCCCAGCGAGGTTTTCTTTATCTTTCTCAGAGATTATTTTCTTTTCCTTTTCATCCCTGCTGCTCCCCATGTGCTTGGCTGGGTCTCTTGCCAACTCACCAGTAATCTTGGTGGTGGTTTCATGTTTTGGTTCTGGCGTGCTTGAGACGAAGTCCTCCTCCTCCTTCCCTGGAATTTCTTTGGAGATCAGAAAAGGAAGGGACTGCTTTTCTGCAGAAGATTTCTCTGGCTGAGCGCTGCCTCCTGGGGTACCACTCTGCTTTGCTTTCTTTTTCTTGCTTTTCTGTTTTTCGGTAAGTTTTAGCTCAGTTTCACTTGTTTTTTCTTGACCAACTGGACCTTCTGCACCCAGTCTCGGGGTTTCTCCTTTGATGTGCTTGACAGTTTTTTTACCTGCAAGCTCGTCTCCTGCAGGCTTCATAGGGATGCCCATCTCAGGGGGTTCTCCAGACTCTGCAGGACCCTCTCCCTTCCCTCGACCCACAGTAACAGACTCTCTCGGGGCTGCCAGTGTTACCCCACCCAGGCTGCCTGCCCTCTCTGCTTCCTCAGAAGCCACCACTGCCCCTTCTTCACCTGCCACAAGTCCCTCTGCACTTACAAACCCTCTCCTCCTCCTCCTCTCCTCGCCGTCCTCCGCACCGTGAAGCGCCTCTGTGTCCAAGAACGACTGCTCTTCCTGCAACCCCAATCCCTCCACTTTCTCTGTCCCTCGATCTACTGCTTCTCTCCTCAATTCCTTCCCCCGAGCTGCTCTCACCTGGGAGCTGCTTTTTGCAATCCCTTTTTCCGCAGCCCTTTCCACCACCGTCTCTTCAGAGAGAGACGCCGTACCTAATCCGGAGGCGTATTCTGGAGCCAGTTCAGCCTTTTCTCGGGGCTGATACGTTACACCATCCTCTGAAGTTTCTGGAGGTTTTGATTTCCCTTCTGTCGGTGTCACTGGGGATCTCTTGGCAGCAGCACCTCCAGCCACGTCGTAGCTCATGGCTTCAGATCTGGCTTTATGCTCAGCACCATCAGACTTCTTAGCAGCACTGGTCCAGAGGATGACATCTTCCTCTTCTGGAGATATTTTTTCCATTTTTTCCTGGAAAAAGCGGGGCTTATCTACTTTGCAGACCTCAGAACCATATTTGTCTTCAGATATTTGTGCCTCCTGAAGACTGGCAGCTAATTTTTGGCTAATCAGTTCTTTTTCAACAGCTTCCTTCAAAGTGAATCTTTTCCCACTGCTAGCATCAACAATTCCCCCCGTCCTCATCTGGTTGGTGGCGATGAGTTTGGCCATCTCCTCATCCAGCAGCCCTTGCTCCACAGCAGCCCTCAGGGAGAGCCTCTTGCTGACAGCACCCTCCACGATCCCCCCGCTGTCTGCCTGAGCCTGCAGCAGCCGCAGCGTGGGCAGAGGGTCCACCTTCCCCAGCCTCACCGCCTCGGCACACACGAGCTTGTTCCCCGTCACCTCATCCTTGATGGCTCTGAAGGGATGGACCTCCAGATACCTCTGGCCAGATTCAATGTCGATTTTACACTTCTTTATGAACTCTGAGTAGGGAACGATCATGCAGGTCTCGGGATCTACAATTCCTTCTTTCAATTCTGAAGATGACAGGACTTTCTCCATAACCTGCTTGGGCAGCAAGCCCTCCTTTACCGCTTCACAGAGTGCCAGTCTCTGGCCAGAAGCAGGATCAAAAATGCTTCCACTCCCAGCCTGGATTTCTTGCACTTTCCTCTGGAAGTCTGGACTAACGAGCCCTAACGATACTGCCTGAGGCAAGGGCAGCTTCTCCTTCGTAACTGGATGAACGTAGTCCTGCAGGCACACGCTTTCAGCTTTCGTGAGTTCGTTACATAAATCCTGATTGATCAAACCGTGTTTCATTGCGTCATTTACTGAAAGCCTCATTCCAGACATGTGATGGATGATTCCTCCATCAGCAATCTGCTTGGTCAAGAGCTGAAAAGCTTTTTCCTTTTTCAGGAGCCCTTTTTCAACAGACTGGGCAACGGTCAAAGGCTGCTTCGTTTTAGGATCCACAATTCCACTGGTTTCAGCCTGTAAGCTAATGAGCTTCTGTCTGGTCACCTCATCAGTGCCTTTCCCTTTGGAAGCCTTCTCCAACTTGACCAGCTCTTTCTGACCCGTTGGCTCTATGAGACCCAGATTTGAAGCCAAAGTGACCGATATTTTTTTGCCCCGTTTCAAGTCAACGATCCCTCCAGTAACCACTTGCCCTTCCAAGATCCTCATCGCCGTTTCCTTGTCCAGAAGGCCAACTGCAGCGGCATCCTTGATAGAGTAGACAAAGTTATTGCCTGGGTCAAGAACGCCACTTATCGCTTTGTCAGATGCAAATACCTTCTGGAGAAGCTTCTCATCCATCAGACCTTCTTCAATGATGTCCTCGGTGGTTAATGATTCACATGTATGCGGGTCAAAGAAGCCAGTGAACATCTTCATTTTCTCCATTAGTTTCACGGCTGTGTGGCTGGGCACCACTCCACAGGCTACTGCTTCATTTAGAAGAAGAGTCTTGCCTGTCTGCTCATGAATTATGCCACCACTTCGGAGCTGCATTAACAGCATTTCCAAAGTGTCCTCCGCTTCCTGCTCTGCAGGGGATGGCAGGGAAGTTTCATCAACGCTCTTATCACCTGATACTTCTTCTCCCTCTCCTTCTTCCACTTCCAATACACTTTCCACGCTTTCGCTTTGCCTCTCTGTTTGCTCTGCCTCTCCAGTTTTAGGGAGCACAATCTCCTCTCCCCCCAGCATGCCATTCTCAATTGTTTCCTTGCTTAGCAAATAAATCTCTGTAACATCTTCTGCCTCCAGTTCAGGTTCCTCCACATCCTGAGACCTCTCTGCCATGATTTCCAGTCTATCTCTACCTTCTGAAGCATCCATCGATATGCAGATTTCACTTTTCACAACAACTGCCCCACTTTCCGATGCTCTCTTCCGATCTTGGATACTTTCCACTCCATCTACCGTAGTAGGCTCGGACTCATCTTCTGCCTCAATCATCATTTCCTCTGTTTCTCTGAATCCACTACCAAGGTCACCGGGACGTCCTGGCATCGATAATTTTACCTGATGTTTGTCCTTGCTTGTAGAAGCCACTTGCTCTCTTCCAAATTCAGCATCAGTTTCACTCTGGATAGTAGCCTGTTCGGTATAAATCTGCTTTTGCTCCTCCGCAAGCAGGGTATCTTCTGCATCCTCCAACAGGAGGCTTTCAGGTCCCATCACCACCTCCCCATTCTGCAAAGCAGTTCTGGGTGGCAGGACCTTTTCACTTTGTTCTTTTGAAGGAGCAAATTGAAACTCGAGCTGCTGCAAAGCCAAACCATTGCAAGGCTCGCTTTCAAGAGCTGCCTTTGTCTCCTCAAAGCCTTCGCTCCTTTCCAACACATGTGCACAGGATCCATTTTCTTGGGTTCGGATGAGGGCTTTAGTGAGATTGTTCAACTCTCCATCCACTAAGAGCAGCTTCTGGCCATCATGGATGTTGATATAGCTATGGGTCATCAAGTGGAACATCAGCTTTTCGTCGTCGCTCCTTAGCAGAGGGTCACTTTGCTCTCTGTGACCTGTGGGACTCCTTCCAGAAGGGCTCTGGCCACGCCTGCTTCTGCTTGGAGAGCCAGCAAGCTGCACGCTGGCCATGACATCAGGTATGGCTGTGGATTTCAGCTTCTTCGCCACATCTCTCTCCAAGATGCCGTGTTCAACTGCTTTCTTCCAGGACAACACCTCAGTGGTTTCTGGTATAAAGACAGCCTTAATGAGTTGCCTCTTGCTGAGAATCTTGTAAACCAACTCCGTAGACAGGATTCCTTGCTCTAAAGCATCTGCAACGGGGACGATCTCCCCCGTCTCCGGCCACAGGAGCCCCATGAAGGACCACAGGGATTCCAGGACCACCAATGCAATCCTTGGTGCTACCAACTCTTTCCTTACAGCTTCATCAATTGTCAGTCTCTCTCCCGTGACCGTATCGATGATGCCACCTGTCTGAAGCTGCCGGATAAGAAGTGTGCATGCCAAATCCTGGTCAATTAAATTGTGTCTCACGGCCTCGTCCACAGTCAGCCTGTGCCCTGTCCTGGGGTCAACAATGCCACCAGCAAAGAGGTGGGCTTCCAGCAACCTGACCGTTACCTGCCTGTCTATCAGCCCTTCCTGCACTGCACGGAAGATGCTGACTTTTCTGCCTGATTTCAAGCTCACCATCCCACCCGCCAGCTGCTTGACTGGGAGCAGCCTCAGTCCGGTCTCTTGGTGGACGATGCATCGGTGCATGAGCTCGGGCAGACTGATTTTCTCAGCAGTGTTGGGGTCAATCAAATCCTTGCCACCCTCCAGGTGAGACAGAAGTCTGGAATAAAGCTGGGGGCTAAGGAGCCTTTCTTGCACCGCTGTCTCCATGCTGATTCTGCCCTGATGGACTTTAAAGCCCCCAGTGACGAGCTCAGCTTCAAGAATCTTTAGCCCAATGCTCTCACTGATCCTCCCCTCTTCTATCGCAGCAACGACAGGTAGGAGCTGCCTCCCTTCACGTCTGACTTCTTCCACCCGGTGGAGAGCATCCTTCAATTCCTGCAGCACCTGGAACGTCCTGAGATCGATGACATTTCTTGCCAGACCTTTCTCCAAGGAGAGTTTCTCATTAGTCTCTGGAACAACTAAGTCAGATGTGATAACCTGGGCCTCCAAGAGGACGAGGCCAGTGTCCTGATCTATAAGACCTCTCTGCATGGCACCAAAGACAGGGAATATTTCTACCGTGCCAAGATCGATCACTCCTGCCACTGCTTCATTGCCCTAGAACAGAAAGAGAAGGAAAAGAATTCAGTCAAAATTGAGCATTGCCAGCACTCAGATTGTATGAGGTCCAGGGAGGTCTCAGTTTCCAAAAAAAAGTTTAAAAACCCTAAACAGGCTAGAAAGGAGTCCCAAAGTGTTTGAAATGCAACTCCAAAGGCATCACAGCACGCAAATTGGTGCATTTGCTAGCTTGCACATTGCCAGCAAGTTTTAATGCTCGTCTAGTCCATCACCCAGGGCAGCACTGAGATGCTTCCAACATCCACCAACAGTAACGCAGCAAAGCGGCAAGCAGCAAAACCCCTAAGTGCTCCTAATGCTCCATGGAGAAACAGAGGGAAGGAGACCAACAAGCACACCAAAGCCATTCAACAACTCCTGTTTTAAAAAGTAAAGACAACACAAATCCCACAGAGGAGAAAACCCTCCAAAGATGTCCACTTGAGGGTATCTAGGAACCTCTCCCAGCGCAGTTTCCACCCTGACTCCTGCCATGCTTAAATCCTGTACTTCCCCAAGCAGACCTCAAGTGCCAGGACAGCCGGGGAACACCACAGAGCCCTGTGCCATGGAGCAGCTCCCCAGCCACACAGACCAGCCATGCATTAGGGCAGGAGCGCTGCATGCAGGGCAGCTCCCCGAGCACGACCACCGGCACCCGCTCTGCCCCGTTCCAGCACCTCGAAGCAGCTGTGCTCTTCAGACAGGGCAAGGGGAGAAATATAAGAAGTTGGAGGTCCCAGCACGGAAACAGTGACAGACTGGGAATAGACCACCTACTCCGGTGTTTCTGGAGGGGCTCTTCTCTTCTTGCTGGTATCCCCACAGGGAGGGTAATAATTAAGATGATAAAGAGTAACGGCTCTTTGGACATTTGGGTTTCTCCCAGTCCAGCTGGGTGGGTATAAGGTTGGCCCAAGCACTAAAAGATTTTTGTGGGGAGAGGGAGGAGGGAATCTGGATTGTGGAATGAATTCCTTTTGCGTCCCCAAGACCCCCAGATTTATCTTATCGGTGAGCCTAACAGCACAGGCGGCTGGGGGTGTTTGTAGCTGCGGCACAGCTCGGTTACGGCACAGCGGAGGACGCAGCCTCCATCCACCAGGCTGGTTTGCAGTTCCCCCCACTGCCTTCTGCTGCGGAGACAGGGTGAACCGGCTGGAAAAACCTAAGCCCTCCACCATCATCGCCAGGCTCAGGCATGCACGCTGGGAGAGGAACAAGCCGTGGAAAGACAGAGAAGAGGAAGGGAAAAAAAAAAAGAGAAAGATAAAAAAGGAGATGGGAGGGAAGGGGGGTAAAAGGCTTTTACTTACCCGAGTTGCAGGGTGTGCCTTGAGCAGTTAAAGACAGAGCCTTATGGAGCAGTTCAGCCGTATCACACACAGTGTAAAGCTTGGTGTTAGCGTCCAGCATGCGACTGTTTTGTTTGCAAAAAGAACCCCACACACAGGTCGTCCTCTCTTTCACTTTGTGTGTTTTGTTTGTTTAAATCCCGGAGGGTTAGTTAAACTTGTAAGCAAGGATGTCAGTTAATCTTAAAAACACTTGACATGAAACACAAACCGTACAGGGACACATCATGCTCAATTTAGCGCGTTCTGCTTTGCATTTTTGTCTTTTATAAACTTCTCTCTGACAGTTGGATGTTTCCAGCAAGCAAATGTTAAGAGTTCCTCATGCTCCCTCTACAGTGAAGCAACTGCACCGCACAAGAGCCGCGGGGATCATCCCGTAGACGGGCCAGGGATCTATGGCGAAGCCCCGCTGCCATCTCCCACTTCGCTTCCTGGGCTTTGTCGAGAGCGTGAGTGAAAACCGTTCTATCCCGAGCCCCAAAGCACGCTCATGCTGTACGAAAACAGCCCGGCAAGCCCTGGAGAAGGCTTTCGCTATAAAGTCATTTTCCTGCCCGGGAGGGAGGAAAAGGGAAAGGAAGAAGCATCCTTTCCACAGGCAGGCTGCTCTCAGCTGCTCTCCTGGCAGCAGCAGCAGAAGCATCAAAGCCGTGATGCCTTAGCGGCGACTAACGAGTCAGTTTGCTCACCGTAAAAGCTTTCTGCTGCCCGCACAAGGGCTAAGGGGCTTGCAACAGAAAGCATTTACTGCGCTGAGACACCTGAAATGTGCTATAAAGTCCAATTTGGAGAGAAACGCTATGTTTAGGTGAAAGCTGCACAGGCAGATTTCAAACAAGCAGACCCATCGCCCTCTTCCCGCGAGCGGCTCGAACAGGGCTTCACTCACGGACCCAACAGCCCAAACCTGCGTCACGCGTCCAGACCTGAGCGGGCCGTTGCTTCAGAGTACAGGGAGCCAGCAAGCAAACACACAAATATATCCATCGACACATGTATATACACTTATATAACACGTACACGTATATCTGTGAATGACCGAAGACAGCTCATAACAGAGGCAATAAGGATGCACTTTCAGCCCTCCCTACCCAGCGAAACAAGGATGGGGACGGACGGGAGCGCTGGTGGATGTGAACAGGGAATGGGTCCAGATATGGGTTGTGAAGGTCTCCCAGGTCAGCTGAGGACCCGGGCAATGCAGTCACCTTCCACTGGGGACAGCAACTTCATTCAGCCACAGCTGAGACAAACCAGACCCTGAGACACACGAGACCACATGGGCAAACGCCCTTCTGCAGAAACCCACCTTCTCGTGTCTCCTGCACGCAGGCAGCCTGTGAGATGGAGCCCTCTGCGGTTAAATCGCTGAGAGGGCGTTCCTCAGAGGACACGGATTTGCTAAGGGAACTGTTCCCAGGACAGAGGTCCATCTACATCCTTGCCCACCAAGCGTGAACAAGCCAACCCTTGTGCACAGGGCAGGGCTCTGATGAAAACCATTGCAAAGGACAACTCTCCCGTTGACCCGGAAGGCAGCAGGTAAACGGCTCCTGCTTGGCCTCCAGGGACCACCCCAGCCTGGATGCTTCAGGTGACGCACGGACAGAAAAGAAGGGAGGGCAACCATGTGCAAGTAACAAAGTCGATGGGCTGTGAGTGGCTGGTGGCCGTGAGAGACCCAACCAAGGAAAAACTTTTCACACCCGGCACCTGTGCAGCCACAGGACCGAGCGGGGACCAGTACCTTGTGCTCTGTTTCCTGAGCCAGCTGGCTCTGGAGCTGCTGGAGCTGCTCCGTGGAGTCGGTGCAGAGTGCCTGGTAGGTCTCCTTGAGGGCACCGATCTGAGTGGAAATCTGTTCCTTCTCCGGATGGGAAAGCCTGCAAGGGGGAGGGGAAATCTCTCAGGGAAACTGCACAAACCATCTCCCAGCTCCGCAGAACTAACATGTTCTTCTCATGAAGGAAAAGGCCAAACCCACCAGGAGTCCCCTCTTCCCACTGCCCTGCTCCTTGCCTGGCTCAGCTAAAACCAGCAAGGGTATCTGGGCTCAGCAAAGGCTGACCTGCGTTGTAACGATCAAATCCCCAAATAGACGGGGCTGGATCACTACTAAAGGGGATTAATATTGTCCTAACAGGATAAGTGGATTTCATATTTCACAGCTCTTGCTGCAGATAAGAAAGAAGACAACTTCCATGAGCAGCTCATCACTTTTTAATGGGAGTCGGGCACGGGAGCCCAGGGATGCCAGCCCACCAGCGCCAGCTCTCAGGTATCTCCTCTCCCTGCCTGTCCCCTCCTCGGGTCACACTCACTTGTGGCCGTGTTTTGCCAGGAAGATTTGTGAAGTTTTGATGGCCTCAGAGACCTGCTCCTTCTTCGCAGCCAGCTCCTCATTGAGGGCCTGTTGGGGAAAAAACAAAAAAAATAAAGAAGCTTAATTCAGCTGTGGAAAAAGAGCAGAAGTTAAACAAACTGCCTGACGATCGCTCCCGGTTTACCTGCTGCTCTGAGATGGATTTCTCAATGTCACCCAGCTCCCTGCTCCCGGCAGCAGCCGTCCTGCCTTGCACGCTCTGCTTCAAGCCCAGGGCCCAGCCCAGGAGTTCCTTCACCTTGTCCACATGCTCCTGCTTCTCCTCCTCCACTACTTTCTGCAAACAGAGGAGGGAGGAAGATAACCACGTCAAAGGGGGCCCAGCTTTCCAAAGGCAGAGAAGCCCTCGGGAGCAGCGCCCGAGACGTAACCCGAACGTGGAGCGGCATCCTCGGGGGTGCTAGGAAATGAGCCCACACGTTTTGAATAGAGAGTTCCGTTCCATATGACACCCTTACCTCCTCCTCCTCCAGTCGCCGGAGAGCGTCGCTGATGTACTTCACGTGCTGCGTGGTTAACGTTACCAGAGCTGTATAGCGAGTCCGTAAATCCATGAACTGCGAAAGGAGAGAGGGAGAAATGGGGCGCATCAGTCACAACTGGCGGATCCAGAGCAACGTACTTTACAGTACATGACACGGATGCAGCAGCTCTCGCTTGGGAATCCCCCCAGGCACCTCGCAGACCCGGTACGGCATCAATGAAATGCAGCGAGGGGAGGGTTGTGGCCACACACGGCATGCTGCACAACACTGGAGCGAAGGGGAGACTCCGGTCACGGACACTGGGGCGGATGCTCAACTCTTACAAAGAGGGCTACCGGGATCTTTAATATCCACACGGAGCAGACAGGACCTCGGGTCCCTAAAGGTCTCATCCCAAAGATCCACACACAGTGACGCTGCATGGCGCTCTGGTTATTTACCTCGCAAGGCTGAAGGGCTGAGCCGGCCCCGCTGGATTTGACCCAGGGGTTCCCAGGAGTCTAGGTATTTCATACCTGGTGCTTAGAGCACTAAGCCATCCTCTCTGGCTATTGGAAAAAACAGCGAGGGTGGAAACTTTATTTATACAAGAGAGTTCAGCAGGAAGGAGCTCATTTCACAGAGGCTGCTCGGCGGTTTGCTCGGCATCAAAGAACCCCCTGTACAATTTCTCCCTCGCGAGGTCGGGTGGGCAGCCACGCTCCTACCTCCTGCGTGATGGCGTCCGAGGACGAGAGCATGCGCCGGCGTTTCATGGGAGACTTCTGCTGCGACTCGACAAACGCCCTGTACGTCATGAGCTGCAGCTCGTAGTCCTGCAAACGCAACCGGGGGGGAGAGACATGGAGCATGCGAGATGCAAACTGCGTTGGGGCCGTTTCTGCCCAGACAGCCTTATCTAGGTGCAGGAGGGGACCCATACCTTGACAGCAGCCGAGTATTGCTGGGAGAATTTCTGACACTGGTCCAGTTTGGCTTGATTTTTCTCGATTTCTGCAGCCAAAGCCTTCAACAAAATTCAACGTAAAAGTGGCTGTCAGGACAGTTGCCATGGGTGGTGAGCTGAATTTCAGTCCCCATCCCTCCCCTTTTGGGTAAAGTCTTTATCCTCTTCAATTGTTTATGCAAGGCCTCATCTCCACCTCAAGCTAAGCAGAATTTCTTCGCTTCCCAGACACCCAGATCAGGCCTGCAGCCTCCTCCCCACTGTGTTTCCTATTTTCAAGCTCACAGATGAAAAGATTTTAGTAAAAGAAAATAAAGGACACGGTCACTGCAGCGACCACGCCACCGAGACATCACAAGGTCCTATCTTACCGTTTGCTGGCTTAGCTGCTCCGACAGCACCCGGCTGTCCTCCGCCTGCCCAGGCTTCATCAGCTCCTGCTGGACCGTGATCTCCTCGATCCACTGGATTAGGGCACTGTGGCACTGCCGGTAATCACTCAGCACCTCCTGGATGCTCTCGAGCTCCGCGTGGCTGAAAGAAGAACCAGGACAAATAAGAGGAGGGCAAAATGCCACCGTAGGCTATGCGGATATCCCGGCCACCAGCGGGAATCCCGTCTGGAAAAATATCGCTGCTAACAAGCCTGACCCAAGCTCTCAGCTGAAGCATGAGAGTAAATCTGCGAAAGGAGGCAGGAGGTTTCTCACCGGGTCTCAATCTGGGCGCAGACTCGCTGCCAGCGATCCCACAGCTGGCTTCCCTTCTCCTGATAGCGCTCGAGGTCGATGCTGCGCTCTTGTCTCAGCTGGTAGAGCTGCTCTCCCACCGCCTTCGCCTTTGCCATCTCCTCCTCCAATGTGGAAAAGACGGAGCTCTTGTCCTTCACTTCCTCGAGCCATTGCTGCAAAACCAGCAAGAGACAGCACCGGTTCGATGTCATGGAAAGCAAAAGGCACGTTAAGTCAGAGATGCCCTCCTGCCCAGAGCTGACAAGCCTGAGAAGGGGTTTATCTTCCCACTCTCCTTAACCTGCAAAGAACCGGCTGATTATAGGAAAAGAACCGGCTGATTATAGGAAAAGAACCGGCTGATTATAGGAAAAGAACCGGCTGATTATAGGAGGTGCAAAATGGAGGGGACCATGTTCCCGGCTTGGAGCAAGTCAGATTGGCTCAGCCCCTGTCCTACAGCAAGAGGACGTGTAGCTGCCAAGATGCTCACGTGTGCCAGCACGTGCCCTACAAGAGAGAGCACAAGCCACAGCAGCTCCTTTACCTCTACAAAGCAATAAGGGATCCCATAAGCAGCACAAAATCCTCCCGGCAGCTATATCGAGGCAAGAAAAATGGCACACAGTACAAATTCAGCAGAGAAAGGGAAGGACCCTGCTCGACAAACGCCAAAGCGTTGGCCGGTTTCTGCCTGCCCACCTCGGGAAGCGACCAGCACCAACCTGTAACGCCGCTGTGTGGGAGTGAATAGCTGCCAGGTCGGCGGGGACTGCCTCCTCTTGGCTCAGCTTAACCTCATACCCTTTGACCAGAGACTCTGCTCCTTGGGTGTTACGAATAATAACGCCAACTGTCTTCAACCTGGCAAATCAAAGAGAGGCAGCACGATGACATCCCAAATTTGGCAGAGCTCCTCTTGATCGCGAGGCTGTTTGCACCAGAGGCCGCAGAGGGATGGAGCTCAGTTACGCTCCAGCGCGGGGTGTGTTAGAGGGCCAGAAGAAAGGTCTTTAGCAGAATTGGGCAGATTCAGAAAGGTACGTGGGAACAGAGGCACGTCCTGACTCACTTGTCCAGGTAGATGGAAGACAGCCCGCACATCTGGTCCATCTTCTTCACCACCAAGTCAAGTTCAGAACGCAAGTGGGGCGTGCTGGACCCCGCGGGCGCCTTGTTGAGGAAGCTGTAGCATCTCTCAGAAACGAACCGCAGGTCCGATTGCAGCCGCTGCAGATCCTCCTGCATGCGCTACGGGAGCAAAAGAAAGAACATGAAAGCAGAGCCCAAGCAGGCAGAGAAAAAGCAGGATTACCCTTGGCAAAGGAGGTGGGTATGAAATGAAGCAAGGAGCCCACCCGGAGATGTTTCCTGCTGCTTTCTGTGCAGCAAGATCCTCTCGAACCCCACACAGTCACGCACCCACCACCCACACATTCACCCTGGAGAAGTTAAAAGCTATTTTTGGCGCACGCTAAAGACCAGTGGCCACCACCACCCTCCTCTCCACATCTCACAGCAGCAGGACTGACCTCCTGCTCTGCAATGCGGATGGTGTTTTCCTGGATAGTATCGCCATCTGCTCGGACGCTGCTCGGGGACTGGATCCGGCTCACTAGCCTCTGCTCACACTCTTCCAGGCGCAGACGGATATTCTTCAGCTCTGAGAGATACGTCCTGGCAACGGTCTCATCCTTGTCTTCTGTGAATCACAGACAAACCAAAACAGCAGCTCAAACAACCCCGGCCGGTATCTGCCCCAAATGGGACCTGCTGGGAGCCCCGGAGCCAAGCGCAGCATCGCGCTGACACCGAGTCACCGGGGTCTCTGCTCAGATGGAAAACAAGTTAATCAAATCAACTCGTTCAAACGCAGCTGAGAACGAGTCCAGCCACAGGGCACCTCGCATGATGAAGCCGGAGTCCCCAGTGGGACTCAGTCCTGCTGTGTCATGGCGGGAGCCATCCGCTGCTCTGAACAGCGGGACTGTGACCGCCACGTATATTTTCTTAAAGATTAAATGCAGGAAGAACTCCCTGCTCAGAATGTGTCCTGACTAACGACTAAACCCATCTCCAACATTACTAGGGTCAGAGGACTCAGCAGTTAAGCTGAAGCTGCAAAGCCAAGCCCTCTCTGCAGGAACATCACTGGACAAAGGCCGAACACTTGAATGGATGGAGAAATAAGGAGAGCAGCTGCTCACACCATCAACTAGCTAGCTCAGGGAAAAAAAAGAAAACGAAGCCATCCCATAAATCTTTGTTTATGAGTCCCCACAGCTCCTGGTTAATCCATCAGCCCTTTGAAGCTCACCGTTCTCCATGGACTCCAGCAGCTGCCGGATGTGTTCCTTGGAAGACTCCACTTCCTCCTCCAGGCGCAGCCGGTCTGACACCGAGAAGAGCTCTGAGTCCCGGCTGTCCTGCAGGAAGTCCTCGTAGTGCGCCTGGAGGCTCTTCAGGGCTTGCTGGCACTCCCCTTGCGCTAGGGATCTGAGCTGCAGGTGGAAAAGCAGCACATCTAACCACCGGGAACAACTTCCTACACATCCCTGAAGCCACCCGCCCCAGCTCGATCACCTTCGTTTGCCAAGTGAGCATTTTCTTTTCAGAGGAGAAAAGGCAAGCTCCTCCGTATCAGCCTCATGCTTCCTTCCAGCCTTGCTCGCTCCCGAATGAAACGCTAAGTCCACAGTCTCCTATGCTTATTACAGTTCAGCAGCAAACTGCCGATGCTCTTTTTATTGGGAAAAACTGCAATAATTTTACACAGAACCCCCAAGCTCAGGTTTTCCCACTGTTCAAGGTGCAGAGAGCCTTGACTTCCCCAACCTTCCAGTCTCTGCTCTTCCCTTTAACACTTCCTTTCCTCCTCAGCCACGTGAAGAAGCCCGGACAGCGAGCAACGCAGCCCCGGAGCCAGGCAGAGAAGTTCCTACCCTACCTTTTCCATGCTGAAGCTTTGAACCAGGGCTATGTCCTTCCGCAGGTAGTTCCAGGAGATGAGGCTCTTTGTGTTCATGTGGAGCTGGTGCCAGAGAGCCATCACTTTCTGGTACAACTGTTCTACCCTGCAAGGGGAAGGAGCAGATCTGTCAGCCCCGGATCTCCCCCCTCACCCTGTTAATCCGCCAGCCATCGCTGCCACCAGCAGCCCACCAAGGCAGCGATCCCAGCCTGGCAGCCCGCAGCGAGCGATGCTCCTGCTCTTCAGTGCCAGAGATCCCTGGAGGGATCCATCCTCCCAAATCATCGTTTTCTCTTTTGCAAGCTACTACAGCAGTTGCTGCGACGGAGTTTGCAGCTGTGTAACCACGAGAGATTCCTTCCCTCGCCCCGAATCAGCCGTGCCACCCCCTCCTATTCCGGCACCCCAGCTCCTCTCCCATTCCCACCCTAGATCTGTCCCCTCCCAGGCTACCAACCCCCTCCCCATCTCCCTGCCACCGCACCTCTGGGACTCCCCTGCAGCAGAGACCAGCAAGTTACCTGTTGGCCATCTCGATGGCCTCTTTGTTGGGCGGGGGGATCAGGAAGCAGACAGACGGCACCATGGCCTCGTTCCCCGTGGGACTGATCACCTTCCACTTGGTCCTCTGGGAATTGTCCTCCAGCACGCACTCGTCGTTCCTGCAGATGGTGATCTGCAGCGGCACCAACACCACCCAGCCCATCAGAAACCAGCAGCAGGGCTGCACACGCCTGCCCTTGCTGCCAGCTCCCCTCCTGGGGGCGAGCCAGCTTCCACAAATACAGAGATAAATGTATTTTAATCAAGCAAAAGCCTGGTATAGTGCCAAGCAGTCCAGCACGCTCATGTCTGGAGAGGAAGGGACAAGGAAGTTACACGGAGTTGGCTACCACCCACGTGCTTATTTGGCTGAGGCTGATGAAGCCCATCCTCCTCGGGGAAAAGGACTTTAGCTCCTGCCCAGAATAAATCTGAGACATGGAAATCTGCTCCAGGAAAAACAGCCGTGCTATTTCCCTCCTCCTGTCTTCCCACTCTGTTCCTGCTTTCCATTGACAGACACCACAGAGCTCAGCCTCAACCATCACGGGCGTTGCTCCCCTGCCTCGTCCCTGCCTCCCCTCGCAAAGTCACGCCGACACCCTCCCAGCCCTCACCTCGATCTGCCGATAGTCACAAACAGCCTTGATGGGGATCGTGCTCTTCACAAGGTGCTCCGGGTTCCTGGGCCGGAGCTGAACGATGCTTTTGGACCGTCCCACCAGGCTGGCGACAGAGCTCTTTGACTGAATGAGCTGCTCCTTCTCGTCCTGGCAGAAGGAAGGATGAAGGATGGGGTTGCTCGAGGCAGGGGAGAGGAGATCTCTCCCAGGCTTCTCGGCACCCCCCACCCCAACTTGCTGGCCTGCAAGAGCTACGCTGGGATCTCAAGGGCTGAACAAACACTTCAGGAGGATCCTGCTGCCCTAACGGGATGGGAAGAGGGGTCAGGAGATGGGATGAAAGGGAGAACGGACTTCAAGTCAGGGTGGGACCTCTCCACTGCTACTCCCACTGCCCTGCAAAGCCGCATGCACGCCTCTGGCTCTTTTGCTGCTAGGACGAGAAAGCATTTTCTTTCAAAAGGGAAAAAAAAGGAGAACACAGCATACACCAAAATTAAAGTCCCAGGAGGTGTAAGGGGCCAAGAGCAGGACAAGCTCCAGCCCAAAGCGGGAACGTTTATTTGTCTGGAGGAGATACCACAGAAGCATGCTCCCTTTTCTGAAGCGAAGGATGAAGGCATGTTTAAACCGATGGCTGGAATGGGGATACGATGAATTATGCGGATAAAACATCTCAGGAGAAGGGGCTCGTGGTGGAGTGATCGCACAGGTCTCTGGGTTTGGGTAGAAATTTGCCGGTTGGAGGAAGATGCTGCATAATTGATTCCCACAAGTCCCTGCTGGGTTCGGTGATGGGACAACCCGGGAGACCGGTGGCAAAGCTCCCCTCGAACAGCCTCCGGCACTGATGGAGACGTGTGCGGATCACGACACTGGCAGCTCGTGTGATTACTGGCAGCTCAGCCCGTTCTGGCTGCAAAAGTTTAAAAAGGATCCCAGAAAAATGTTCTCCCTCATGCTTGGTACTCTCGGGGTCGGTTAGTGCGCTAACAACAGTGGAGGATAATTTCATGGTAAAGAAAAAAAAAGAAAAAGAAAAGAATAAATGATTAAATAAACTACCTGTGCCTGTCCCAGGGAGCATGATTGGAAGAAATACAACTTTAACTTATTAGGTAAGAAAGAGTAATATAGCTGAGCTCAGGGCAGCTGCCCCAGTCCTGAGATCGTGGCCACTCTCCGGCTGCCCGGACGAGCCTCTCCCACCCCGGATGGCGCCTGCCAGACTTCTGGTGTTGTAGGACTTGCAAATAGGGACCCAGGAGCCAGGCTGGCTGCTCCGTGTCCTGGTAGCGCTGGAGGACAGACCAGGACGACCCCGAGACCGTGACAGAGAGGATGGGACCTCCCAGGCCTCCAGGAGAGAAGACGGCGAGCCCTAGCCCAGCTGATGCACCCATCACGAACACCCAGTAACGGCACCCCAGCTTCACTGGGGACACGCTGGAAATCAGTGGTGTGCACTAAGAGCAAAGCCAAAGCAGCCACCTGCCTCCGCACCCTCAAACGTCACCTTCTTCCACTTCCATCAGTGGCCCAGTGGTCAACCCACAGCCCAAATCCTCCCCCGTCCCTGGTTTCAAACACCATCTGATGCT
This sequence comes from Ciconia boyciana, assembly GCF_034638445.1. Classification (NCBI taxonomy): domain Eukaryota; kingdom Metazoa; phylum Chordata; class Aves; order Ciconiiformes; family Ciconiidae; genus Ciconia; species Ciconia boyciana. The sequence continues at coordinate 5,375,642 of NC_132954.1, forward strand.
TTGCTCCTTGGGTTTTGTTTTTAGGTTGGTTTTTTCAGGCCAATTCGGACAAGAAGATCACAGCGCGATTGCCCATCATCTGCTCTCTGCGACGCCGCAGCTAAGCCAGGCCGTGTGTTCGGAGATCAGCGCTGCCGAGCCCCGAAGCCCCCAGCCCCAGCCCCAGCCAGGCTGCCCTGGCTCTTCCCCCACCGACACGGCGTGATGGATTAACATGGGATTTGGTCCGGATAAAGAGCACGCGTTTCTCCGCATCCCACCACGCTCCTAGCAAGCCCCAGCTCAAAAGCAGGAACAGGAGCATCCCACGGGCTCTGCGCGACGCCTCCGTCAGCAGAACACGACCGGCTCCGTGCAGACCAGGATGGCACGATGGGCACCGATAGGGAAGAACCAGCTCACACGTCAAGCTATGAGTTTGCACAGACAGCACACAGCGCCTGCTCTTCACCCCGAGGATACAGACAGACGCTGGACGGTGCCTCTAAACACAAGCGACCCATCGGCTGTCGTAACGGCCGAGATCCGGCTACCATCGGCAGCGTTACATCCACGCAGCGGTGCAGCTGGGCTCGCGCGCAGCCTGCACCCCACGGCCACGTACAAACGCATGCAGCAGCTCCAACAAAAAGGAGAACATTGACCGAGATGGGGAAAACAAACCACGTTACGGGAAACTGCGTCGCTGCGGGAATAAAATGAGCCCAGTTTTCCCTGGGAAGCAAGAGGTGCCCCAAGCAATGCTGCTGGACCGGAGCAAGAAGGCCACCCATCGCCCACCCAGGGTGGCAGGGATGTTGGAGAACCCACCATGGAGTCCTGCAGCAGGTCCTCCAGCCGCGTCAGGCTCGTGTTATGGTCGCAAGAATACTTCCTTTTGATGGAGTCCTGCAGGTTGCGCAGGTAGGTCTCTGACTCCCGGGCGTCGCTGAAGAACTGCAAAGGCAAAGAGGGTCACGGAAACCTGCACAAGCCCACCGAGCAGTCAGCAGCACACTGCAGGCAAGGGAGCAGCCCAAAATCTCAACCAGCAGCTCCCGACGCTATTCTGGCCTTAGGGCTGCAAGGGCAGGGAGCATCCCACATGGGTGGCCAGAACTACGTGGAAACTGATCCCTCTGGCCCAACTGAGACATCCCCAGAGAGCAGCTAAGGAGAAAGAGATGATTCAGGAGAAATTCAGGATGATTCAGCCCTCATGAGGACACAAATCCCTCCTTCCCTCTCCCCTGAAGGGAGCAGCAGCTTATGAAGCTCACGCAGCCGACGGTGACCAAGGAAATTTGGGCTGTCCCTCCCAAATACCTGGAAATAGGCAGCGTTCTCCTTCACGTGCTGTTCCACGCACAGGCAGAGCTGCTTAATCCACTGCCACTGAGTCTGCACGGCAGCACTGTAGGCCTGAGAAACACACACACCAAACGGCGATGAATAGCGAGCATTTACCAGCCAGGAAGGTCGCAGGAAGGACACGGCTACAGCCGGCGGGATGCAAGACCTGGCCACAATCAGGAGGGTTTGTTCACAGGCACGAAGAGTAGGAGACAGCAGACCCTAGACCGGCGATGCCGGGGGCTGCGGCAGGCACAGGTTTGCTTTCTCCCACCCCAGAGAGAAACACCAGGGAGAATCATGTCCCCGCAGCCCTTTGCTTCACCACCACCGTTTTCCTGGAAGCCTGGATAACTCCAAGGGAGCTGAGGCCATTCCCTGCATCGCCTCGCTGCAGGAAAGGCTCACGCTCCGTACGAGCGTCTCTGTGCCTTAATTTGAGGTGAGGATTATTTGGGAACAGCCTTGAGCTTCTCATTGCACTCCCCACAATAAAACAGCTCTATCACTGCACTGATGTTCTTCTACCACCATAAACCACTTTATCAGCCCTGACTGCCCATAAGGGCACCCTGGCGTGGGACAGCAAGTTTCCCAGTCCCGGGTGACAAGATTTGCTGCCAGCCGATTCTCGGGGCTCCTCCCAGCTCCTCCACGTGCCCGCTCACCTCTACGGTCTGCTTGGCTGGGTGGTTCTCCAGGGACAGCAGCTCGGCTGTGTCTTGGAGGGAGCGGAAGATGTCCTGCTTCTCTTCCAGCTCCGTCGTCAGCTCCTGCGTGAAGGACACAAGCAAAGTCCAAATCTCAGCCTCACTCAGACCATGGGTGCCACTAACACAACATGCAGCATGGAAGCACTGCAGTAAATACCAGCGGATCTCCGGGAAACCAGCACGGCTTATGGGAGCACCACAGCCGATTCACAGAATCACAGAATCGTATCGGTTGGAAAAGACCTTTAAGATCATCGAGTCCAACCGTAATTCCCATCAGGTTGCCAGGTTGGAATCCATCCGATTCCCATCAGGGTGCCTCCTGTGCACCAAACACACGGGGCAGATGTAACACAGATACTGGAAACCTGCCTGGGGACCCCTTCAGCTCCAGACAGTGCAATTGTGGAAAGACGGCAATTTATTTATACTGCTTTAAAGAGGAATCAATTTTCCTCTTTAGCTCAGACTTTCCCCCCCCCCGCCACTAGTTAAAGATGCCTTTAGTTCCAAATAGTGCTAAAAAGACATCTTTTGATGCCTCTTTGATCGAAACTCAATTGAACAAACGCTTTTTTGCGCTTTCTGCTCTAGGGAGAGCTCTTTCATCAGCTGCGCTCATGAGCTACAAGCTCAGCGTCTCGGGAGGGAGCATCCAACCTCTGGGGACTTCAGGTCTGTTGGTAGCTGAAGGTCCCACAGGGGATCAAAAGAAGCAGCAGCGCAACCAAGAGAGCACCCATCCCACCAGCCCTGGCCCGGGATCGCTCACCGAGAAGTAGTTTTTCTTGGCTGCAATGTTCGGGTTGTTGTCGCTCCAGTCGTAGGCCAGTTCCTCCTCCTCCTTCTCATTCAGCCAGATCAGCTCAGCAGTGGCCCGAGACACAAACCCGTGCAAGCTCTGGAGGTGCCTCAGCCGGAAGCTCGAGGTTTCCTGAACATAAAGAAATGTGATTCCTCTTCCCTGCTCTGAAGGCAACCGGTTTCTTCCCCCCTCCCCAGCGTTGGAGCAGGGCGGCAGGGACGGACCCCGCGCTCCCCGGGCAGTGCTATGAGCCCACTCACCATCAGCTTGCAGTACTGCGTCTCCAGCTTGCCAAGCGTCTCCGAGTAGCTGGCACGGAAATTCTGAGACATTTTACCCTGAAGGATGAAAAGTGCTCCTGTTACCCGACACAGGACGGCATCACCTGAAACCCCAACTCCGAATCTTTCCCCCCAGCTTTGCAGGAGCAAAAGGAGGTGCAAAGGAAGGCTCGGGGCAGCAGCCTCTTGCACCAGCCCAGCGTCAGTTCAGAAGCTCCGTCCTTAAAAAGATACCTCTGCCCCGGGCACCTTTACCCACAAGAGCCGATCCGGATGCCCTCACCTTCCCGCACACGCTGTGTCCCCCAGCCCGTGCCACCATACCTCGTACACCCGGGCCTCCTTTACGCTGGAGCCCAGGTCCTCCACGCTGGTGTGGACATGCCGCTGGGTCTCCAGCTGAGTTTCCACGCTCGGCAGGTCGCTCCCCCATTCTGCCCGCTCCAGCCTCATCTGAAACAGGCCAAGAGGCCCAAGTCAGCACTCCTCATTTGCAAGAGCATATCTCAAAAGGACACGAGGGCAAGGAAACCTCCTGGGTCACTCAAGACGGAACAAACACCATGCCAGTCCTCGTAGAAGGTCCTAAGCCAGTGCTCCAACACTGAAGGGTTTCTGGGACAGCCTACACAAGCTTCGCGCCCACGTAAGACCAAAGGACTGACTGCATCAGTACAGATTTGCTTCCCCACTGACACCCACTGATCAGCAGGATCACAAGAGAGAAAATCCAACTCAAGACAAAAGCGTCAGTGCTCTCCAGGAGCTTTGAACCATCAAAGCAATTATTCACGGAAAAAGGCAGGAAAAAGCCCAGACCAACTCCCTACCTTCCCGCATCAGCGTGAGCGGCGGCAGGTAATTTGGCCCAGAGAGCTAGCACTCACCTGCATCTCCTCCACCCACGCCAGCAGCTCGTACACGAACCGGAGGCTGCCTTCGTCTTCGGAAGAGGAGATGGCCACCAATTCTGTCCTGGTCATGGGCTTCCGGAACCAGGAGGCAGAGGAGGTGTGCAGCCCTTTCGTCAAGGACTCGCCCTTCAAGTGCGTCGTGCTCAGCATGGAAGCGGGTGCCAGCTCCAGGGTGGAGAAGTGGCCTTTCCTGTACAGGTTGGTGCATTCCAGCCTCAGCGTCACCAGCTCGTCCTGCAGCCGCATGATCCTGGAGGAGCAAGCGAGGCACGGGTAAGAAGATGCACGCACACTCCCTCCTTCCCCACAACACAGCAGAGGACCCCGTGCATCAGCCCCTGACCATGTTTCTCCATCCACAGCCCATCTCGGACACGGCCGCTCTCACCTGAACACCAGCTCCTCCAGCTGGTAGTAATTCTCATCCCGAAGGATCTGCACATCCACCTGTAGCTGGCGGATGAGCCCCTCACACTCCTGCAGATACACGACCACGTCGGATTCGTACTGCACCGGCTGGCCCGACTCCAGATGAGCAGCGTCCTGCACCGAGAGAGGAGACTGAGGGCTGGGTCTCCTCAGCCCAGGCACGCGGGCAGAGAGAACACGATAGCAACCCAGTATCGAGATCGAAAAGACCTTTTGGATCCACAAGCTGGACTTGAGCAGAAGAACACGAGTTCATCGCTCACACCACACCCAGGACATCCCCTTTAGGAAAGCTCCTGCAGACGAACTGAAAGCTTCTAGTGATAGATGGGCTCCCATGGTTAGTCCCATGGACGGTCACTTAACGTGCATTTCATTTCTTGCTTGGGTTTGACCATTTTTAGCTCCCAACCTTTACATCTCTTTCTCCCAGAACAAAACACCCCTCTTCAGAAATCTCCTCCCTACCCAGGCAGCTACAGTCTGCAACTGAGTCCTTTCTACCAGTCTTTTAGACAAATAAAACAGATTTTGGGGTTTTAAAGCCACATTATACAACAAGCTTTCCCAGAAGTGCAGTCCTCCTCCAAGCCAGCACTTCTGCAGACATCCAGCCTCGCTAGCTGCATCCCCAGAAGCAGCCTGCTGCACGGCAAGGCCGTTCCCCTGCCCCCTGTCCCCAAGGTCCTCGTGCCACCGATCACCAGGTATCCCCCACCGCCCCTACAGCCCCTCTGGGATAGGCTCAATGTCAGAAGAGAAAGGAAAGCTGTCCATGGGAACCCAGCAGCCCACACGGAAAAGAAGGGAAGAGATGGGCATAAAAGAAGAGGCAGGAAAACAAAATAAAATAAATAAAAAAAAGTAGGGGAGGGAAAATAACACCCCCCACTCACAGCTTGCAGCGTGTTCTTCGCAAGAGTGAGTTTTTCTTCACAGCTCAGAGCACCATTCTGGATTTTGTTAGCGATTTGTAGCAGCAATTCCAGCCTGCGATGACAGAGGGAAAGAGAATGAGAGGGGGGCTTTGGGACGTCCCTCCAGCCAGGGGAGCAGGGGACGTCCCTGCAGGGGACTCTGCCTGCCGTGGGCAGAGCACCGACCTCTCCACCGCCGGCCGCAGGAGCTTCTCGCGCTCCAGCATCTCTATGATGAGCTTGCCCCACTCCTCCTCCACGTCGTTGGGGTGGTACCCCTGGGGTAACTTGATGCGTCCAAATTCAATCCATACCTGGGGAAAAACATCAACAGAATGGCATTTCCTACCTCCTCGAGCTGGCTAGAGAGAGATTACAGCAAGGAAAGCGGGGCCATAAGGCAACAGCTCTGCCTCCGCTCCTGCGGCGTGTTGCTTGCTACATCATTTACCCTGAGGGTTATTTCCACTTCTCCATCCAAAATAAACCTGAACCGAGCACACTTTAGTCTTGCTAAAAGCACAACACTCCCACCTACAAGCCTCCGGGTAGCCGTGATGATACCTACCTCTAACAGTTTGTAAAGCTCCTCTATCCTTCCTTTTTCCTGCTCTTTCGCTGGGATTTCAGTTTCTTTGAAGTGTATGTACTGGTTATAAAGTGCCTGGGATGAGAAAGGCTCATCAGAAACCACCCCAGGGAATGCCACCACCCAGCTCTCAGCACCGAGCACACGCGACACTGCGGATGGACCTTGTCCAGGACCTACCTTTAGCTCTACAGGGTTCTGGGGGAAGGATTTATCTGACATGAGTATCGTGTGCTGCTTGATCCACGAGATGAGGGACTCCACGCGGCTCTGGTACTCCAGCCACCTCGAATCCACCTCCTGCGAGGCGAGAGGGCCCTTGCAGAGCACTGCCGGCGGGCAGGTCTCCGCAGGGGAGAGGCAGAGCCCGGCCCAGCCGAGCAGAGCACGGAGGGAACCGAGGTGCCACAGTCGCAGCTACAGGGCGGATCATCCGCCTGTGCCTCCCTGCTGTGATGCCATCCCAGGTACAGGAAGGAGGAGGAGGAGGAAGAGGAGGAGGATCCTCCTTGCAAGCTGCTCCCTGGAAGCCAGCTCGGCTTTCCCATGAGCTTAAAACCCGTGGCAGAAGCTGCAGAGCCTGGAGAACGCCGCAGCCCTACAGGCACACCGGCAGTTCACAGGGCAGACACGCTAATGGGGAAGCTCCTTCCTCCCCCCGAGCCTCTTCCACCCGTCGGCTATCTGCTACGGCGGACGGGGAACCTCCAAACCCTTCCCGCAACAACCAGCTGCCTCCCAAATCGCTGTCCCAGCCTCCCAACCCGCAGCGACGCTTACGATAGCGCTGATCCCTTCTCCTCCCTCAGGGACTTTGGGAAAGGCATCGTAGATTGAAGACACGTAAGTTATCACGGATTTCTCGTCTGGAGAGGGGACGTCCACGTCTGACAAGGGGGAAGCAGAAAGGCAGTGAGAAACGGGAGCAGGCGGAGAGGTCGGCATCTCCCCGTACCAGCCGCTTCCCCCAGCCACCCACCTTCGGCATCCAGCAGCCGCGTGACCCCCAGCCGCTCGGCGATCTCAAAGGCCTGCTCCAGGTTCTCCCGGTTACTCTGGATCTGCACCCTCTCCATGTCCACCAGATCTGGCCTGCAAGACACGCGCCGGAGTCACGACGATGGCAAACAGCACAAGGTGCCCAGGGCAGAGCATCCCAGACGGGCACCGCTGCCCCGGGTGGCTCCCGAGGGCTCGTCCGAGCTCCTGTCCTGTCCCAGGCTGGTGGCTCTCCGAGGGGACCTGGCCTGCAGCACCTCCCCAGCTCATCCCCTTTGGGAAGGGGACGTCCAGCCTGTGAAGAAAAACCTCTTGTGCTCCTCTGGGACCCACCCGCTCTGTACCCAGCGTGCCGGGCTGGGACTGCGAGCCCTCCCTGGAAGGAGACGCACGAAACAGCCCCAAAGCGGGGTGGTTACACCTCTCCGGAGGACGTGGGCAGAGCCCTTTGCCCACAGCAGAGCGGAGGGGAGACAGCAGGCACAGGCGCTGCCAGCCCTGCGCCGAGAGAAAACACCGGCAAGAGAGCAACGCCAGCAAGCCGCGGCGGAAACGAAGAGCAAACGAGCACAGCGGAGCCAGGAAAATCCCAGCCTGAGCACCACGCCGTGCCGGTGAGGTCTGCTCCCCACCACGCGCCCCATCCCCTGCCCGCGGGAGTTTTGCGTGTCCTTCACTGCTAAACCCTGCCCGCTCCTCCAGGCCGTGAGCGAGCAGAGCGGCGCGGGAAGGCAATGCTATTTCCAGCTACCAGGAGATGCTTTCTCACGAGGCCTTTGCTATTCTCCTTCAGGCACTCGGAGCCATGCCAAGTCCCCTTGACCAAGCAGCCGGGGCAGAAGCCGGCCCCAGCTCTACCTCGCTGCCTACGCTGAGCAAACGGGAGGTGTGCAGGGCTGTGCTGTCTCTCAAGGAACTGCAAGAGGTTTAACTGCTGCTCAGGAGAGCTCTGAGGCCCTTGGATGAAAGTGTGGATGGAAGTGCTGCTACTCATGGAGAGCAGAATGGGCAGTAGTAACGTGTAAAACACCGCAGCGCTCCCATACTCTAGAGTTTAAAAGCTTTGCTTTCTTCCCTCTCTCCCCAGCCTCATTCAAGATGTTTTTTTCTTGCAACCTGATGTATTTGCTGCTCATTCCAAGCATCCACCCCCCAGCTACCTGGCAGAAGAGATGATTTCCAGGTAAAAAAGACATTGCTCCCTGCAAGCCTCAGCTACATCTCCAAGCACTCCAGACCGTCACCAACCGCAGCAGTGCGCAGGGACCCCCGGGAGGTCCCCAGCCCTTCCTCCCACCCAGACGATGCTCTCCGCTGCTCCTTCCTGCCTACCTGTATCTGTGGATGAGCGCGTTGAACATCTTCCCATCGCTCCAGCACGATGAGAAGTTGGTGCACTTCACCCCGATGTAACCTGCCGTCACCTTCTGCGTCCACAGAAGCAGCTTCTCCTTGGCCGACATATCCCCCGACTCCCCGCTGATGTAGATGTCGGAGATCTGCAAGGAAGCGGCACAGCCGTGGGGTGATGCGGAAGGAGAAATGACCACCAGGCACGTCCAGTTTCTATGAACTTGCCCGAGACCTGGCAGCTGCCAGGAAGGGCAGGAGAAAACTGGTCACCGTGGGGGAGAGGGGATCCCACAGCCAGCAGACACGGGAATGGACCACTGGACCTGCAGGAGAGCAGCGGGGTGCCAAGGTGCGGCACGGTTTGGGCAGACTGGAGATCCAGGCGGGCGAGGGAGGCACAGCCATTTGCCCACCCCGTTTTACAGGGGCACGAGGTGTTGCTCGGCCACGCGCGCAGCCCAGCCCAGCCAGCGCAGGAGCCACCACCGCCGGACCCCAGCTTCCCACCACCACCACTGAGCTCACTGCAGCCGCTCCTCCGCCCAGGCTCCGCTCTCGGGAGCGGCTGCTGCCACACGTGCTCCGAGCACGCCGGAGAGCAGCGCTGCGCAGCCGGCGGCCCACGGCACGCCCCGGCGCGTTACACCGGCACCGTCCCCTCCTCAGCCAGGGCTCGGGGCGCAGCTCACCGAGAACGCAACGCCCTGGCGAGACGGGAGCCCAGGCGGGTCTCTTCCCCTCCCAAACACACCGTGCCAAGGGCAATGCTTGTGCACCCTCCTGCGCAAACCCGCTCCTGCCCAGCGCCCACCGCGAGGAGCCCCAGCACCCTCAGACACCCGGGGCTCGCGCAGGAACGGTCGGCCCCATCCAGCAGCACCTGTGGCCGGGCAGCAAGGAAGCGGCCAAGAGGGGACCGCTGATGCCATCCCTTGCCGGGGCTGCTGGCGTAGCAGGGGACGCTCCACCTGGAGCATCGTGTTGTAAAAAAAAAAAAACAAACAACCAAAAAACCAAAACCCAAACCAGCTTAAGGAGTGGGAAACAGCGCGCGGAGGTGCTGTTTGAGAAGACGTGCGGGGCAGAGGTCTCTCCTCCACCTCCAGCCAGCAAAGCCGCTTGGAGCGGGGCCACCGGCTCCATCCTGGGGGGAAAAGGCAAGGATGGGGAGAAGGCTGCGTGTCCCCCCTCTGCCTTGCCGTGCCTGGCGAGGCAGGCGCAGGGGCTGCTGGTGGCAGGGGTGCCGTGACCCACTTCCCCAACAAAAGAGACCTCCAGTCACAGACCCCTCTCAGACAGACGCACAGGACTGGCTGCGAATCCCAGACTCGCACGTGACAAAACGCACGTGTCTCCGCATGCCAGCATATTTCTGATTGGCACGGCTTCTTCCTCGCCCATCCCCCTGCCAGCTCCCCAATTAGTACAATTACCTCCCCTTAATTAAGGGGCAGACAAAAGGGAGGATGTGAGCCTCGCGCATCTTCTGGGGCGCCTGCGGAAAGGCAACGCGGGCCGTTTGCTCGCTGCGTTCCTCCTCCCAGCACTGCAGGAGAAGGTGTGCCAGGACCCAGCCCCACCCGCCGCCCCTCCGAGCCCCCTCTGCCCTGAAAGCGCCCAGTTGCTGTATTCCCCCCAAAAACACAGCCGGTTGGGTGCTGGCACTGCACGGGTCCCAGCTGCCAGAGATCCCTTTGCGGGCAGGAGGCAGAGACCTGCAGGATTAACCGCCTCTCCCGCCAGCGGGGAGGATGCTGCCGAGGCACGGCACGGCACCGCACGGCGAGCGAGCGGCGGTGTAATTGGTATGCTGCAGCTCACCTCCCTCTCCCGAGCCTGATACTCTCATCACACACAAAACTGCTCTTTGTCAGCCGCTGCCACACCGCCGGCACTGCCTTTAACTCCTCCAGCCCCGGGGTCTGGTTTCCTTAGGGATGCCGGGACCCGGCAGCAGAGCCAGGATGGATAGGGCGATGCAGTGGGCGAGCAGCAGGATGGGACCCTCCGCACCTGCAGGGAGGGACCCACAAACCTCCGCCTGCCCAGCACCCCCTTATTGATTACCCGGCAGCTCTTAATTAAGAGCGGAATGAAACCTTCTGCGAACCCACCCATCGGCTGTGCCCCACCTGGGCTCTCCAGCACCGCTGCCCATCAGGGAGCTCCTCACAGCACCCAGCTCAGATAAATCCTTTATTTTTCAACATTCACACAGCACTGGGGTTCTCCAACCCATGGGCCTTTCCCCGAGGGCATCCTTGCAGGAGACCCTCCTAGAGATGCGCCTACGGAGGTGCAGGATGCGGCACCAGCTCCACCCTCCTTTCTTCACATGTCTGTGTCAGGACAAAGATTTAGGGAGGCACCGGTGAGAAGAAAGAGCGGAAACTCGCAGGACCCGGGACCAGCCCCTTCCAAACCCTTCCAACATCAGCCTTGGGCATCAAGCAACCGGTGGCAGGACACTGAAGGCCAGATGGCGGCTGTGACACTGGTCCCAAGCCAGCAAAGGTACCGGGGGCCACAGCCCTTTTCCCGCCCCTCCAACCACGCGCTTGTCCTGGGGCATGCAGAGCTTGGCCAAACCCAAGGGCAGCTTCAGCCCACCCCGTCACCCCCAAAAAGTGACCTCCAAACAGCAACAATGGGCTCCAAAACACAGCATCGTCCCCTCCTCTTCCTCTTGGAACCCCCTCGGAGCAGGCAGAGCCCCCAAGCCTCCACGTTCACCCACTGCCGCCTGCCTGGGAGCTGAGCGTGGGCAGCAGGAAGGGGACACCCCAAACTCACACCCGACCCAGCAGCCCCGAGGGCACGTGGGCCACCACCAACAGCAAGCGCACTGCCGACGGCAAATGCAACGGCGCCGAGACGGCAAAAAAAACGGCGCCGAGAGCCCATGTGACCGCCGGCCGCACCCACCGGCTCCGGCAAGAGCCGCTCTCTGGCCGCCCGTGCCAGGAGCGGAGGACAGGACGGGTCGGTCCCCGGGGGATGCTTTCCCAGCAGAGATGCTCGTAGGGGGAAAGGCTTCAGGAGCTTTCTGCACCAGAGTCCTCCTGCCCGCGCTCAGCACGAGGTTGCACCTCACCGAGATGTCCATCCCCAGGGGCCACCAGGATCTGGGGTCCACTGAACCAGGTCCCCCCACCCTGCTCCAAAAAGGGGGCGAGGGTACACACAGACACTGACCATTCCTCCGGCCGTCCCCGAGCTCCCCCTCCGAGCCCGGCCCTCCACAGCGAGCCTGCGGCCACCTTCAGAGGGAGACGCCGTGGTCCCACCAGCTCCAGCGCCCTTGGCCGGCCGGCACGCCGGGTCGCTGCCGTACCCCGAGGAGCTCTGGGCTGCGCCACCGCTGCGCCCACTGAAGGAGGATGGGCTGCGGGAGGCTGGCAGTCCATGCCCATCTCCCTCCCCGGCCCGAGATGATGGCAACCCTGAGGTTCTCCCCACACTGGGGTTTTCTAGCTGATCCACCATGGGGGACGGCGTAGACAGCTCCGAAACGGTGCCCGGCTCTGCTGTGGAGCAGGTCCATGCCACACTGGAGCTGGGATCGTTGCTGTCTCCTCTCCCCCAGGCATCCGGGGCGCTGCCGGCCCCTGGCTCCCGTCTCTTTGCTGGCTCCTCACCGGACACGGCGCTCGCCGGGGACAGGAGCCCCTCTGCGTGGCCATCGGTCCCCCCGCGCAAGGGCAGCAGCACGGCCCGGCAGCTGCCTGCACCTCTCCTCTGCAGCTCGACCAGCCGGCTCACCGCCTTCTCGCAGTCCTTCTCAGCTGGGTTCTCCAGCAAGCGGACGATGACGGTGGTGCCTTCCTCCGGGGAAGCCCCCACTGCACCCAGCCGCCGCGGCTCCAGCACCAGGCGAGCTTTCTGCACCTCCCCCTGAAACCGCTCCTTCACCTGCACGATGAGCCCGGGGTGCAGGGCCGCCGGGTTGGGGTCCCCCCCGCGACGCCGGCTGCCGGCAGGTTCCTCTCCTCCCTCCTGCCGGGGGGCTGCCTTCGACTTCGGCACCTCCTCATCCTCAGCGACCTCCAGGGCCGGGGGCTCCTCCTGGGGGGCTGCCTCCAGCATCGCTCTCCTCTTCCCCCTCCGCCTCCGTTTAAAGTGGACCCTTTTTTTCGGAGACAGGGGTGCCTTTCCCGCAGCTTTTTCTTTCGGCTCTTTAACACAGCCCAGAGAATTCCCCATCTCCTTCTCCTCCTCAGTGCCGGCAGTAACGCAGCTAAGCGAGTCACCGGCTCCCGAATAAATCCCGAGCCGGGCTTCATCGGCTCAAACGCACGCCGTACACCGTGCCGCGGACTGCCCCTCGCCGCCGCTCCCTCCCGCCAGCCCTGCCGCCGCCGCCGCTCCAGACAGCCATCTTACAGCCTGGGCGCTGCGAGAAGACAAATTCAAAGCATCTCACTGCAGTTCAGAAATCACTTGACCTAAAAGCAGAGGGAGCGGGGATTGGCTGCGGCGTCCTTCTCTCCAAATATGAGGTAATTGGAGCACGGCCCTCGCCAACACAAACAGGGAGCAGGAATCAGGCAGCGGAGTGGGGAGGGGGAGCGGGAGAGGCTGGGGAGGGGGGGATAAAAAACACAAAACCCGGGGAAGGTTGGCAAAGGTAGCATAAAGGAAGGGGTGGGAGAGAAATAGGGAAAAAAAAAGCAGGGAGGAGTCAGAGCAGCTCTCCATGCACACCAACGGGGACGCGGAGCCGCCGTGCCGGCTCCTGCAGGGGTGTTTCTCTCCAATTCCAGAGGTTTGCTTCTTAATCCTTAATGCCGAGAGCCCCAAGAGACTGGCTCACACGCTCACCCTCCTGCCAGGCTCCCCCGGCTCGGAGCACGCAGGGGCAGCCCCAGGTGCCCTGGGGAGCCGGCATCGCTTCGGGGAGCCGCAGTCGCAGGGTCCCAACCGGCTACAACAGCACTGATGCTCCCGTCCCAGTCCGGCCCCATGTCCTGCCTCTCTCCTGCAGCTCCTGCCCCAAATGCTGCCGAGGGCAGGGGTTCGAGGAGCATGCAGCATCCCAGCTCCTCTCACCAGCTCGGAGGGACCAGAGCAGGGTAACACATGCCAAAAGCAGGGACGAGACAGAAAACAGGGAGCGGGGGACACTGGCCCACCCCGAACCCCTCCCCAGGGCTCTCCCAGCCGCCTGCCCCTGGGCAGCAGCACTGGGACACTGGAGATTAAGAGGTTCACAATGGAGCTACAACCCCAGAAAAAATCCCATTAGCGCAGGCGGGGAGAGGACACGCAGGCTCGCCAGCACCGGCCCAGCTCCCCTGGGGGACCCCCCATCACCCACCCTGTCCCCCACAGCAGGGTGGCAGCGTCCTCTCCCACTTGGGTGTGGGGGGGGACCCGGGAGCTCCCACTTGGGCTCTGCCGTCCCCTCTCTGGTCCCCCGCAGCAGGGCACGCACCAGGGCAGGGCCACCACGAGGACAGCGGGGACAGGATGCCACCAGCCAGGGCCCCACCGGAGACGACGGTGACTCATCAGCATCCAGACCCTGCTCAACCCCGGCCGCTTCCCAGGGCCCAAACACCGGCAGAGCGCCTCGTCAGCAGCCTCACACCCAATTTATCCCCATGCTCTCCCCAAAAGCCTCTTCCCAAGAAATACAGGTCAGGAGGGGCTCGCCAGCGCAGGGGACAGCCTGGCTGCGCTGGCACGGGGCACACGCGTGGCCCAGGCGAGGCGGCAGCTCCCCAGGGCGTTGCCCATTCATCCTCCAAAAATGCAAAGCTTCCTTACGAGGTCTCAAAAGCCAGCGCTAGTCTCGTCCGAGAGATGCCAGCAGGGACATGGCAGGGAGCTGGGACACAGCCGCTCCCAGGGGCTCGGTCCCACAGCGGTGACGGCCCCAGAGCTAATGCCACATCGCTAACAAGCTGCTGGCAGCAGCACTGCCGAGCAAACCCCACGTGCCAACGCAGTGGTGGCATTAGGGGCCACGCGTCGTCCCCCTGAGGGCATCAAAGCTACAACGGGATAATTTGAGGCTATGAAAGACCTGAGACCCTGTTTTGCAAGAGCATCCATAGCACACAATTGCTGGAGACGGTCCTAAGCGCGTTCCCCAGCACCCCAGCTGGGTCAGAGAGCTTTTCCCATCCCTGTCCTGAACCGCTGTCACGCAGCTGACGTTTTCCATCCCAATAAAAGATCCTGTGGCTGCACCGACCACCCAAAGGGCCGGGAGCGCCTCGGGATAACAGCCCCACGCGGGCATGAGCTCAGCCTGTCCCCCCCCACGGCCTCCTCTGAATTTGCTCTTCTCCTCCAGAGACTCAGCTGAGCAAACAGCTACCGCCAACAACCCTGGTGCCAACCGGGAGGCCACCGCACACAACCCATCGTTAATGATTTCATTATGTAAATGATGAGAAAAGGGCGTTGCTATTCTCCGACACCGGTCTCCATGACACTGCGATGTGTGTTGATCCTCCGGACCGATCTGCGAGCCAGCATCGCCACGGAACATGCGCACGCGGAGACGGATGCCAGAGCCCTGGGGAGACAACGTGCTCCCGCCATCCACCCCGTGTCCTTCAGCAAGAAACTCTCAGGACCTACCTGGAAGTGGAGGATGATCGTCCATATGAGCCCCAGGGTGAGCTTGGGGTTGCCGTCCGTAATGTCATCATTGCGAATGTTCACCAGTTTCACCTGAAAAGAGAAGCAACAGGGTCAAAGCTCCCCATCAGCCTCACCCACAGAGAGCGTGGGGGGGACGTGTCCCTGACCACGCTGTCCCCAGGGCCACCCCAAGCACTTTGGCGGGGAGTGGACACGCAAGACCCCAGCGCTTCCCGAAGAGGCGGCGAGGCCACCCCGTGCCCCTGCTCGGGAAGGAAGGATTTTTCACGTCTCTAGCACTCTTTATCTAGAAATGCTTTCCCAGCACTTAACGGCTTTATTTCAGCTCACATGGAGAAGTGCCTCGTCCCCAAAGCCCTGAGCACTAGTGCATAATTTAATAGCTACAGACCACAGAGCACGGTTAAAAGAGGATGGCCGAGCTTTATTAACTCCCTCTCAGGTTCAAAACGAAGCTGCTAATCAATCAGTCCTAACAAAGGCAGAAGCACCAGCACTGCCCTCGCTGAGGGTCCCTCCCCAGCACCCACCAAAAGCCCCTGTCCTGGCAGACTCCGGCCCCACGCGGTCCCAGAGCTGCTCCCTCTTGGCTGCTTTGCTCTAGGGGTGGTTTAAACGCACGTACGGTCCCTGAACCCCACAGAGATGCCAGCAGCGCTGGGAGCAACCAGCCTCGGCGCTTCCAGCGGATGCAAACCGGAGCCGTGCTGCTCCTGCTCTCCTTGCGGCCGCCTTCCCGGCAGCTGCAGCGTGCTTTGGGATCTTCTCCCCCGGCGGGCTCCCCACGGGGGTGTCCCTGCTCCCCAGCGCTCCATGAGACTCCACAATCTCTAGCAGGAGCATCTGGGGTAAGATGTCCCAGCAAGGCCGCTGTCACCAGGCCATCACGCTTCAAAGGAAAAAGCTGTTTCATCCAAGTAGAGAAACAAGCTCCCAAGAGCCCCCGGCAAAATGTCTCTTATCAAGGGGCTGAGGAGGAGGAGGGGAAGGGCTGGAAGCGGCTCACCCTCCCTGGAGTGGGGCACGTGCTCAAATTTATTCAGTGCCCTCAGGCCAGCAGAGAGAGAAAAATCTCTGCTTCAGCATGAACTGGTACAATTTATCATCGTCTCCGCGTATCTGAGGAGCATCATGGCAGGGAGACCTGACCCAACAGGCGGAACAGGACACCCGGCCCCAGGGCTGCGGGGGTTTCACCTGCAGAGCCAACAAGTCTCGGGATGCATCCCGCTGCTCCCGGCGGGATCTGCCCCGGGCTGCGGAGGGTGCCTGGTCCCTGCCAGCTGCACAGGCGCAGCAGGGCCAGCACCTCCCAGAAGCCCAGAGGAGGGAGCCTGCCCTCCGAAAGCTGCCTGGGAGCGGCACAGGAGGACTTATATGTCCGTGCTGCCGTCCGGAGGGGTGATGCCGCACAGAGGCACCCGGCTGTGCCAGCACCAAGGCCACGGCTGCGTGGGGCTGAGCAGGAGCCGGCTGCCCCACCTGCCCTGAAGCTGGTGGGAAGGCATGGACGTGCCGCAGCCGCCCGTCCCCACCACCGGGATCTGCCAGGGAGCCCCGGGTGAGGCTTTCGGGGCACAGAAGTGACTGTCTGTGATATTTGCAAACCCCTTCCCAGAACTGGAGTCTGATCCTTCATTTTGATACTCGTTTTTGTGCAGCATGGGCGGTTCTGAGAGTGCACAATGCCTACGGGGGGAAAGTCCCCTGACAGCCATCCTCAACCAGCACCGGCACCCCGGGGATGGGCATACCCCAGCACAGGCGGGCGCTGCTTCTCGACACCCTTCCCAAGCCCCAGCCCACAGAAAGAACGGCAAATCACCCAGCTCTGCTTCTGGCTGAGCCTAAATCAGCCCTTACCTGTCGCTGCTTCAGGAAATCCAGGGCGATCTGCACGTTCTGCAGCCGGTGGAAACGCATCCGCCCCTTCTCACGCGGCTGCAAGAGACAGGCGGCAGCTTCAGGTCAGGCTCGCAGGGCCGGGCCGGCAGCACCCCGCATGCACAGCCGCCCCCCACATGCCCCCAGGAGCCGCCTGCGGCAGCCCCCCCACGCTCAGCGTGCTGGTGTGACCCCCCGTGCACTCCACACCCCCTGCTCTATCTTCTTGCTCTGGAGGCAAATAAAGTCATTGCTACGCGCGATCCTGCTGAAAGAGGGCAAAAAGCCCACGGTGGGGCACAGAGGTGGGAAGACCCCGAGATCTCGACTTCCTCCGAGTGCCACGAGACCCCAAGGGTCTGCACCCAGGCTCTGAGCCGGGCACTGCACGGCTGCCGGCGGCAGGCAGGATTGGCTCAGCCTCTAGATCCCAGGGCAGGATTTCACCCATCTCATGGTCAGCCAGACAAGCTGGGAAGAGGGCTCGGCAGAGATCTACCCCGGCGGGTACAGAGTCCGACCCGTCCGGGTCTGCTCCGCAGCGGGATGGGAGGACCCGGGCAGGGACTGGCTGCGGGTCCCCACTGACGGCAGAGAAACCCTGACCTCAGCATCAGCCCCTGCGGACCCGGCTGGGTTCCTCCCGTGTCCGGGCAGGGGCTGCTGCTCCAGAACCGTCTCTGAACACTTGGAAATGAGATGCCCTGGGCCGTCACTGAAGCAGGCAGGGGATTGTCCGAGGTACCCGGTGGCTGAGCCCTGGCCTGGGAAAGGGCACGGGATACTGGGTCTGCTCCGAATCAGCGCACAGATCGACACACAAATCCCAGCCTCAATACGAGGCATCACCAGGATGCTCTGACCCACAAGGACACCCCAAGTCCTCTGAGTCACCTTCCTTCCCCAGCTCGAAGGGGAAGAGCCGTCCCTGCAAGGGGAACATCTCCGGGGCTGTAGGGGACCAGAGCCCGGTGGGAAGCTGCTACAGCCCCAGCTCCTCCTGCGCTGCTCCGGGATTCCCACTGTGCACAAGGGAATCGTCACCCAGAGCAAGGGGGCTGGAAAACACACCTTCTCTTGCACCTGAGCAAGGTTTTGGGGTCTGGTCGCTTCAGGATAACCCTTGGCTGGGGCTGGGCTGTGCTCGCTCCCACCTCCACTCACATGCACGGGGTTGCCGGTCGTGCCCCGGACCCCACGGCGGCACCAGCCCCACGAGAAGGTGCCCGTGCCCAGAGCCTATCCATGCAGTGCGAGGTGCGCAGCCGTCACCGCAGCCCCCCGAGGGGGCCCGGCCAGGAGCAGCGTGCAGGACCCATCCCTGTCCCCTCCCGCCCCGTCGGGGGGACACATGCTGTCACACCAGGTGGGTGGCATGCCCTGACTGCAGGCCGACACTGCAATGCACGCGCAGATAATCCAGTTAACGTGAACACAGCCCGGTAACGAGGACCGCGGCATCGGCTGCCTCTCCGCTCTTACAGCTTCCCCTCCGCACAGCCTCGCTCGGGGCGACCACCCTGGGCGAGTCGGGTGGGTTTTATCAAAAACCCGGCTAAAACTGAAAAGAGGGGAAGGTCGGAGCCCCCAGCGACGCTGGGCCGCACTGGACTATCTGACGGCACTCCAGTGTCCACCAGGGATACGCTGCAGCTGGGGCAGACTCAACCTACTTCTTCATCATCATCATCTTCCTCCTCACGCTCTTCGCTGCTTGCACGGCACCAGGCCGGCGCTCTCACCAGGCGAAGGCTCCTCTGAGCTGGCGGCTCTATTTGCTAACGAGGATGGGAGGGAGAGCGGCGATGGGAGGGTGACACAACAGGGAGACAGAATGGAAACCAAAATGCAACACCCAGGTAAAAGGAAAAACAAAGCGGGGACGAAGGCGGCTGGATCTCCGGCACACCCTGGGCTCCAGCACAGAAATTTCCCCCCGGCTTTGAAAGCCAAAGCAGAGAGAAGGAAGCTGTCTGGATCACAAGTAGCTCGATCCAATTTTTCAGCCCCCACAAAAACTGATTTGGCATCTCTGGAGGGTAACGGAGGGAGTTAGGAGGTCTTTGCCCAGATCCTATTTAGGGGAAAACTAAAATAATTCCCGCTGTGCTACCCTGTTGCAGTGATCAGGATCCTCCCAGAGCTGAGTGAATGTGTCAGTCTGAGAAAGGAGGAGGAGGAGGAGGAAGGAGGGGGACTCTACGATGCTCAAGATGCAGGAAGAGGTTTGCAAGGCACCAACTGCTACAAATCCAGCTCGTGAGGAGCCGAGCACGGGGCAGGAGCGAGGAGCACGCCCTCTGCCAAATCTGAGCTAAACTGCTGGGCACATTGTCACAGAAACGGCTTTAGTCAAAGCCACTATTATCCGTTATTTTAAATATGGAGCCAAATCTAGAAGATGAAGGCGTGTAAGCCTTCACAAAAAGAGGACTCTACCCAGGGCACTGTAAGCCAGCGGCTTTAATCACACACGCTTTGGTGGTATCCAAGAGACCAGGCTGGGGAACACAGGTTTGAGTGAAAATAAGTAATTATAATAATAATAATAATAAAAATAAATAGTAATAATAAAAGAAACAATGACAGACATTCGAAAACAGAACTATGGCATAAGAAATGACAGCTGATGGCTGGGAGCGGCGGGGAGCAGGGGGAGGACGGAGGGGGTCGGGGCGGGGGGGGCAGAGGCATCACTGCCCAGCCGCGGGGACTTACCAGCTTCACTCCCGACAGCACCTCCAGGAGGGAGATGAGGTTGTGGCCATCTCGCAAGTCTTCGTAGAGGTCGTTGATGTGCTTGCGCACCTGCGGAGAGCCGGGGAGGAGCAGCCATCAGATCCGCAGGCCTCCTGCGCTCTCCCGCTGTTTGCAAGAGCGCGGGAGGAAGGCAGCAGCGTCCGCAAGCAGACGTCTCCGTCCAAGCCGCGTGCATTTAAAATGGTTATTCCAGAATTATCGCTAAGGAAAGCAGCCTCCCGTCTCCCCTAGATGACCCGGCAGAAGCTGCTGCCAATTTTACGCACGAAATCAAACTGTTAAACCATCCGTACTCCAGGCGATCCCGTAATATTGCACTCAGACCTCTGCAGCAAGGGTAGCTCAGTACCAAAGTGGCGGTTTAATTGCTTACGCTACCTTACAGCATCTCCCAAAACACGGCGCCTAGCTTCCATCCGAGAGCAGAGGAGGTTTCTGCGGGGCAGCGTGGCTGCGAGAGCCGGCTGACCGCATGCAGCCTCTGTACCTGCTCTTCCCCCAGACACCCAGACCTCGCCCTGGGTGTTTTATTCGGCTGAGAAACCCCAGATGTTTTCCCACAGCAGCCAGCCTCAAGATTTTTCTGTATTCCCTCCTTTGTAAGATTTAGAAAGTAGCCAAAAGCTTGACGCAGAGGTTTGCAAAGCTGGCAGGAAAATACAGCTGTCACCCCTAATGCCCAAACGACTTTTTTTTTTTTTTCTCCAAATGGAGAATTAATTAAAAAACACTTGGCATTAACCAAGAAAAGCAGGAGGCACCTTGTGGTGCTATGTTAATCCCTCTTAGCTACCTACTGCAGGCTGCAAGCGTCTCCCTTCACGTACTTTGGGGTTCCTGTGCATGCAGGAGCATCCCTCGAAAGACAAAAAAGCCCCTTTGCCCTGGCAGGGGGGGGGAAGAAGGGGGAGCAGCCCCACGCCGGGATCCCCTCCTTCGCCCCGGCTGCCCACAGCCCCAAGCAGGAGGATGCACAAGCCTCGTGTTAAAGCAAGGACCCGGTGCTGAGAAGGCAAATGTAATACAAGGGCTGCGTGGTGATGTTACAGTGCCCTCCAAAGGCACCGGCATATTTCCACCGCAACCGTCTCTGCTCTATGTACAGACATGTATGAACACTCAAATCCAATGCAAAAATTCCAACACAAAAAAAAAAAATTTAAAAAGGCATTTATCTGGCAGTCCTGAGCCAGAACGGACAGACAGACGGTCATTTAATCAGTTTTATAACGAAATACGTGACACTTACCTTCATCAAGTGTTTATTGACCCATTTAGTGAAGGTTTTCTTTTGGACTCTGTCCCGTTCATCTGTCAAAAGAAGACAAAGGCAGCTCTCGGTCAGTGTTTCTCATGCAGAAACTCAAATGACTTTGAAATGAGGGGAAGAGACAGAGGAATCACCGCCGGTGCCAGGACCGCCGGACGGATCCTGCGCCCGCGCAGGGGAACAGAGGCCGCTTATTCACGGGTTAGTGCGGGACGGGGCCGTTCACGCGGCTCCGACGTCTCACCCGGGCAGGGAGGTAGGAGCATCCACACAGCTAGAACAAAATACACTGCTTTTTGGGGGGAGAATAGTGTTATTTGAATAAAAGCAGCGTGGATGATTGGGATGGGTATAGCTCCAGCTGGCAGCAGCAACTCAACCTCCTCGTCCCACCCTGCAGGCAGTGCAAGGAGGGAAGTGGGGTTCGCCTGAGCCCCCCACTTTAGGAGGGTGTCCCCCCTCCCCTGCCCGCTCCTGGAAGGCTTTAACGCATTATATAAACCCCACAGATGTCCCGTAACAGGCCTCTGCCGGGCACTAGCAGCGTGTGCAATTAGCAGCTTATTCTGTCGCCGTATTTTTGGTTCATTGGATTGTCAGGATTTAATGTTTATTTCTGTCCCGTGGCTCAGCCGAGGGCGCCCTGGCCAGACGCTGGGAGCTCCGAACGCCAGTGGGACAGGGTGACAACGTGGGTCCCGTCCCCCGTGGGTCCCAGACCCCGGGGAGCAGCAGGGGCGGCCGGACGGGAGATTCGTGGTGATGCCAAGCAGCGATGTGGGATGAGGGAGCTGCTGGCAGGCTTTGCCCTGCCTGTTCTCAGCACAAAAAATAATATCACGTGAAAAACACAGGCAAACAAGGCGAAAGGAGAGGGCACGAGATGGGGCCACACCGCTGGAGGGTCCCACGGGGCTCAGCCCCCACCTCCCCACGCCTGGGCAGCAAGGAGGGCTCAGGGCAACCCCGGCAGCCAGCCCTGTGCCAAACGGGATCGCCTGGTTTTAACATCATCACCTCAGAGGAAAGAGAGTGCCTCGGTACCAACCCACGGCACGCAACCCCAAGCTCCCGAGTGCTGCCCCATCCAGCCCACAGGTCCCCGGGACAGAGTGGGAAAGGATGAGCCCCGCTGCCCCACGACATCCCTTTGACACCACGGTCCAACGGGCAGAAGCACCTCTTGCTTTGGTTTTAAGCCAAAAAAAAAAAAAAAAAAATCAAGAAAAGGGAGAAAACTGGCATCTCTCAGCCCGGGCTCCCCAGCCACGCTGCGTGTCTCCACATCTCAGTCCGTGCAGATTTGAAAGCGCCATCTAACATCCCTCCTCCTCCTCATCCACCCCATGACTTCCCCCATCCGCAAGCACCGCAGCAAAACACGCGGCATGCTGCTGGCACGTCACCTCCCCTGTGTCCCGCTCCGTCCCCCGGCCAAGGCACATAACCAGGTGCCACAAACTATCTGCCGGTTGAACTACAGCCGCCCTCGCTCCCCACCCTGCCAGGCTCTGGCCTCGGCACGGCTTCCCGGGACGACGCGGCCGAGCCACGGAGCCGCCGCCTGCAATAGAAAGCTGCGCCACCCCCACGTGTTTTTAGGGACCTTTCCTTCACCCGACCCCACCAGAGTCGCGGTGCCAGGTCCCTTCCCAACCCTGGTGTTAATTCGGGGTCGATAAAGCTTGAGCCATACCCCGACCACGGCACGGCACCGGCAGCATGGTGGGGGCTGCCTGCAGGCCGGGAAGGAGAGGGCGGTGGGTACTAACCGATGCAGCACATCCGGCACACCAGGCAGGCGCTCAGCCGCCTCTCCTCCCCACAGAGATGCCGCCTCTCCATCGCCCGAGCCTGGGACGGGGAGCGCTGCGTCCCGGCAAAGCGGTGGCTGCCTCCCGGCTCCTGGGGAAGGGTCTTCTGGCAGCACCACCCGCTTGCCGACCTTGGCCCCAGCGGGTGCAGGTGGGTGACTTCTCGGCCGCAGCTCCTCCCACCGCATCACTTCCTACACCCGCTGCCCCCAGTACGGGCACCGGCCGTTCCTCCTCCGGGGCATCGCCGCAAACCCCGCCACGACGTCAACGGGTGCTTCGCCCGCGCTTCCCCTGCTCCTCGCGCTTCTCCGGGTGCTCCCAGCCGAGGGTACCGCCGGTGCGGCAGCTCTCTGCCGGCAAAATCCTCACTGTCCCGAAGTCCCGACGACCGGCAAAGCTGCTTGGAAAGCTCCCAGCGAGGAAGGGGAGAGCTGCTCCCTCTTGCAAGCGAGCAAGAGGCGGTGCAGAGCGCGGTGCAGCTCCCGGCAGCAGCCGAAAGCTGGTGGGCTGGGGATGTGGACGCAGGCTCGCCCCGCAGAGCCGGGCACTGCCCCGCCGGCAGGCTCTTGGCTTGTCTTTCCTCGTCTTGTTTTCCAGTTAATTGCACCAGGGACGGGAGGGACAATGCCGGGCTGTTCTCCCCGCTCCCGCCTGCCCGCAGCTTCTTCCCAAATCATTTCCCGGGTCCAAAACGCCGGAGCTGGGACCCGGCTGCAGCCCCGCTCGGCACGCGGGGAGATAACGGGGGCCTCCTTATCACCACCTCTCTTCCTTTTCTTCTAAATATAATCCCTCTGCAGACCTTCTGCTGGCAGGAGCCCCATGCCCCGGCCGGGAGGGCAAGAGGAGCCGGGCTGCTGCTGGGGGAAGGTGGGAGCACGTCCCCGAGCATCGCAGGGAGCACGCGGGGACGAGGGCACGTCACCGAGTCCCACACGGAAAGTCTGCAGCGAGGCACCTCCAACGCCGGACCTGGGAGGTGCCCATAGGCCAGCAGCTCCTCGGCACGCTCCCTCTTCCCATCTCCTGCAGAAATGGGGGTTTTTCTTCCTTTTTTTTTTGCCCCGTCTCACCACCTTTGGGTGGTTCCTGGGCTCTAACCAGATTACACCTCCCCACCCTGCACCCGCGCTATCATCCGAGCTAATAATAATGCGCAGTTACTGCTTACTAACAATATTAAGGCATTGCAAGCTTATCTCTCCCTGGCTAATCTTTTCCAGAGTCACCCTGATAAGCAACTTGTTGCAACCCCTCCATGCTTGTCCTCTCCCCTGTCTAGCAGGGGTTCGCTGGCCCCAGCCACCGAGAACCACCCTGTCACCAGCCAGGGACAGCGAGCAGAGGCAATGGCCCAGGCAGCAGGCAGGCAGGGCACGGCCAGAGGGAAGGTTACAGTGGCTAGAGAAAATCTGCACCGCTCCAAAGACAAGCCAGTGGGGGACGAGGGCAGGAGAGGCTGACTGCGGAGCTTCGGGTCCCCTCGCACACGTGGCACGGAGCAAAGGCTGGTGGCAGTGACATGGGGAACATCGCCGGCAAATGGAGACCCTGCTGCCAGCAGCACCAGCGAAAACCACAGTCCTTAACCGAACACACCCGCGTGCCACATGTCCATTCGATGGTTTCCAGCACCGCCGATGCTATCGGAGCCACACAGATGCTTCCAGCTGCGAAGTGCTTTCGTGTTGCTGCTTTCCCGAGACAGGTGAGACTCGCACAGAGGCAAAAACCTGGACAAGCCAAGCAACAACCCAGCCTGAGCCCAGCTGAGCCGCAGTCCTGCTGTCCCTGTCCCCATCGCTGCCCAGGCAGAGCCCAGCCCCGGGGCGCAGGGACCACGGTGGGACAGCCCGGGAGTACCCCGAGACCTGTCCCCGCTGCTCCCTGGCACAAGCGAGGAGCAGGGTTCAGCTGCCTGCATCTCAGGTCCAAACCTCTGCAGGACCACGCATGCCATTTAATTTGCACCCCACCTCCTCTCCCCCCATTGCACATCAGAGCGCAGCCCACCGCATCCCAGAAACACGGATCCCAAAGGCACCGGGGCTCCGTCTGCTCTCCCCCACAGCAGCGTGAATCCTCCACGGAGGGACCAGAAGCAGTAAGGACCAAGGAGCAGAAGCGACCGCCCAAGGGGGAGGTAGGTTTTGGGGTTTTCCCACTGCTGTTGGTCCCCCAAGCGAACCCAGCTAGCGAGGGGGAACGGAGAAAACCATCCTGCCCCATAGCTGGTTCCCAGTGCCCCAAAACCAGGGGCATCAGCTGAGTGTGGGAAGAAAAACTCCCACTCACGGTGCCACCGGACCCCAGGGCCCCCAGGCACTTGCCACTGTCACGGGGAGGGCTCCCACAAGTGCCAGGTGCCGGAGACCCTCCCACCACCACCCCAACACCCTGCACAGACATCTCCCCCCTCCCTGTTTGCCCGCGGCAGCCTCGGTCCTGGCAGCCTGCCTGTCCCCAGCAGCTCCCAACACGCCCGGCCAGGAGCTGCCGCTCCCCCCAGGATCTCTCCTCCATCATTGCTGCCCTCGCTCGCTGTCAGACTCCATCACCATTCACCTCCTCCTGCCTCGGGCTGCTGCTGTGAGAGCCCGGTCCCAGCCCCGGGCACCGGTGGGTACCCAGTCAGGCACCCTCCCTAACCCTAACCCTAACCCTGGCCAGGCACCCTCCGTCCCACCGGCACCCGGGGCCAGGACCGGGCTCTCCGGTGCTCCCCCGGCACGGCCCTTTGCCAAGCTCAGGATGGAGCCCAGGGCTTCAGTGTCCCCCACTGGCTCCTTCAGCCTCTCCTGCTGGAATAAAGCCTGGAAGCGGCTCCCGAGCTTTCTGCTCCTGCTCTTTAATTCCTGCTAAAGCCGAAGGAATACGGCAGATGTCAGATGGGGCACTGCGCTGGATGAGCTCGCAGAGATCTTGGGGACATCTCCGAGCCCACGCTCAGGGTGAAAGCGGCTCTGTGCATTAAACAGCGAGAGCCAGCCTTGGGGTGAAGGAGGGGTTTGTTTCCTATAAATGCCTAGAAACACATTTTCAAAGCGTTGAAATCCATCGCTTTCGCTTTGAACTCCTTCGAGGCAAGCAAAGAATGGGAATGCGCTTTTGTTTTTTTAACATGGTACTTTTAAGATGGGGGATATGCAGAAAATCTGGCTGGCTGAGGAGCACGAGGTATTTAAAATGTGTTGGCTGCCAACTCGTGGGCTGACATAATCCATCATGACAGCAGAGCCGACCAGGCAGGATTTACAGAGCCTTTCAAAACAGGGAGAAGAAAAGGTGCCTGATTCAGCCTGGAAGAATGCACAAGAGATACCTGCGGTGGAAAACTATCCAGCACCCAGATATTTAATGAGGGAGACACCTGAGACGTGGTGATGCAAAGGAGACCCGGGCGGATGCTCGGCAGAGCTGGACGAGCATCGCAGGGGTTACTTGTAGAACAAAACCTGCTGCAAGACGACCCTCGTCTTCCAGGATGCTGCGCCCGTGGGGTGGGTATTACCCGACCTTTACTGGGAAGGAGGGATGAAAGAAAACAGATATTGAATATACTTGCTGCTTGCAACACTTGCACCAGGATTTTTTCCAAAAGGGATGGATTTCTGTAGGGCGAAGCAGCGGGCCGGCACGGTACGGGGGTGAGGAGCTGGGAGGAGGCAGTCGTGCTGGGAAGCGACCAGGAGGTCCCTGGATGGAGCCGAGCACAACACCGGCACACCGGGATTAATTAAGTGGATGAGGGACGGCGGGTCAACAGGAGGAACTGCAGCGAGGCTGGGTTTAGCGGGTAACAGGGCACGTTTCTGCACGTTTGTGCAACTCAGTCTCAATATCTCTCTCCGGGTAGTTTTGGGGGAGGAGGGAATAAGTGTATCCCGTGAGCAGTATATGGGGACAAGTCCCTGCGCGCTGCCCAGGCTCCGTGGTCCCACTCCTTCGCGTGGAAAAAGCGAAAGAAAAGGGGGAATTGGTCACAGACACGGGGAAAAGGCCCCGTGCAGAGGCACAGGAGAGAACAAGGCCTGCTGGAAAAAAAGAGGGAGGAATCAAAACAAACAAATCCCAGGAGGAAGAGGTCGGGACAGAGAAGGAGCTACTGAGTCCTCGTCCAGGGCCCGGAGCTATCGCACGTCCCTGTAACGAATCCTCGCCCTCCTCGGGCGGTGGTCATGTGCAAGACCTATTTTGGGAAACTGAGGCAGGGTCAGCCCCAGCTGCTCAGCGAGCCCGTGCCAGCGCCGGGAAGAACTCCCAGGGCTGCGTCTTGCCACTGCTGGCGTCGGTGGCTAACCAAGACATTGCTGTCACGGCGAGGGGTGGGAGGGACGCCCGCCTGCGCCGGGGCAGGAGCCGGGAGGCAGAACACCAGCCACGTGTCGCAAGCTTGTGCCGAGACAAAAAGCAGCCTCGTCCCCAGCAAGACATCCCCGTCCCAGCCTCTCCCACCCCCCACGTGCACTGGGAACGGGTGGCGAGACCAAATTTAGGCACCGAAACCTCTGCCCTCCCCCCCCGACCCCCCCCGCATGGGGACCAGGGCAGCCGTGCCGAGAGAATCACTGCCACCGCGTCCTCCTCCCCACCGGCCATGTCCGTCCCTGCCCACACCGTTGCCACGGCTCTCGGGGAGGGAAAACAAGCCGTGACCCTTGCCAGCGGCACGCCGGCCATCTTAGCACCTCGCTCCCTGCGGGGGCTGCCCCTACCTTCTCTGCTCCGGCTCCTCCAGTACAGGACACCAGCGATGCCCAGGACGTGGCTCAGGACAAAGGCGGCGGGAGGCAGATAGGAGCTTTCCGAAAGAGGCATCGTCCCCTACTCCCGGCCCGCTATCCTGAGCCTGCCTCCAAATTTCTTTCTCCTGAAGCTGCCGCTGCCGGAGCCCGGCATCGCTGGGAGGGCGAAGGGACGGGGAGGGGGGGGAAAGGGGGGAGGCCAAGCCGCTGCCTGCAGAAACTTCCGAAACTTCCTGCCTGCGCCTCTGCCTCCAGCTGCCTGCGTCCCCGGAGCTGGCAGGGCTTAGGGACAGCCAGCGTCGCCGGGACGGGGCCAGGGAGATTTCGGAGCTCGGGGTGGGACGGGGGGGGGGAGCGAGTGGAGAGAGAAAGCGAGCGTCAGGCCGGCTCGAACATCTTCCCTCGGTGTTCACGCGGCCAAACTTCGTCACCCCCCGCTCTGGGGGGAGAGACGTCATCTCCTCAATTTCCATTCCCAGCCCGGCTGGAAGGTCGGCTGTGGCTCCAGCGGCCGCGGCGAGGAGGGATCGGCGGGAGCAGCTGCCGCGCCGGCAGCACCGCAACGCCCCACTCTTCATGGGGGGCCTGGGACCAGCACAAAATCTTGCCGCCCGCAGCGGGTGACAGCCGGCAGCCCGGCCCGGCATCCCCTGCCCGCAGACTGCCTGGCAATGCCGACGCACCGAGGGCAGCCGGGATTGAGCGGGGAGCGGCTGGGGAAATGCGGGCAGCACTTCGGTAGCGTTCGAGTGGCAGCAGGCAGCTGCCTGCTGGGGGCTCGGTACCCCGGGCTGGACCCAGTGCCAGTCTGCCCGCAGGAAACCCTCTGCCCAGCAAGAGGGGCAAAAGCAAAGGAGACCAAATTTGGGCTTCTGGGAGTCAGGTACCCCAAGCGCGTTTCCCTCGCCCTCCCTGGATGCCCAGAGATAAATGTATTAACTGCCAGGACACCCCATGGAGAAATACCCGCAAAAGATGCTCTAACACGAAACACAAAGGTTCATCCACCTCCCGGCCCTTCCTGCAGCCGGGTGCCCCACTCGCCGCCAGCATCACATTGTGCACGGCGAGACTGGGCAGCCCAACCCCATTTATTAACCGTTAGCACCGTGCTAGGCGTTACTGTGGCAGTTTCACTTCTTTTCGGAACCGTTTCCGGCAGTAGAAGCACAGAAATGGCACAGGGAAACCGAGAGCAGCAAGCCCTGCCGCGGCACGGCCGTTACGTCTCCCGGCCCGTTTGCCGTTGTAACCACAAGCAAACCGGGCAGAGAGGCTCCTTACAAAGCCTGTTTTGCTCTCAGAGCCCATCGTGTGCCGGGTCCCCCAGCCAGCTCCTGGGGGAAGAAACTGCCCCTTAGATAAAAAGTTGTACAGAATTAAATGCTCATTTTTTTGCCTTTACCTTCGCAGAAGGGCTCAGACAAGAGCAGCCTGTTCTGCTGCCGGCGCTCGGCAGCGAAGGGGAAAGCCATTAAGGTGAGGACCGCACGCCGCAGCCCAGGGCTGCAGACCTACGAAACCTCAGCCCGGCTCAGGCTTTGCTGATGGAGAGCGCCAGGAGCCCAGGCTCGTGCCCAGCCAGCGCCAGACCCGCTGCCATCTGGCAGCACCCGCTCCGCAGCGTGGGACGGTGAAACCACGCAAGGTGCGGGGTGTCACCCGGATGCACGCAAAGATTTCTATTATATTTATAACTCCTGAGCAGCTCCCCAAACCCAACGGCCTCAAGCTGGTCAGGCCCACCAAGAAAACCGTATCGAGCAAAACTTGATAGACCCAAATATCGCGTCGCTCCACGGGGGACCTGCACCACCTGTGACCTCCTAACGCCGTTCAGGCTATTGAGACGGGCGATAGAAAATACAGAGAATTACCCCAGGGCTCAGCGCTGTTGCAATATATTTTCCAGAGCTTCAGCCCTGCCCGGATGAAAAATATCCCGGGATAGTTTTCATCTAAAGCAATCTGCTTTCTGTTAAGGCAGAGGAAGCGCTGCAGGAGTAATGATCTGCCGGCAGGCACGAGGCCACCATAAATGGCCCCGCGGTGTGGCCCCGAGAGGGGCAGTTAGAGCCCTGCAAGGCAGACGGCTGCGGCTGCTGGGGCTGGGATGTGCCGGTGGAAAAGGCTGGGGGAAGCAGGAGCTGGTTTTTCCCATCCCCTCACCCCAGCTGCACCCATGGGGGCTCGGCCGCTCCTGTGCTTCCCGGGTGCTGCATGCGCAGAGGGGCCGATAAAATGCACGGAGCACGGCCAGCTGCTCCAGCCGGACAAGGCTTCGGGCAAAAGAAACTCTTTAAATATATATATATATATAGTCATATATAAATATATACAGAAATATAAATATATATATAAACAAACATATATAAAAATAATGCATATATATATATATAAACACATCCCTCCCCTGCACCAGAACACCCCAGGGACACTGGTGGTCCCCCACTTCATCCCACTCAGTTTAACACCGGTCCCCCCCTTCCCTTTCCACGCTCCCCTTGCCAGCGCACGCTCGGCACAAGCCAGCCCGGCCGCCTCTCGCCGCTGCAGGAAGCCGATAACGGCTGCAGCCCAGCCGGCGGCAGGAAGCAGCAGACCCGGGGTGCAGGAAGCCAACGGCGGGTTTCGGGGTGACCCGCCGGGGCTCTGGGGGCCACCCAGCAACGGATCCAGCCGCCAGCCCCCCAGCTCGCCCGGGGGGGGGGAGCAGCCCGAGGCCGCCCCCCCTCCCCGCCATGGAAACCGCCCTGCGCACCCGAAACACAAACAGCTCATTTTAGTTCCTTGCAAGGCGGCTTTTTCAGCTTCGACCGTCGCCTCGGCCCAGAAAGGAAAGGGGTGGGGAGAGGACACGCGTCTCCCGCCCACGGAGGGGTCCCCACCTTGCAGGGAACCCCCCCACACCCCGTTTCACAGGGTGCCCCGCACAGCATTTTGCAGCCCTGTGCATCACCCCAAATGGTGTTACCCCCATCCTGGCCCCGCTCCCTCCCAGCGCCCTGCCTGGGTTTTAGGGTACCCCACGGGACGGCTCTGGGGACGCGGGCTGCCCCGGCCCCCCCTCACTCCGGCCCCGGAGCTGAGTCACCCCTGGCTCCGTCCAAGAGTTTCGTGTCCAGGGCCAGTCCCGCCCCGCCATGCACCTCCCCGGTGAGTAATGCTCAGCCGACAGCCCCGCCATAGCTGCCGGCTCCGGCATCTCCTTATATGACTGGGGAAGCTGCCGGGCAGCGGCACAGGGGAGCCGGGCACAGCCCACGCTTCCCCGGCACCGCTCGGGGGGTGGAGGCACCCCGGCATCGGGGTGGGCGATGCCGCAGGGATGCTCCTCCGTCCCTTGGGTGCTGTGGCCTCCCAGGAGGCAGACGAGGCCCCGCTGGCTCCAGCCAGGGACACGTGTCCCAGCCCCGGGAGGTGGCAGCCAGGTGGCACTGTCGAAACGCCGAAGCTGGCGTCACCGGATGGGGATGGCGGCCAGAGCCGGCACCCAGCAGCGCCATACCTGGGTGAAGCATCTCTCCAGGGCTCTGCCTGTGCCCATGGCAGACGGGGGTGCCCAGTGCCCCCAGCCAAGCCCCCCAGAGTCCCCCCCCGTCGCCCACAGCGGGCAACGGTGGACGTGGAAGCGGCCGTGAGTGCAGCGGGGGACCTGTGTGGTTTTACAGAGGGGGTTTCTCTGCACCCAACAGGCAGTGGGGTCACCCCACACCAGGCAGGGGACACCCCGCTCCCTGCAACGGGGAAGGGGCCCGTCCAGCAGTGGTGCTGAGCACACACAAACTCGTGACTGCAGTATAGGGCCTGAGCTTCCTGCCATACTTCCTCCGCGATGCTTTCCCCCTTCTGTTGTTTCTTCCTCCTTTCTGGGATCTTTAAGGGCAAATCTCAGTCATTTATGGCAGCGGCCGGGAATTGCCAAGGAGGGGAAGGAGACTGGGTTTCTGGATCGGGGATGCCCCAGGTACATCGCAGAGACGCATCCCTCCCGCTCCCCGGCACGGCCCCGGGGGCAGGTCCCGCTACAGCCTCTGCGGGGGCTGGATGGGGGGGGGCACAGTGCTTGAGCAAAGCTACTACACCCCTAACCCCGATCCAGGGGACCGAGCACACGTCCCGCACCGGCAGCCAGCCGCAGTCGACATTTCCCCCCCACCCGGGACCACGGCTTTTCCCAAGCAAAACCCAGAGCCTGGCCAAACCCGCAGCATCGCACCCTCCTTGCGAACGACGGCTGCGGACAGACAGACAGCCAGCTCAGCAAGAGCACACGCACACGTGCCGACACACCCCCTCCTGCAAGCACGGGCAGGGCCCTGCCAGGGCGCGGGGGCTCGTTCCACCCTGCCCACGGTGCCAGGAGCCATGGGAAAGGAAAGCAAGAACAAAGATGACGTTTCTTGTGATCCGGGCTATTAAAAACAAGGTGGAACGAGGCAGGTCGTGGCTTCCGGCGCTGCCCAGCGCATCCCCGCGGGACGAGCTCCTCCACTTCGAATAAAAAAAAAACCAACCCAAACCTCTCCTCCTGCCGGTGAATCACCCGCCTGTGCGTGTGCGGGCAGAGCAGCCGATCCCCTCGCCATCCGGCGGGTCCTGACGCCGGGCCTGCCTACGTGCCTCTGGCTCCTGGCAGAGCGGGTGCATTCGCCGCATTAAACATTTTCTTCTGGCTTTCATCATCCTGGAGCGGCCACGGCCCCACCAGGAGGGATGGGGACAAGTCCGCAGGGTCTCACGCCGGCCCCTTGGCATCACCGCCAAACTCCAGGGCTGCAAAGGGTCTGAAAAAATGGGGACTACGAAACCTCCCAGGCAGCAACGCTCCTTGTAGCCCTGGAAAAACCAAACTCCCGAACGCTGTTTTTTGTGCAAATAGGGGTTTTGGCCCAGGAGAAGTGGATGTGCAAGGGCTGAGGCTCCAAATGCCCCACTGTCACCCGCTGTGTTTGCACAGGGAACCAGAGGGGCTTGAGCTGGGCTTCACTCGTAACGACTGGGGCAGCCCCATCCAGCCCAGGGTTCAGGGGCCCTTCTGCACCAGCCCCCCCGGACCAGCATCCACACCGAGAGGGCAACACAAGTGAATATTTAACTGCAAATCTCTCGGCAGAGGAGCTGCCTGCACTGCCAAAGGTCGGCTAGACACGGCAAAGCAAAGGGAGAGGGAAGGGGGCTGCACGGGGAGAGAGCCTCAGACCCCCCCGCCGCCATCAGCGGTAAAATCTGAACTCCGAGGAACCACAGAAAGGAAGCGCTGGTGATAAGAGCGGAGATGTTCCCCTTTCCAGCAGACGTCTGGGCACCAAAAGAAGAATTATACCTAAAAAAAAAAAAAAGACTTCCCTTCCCATGGCAGAGCTGCCACCCTGCAGCCAGTGCTGCTTCGGGACGGTGGGGGGGACGCGGGACAGGACCCCAAGGACCACCCCGCTGCTGGGAGATGGAGGCAGAGCGCAGAGATAAGATGGTTCGAGCTAAGGCTGGAAGCAAACATCATTCCTGCCAGTTTTCCTTCTCCAAAGCAAACAGCCATACTGGACCGCCACCTGCTCACAGCTTAATCATTCCCCAGCAGCGCGGCTCAGCATTAACTCCTGCTCCCGGGCAGGAGGGGTGGAAATCCCCCAGCACACCAGCAGTTATGGGGTCTACGGGAATGTGACATCCAAAGCAGGGCTGTCCGAGGGGACCGACTCAGATGGGATGGATGGAGTCAACAGGAAGACCCCAAGGCCTCAAGAAACTCTGAAATGACCCAAAAGGAGACCGTTTCCCTTCGCAGCACCAGCGTGCTCGCCTGGATCCCGCAGGAAGGAGAGCAGCTGGCATCCCCAGGGCACCAGCACGGAGCTCCAGCCTCCCTCCCTTGGTGGGGTTTGCTTTTTGGTGCCCCAGATTCAGCACCCTTCCCCAGGGTGTCCGCAGCCGTCAGCACTGCCGGCCCAGCTGCCCCGAGTGCAGGCAGGTCGCCTCCCCTCCGTGCGTCCCCCAAAGTGACCCAAGACCCCCCCCCCCCCCCCAACACGGACCCCAGCAGATCCTCGCACCCAGCCGGTGGCTTTGCCGAGCCACGTGCATGCAATGCCATCCTAGACACGGCTCATTCAGACCCTCTCCAGCACTGCCTGGGCTTTTTAACCCTCCCTCGCAGCAGGAAACCAAGCGCGTCACGCTGAAGAGGTGGTGAGGGTGATCTCACCGCTTCTCTCCCCGTGTTAAAATCCTCCATCAATCCACCCGCCCGACAGCCTCCCCAGATGACTGCCGAGGCCATTGGGTTTTTGCTGACACAGTGGTTCAGGCATTATTTCATCGCTTCCCACTTCTCAGAAGCCTCCCCAGGTTTGTCACCCCTCCGAGGACGCTGGCAGGGAGCCGTACCGTGCTTGCTCATTAAATGATGCCATGAAACTCGTGGCCATGCACCCCGGGCTCCGGGAAAGCACCGAGCCCCACTGAGCCGGCATCGACTCGGCAGCATTGCCCTGCAAGGAGCGGGCAGGAGGGAGCAGGGGACAGGGACACGCCGTGGCTGGGTACCAGGGCACAGATAAAAGCTGCGTGTCAGGAGGCAGACGGCCAAGCGTTGAGGGCAGCTCTCGATGCACATGGAGCTGCCGGGTGAGAGGGAGGAGGTGAAGCCGGTGCCAGAGGTGAGGAGGATGGGGAGTAACAGCAAAGGTCTCCCGGCAGAAAACACTCCGGCTTTTTGGGAGTGAGCAACATCATCCCAGCTCTGGGCGTGGAGGAAGGCTTGCTCGCACACCCACGTGCAAGAGGACACACACATCTGCACGCTTTCCCAGGGGCCTGTGCTGACACGGCGAGGTGGCACCTTTCCCAGGCCGGGGGAGGAGGAGGAAGGCGATGCCATCTCCAGGTCCCTCCCTGCCCCTCCGGCCATGGGGACAACACCACACACCTCACAGAGCCACCGTCTCCACGGCTGGGTAAACACCCGCTCCGTAATTCCCAGCACGCCCCACCGGCACCTCTGCAGAGAGAAAGCCGTGCAAAACCAAAGCAAAATAAAAAACACCAAGAAAAAGCCCACCACACGATTTGATGGAAGCCCCAGCAAAGGCGAGCAGCAGAGCAGCCCAAGCCCTGGCTGCATCCTGCACCTGCTCCTGCTGCCTACACGGGGGCCGAGCACCAGTAAACACCCCAAGTCCTGGAAAAATCCCCCAAATTAAGTCCCAGGCCCCAGCCCCTCTTGGAGGAGCTGAACCCCATGGCGGGGCAGCCAGCTGGGGTGTGGAGCAGCACCTCGGCACAGCCGAGCCCCGGGGCGGATCCCGGGGAGCCAGGTCAGAGCCACGGAGGTGGGACCATCATCGGCCGCCCAAGGCCAAGCCCTGCGCTTCCCACAGCGGCGGCTTAGGGAGCAGGAAAGCCGGAGGGCGGAGGGATCGCCGGCATCAAAACTCCTTTTCTACCAGCTAACAAAAGGCCCGGTGTCTCCGCAAAGAGGCTTGTTATTCCAACGCCAACCAAAGGCTGCTTGGCAGCGGGAGAAATAGGAAAACGTTAGGCTAGTGGGAACTGGCTGTGCTTTGTTTGGGGCGTGCTTGGGCGCTGTGTTTGCATAGGCTCCACGCAGCAGCTCACGACGTGTGCGGGGGGGTATCAGGGCCGGGCTCCCCCCAGCCGGGCTGCCCGGGCACGGCCCCACCGACAGCCCCCCGGCTCCGGACCCCCTCGCCCCACTCCCTGCAAACAGCGATGCAAAACAGCAAGAGAAAAGGCAAGGGGATCTCGCAGCCCAAGCGCGCACCCCGCAGCCCAAGCTGCTGGTAGGAAGCTGTCCCCCCCTCTTTTGCTGCCTTCGACCCCCCAGGCTGTGCCCCACAAAGCAGCCCAGGGTTTGACCGGCCTCGCCACGAGGACAGCAACCCCCCGCAACCCCCCAGCCTGCTCGGGACAGGAGACATGCAAAGCCCCGTCTTAGAAATGGAGGTCGAAGAGAAGAAAGAAGCAGATTCTCTCATTTTCCCCTGCAAATGGAGGGCAGGCAGGCAACCTTGAGCCCTAATCTCATTAGATGTCCCAAACTAAGCAGTGTGAAACCTGATTAGTGCCTTGTGGGAGGCGGGTGAAGGGGTGGCAGCCCGCTCCGCCAGCCGGCCCCCGCACCCTTCAACTGCAGATGGGGGGGTCCCGACCCCCTGCGGAAGCCAGGGCTGGGGAGCAGGGCACCCAGAGCTGCCTCCCCACAGCACCCTGCGCTTGCCCGGGGTCCGGATGCGGCCCCGGTCCTTCCACGCTCGCTTGCCCGGAGCGTGAGTGCTCCCAGGGATCACGCCCGTGGGCTCAGCCGGGGCTTTGCTCATGGCTGCGACGTGCTCCGAAGTGATGCTTCATCCCAGCTGCTGCCACCGGCTCCCGGCCGGGCCGGCCTTGGCATGCAGCAGCAGAGAGGAATTTGGGATTAAAAAAAAAAAAACCCAAACCAAACAGGGGAAGGCAGGAGCCTGAAACTTCTGTTCCCTAGAGACCCGCTCTCCCGTGGAGAAACTTAATCCCCATTAAAAAACAAATGAAATAATCCAGTTGCTAACATCGCTCTGCCTGCTTCGTTCAAGCACCAGCGCAGCACCAGATCTGCTGGATCCCACCAGCCTGGCCCAAGCCCATCAGATGCTCTTAGGAGGGCTGAGCTGGACCTTTCTGGAGCAAAAACCATCTCTGGCATCGCGAGTCTGCGGTGGGAGAGCTGTAAGTTGCCAGGGATCCTCAGTTAGGGCACAGTTCGCGAGTCCCCCCGGCCGGTCGTGCTCCCCAGGGGACACCTCGTGGGGTGGCCGTGCCAGAGGAGAGGCACCCACCCTTCCCCGGGAGCAACCGACCACGTCCTCCTCCCCATCCGTGGGGAGACAGGGCCAGGAGAGCCACGTGCCGGAGGAACCAAAACCAACCGGGGCCTCCACCCGCGGCGGCCAGGGCAGATGGTGGCCCTGTATCTCTTATCTCACCCGGCCACCTTGGGCAGCCATCACACGATGGGACGAAAGCAAAAGGCGACGGCGGTGCACAGGGACGAGCCGCAGCACCGCTCCGGCACCAGCCTCGCGGCATGCGCCAGGGCAGGATGCTGCCGCTGCCTCCTGCTCCGATCCCCAACAAACACATTACATCTAAAAACCCCTCTTTTTTTAATGTCAGAAACCCAGCAGAGGCAGGCACACGCGTGCTGCAGGGGCGGTAGGAACAAGCGCGGATCCACTCACGGCTGCCTGGCCACGGGGAAAATCAGAGTTCAGTTCCCCTGGGGAAAGCACATGGCAGCAACAAGGTCAGATGAAGCCAGGAGATTAGCCAGCGTGCACGGGAAAAGGCCGAGACGATGCTGGATTTTATCTGGCTGCCCAAGTAAACAACGAACTCCTCAGAGTGAAACCAGCCATCGTCACGCCAGCGGTAAAATTAACCCGGCAATAAATTTGTAATCAAATGGGTTTCCTGAGCCGAGCCCAAGGGTCTCGTCACCTCCGGCCCGTGACAGCCACTGCCCCGGGAAACCCGAGACGGAGACTGTGCGGAAAGGCCGGGGGACCCCGAACCCAGCGGGGCAGCGGCTGTCGGGGCAGGGTCCATCGCGGAGCAGCATCCTTTGTCCCCAGCACGGAGCGGGGGGGGGGGATCCGGCAGGGCCTCCCAGCCCCATCCCAGCCAGGCGGGCGCAGGGGACCAGGACGCTCTCCAAGCCCTTCGCCCAGCGGGGCTGCCAGCGATGGATGCTGGCACCGCGCCGGGGGTCAGGGGCCTGGACTTGCACACACGGGCATTTACATATGAAACGCTCCCAGCTCCAATATCCACTGCCGTCTCCACCTCCCTGGGGAGATGAATAGAGATGGGGAAAAGAAACCTCTCCAGCAATAAAACCTTCCTTTCCTCCAGCCTTGTCCAGCCCGGCAGCTCAAGGGCAGGCTGGCCGGGGCTGCTTTTGGCGCTGGAGAGCACACTTTGCTACGTGGCAAATGCCAAACCACGACAGCAAGAGCTAACCATAACCGCCCGCAAAGGCGGGCGCCCCTTCTGTGCTTGGATGCACAAGGAAGCACCCCAGCAGTGCGAAAGGGGTGGCTGTGCCCGCTCAAAGAGCCATCTCACCTCCCCTGAGCATCCCCTGCCCCTTCCCTGCCTCCCCTGCCCACAACGCGGTTTCCTCCATCTCCCTGCCTGCACCGCTTTCTGAATTAAAGCCGCAAAGGGCTGCGGTAAACACGGCCGGTGACAGCCAGCAAGTTGGCATCGCTCAGGCTAGAGGCAGCAAAACAGACCAAAAAGTGCAGATTTGGCTTCTTGGGGACTTGCTGCCCATGTTTTCATGTGCCCGTTACAGGCTTGCAAGGGCGGAGAGAGAAAATGCCACGAGCGCCGGGGTGCGGGAGCCAGCGCAGGCAGCCAGCGCTCCTGGCAGGGCTCTGGGCAGCACCTGGAGAGGGGAAGGCTGCCAGATCAGCTTCTGCAACCAGTCACCTTGTAAACGCTATTAATAATGTCATCTCAGCTCCTCAGCACCTCATTCGCACAGGCAGGAGGGGAATTTGCAGAGCTGCAGCTGGAGACGGGGCCCGAAACGCCCCGCGTCAGCGCAGGTGCTTCAGCAGTGGCCCCAAAACACAGAGCAGGGGTCGCTGGCGCCCAAGTCCAATGCCCACCCGTGCTCTGGCTGCCGAGAGGCTGCAGTCGGGGGGATGAGCGCAGCATCGGGACGGAGCCGGCCGCCGGCACGGCACACCCAGCCGGTACACGGTGACTGGGGGTTCCTTTTACATTGATCCCCCGTGCCAGCTGCAGCGAGGCTCAGGAAAAATTTATGATGGACACCACGCCAGCATAAGAAAGTGAATTATATTACTCCCGGACACAATAACTCAGGGCAGCTGTCAGCCACAGAGCTGCAGGATTAACCCTTCGCGTCAGCCCCGGCAGCGGCACGGGAGGGTGGGGAGGCTGCCAGCCCAACTGGTGACAACTCCCTTGGCTCCCTGCTAAATTAAACATTGGATTGATTCACCTTTGTTATACAGGGGGATCAGCTGGTAAAGCCCGGCCGTGCCACGGCAGTGCTGTAAAAAAGGGGCAAGTCACTAAGAGTGTTATTAGATGACAGGCGATGGCATCCCGGGTGCCTTCTGCTTTCCTCTCCGCCTTCCTTCTAGCAGGCGAACCCCAGTAGCTGTCTGCAGCAAGATGAGGCCGGCTGGGAGTCCCAGAGCAAAAAGCTCCTCTGACAGCAGGAAGGGAAAAAAAAAAAAAAAGAAAAAAGAAAGGGGAAAAAGCAAGGGAAGCATCCCCTCCTGCTGTAGCTGAGGGCCAGGTAAACCGAGCTGCTCTCCCGCTGCCCCTGCACCCGCAGCCCGGGCTCGCTGCCTGCTGCAGCGGGGACAACAGCCGCCGGCTTCCAGCCACCTGCCAGGGGCCAGCCCGGCACGATCGGGTGTCGCAGCCGGCTCTCCGGGGACAGCCCGCGAGACGGGAGAGGGCAGAGCATCGGGAAAGAGTTTTGGAAAGAAGTGGGGGAAAAAAAGAAAAAAAGTCAATCTGCACCCGGGTGCCACCGTGCACCCATGACCAGCGGGACCCACGCCACGGCCGGTGGGAACCACACCGGCAAACACACCCTCACCGGAGCCGGATCAGTGCCCAACCCACAGGAGCGGAGCCGGCTCCTCTCCCTTTAGCAGGATTTTGAGCTCAATTTCTTTTCCAGTTGTTATTTGCAAAGCAGCTTCCCCTGCCTCCCCGCGTTACTTACGGGGCTGGCTCAGCCGCTGCCCCAGCATTCGCTTTGTGCCCAGACACACCGCTCGAAATCCAAATAAAAGACAAAAGAAGGAAGCGAAGCAGAGCCGTGGAAAGCACAACCCCTCCCAGCTGCCTCCATGGGAAGCCGGCAACTCCTCGGCGTCCCAGAGGGACTCGATTTGCCTCGATCAGCGATCGATGGCAGATGGTCGGACTCTGCTGGAGCGGCTCAGCCTCTCTCCATGCTGCGCATCCACACCACGGAGGGCGAGAAATACCTTTTAGGGTGCCAAGTCCATCCAGGAACTTCTTGTACTTCCCCAAGTTCATTTTCCAGCCGAGCACACCTTGCTCCTCAGCTGGGTGGCATCGGGGCACCCACGAGCCCCAGCCGCCGTCACCGGCTCAGCAGCCCCGCTGGCCTCGCCGCCGTCGCCCTTTGACCACTCGCGAGCCCAGCTGCGGCACGGCCCCCGCGTTTCCTTATTTGATGAAGCGCATTAAAACCTCCCATGGCCGAGGCCACCCCCCTTTTTGCAAATGAGCCCAGCGCTACCAGCAAGTGCCCAGCACCATCAGGGCTCCCAGCACCCCTTACCCCACCCTCCACGCCGGAGGTTTCAGGGATTGTATGTCCCGGGGATATTTCCAGCAAGGAGCACATTTGAGGGAATTGGGAGGGGAAAGAAAAAACCCAACAGGCTTTACGACAGCAGAAGACGGGGAAAACGCAGTCAGCGGGCACAGTGCGGGGTCCCTGTCCTCGTGGGACAGCAACAAAGCCACCCTGGTGATCCTGATACCAGGCCACCAGCCTGGGAGAAGCCACCGGAAAAGCCCCTTCAAGCGCTGGGAAAAAGGGCCAGGAAAGACCCAGGAGCAGGCGGGGGCCGGGTCCCTCCTGCTTTTGCCCCCCCTGCTCACCACACGCTCGCCCCGCACCGGCAGCGAGGCGCTTGCAAAGCCGAAAAGGAGATTTACTCGTTTTAAAGGAATTTTTAGCAGCAGGAAACCAGCCCAGCATGATCCAAGGGGATCTGAGCACCCACCCCGCTCATCGCTGCCCTTCAGCGGAACCAGTGTCCACCGGGCATGTCCCGGGACTTCTGTCAAATCAAATAATAAATAATAATAGCAGCAGCAGCGGTGATGAAACATGCTTGTCATGGTGCCGGATCACATTCTCCCTGTATCAACCCACTGCCTCTCCGGAAAGATCCCAGCAGATTGAGCAAGACCCACCGCACCGTGCGGGATCTGCCCGCCTGGGCTTCGGCATGGCCGGCACCTGCCGGCAGAGCCATCCTGGCACACCCACACAGCATTTGAGCTTTGATGGAGGGAAAGGAGAGAAACCAAAGCGAGGAAGTGCTGCAGGAGCCAAATCACCCCCCAGAAAACAGGGGTGGCAGCTCCCCTTGTCTCGCCGGGGCGAGGAAATTCCCCTTATCTGCCGGTACCGGCACATGAATCCCCGGCTCCTTCACCGCGTGCTGGGGGAGCGGATCCACCCGTTCCCAAAGCAAGCAGCATCCCCCAGCAATGCCCCACGTTATCCACAAAAACGTTAATAAAACCAGTTTGCACATCCAAGCTACCCTGGAGGGGAGCACAGGGCCCCGACTCCTCTGCAGCTCTGTGGACAGACGGACACCTCTCCGGGGACAGACGCGCACCGGGGGTATCACTTTCCTTCGCAAGCGGAGCAAACCCCGCGGGCCAGTTGCCGCTTGTGCCCCCGACAGCTGTCGGCCTGGGAACCGGGGAGCCAAAGTCGCTCCGGGGAAATGGAGGCAGGTGGTGAGGTACCCCCGCACAGCCCCCCGCTCCAATTACACCGGGGCCCTCCGCACCACCCGCACCCACCGCCAGGCTTGGGTGGGATGGAGGTGACACCCAGAGGACCCGCTGCCATTGAAGGGAGCTGCCCCAGCCCTGGGTCCACAGCAGCCGGGGCGAACGCCCATCCCGGTGAGAGGGAGCCGATACGGTCACCGGCGAGTGGGAGCCGATACGGTCACCGGCGAGTGGCCACGTGGAACAGCCCGGCTGTGCCGGCCTCCGCCGAGGACTCAGCACAGGGTCGGAGCTGGAGGTGCCTGGTTGGCAGCAGGCGGTGGCAGCCGGCGGTGGCAGCCCTCGCCTGCCGGCACACCGCAGCCCGGCCGCAGCCCCGGCATCGCGGGGCCGCTCCTGCAGACATCCCCCCGCGCCTGCCGGCAGAGCCGGGAGCAGAATAAAGTTGTTGCAAGAAGCCAAGTTGTCACCGCTAAAAATAGCACAATGGAATTTTCCTCTAAAGAAAAAAAAAAGGAAAAAAAAATCCCTGCTTCTTGCTGACAAAGGGGCTGTGAGAGGGAAGCGAGGAACAGCCCCGTGGAGGGGGCACGGGGGACACCATCTCCTTCGCCCCTGCGCCCGGAGCCGGCCTCGCGCCAGCACGGAGAGCGGAGCCCAGCGCGGGGGAGCGGGCAGCACCGCCAACGTCCCCGTTTTATTTATCTCCATCCTCCCCTTCCCAGCAAAGGGGAGAGACCAGGCACCACCGGGACGGCCGCCGGACGCAGCAAGCAGGCAGCTGCTCTGAAATTACAGCAGCAGGAGGGAGACGTGGCTGCCCCAGGCCAATCCTGGCCCCCCCGGCACCCCGGCTCTCCCCCCAGCACCCGCCGTGGCTTTGTACCTGCAGGGTGATAAGGGTCACCCCACGCTTGCAGGGGGTTCGGTGCCTCCCTCCTGCCCCGCTCCCTACCACACCGTCTAACACCAAAGCAGGGCAGTGGTGCG
The DNA here is from genome assembly GCF_034638445.1 of Ciconia boyciana. Classification (NCBI taxonomy): domain Eukaryota; kingdom Metazoa; phylum Chordata; class Aves; order Ciconiiformes; family Ciconiidae; genus Ciconia; species Ciconia boyciana. The sequence continues at coordinate 5,417,615 of NC_132954.1, forward strand.
GGAAGGCAGCCCAACACCCGCCGTGCCCCCCAGACCCCACGGCGATGGGGAGAAGGGCGCTTCCCTCCTTCCCATCCCGATAAGGGGAAGCAGGTCTGATGCCGCCAGACCCCATCCACAAGCATCCAGGCTCCTTCTCTCTGCCGGGAACGCCAGGAATTCCGGGAGCAGGGAGGATCGCTCCAGCTGGCTCCATCAGTGCACCGGGGCCGGGGGGAGCCCCCAGCTCCCTGGCCGGCCACCGTGCACCCAGCCACCGAGGAATCCCAGCATCTCCCAGCCCAGCAACTGCCCTCCGCAGCAAGAACGAGAAGCATCCCAAACAGCCGGCGAGGATGAAATATCTCCACGTGCAGTGTCTGGAGCCGCCTGAAATTAAACCTCCTGCGCCGTGGCTGTCCCCGCCACCCTCGCCCCAGGGCAGTGCCCCACGGGGTGGGGGGGTTTGCTCCCCGACGTGCACACGAGTGGAGGGGACGGCAGGGGACCGTGCCGCCCTTCCCCACCATCACCAGCAGCGGGGCAGAGGCCGTTCACACCATGCTCAAGGACGCTGCCAGAGCCAGGGCACAGACGCGTGACCCACGGCAGCAGCAGGAGCAAGCCTGGGGTGCGGGATGCATTTATTTTAGGAGAGCCTCGCCGGCAAGGCTACGCCATCACCGCTCCGGCAAGCCCCCAGCGGCGACACGGCGATGGCCACATCAGCTGTCCCCAGCGTCACTCGGAGCGATCCTCATATCAACTGGTGCTCGAACCAGGGAGGCAGTGCAGGGGCTGCTAATTTGTGCTAATTAGCTGGCGGGGCAGCTGCCGGCAGCATGCGCAGTGTGGGACCACCAGGCTGGGAGAACAGCCTGACCCTGCTCCGCACGGAAAGGAGTCGCTCCCCCTGGATAGTTTTACCAGGACGACTCTTGTAGCAAAACTACCCAAGGTCAACGCAAATCTCATTGCCACGGGAGCCCTTGTATACAGTTTCCTGCAGGGAAAAATAAGCTGCTGGCAAAAGCACTTCTGAAAGGCCATTGTGGACCTGAATAGCAATTAATAAAAACCAAGACAGAAGTGACACCCTTATTTGACACGACCAGAAGTCAGCACAAAGGTCCCACCGGGACCGAAGCAGAGGTGCAGCTCCACGCAGGAGCGGGGCAACCGGCCGGGAGGCAGCAGGGGCAGAGCGAGGGCTTGGGAGCAGGACGGGGCAGAGCTGGCCCTGGCCCCAACCGTGCGGGGACTCTGCCCTCGACCCAGGCAGGGGTCCTGGCAGAGCTTGAGGAAGGGGACAGGGGCCCCAGCAGAGCTCGAGGTGGGCAAAAGCAGAGGCTGGGAGAGGAGAAGACCCACGCAGGTGCCGTAGGGGTACAAAACACAGCAGCCATCACTGGGGGGAGGCTGGCAAAGCTTCCCTGGCATTGGTAAAAAATGCCTCAGCTGAGCAGAGGAGGGCAGGGAGAGCAGGCAGCCACTGCAAGGACACGGGCACAGCACCGGCCCCACGGTCCACGCCGGCAGGCTTGGACTCACCAGAGGAAACGGGGTCCAACAGGAAATGAAAAATGGAAATGCAGCATGTCACGCACAGGGAAACAACAAAAAAACATGATTGTGCCCTGGCAGCGCCCAGCCAGCCGCCCTGAACTCACTGGTCCAGATTGCTGATAAACAGGGGGACTGGGCACCAACACAAGACGCTCGTTGCAGACCGACTCATCTCACCGCTGCCGGTACCGATGGATCCAGGCTCCCATCAGCACTGTCAGAGCCTGCTCCGACAGGGCGAGAGGGAGCCCCGGCCCATCCTGCCAGCCCTGCTGCCAGGATCAGCATCCCACTTCTCGTCCAAAATCTCCCAAACCATCTTGCCCAACAGCCCTCCCCACACCCCTCCTTCCAGGAATCACTGGGCTTATCTGACCCAGAAGCAAGGCACACATCTCAGATCACATCCGAGGACTCGTTTTACCATGTCCGCAGCCAGACGTACATCAAATCTGATCACCCAGCCTCCCAGCCCCACCACACATCTCCTCCTTGGGAAGGCGACACTGGAGGAACCCCCTCCCTGGCCCCCAAGCCGGGTGGGATCCATCGGGATGCACAAAAACCCACGACACGAGCTTGGAAACAATTATTAACACAAGCCTCCTCCGTGCTTTGCAAATGCTGCCGTGCAGGGGACCTCCTTGGCAGTTTCCCTCTCCGAGCTGGAGGCTGTTTGAACACCCCCAAACCCCAGCAGCGGGCCCAGCCCCTCGGGACAAGAGCAATGCTGAGATGTCAAACGTGGAGCTTCCAGCGAGCCTCGAGAAAGAGTGTCTAGAAGGACAAGGGGGAGCTCGAGGTCAGCATCCAGCAGGGATGCTGCGAGCCTGGCTGCTCCGGATGCGGGACGGGGGCCGCCCAGGCAGGGGACCACGCTGCTGGCAGGGCCAGCACCGGCAGGCAGCCGGCAAAAGCTGCCAGGAAGCCGCTCTCCTCCCCGTGCCGGGGAGACCGGCACCCCGCCTCCACCCCCTGCTCTCCCACCGCCACCCAGCAGCGGCTCTGCTGGTTCCCACCCCACCTGCAGACTCAGACGGGATGGGAAAGGCGTGAGCAACCAGTCGGGGTGCGGAGAGGAGCCGGTTTGTAGGTCCTGCCCACGGACCCACGAAGGCTGGCTCCGCACAGCCGTGCTGGGCAGGGGTGGCACGTCATGGGTGACGGCCACCACCAGCCCCAGAAATTAGGGCTCCCACCGCGGCCCCGCTCACGGCAGGCTGCTGTCCCCATCCCAGGTATGCCATCGCACCCACTCCTGCACCGCCTCACCCCACAGGCAGCAATTGCCTCATCTGCCCTGGAAAACTCAGCTGGCATTGCCAGGATCCGTCCACGGCACAGAGCTTCCCGAGGCAGCGACACCCTGGGTACGGCCGAGCTGCAGGCAGGAGCGTGGAAGGGCTGAATTTGTGCTCAGGGAGAGCAGTCCCACCACGACGAGCGCAGCCCCAAGAAAACATCGTCCCCCGCGGTCCCTGCGTCCCCCGGGGTGAGCAGAGCCTGCACCAGGCATCAGCCAGCCCTGCCCACGCTCCCCATCACGGCCGCACATCAGAGGCTGCTCATGGAAACCATCCCCGGGGAATATTAATGAGAATGCATTTCTGCTCCTTCCCAGCGAAGCGATAGATTCAAATCAACACCAACCCGGTCACTCCCCTCAAACCAGAGCTGCCGCAACACCGAAGGCTGAGCGGTCGCAAATCCCACCCCAGGTGCCAGATCTGCTCCCCAGCACACCCAACATGGCTTGGGTGGGATCAGCTCACCCCAAAGTGCCCCCTAAAACCTTCCTTCCAGGGCTTCCTTGGCCAAGCAGAGCCCCGGGAAGAGCCACACGGCTTCCCGGCACTGCCCGGTGCATCCTGCCCGCTGCCCCACAACCATCCCGGCCCTCGTGCTCCAGCCGGCAGCGAAACACTGCCCCGTGCAGGAACCAGCTCGGCCGCGGCAGCCGGGATGAGCCACGGCCCCGGGAAGGGCTCCCAGCCCCTCCGTGCAGAAGAGAGGGCAAAACATGGCTTTATCAGGGTCCTTCCTCCTCCTTCTCCCACCGCTCATCCTCACCCTGTCTGGGGACACCGGCAGCCCCAGCACAGAAGAGCTGCTTCACACCCCACCCCAAACGCCGGCACAGCACCGAGACAGGAGAAACTGGAAACTGAAGTCCACTGCTGCTCCCACAGCATGGTTTTATCTGTTTTAGGTGCATATAAAGGGACTTATCACCCCGGTATTCAAACAGCAGTGTCAAGACACTTTAAATTTAAATAAAACCTCTTTTTCTACTTCCCTCTGGGAGGTTTCGTGCCGCTGGCATCAGCCACGGTATGTCCAGAGCAGTCTAAACTTAGCTGACACAAGCGAGACGAGCCTGGAAAGGAGGTTGGCCAGAAACCAGCAGACGGAGGTCAAAGACTCCGGTCTCGCCCCGAAGCATGAGCCGGGAAGGAAAAGGCTCTGACGGGAATGCGTGCAGGCAGTGCTGAGGAGAGGAGCGAGAGAACAGCGCAAGCCCTTTCCAAACGCTCAGCTCGGAGGCGAAACAAGATCAAAGCTTTCCGGCGCTCGCTGCTGGCACAGCACCGTGCACCGGCGGGAGTCACACCACGTCCTGGTGCCTGTGCCAGGGAGGTACCGCGGATGCGGCCACCTTGCACGGGCACCCACCGTCCCAGCCTCCCCAGGGACTTTTCTCCCTGGACCAGAACCACGTGTAAATTCGGAGAAGCAGCTGACAGCCCCAGGACCCGCGAGCAGGGCTCAGCCACGGTCCTGGTTCGTTAGCAGGGCGCCAGGACGACGATGGCAATTGCGATCACTTCTGCTGATTTTGTGACCGGGGATGCTGGCGGGTTGTGGGGGGAGGCACGCACCTCTCGACAAGGCGAGCCCAGCCCGGCAGGCACCGTCGGGCGTTTGGGATGGCGATGACTCCACCGCGAAGGTAGCAGAAAGCCGGCCGGGCGAGGCAGGGTGGATACTCTCACCTGAAAAACCACCAACTTCATTTCCCTATTGGCCAAAACAAACACGAGCGAAACAGCACCTTCCACCGCATGCTCAGGCTCCACCTTGGACACCCGGCTCCGGCCATCCCTGGGGACAGCCCAAGGCTCCTGCCACCTTCTTGAGCCGCCCTCGATCACTGGTGTGTGTCCCCATACCAGGGAAGCCAGCGACTCCCACGTGCATCCCAAAAAAATCAGCGTTATCTGGTCCGATGGTGGAAAGCCCGATGGCTTCCAGCCCAGCTTCCCCCGAGCCAGGGACTGTCCACTCTGCAGCAGCACTCAGCTACCCTTCCTCCCAGGTGATGAAGAGGAAGAAGGGCTTTCCCCCCCCATGAGGAGTCACCACCATGCCACCGGTCCCGTCAGCTCTCTTGCAGACTGCAGAGGCCTCATGCAGCCCACTCAGCACCGCCCAGGAACCACGTTAGTGTTTGCAGGATGAAATCCCGGCAGCAGCGGCCCCGCGTCAGGAGGCAGCCGCACGCTGCCAGGCTGGCACAGCCACTCGGCGGCAGCAACCGGGCACCCGCGGCAAGGGGTCTCCAAGCCCTGAGACCCCAGCGCTGGGGTCCAGACACCTCTAGTTGTATTTCTTATAGCAGAAGACAAGGCAAATTAAAAAAAAAATAATAAAAAAAGGAGTTTCTTCACAGATGGGCACGGCCAGGACTGCTGCCCACCAGCAGGAAGGCTCCAGCCCCACGAGGAGGGGTCCAACGCGCTCTGGTTCATTTACACAAGGGTCCCACACCTCTTCTGCCCGCCCCAGGCTCTCCTCCAGTCCCTGGGAAGGTTGTTCCCTCCCTAACGGGAGCCGGGTTAGGCGGACAAGGTGACAAGCCATCCCGGGCTGCCCCAGTCCAAACAAGCCAGGCCACGTGCCGGGCACCTCAGAGCGGGCAGAGATGGCACCGGGGGTGGGAAAGGGCTTCTCTGACACTCCAGGTTTCTACCCCCATCACGAAAAGGGTTAATTATCGAAAAGAAAAGATTTCACCAAGATTGATTAGTTAATGTTTACAGTGCTCTGAACAGGGAAACCGTGACCCTTGCGCTGCCTGCACCCTTGCGCTGCCTGGTGTCCCGGGGGCTGCGGCAGCACGAAGCCACGTGCCGGCTCTTGCTTTCCTGAGGGGACAGCAAGGGTCAGCATCCCCCAAAACATGGTGGGAGGTACGTGCCATGGGAATGGAGAGCAGCCCTCAGACACTGAGCCCCGCTCTGCGTGCCGTGGGAGGACGGACCAGGGTTTCCCTTCCTGCTCAGACCCCTCTGACTGGTGGCAGCATCCAGAGGGGCCCCCGACAGCTCCGCTGTCACCCCCCGTGCTGCCACCATCATCCTCACCAGCACCCACGGCAGCAGCGCTGCACGTCCCGGCATGTGCTGCAAGCACCGCGATCCAGCGATGAGGCAAGAGGGGCTGGAAGCCGCCCCATGCCGTGCCTTCCCGGCGCGGCCCTGGGAAACTGGCCCGCTGGCTTTCAACTGGGCCAGACTGGTGAAGGTCTTGGTGCTGGAGACCTTCCAGCTGCAGGTGCCGGGAGCCGTTTGGGCCAGCAGAACCCGGAGGGTGCCGTGCTCCCTGAGGATGCCAGCAGTCAAAGGAAGCCACGATCAGGGCAGCTCTGCCACGTTCCAAGCACTGCGAGGTGGCACCGGAGCCTACACCACCCCCAAATCCCCTCCTTGAGCCCCACTCCCATCCCCTTGCTCAACCAACCCCCTCGGGACCGGGACCGGGGCGCAGCATCGCCCAGCACCGGGTCCGCTGGCAGCAGGGACGGGTGCCCCCGCAGCACCCACGCCAGCTCGCGGCGCTGATGCAAACCTCCTCCCCCAGCACGCCTGGGAGCGGGAGCACCCCGGCGAGCACCGGCGCCGCAGCAATGCAGCACACCTACCCAGCACCCCAGCTCTCCTCTGCCTAGGGTGGGTGTTTTTATAAAGAAATCACGGGGATCTGCGAGCTGGTTAACCCCTGCTCGTCAGAGAAAGGCAGGATTTGCACCTCACTGCGCCGGCTCCGGGACCCTTCCCGTGCCGCCGATCTCCTTCCCTCCAGACCTGCCCCGGCTTGCTCAACAGCGGAGGCCCCACGACTGGGGTTTTTAGGCTATTTTCTATTAGAAATAGAGTGGAGCCGTCTAATAGAAATGCAGGGAGGCATTTGCAATCTCCCCATGGCTCCCGGCTTCGGCAGCACCAAGCGTCCTCCTTGCCCTCCAACGGCACAAGCCGGTGCCAGCAGCACCGGGTCCCAGATGCGGTGGGTACAGGGTGGCCACCCCGAACCGGACACCGACCCCGCGGGTCTCCCCACACGGCTCGGCCCCCAGCAGTCACATTTCAGTGAAAACTCTCCATTTTTGCAGAATTAAGAGGGGGAGGGGACAAGCCAGTGGAAAACTTGTTCCGGACAGGAAAAACCAAACCGTTCACAGGAGCTGCAATGGGGGAAAGCAGGGAAGAGACAACACGTCCACCAGCTTGGAGCCCCACGATCCGAACTGGAGGCTCCCACCCAGCCCGCGCGGTGCAGGTGGGACGTCCCGGCAGGGCTGGGGAGCTGGGAAGGGGTCGAAGGCAAAGGAAAGTTTTTATACAGCATAAACACTCATTTCCCCTACACCAAACAGGCACCACAAACGAGATCAAACAACACCCAGCAGGGTATTTCCAAGCGACTACCAGCTTTCTACCATAACCCCGTGTAGAAATTAGGCATTACCTAAAAAGCCCTCCTTCCCAGGGGAACCCGGCCACTCAACGAAGGCACCGACAGCCGGAGCACGGGGTGGGCGAGGGGGGGCCCAGCCTGGCACCGCCGGCCGGTGGTGCTCCAGCTGGACCGGCACGGACAGGCACTGTAATTTCATTTTCTTTTTTGGAACAAAGCAAACCGATGCAAACGACAGCTCTTTCCACGCCAGCCCCTGGCACCCACCGCACCGTTTCCTCTGCGTCTCCACGCTGAACCCAACTACATCAAAGGGGCTTTTTATTAATAAAAGTTTGTCAAGTACTTGGATGAGCCCGAGTCACATTATCCAGCGCCTTTCCAAGGCGCCCGAAGAGGCTTTTATTCCCGGCTCCCTGTGAAAGCGGAGCGAGGCTGCACGTTTCTCCCACCTCTGGGAGGTTTGAGTGGCACCCCCTGAATCAGGGAGCTGGGGAATCCATTATTCCCCTTTCTCTGCAGGCAGAAAGGAAAAGGAAACGGGCGCTGCGAGCGCCTGGCTCCTCTCGACTCGGCCATCCGCATTTTAAAGAGACTTGGCTGCTAAACTTACAAAACAGAGCGCTAGGAGCCCTGTGGGGCTGAAATCTGGGCTCCAAGACAAGTCTATCTCTGCAGCAAGGAGGAAAAAAATAATAATAATAAGAATGGAAACGCACGCAACTCCCGGAGACGAGCCACCGACATCAAAACTGCACACTCACTGCCGGTACCGACACCGGCACAGCTGCCGACACGGCGGCCTGGGGAGCGCATCGGCTCTTCGTCCCTGCCCAGCTACGGCTCGGGGAGAGGGAGCCCGGCCCCGTGGGGGGCCACGGGAACACCGGGGCAGTGGGAGCGGGGATGCGGGATGGGGGGGTCCCCACATACCTTATGGCACCCCGGGGGAAGGGCACAGGGATGATGGGTGTTGTGGTGCTCTGAGCAGCAAGGTGGGGTGCTGGAATGCTGGGCACCCCACGCAGGGACACCAGGGCCCCAGACACCCCATGCAGGGGATGCAGGGACCCCAGCAACCCCATGCAGGGACACTGAGCCCCTGGGCAGCCCACACAGGGGACACAGGGACCCCAGACATCCCATACAGGGGACACCAGGGCCACTCATCCCTTGGGCACCCCACACAGTTCAGATGCAGGGACGCTCTCCCCTCGGGCACCCCACGAAAGGGGACACCAGGGATACTTGGACCCCACATACCCCACGCAGGGGACATTCTCCCCTCAAGCACCCCACGCAGGGGACACCAGGGACACTCAGACCCCACATACCCCACGCAGGGGACACTCATCTCTTGGGCACCCCATGGAGGGGACACCAGAGACACTCAGAACCTGCATACCCACGCAGGGGACATTCTCCCCTCGGGCACCCCACGCAGGGGACACCAGGGACACTCAGACCCCAGGCACCCCACGCAGGGGACACTCATCTCTTGGGCACCCCATGGAGGGGACACCAGGGATACTCAGACCCCGGGCACCCCACACAAGGGACACCAAGGACACTCGGACCCTGCACACCCACGCAGGGGACACTCTCCCCTTGGGCACCCCACGCAGGGGGCACCAGGGACACTCGCACCCCGGCACCCCACGCCGCGATGCTCACCCCGACCATCCCGCCCGAGCGGGGCGCCGGGGGACAGAGGAGCCCGCAGAGCCCCGGCCGCGGGCACAGGGACGGCGCCGGCTCAGCCCCCCGCGGGGCGGTCCCGCCGCGCTCCAGGCCCCGCACCGGGCCCCGCCGGCCGCCGTACCTTTGTAGCGCTCCAGCACGTCCTCGTAGGCCTGGACGAACTCCTTCTCCTGGCTGCGGTTGGCCGGGAGCAGCCCCGGCACGTACCCGGCCATGGCGGCCTTTGTGCCGGCGGCCTCGGTGCAGCTGCCGGCGCGGCGGCCAGGGCCGGTCTGCGCCGACACCGCTTCCGCCCGCGCCGCCGCCCGACCCGCGGCCCCGCCCACGGCCGGCGGGCACGCCCCCGAGGCCCCGCCCCCGAACTTCTGCCCCGCCCCCTGGCCGCCGTCCCGCCCCCTGACACCCGCCCCGGCCCCGCCGCGCCCCCTGGCGGCGGCGCGGGGCAGCCCCGGGCGGGAGGGGCGGGGGCCACCGGGGCCACCGGGGCCACGGCGGGAGGTGACGCCGCCCGGGCAGGGCCACCCGTGACGCCGGGGCCTCCCAGGGCCCCGACCGCCTCCCAGCGCCGTCACTGCCGCCTGGCGCCGCGCTGCCTCCCAGAGCTCCCCAGGGGCAACCAGTGCCGCCCAGTGCCGCCCAGTGCAGCCCAGTGCGCCCAGAGCGCGGCAGCGCAGCGCAGCCCAGTGCATCCCACTACATCCCAATGCATCCCAGTACAGCCCAGTGCAGCCCAGTGAGCCCAGAGCGCGGCAGCGCAGCGCAGCCCAGTGCATCCCACTACATCCCAATGCATCCCAGTACAGCCCAGTGCAGCCCAGTGCAGCCCAGTGCGCCCAGAGCGCGGCAGCGCAGCGCAGCCCAGTGCATCCCACTACATCCCAATGCATCCCAGTACAGCCCAGTGCAGCCCAGTGAGCCCAGAGCGCGGCAGCGCAGGGCAGCCAGTGCAGCCCAGTACAGCCCAGTGCAGCCCAGCGCATCCCAGTGCATCCCAAGGCATCCCAGTGCAGCCCAGTGCGCCCAGAGCGCGGCAGCGCAGCGCAGCCCAGTGCATCCCACTACATCCCAATGCATCCCAGTACAGCCCAGTGCAGCCCAGTGAGCCCAGAGCGCGGCAGCGCAGGGCAGCCAGTGCAGCCCAGTACAGCCCAGTGCAGCCCAGCGCATCCCAGTGCATCCCAAGGCATCCCAGTGCAGCCCAGTGCGCCCAGAGCGCGGCAGCGCAGCGCAGCCCAGTGCATCCCACTACATCCCAATGCATCCCAGTACAGCCCAGTGCAGCCCAGTGAGCCCAGAGCGCGGCAGCACAGGGCAGCCAGTGCAGCCCAGTACAGCCCAGTGCAGCCCAGCGCATCCCAGTGCATCCCAAGGCATCCCAGTGCAGCCCAGTGCGCCCAGAGCGCGGCAGCGCAGCGCAGCCCAGTGCATCCCACTACATCCCAATGCATCCCAGTACAGCCCAGTGCAGCCCAGTGAGCCCAGAGCGCGGCAGCGCAGGGCAGCCAGTGCAGCCCAGTACATCCCAGTGCAGCCCAGCGCATCCCAGTGCATCCCAAGGCATCCCAGTGCAGCCCAGTGCGCCCAGAGCGCGGCAGCGCAGCGCAGCCCAGTGCATCCCACTACATCCCAATGCATCCCAGTACAGCCCAGTGCAGCCCAGTGAGCCCAGAGCGCGGCAGCGCAGGGCAGCCAGTGCAGCCCAGTACAGCCCAGTGCAGCCCAGCGCATCCCAGTGCATCCCAAGGCATCCCAGTGCAGCCCAGTGCGCCCAGAGCGCGGCAGCGCAGCGCAGCCCAGTGCATCCCACTACATCCCAATGCATCCCAGTACAGCCCAGTGCAGCCCAGTGAGCCCAGAGCGCGGCAGCGCAGGGCAGCCAGTGCAGCCCAGTACAGCCCAGTGCAGCCCAGCGCATCCCAGTGCATCCCAAGGCATCCCAGTGCAGCCCAGTGCGCCCAGAGCGCGGCAGCGCAGCGCAGCCCAGTGCATCCCACTACATCCCAACGCATCCCAGTACAGCCCAGTGCAGCCCAGTGAGCCCAGAGCGCGGCAGCGCAGGGCAGCCAGTGCAGCCCAGTACATCCCAGTGCAGCCCAGCGCATCCCAGTGCATCCCAAGGCATCCCAGTGCAGCCCAGTGCGCCCAGAGCGCGGCAGCGCAGCGCAGCCCAGTGCATCCCACTACATCCCAACGCATCCCAGTACAGCCCAGTGCAGCCCAGTGAGCCCAGAGCGCAGCAGCCAGGCGCAGCCCAGTGCATCCCAGTGTGCACGGAGCACTGCAGCCCAGTGCATCCCAGTACATCCCAGTGCACCCAGTATGACCAAAGCACTGCATCCCAGCGCATCCCAGCACATCCCAGCACACCCCAGTGCATCCCAGCGCATCCTACTGCATCCCAGCACATCCCAGCGCATCCCAGCGCATCCCAGCACACCCCAGTGCATCCCAGCACATCCCACTGCATCCCACTGCATCCCAACGCATCCCAGCGCATCCCAGCGCATCCCAGTGCATCCCAGCGCACCCCACTGCATCCCAGCACATCCCACTGCATCCCACTGCATCCCAGCGCATCCCAGCGCATCCCAGTGCATCCCAGCGCATCCCAGCGCATCCCACTGCATCCCAGCGCATCCCAGCGCATCCCAGCGCATCCCAGCACACCCCAGTGCATCCCAGCACATCCCACTGCATCCCACTGCATCCCAGCGCATCCCAGCGCATCCCAGCACACCCCAGTGCATCCCAGCACATCCCACTGCATCCCACTGCATCCCAGCGCATCCCAGCACATCCCAGCACACCCCAGTGCATCCCAGCGCATCCCACTGCATCCCACTGCATCCCAGCGCATCCCAGCACATCCCAGCGCATCCCAGCGCATCCCAGTGCTCCTCGGGGCACCCAAGCAGGGGAGCACCTTGGCTGCCCCCCACCCCGCTGCCCACCAGGGCGCGGGTCCCGCTCCTGCTCCGCACCCGAGGCCGGCCAGGCGGGCGGCCGCTTCGGACCCCGATGCCAAATACTGGGGCTCTGCACCCCACGCCTGCTGCCAGCGCAGGAGAGGCTGCGGGGGGGCTCTCGGCCCCGTGGGGGTCCCAGGGGGAGCCAGGTGGAGCCTGTGAACAAGGGCAGCCCCACGTCGCCCCAGCCCCATTTTTCACCCGTGGGGTGCTGGACACCGTTAGACCCCCAACAAAATAACCCCCGGGGGTCTTTCACCCCAGCACCTCACGTGGGCGAAGGCCCAGGACGAGTCAGACGCTGCTGGGGACGGGAGGCACAGGAGGGACCCCCAGCTCCGGCTTTGCAAAACCTCCTCTTATTTCAGGCTGAGTTTAGCAGGGATTTCTCCCCTGGGGTATTCCCAGCGTGGGGCCGGGGGGCTCCGGGTCTCCCGGGTCGGGGTTTTGTCCCCACGGCCACCGGGTGCCGCAGCTCCCGTCCCCGCCGGGATGGGAACGGGGCACGGGAGATGCACAGAGAGAGCCAGGCCCCTCGGCATCGCTTTGGGGGGCCGTGGGGGAGCGGGGAGCCCCTCGGCATCACGCGGGGGGGCCATGGGGGACGGGGGGGGACCCCAGCAAGGGGCCCAAGCAGGACCAGGGGCAAACCGCACGGGGAAATGGGGATGGAGTGCAGGGCCAAACCTGCCTGGCACCCCAGCCCCACCAGAAACCCCACTCGCCCCCCAAACCCCAGCCCTCCCGGCGATTCTGGACGTGGCAGAGCGAAACCCCCGACAGAAACAGCCCTTACGGGGGCACGGGGGTGGCCGTCCCCAGGCCGGGGGACACTCCCGGCCCCCCAGCACCCGGCCCCCCCCCGCTCAGCCCACAGGGCACCCCCTCGCCATGACCCAAGGCCGGCCCCGGCCCCCTGGGCAGCCCTGTCCCCCCCCCACCCGCCGGGCCAAATCCCGGCCTTTTTTGGCCACCGCAAGATGTTGCTTTTTCACCCTGGCTGCGCCGTTCCCATGGCAACCGGAGGGCCAGGCTCTGCCAGCTGGGTAACCATGGCAACGAGAAAAGCCCCATCCCGCTCAGCCCAGACATCGGGTGTCCCCCCACCGCCACCCAGGGTCCCCCCCCCACCGGCAGCACCCCGGGGTGGTGGGGGCAGCACCCCGCATCCCTCCGGGCGACGGCGAGGGGCCACTGGTGGCAACCACCATCCTCGCCATCTCCTCCTCCTCCTCCTCCTCCTTCTGAAGCCCCCGGCCTGGGGGGGGGGGGGTTTACACAAATCATCCCCCTTGCCCCGGCTTCGGCGGCATCTCCCCTTCACCATGGTGCCTTAATTAGGAAAAGTAATTAACGTCGCACCGAGCGGGCTGCATCCCTGGCAGCGCCTCCGTGGGGAGGAGGGTTTAAATCCGGGCGACCATGCCGGCACGGTTGTGGCGAGGCTGCCTTTGTGCCCAGCGGTGCCGAGGCAGGGCAGCCGTCCTCGGGCGGCAGAGCATCGCGCCGGGCACGGCCGCAGGGGCCGAGGCTCCTCCAGCTCTGCCCTCGAAGCCGCCCCGCACGGAGCCCCGTGGAGGTGCCTGCGCTCGGAACGTCTATCTGACCCAAAAATGCGGTCTTGGGAAAAGGGGAAACGTGCGCCGGCCAGCTGGCACTTCCTAATTCCTCCCTGGGCGTCGGGAGGGCTGCTCAAAACCTGCCCCGTCCCCACGAGCGGGAGGGTTTGCTGCTCCCAAGGCAGCGGAGAATGAGGAGGGTTGTTCCCACGTCCCCGAGGATGAAGCACATCTCCCTCCGCTCAGCCAAGGCGCTGCCTCTGCCAGTGGCTCGGGTGACGCTACGAGTGACAAAGGACTCCCAGGAGCCTTTTCACGCAGACGAAGCACAGCCCTCGGAAAGCCCCCGCGACGCCTCTCCCATCACCCCTGCCCGCTGCCTCTGTTGCCCGCTCACCCCTCGCACCCTTGTCCCCCTCGGCCCCTCGCACCCCGGCGTCACCCCAGCGTCACCCCAGCACCCCACCAGCAGACCGTGACCCCTGGCAGGATCGAGCGCAAACAGGTTTAGGATGAAAGAGCCTTTTCTTCCAAAAGCAGCCTCCCCCCCCGGCCCAGCCACCACCCTCTCCCTCTGCCAAGCGGCTGGAGCGAGACAGAGCGACGCGGGGCCAAGGGCCAGACTCTGGCCCCCCCACGTCCCGCTCCCCCTCTGCCTTCCCCGTGCCACCGCCTTCCAGGGAGATGCCAGCAAAACAGGGAACGGCTCCAGAGGCTGCCTGGGGACCCGGGCCCAGCACCGGAGGTCCCAAAGGTGCAGGCGCAGACAGCCCGCGGGGGGAGCGGCGTGTCCCTGCCCCCCCGCACCATGGCACCGGCACCTCCGGCAAGGTCCTCGCTGGCGCATCCCCTCCCTGGGCACGGCCGCATCCTCCTTTCCTTGGCTCTGATGGCCAGAAGGGATGCAGAGACCGTCAGACCCCACGGACAGCGAGGAGGAAGAGCACCCCAGATCCATGCGTGTCCCCAAAGCCACTGCAAGGCTCACGGCTGGGTGCGGGACGGGACTCCCCGGCCCCGCACGATGCCCAGGCTCCGTCCCTGCCACTAAGTTGGCTTCCCAGGGGTCCCGGGGAGCTGAGGGGAGCTGAGCCCCGTCCCCCTCCCCAGGCACACCGAGAGGTGCCAGCTCCCCCGGGGCACGTTCCACCAGCCGCCGTCCCCAGTCCCCAGCCCAGCCCGGTCCCCGAGCCCCATGGCGGGGACGGGCACCGGGGCGGTTGGCGCGCTGCAGACAGTCCCACTGAATAATGCAAGGATCTGAATCAATATTTCAGCTCATTTTCAAACCCGGTGACACAAAACTGTCTCCGAACTCTTTCTTCCCAGCTCAGCACTGTCTAGCTGCACCTCACGAGTTATTTTTAATGGGGAATCTGCATGAGACCGGATTTTGTGACATCCCCCTGCCTTTAATAATGGGCTGGATCCAGCCAGCATGACGACAAGCGCTCGGCATCCCGGGCAGGCGGGGAGAAACGCAGCTGGGGAAATGGCTGTGCCTCGGCAGGGTCCAGCCCCGGGGAGCGGGAGGGTGCTCAGCACCCAGCGGGACGGGGCTTTGGGGGCAGAGCCGGTCCATGAGCGGTGACGGGTACAGTGGGGCCATGGCATCTCCCAGCCTCGGCGGTGCTGGCGCTTGAGGCAGGGCCGGCCGCACCCTGTGCGTTCGCTTCCCCCGGCCCCAGACAGCGCGTTTTTGAGAACCATCATTTGAATCAACTGGTTCTTCCTGCCCGGAGACACCCGCGAGCTGGGACGGCACAACCTGCCCGAGCGGCACCGTGGCATGGCCAGAGCTGCACGCGCCCTGCCGTGCCCACGCCGGCCAGGCAGGGAGGGCAGGCAGGGAGGGCAGGCAGGGAGGGCAGGCAGCCAGCATCCGCTGCCGCTCCTGCCCCGCGGGGATCTGCCCATGTGCCGGGTGCTGCAGGTCCCCCCACTCCCAGTCTGAGCCCCCACAACGCTCAGGGACCCTCGGGCGTGGATGCCAGCACTGGGGCTGTTTTGCCCGGCGGCTGGGGGCTGGCAGGGGCTGGCAGGGCAGAGCGGGCGCCTCCGGAGCTCACCGCCTTCATGCCTGCCTCTGCCAGCGAGATGAAAGCTGGGCCCCAGGGTGCCCTTGGGGCGGCAACCAGGATCAGCCCGGCCAGGGCTCGGCGGGGGCCCCTCGGCACGGCCCCAAATTCCTGTTTGCTCCGGCAGTCGCAGATCAAAGCCCTCGACGGCCCGGCCGTTTGTCCCAGGTGAAGAAGCAAATCCCGGCTTCGGTGCCTGGGGCCGCCACCTTGAGCAAAGCTCCTCCATCCTTCCTCCCCAGCAGCCCCGGAGCGGGGTCCCCGCCATCCCCATCAACCGGCACTTGGAGAAGGAGCCATCAGCCGTGGTGGATCCATCCCTGTCCTTGTTTCTCCTTCCCGTCCCCGTCCCTTCCCCCGGGGTGTGACAGCAGCCGGCGGGCACCGCGGCGGCACGGCAGGCGAGGGGACACATGGGTCAGGGTCCCCTCCACGACGCAGCAGCGCAGGGACCCCAGGGTGTCCCAATGACCACAGCGATGGTGCTGCCGATGGGCACCACCACGGCGAAGGAGCAACCCCGGCTCCATCAGCCGGGCGGGAATCACCAGCCTCCCAGGGCAAATTCCTCCCTGGAGTCTGGCCAAGGGCATTGTTCCACGAAGGAGCCATTTAGTCCTTAATTAGGCATTTTAATGTCACCCAAGCGAACGTTGGAGGTGCCCAGTCATCCCTTAACCCCAGCGTGCTGAGGGTATGAACCAACCCGCGGCGAGCCCTGCCCAGACAGGACAAAGCCATCACAGAGCCCGACCGCCACCGCGGCCCTCGGCCACCAAAGGCCACATCCATCCCCGCCTCCCCATCCCATCCATCCCCGGCTCCCTGGGGAGCAGCAGGGGACAGGGACGGCCCCGAGACCATCTCAGCCACCATGGGGGGAGCCCGGGGAGCCCCACCTCCCCGTCCTCGGGGGGGCCCGCCGCACAACAGGGCGCTGCCTTACCTGCGACCCTGACGACAGCCCTCTCGGCCGGGTCCAGCACCGAGTCCTGGCTCTTCCGCTTCCTCTGCTCGTGGAGGGGTAAATTCCAGGGCAAGGTGTCCCCGGGCGGGCAGGGGGAGAGGCTGCCCGAGCGCTCGCTGCGGTAGGAGCGCTCGCTCCGGCATGACCGCTCGCTCCGGCATGACCGCTCGCTGAGGGTCTCCTCGTCGGAGGACGACATGGCCCACGGCGTGGGCAGGAGGGTGGGCAGGACGTCCCCGCGGGCAGCAGCCTGCAGAAGGAGCAAATAGCAGGTGACGCCGGGCTGCCGGCCGCGGCTCCTTCCCCGCCATGGGTGCTGGGGGTGATGGAGAAGGGACCGTCCCGCCGCAGCCATCTCTACCCTTGCGCCTGTGCCCAAGCACCCTCTTGGGCAAGCGAATCAGCCCTCCCACAGCTCCTAAGCGCTGCCTCAGTTTCCCCCTTGCTGGTCTGACGGCTGGGGCTCCCGGGGACGGGGACGGTGGCACGGCCACCCCTCTACCAGCAAAGCTCACACTGACATCCCCGGCATCGGCTCACTCCCACAAAGCAAAGTCCAACCTTTTGGGTTCGATTTCTTTGTGCTTGGTACAAGAAGCCGTCAGATCGGCACTGCCCTTTGTACCCGCCGTTCTTTTCCCCTCTCAGAGTGGGAACAGCTTTAAAAATCCTATTAATATTGGTAGGGGAAAATGGTAGGGCTTTCTGTAGCATGCAGGGAGTGAGCTGTGCCGCGTACACACGCTGGGCAAATAAGCACCTTGCATGAGACATATTTAAAATAATTCTCATTGTGTCCTCTAGCTCGCCCAGGAAAAATGCACATGAAATGACTGAGACTCCTACAACCGATGTGCCGCGGCAGAAGAGCCGCCTCCATCGCGCGGAGCCTTTCCTTATTATCATCATTTAATCAGCAAAACAGGAACAAAGAGACCCAAAAAAACATCGAAAGAAAGGGAGAAAGGATTCCATGAGTCATTCACCCCCCATCGAAAAGCTGCAAAAAAGGAACCACGGCCCAAATCCCCGGCTCCCCCGGCAGCCCTGACGCCTGCACCGAGGGGCTCAGCCCTCGCCCTGCTTTTGGGGGACCCGCGGGTGTGGGGCTGGGGGCTGCGGGCGGGGGGGGGGACTCGGTGCCCAGGGAGAGGCAGGGCCGGGGGCTGCGGGGGCTGCGGGGGCTGCGGGGGCCGCAGCCCGGGCTTGCGGCGCGGGCAGGGGGTGCAGCAGGTGCGGGAGGCGGCGGGGTGCGGGCACGGCTCCGCGGGGGCACTCGGGGCTGGCCCGGGCCCCCCGGTCCCGCCCCCGGCCGGCATCCCCGCTGCCCGCAGCCCCAGCCCAGCCCCGGCGGCTGCTGCCCCCTTTCCCGGTCCATCCCCATCCCCGCCCGCCGCCTTTCCCCGCTCCATCCCCGCTCCATCCCCATCTCCTGCCCTTCCCGCTCCATCCCCGCTCACCTCCTGCCCTTCCCCGCTCCATCCCCCCCCCCTCCGCCGCCCTTCCCCGGTCCCTCCCCGGTGCGCACCCCCTGCCCGCAGCCCCGGCCCCGCTCACCCCCCGGCGGCGCTCCGACCCCGGCCTCGGCCCCGGCCCCGGCCCCGGCCCCGGCGGCTCGGCGCGGGCAGGACGCGGCGCTCCCGCTCCCGCTCCCGCAGCCGCTCCCGGCCCGGCCGCGCGCTCCCGGCCCCGCGGCTGCCGGCCCCGCCGTGCGCTCCCGGTCCCGCCGCTCCCGGCCCCGCCGTGCGCTCCCGCCGCTCCCGCCGCCGCGGCGCCTCCCCCGGCCCGGCCCGGCCCTGCCCACCGGGGCGGCACGGAGCGGCGGAGGGAGGAGGGGGGGGGGGTCCCGGCCGCCTCCCGCCCCGCGCCGCTCCGGGGACCGGCCCCGGTGCCCGCCCCTGCGCCAGCCTGCCCCGGCACCCTCGGCCCCGGCCCCCCCCACCCTCGACCCGCCCTGCGCCCCCCAAACCTGCCCGCGCTCCCCGGGGCACCCCGATGCCAGCCACCTCCCCGGGCTGCCCCTGCCCCAGCCTGCCCCCCATTGCACAGGGGACCCCCAAACCACCCAGCAGCTCCCCACACGGCCCCCCCGCCCCGGGCACCCCTTCCCCCTCCCCCAGCACCCCCACCCCACCCCATCCTCTGTCTCCCCGCAGGCCCAGGGTAACTAGAGCACCCATCGATCGGGGCCAGCAGCCGCAGCCGTGGCGGGAGCACGGAGCGGGCCACGAGCGGGGTCCCGTGGGGACAGGAGCAAGGACAGGCGTGGAAAGGGCTGGAGCGCGGCGCTCGGAAAGCCGTGGGCTGCCCAGGGCCTCACCTGCGGGGCAGCGAGGCATCCCAGCCCCAGCCGAGTCAGTGCCGGCAGCAGCCGTGGCGCAGGCAGGGACACCAGGAGCAGCCCGAAGGGGTGGCTGAGCTGCAGGACAACCCCATCCGCCTGGCAGGAGTGGAGCAGGATAAACCGCTCCGGCTGACGGCAGATCCAGCTGCCCCGCATCGACGGTGGCACCCAACGAGCAGCAGTGCCGTGCCATGGCCCCGAGCCAGCGCGGCTGCTCCCGCGGCGTCGTACGCGGCCAGGCCAAGCCCGTCGCCCCGGTCCCCCTGGGGTCTCGGCACAGCCGGCTGCCCTGCGGGCATCTCTCCCCCACCAGTTTCCAGATCTCATCCCAACAAGTCCCTCTGCTTCCCGGCAGCTGTTTCCTCAAGTACCTCCAGCGAGGGGGTGGGACGCAGTGGAGGACACGGCACGGGGTGTGGTGACACCCTGCTTTTGGAAACTTGGGACGTGGCTGTACAAGAGCACGTGTTGCCCTGCAGCCCTGCCTGGTCGCACTCGGGATGGGGAGAGCAGCTCAGGAGGGAGCGCTCGGCCAAAACCTGCCTGGGCGTGGATGCGCCGGTGGGATGTGATCGAGCCCCCAGACACAGCGGCCGAGGCCTCGCAGGCACGAGCACCAGCTGGTAACGAGGGCACGAGCTCCCCGGGAGCCCCGATAACGCTGCGGCCGGGCCGGTGCTGGGCACTGCAGGCAGAACAAAGGGTATACTGGAAAATGGTGTCCTCGTGGGCCGGCACCAGCCTCACCACCCCGGCACCGCTTTCTCTTCCCTCTCCCCGTGCAGTCTCGCAGCCCTTGAGCGGGTGGTCGGGTCCGTACTGGACACCCATGGATAAATGCAGCCGCTGTGCTCAAGTGGGGGCTGTGGGTCCCGGCACCACAAGGGACCCAAAAATCCACCAGAGCCGGGGAGCGGGGAGGGCTCATCCCACCAGAGCTGGCAGCCTCAGACGCATCAGGAGGATGAAAGCACCGGAAGAGCCAGACGCTGCTCGTGCCGTTCCTGAAGCTCCCGGACGGGTTGGGCGGCTCAGCCACGTGTTTGCGATGAGCGAAGGCCCCCGGCTAACGGCCCCGCGAGCCTGGCCGCGGCTGCCCCGGCGTCCGGCGCACACCGGGGCGATGGGCACGCCGCCGCCAACTGCCCCCACCCATGGCGGCTGGGCCCTGCTCGCCCTTGGGGCATGAAACACACGGTTGGCTGCACGGCCGGCTGCGGGGAGCTGCACGCCCCGGCGCTGGCTGCAGGGTGATGTGTCCCTCCGTCACCCCGTGCTCAATGCCACCGGCCGGGCTCTGGCCTCCTCCCTCGCGGTGCCCGTGGAGCAAAGCCGGTCAATTCAAGGAGCCGGGACGGCCGGGAGACAGCGCCTGTTCCAGCCTGCGCGGATCTCACACCCGAAACACCTTTCCAGAAATCCCTGACAGCGCCCGGCGGCGCTGGATTATTTGTGCTACGAATCTGGGTTGAGATCGTGCATTGTTTTGCCTACGCGGGGACGGGGAATCGTTATTTCAGGAGGAATGGGGGAGGCAGGCGGGGAGGGGGGGATCCTCCCTAAATCATTTCCTCTCCCCATTCCTGCGCTGTACAGCAGGACCACGGGGACCCCCCTCCCCGCCAGGGCCCCGTGGACACCCACCTGAGGGTGCTGAGACCTCGGGGTCCCGCTCGGCGTCTGTGGGAGATGTCTCCCGGGCCGTGGCTGCGCCAGTGCAAATCTGCCGGCACGCGGCTCTGCTCCCTCTCCCTCATTAAAACCTTCGCCCAAGCCCGCAGATGAAGCCTGCCTTTTCCCTTGACTTTTGATAAATTATTCATCTCCCGAGAGCTGATTATTCCCCCTCTCCGAGGCAGAGAGGAGCTGCAGATGCTGCTGGAGGCTCCCGGCACATCCGGGGCTGCGGGAGCTGCAGGAGGTCCCGCTCCCGGGTGGCTGAGGGTTGTAGGAAAATGGGAACGGGGGAGCTGAGAGGGAGGGAAGCCGCTGGGAAAGCAGCTGGTGAGCCATGCGAGCGCTGCCCTCGCCGGCTCCCGCCCGGCCGAGGCCGTGCCGATGGCAGAAGCGGCTTCCCGGTGGAGACCTCCCACCCCGTCCCAGCCTCGATGCCTCCCCCCCAGCCGGGATGTGGCTTCACCTCGCATCAAAAATGGCAAACAGTGAAATATAAACTTGCATCTGCTCCATGCTGGAAATGAGTCCTGTTGAGGGCTCCATGGTGCACTACATTCAGAAGCTGAGGATGCTCCGAATCCCTTTTGCCCGGGGGAACTCAGCCGGGATGATCGGACCCATTTTCGATCGCTGCTGCTCGGCCAGAGCCTCGGCCACGGTCTCCTCCTGCCAGAGCTGGGAGGTGTTTTTTTTCTCTCTCCATGAATTTGATTATTTTCATCAGGTCTTGGGTTATTTTCCTTATTGGCTGAAATTTCTAATAGAGCTTTTAACTACAACAAAGAGATCCGCTCCTCTCAGCTCCTGCTATTTCACCACTTGCCCTTGGCTGTCTTAACATCTATCGCCAGAACAATTAGATTTTGGATGGATCTAAAGAGCCACTCGGGAGGCAGGAGCGTTTAGATACATTTCAATATTTCCTCCGACATCTGGACAGCTTGATGAGATGAGTCACTCTCGACACCAGCAAGTTGCCGGGCTTTTTGCTGAGCCCTTTTTTTTCCTCTCCCTGGAAAAGCAACCCTTCCCTTTCACAGCCGCCTTTTTTTTATTTTTTTATTTTTTTTTGCAAACCAGCAATTCCCAGCAGCGTGCCAGCCCATGCTGCCGCGCGGCTCCGGGCGCCGCCAGCCTTCGCAGCCTGCTTGCGAGGGGTTCGCAACGCCACCGAGTCGACGACTATCGCAGTCAAGCTGCCACTGGCAGAGTCGTTCGTGGGGCCGGCCCTGCAAACCTGCTGCCTCCCCGAAGCCGCCTCCGCGTCCCCGGCCCCTCTGCGGTGCGTCATGCCGCTCCAGGAAAGGGGAGGGTAATTAATCGTCATCTGTAACGACCGATTGCAACGGAGGGGGTGCGGGCACGGCACGGGGGCTCCCGCAGATTTGACCTCCCGGCTGGCCCCGCTCCCCAAATTTCCATCCTTGGTTGAAACCCAGGGGCGGATACCGGGGAAATCGTGGTCTGTCGCGGTGGGGAAACGGCTCCTGGTGCACCGGGGCACGGGGGCTCCCTCTCCGCTGGCACGGCTCAGCCCTGCTCGGCGCTCGCTGGAGGTGCGACGCCGGTCCCCGTTGCGGTCCCGTGTCCCCCACCCACGCCGCCCCAGCCCCACCACCCTCTCCTTCTCCCCAGAGCCCCCACGGACGGCTCCCCACAGCCGATGGCTCCCCACAGCCGATGGCTCACGCGGTCTGGTTCGATTTCCATCCCCAGCCGCGGTTTTCCCTCTCTGTTAACCATTTGTTAGTTCCGATGGCTGCCGGCCCTGGCAGCCCCCCGCCCCGCGGAGCCCACAGCCCTCGTGCCGGGAGCCTCGCAGGGCGTTTTCACCCAAAACCGTTCACGTTTCCGCCCGTTTCTTCACACTGCTCTCACATCTTTCTGGTGTTTCCCTCCACCGCTGCCCGGGGAGCTCCGAAACGCTGAATCCACCTGAGTGTCAGCATCATTACGTAAGTTTTCCTCTGCTGAAACTAATCGCCACCAAACAGTTTTCATATTTGAAAGCGCCAAACAAAATCCCTGAGGATTATCAGCCCGTTACACACAGGGAGAGCAGCTCTCCGTCTCCGGCAGCCTCATCGGATCCGGACATGGATTTCGGGGCTCTCCGATGCCGCCCTCCCCCAGCGCCAGGGAGAAACGCGGCTCCATCCCACACACCGGGATGACTGCAGCCGCGAATTAGCCCGAGTGGAGGGAACCTATCTGGGCCGTAGTAATCAATCCAGCTGGGCCTGGGGGAAGGGAGAAAGCTCCCAGCAGCGCTTGGAAAGGCCGGTTCGGAGGCAGCTGCGGGAGAGGAGCTCGACGCGGAGCGGCAGCAATCCGGAAAAGGCCAAACCCCGCTGGGATGGCACCTGCGAGACCGTCGCTGCCACAGCCCCCGTGGAACCGGGGTGAAAACCGGGAAGTGTTTCTTCCAGCGCACTTTGTTCAACCACGGGCAAATAACGAAACTCTCCTGGTTCGGGTCCCTGCACAGGGGCAGGGCAGAGACCCCTAAAAACACAGCACCCAGCTGTGGCCCACCCTATCCGAGGGCGCAGCTCTTCCAGGGTCTGTGCCCGCAGTCGGGGCTCTGCGAGCCTCTTCCACCCCCAGGAAGGACCCGTGTGCCCACCGAGGGGTCTGTGCCCCCGGGAGCTCAAGGCGGTGGTGGGTCCCTCTCTGGGGGCAGGGGACGGGTCCCAGCCGGGAGAGTTTTGACTTTCACTCTTGTCACAGTCCACGTGAGGTGATACTTTTAATTTCAACGCCCCAAATTTCAGGTACGCGCTATCTAAAGACAGACCGCTCACCAAACCGGCTGTTCTCCCCCACCCGGTTAATCATTCACGAGGTGTTTGGAGAAAGAGGAGGTCTGCCGCGGCCGCCTTCGGCCCTCAAGAGAGGACATCTCATCTCTGCGCGTCCAAAGTGCTGCTGATCCCCGGACAAAGGCACCGGCGGGGCAGGAGTTAGAGACCTGCGTCCGCGACCAGGAGCGACGGCCCCGCGGCGCAGCTCGGCGAGGGGCACCGGCCATCTCTGCCTGGCGGAGGTTACACCGCGCTGGGGTCAGCGTTTATCATCCCAGCGTGGGGATTTGCGAGGATCAGGAAACTCATAGGCTCCACCTGCATCAAAGATTAAGCATTAAACCCACAATCACCGGTATTAAAAATGTGGATTAAAAAGATAGATCTGTCCCCTCTCTACTTCCAGGTACTCACCTGCTTTAATGCTGTTACAAAACCGTGCTGGATTTGGAGGGAACGGGGGGAAATATCCCCCTTGGGAAGAGAGGAACAGCAGCTGAGCAGGCAGGTCCCGCTGCCAGGGCACAGCATGGAGGGACAAATCGCCCCGGCCGTGCCAGGGCCACCCGCTGTCAGCAGGGCCCAGCGCCTGCCACAGCTCAATGGATCCCGCTGACACGCAGGATTTCGAAGCAAAAGCCCCCAGCGAGGAGATCGGCCTCCAACACACTGAAAGGGCAGGAGAGAAACTGAATCCATCCGCCGCTGTCCTGAATCCACACAGAGGCGAGTTGTTTTAACCAGGTGTTCACCTCAAACACCGCTACCACCAGCTGGAGAGCGACTGGGAACAGCCCAGCACACACCAGTCCCCTGTGCTGGCTGGCAATTAAGATGAAGTTTTGCAGGACATACTTGGATAGTTTTTTGGTTTTTTTTTTTTTTAAACTCTTTCAGGTTATTCCTCTCATTTCCAGCAGCGATTGCCACCTGGGAGGCCTGCCCGCAGGTCAGCGGGATGGAC